>NC_090991.1:36502500-37127500 GCF_041146395.1 Eulemur rufifrons | reverse complement strand
GCCTCCTGCTCCCCCAGCCCTAGGGAACAAAATGCTACCTACCCCTTAGGAAACCCCAAAGAGACTCTACCAAGCAAACTCTAAACCCAGAGAAACCCCCAAAAGGGCTCTAGGCCTAGAGAAGCCCCACAGAGGGGTCTTCAGACTCAGAAAACCCTCAGAGTTTATGGGACCTCCAGAGAGGCCCCCAACACCCCTACACACAGGGCCCTTATCCCCAAGCTACATGCCTCCCCTTCCCACCAGCACTGGGAGCTCACACACAGCACCAGTTGTGCCTTCTGTGTATTTCCAGACCTCTCTTCTGGCCCCATCACTCCACACCAAGAGCCAGGTTCTCTTGTCCCTCATGCCAGCCTTTATGCCTCATCCTCTCTCTCCTCCCCACCCATGCCCATTTCACTCTTACCTTCCTCTTCTCCCTACCCAGGAAAACATGTTGGCCTGAGGGGCCTCCCCAGATTGGTGGTGACCAGACATTCTAGCCCCACTAGGAAAAGTAGGGAGGGGCCCCCAGGAAAGGTGAGAGGATTGCAAGGGAGGAAGGGGAAAGGGAGTAACTATGTGTCTCCATTTCCTCATCTGCAAGATACCTAGCTCACAGGATTGTCAGGAGAAGCTGTACAAAGTGGGCGTTAAGAGTGCTTGCTTCCATTTTTGCCTCACTTGATAAACGCATATGGAAAAACACAATGAGATACCAGTATATACCCACCAGATTGGTAAAAAAAATTAAAATACTGACAATGCCAGGATGTGGAGTAAGGGGATTCTCTTATAATACTGGTAAGAAAACAAATTTGTACAACCACTTGGAAACAATCAATAATTCCATCCCTAGGTATATACCCAATAGAAATGTTTGTGTGTATACATATGTGTGTATGTATATATATCCCAAAAGACATGTTCAAGAGTGTGCATAACAGCACCATTCTGAATAGCCAAAAATGGAATCAATAGAATAGTTAAATCTCTATTTGAATAAGCTGTTGCTACATACAACAATATAGATGAATCATATGTTGAGCAAAAGATTACTACTATATGACTCTCCTTATATAAAATTCAAAAATAAGAATAAACAATGCCATGGTTTGAGTGTCTCCCCCCAAACTCATGTTGAAATTTAATTGCCATTATGACAGTATTAAGAAGTGGGACCTTTAAGAGATGATTAGGTCATGAGGCCTCTACCCTCATGAATGGATTAACCCTGCTATCGTAGGAGTGGGTTCCTGATAAAAGGATGATGTTTGGCCCCCTTCCCTTTCTGTCTGAGCACTCACTTCCACTCTTCTACCATGGGATGACCCTTGCCAGATGCCAGAGCCATGCTCTTGGACTTTGCAGGCTCCAAACCATGTACCAAATAAATTTTTACTGTTTATAAATTACCCAGTCTGTGGTATTCTGTTATATCAGCAGCAAATGGACTAAGACAACTAATCTGTTTTTAGAAATCAGATAAATTTTACCTTTGGGGAGAAGGGTGGAGGTAATCTTTTGGAGTATGGATAATATTTATTATTTAATTACATGGTGTATTCACTATGTGAACATTTATTAAGATAAACATTTTTTATTTCTGTACTTTTCTGTATGTATGTTATACTGCAATCTTTTAAAGAAAAAAACTGTTTTTTGTTTATTTTTTTAAAAAGTGCTGGCTCTCAAGTCAGCCTGCCTAGGTTGGATTCCCAGCAGGAGATTCAGAATAAGTTAGCCTGTGCCTCAGTGTCCTCATCTATCATATTAAGTGAATATTATATAGTATGGCTATGATGATTAAATGAATGAATCTGTATAAAACACGTAAAATGCTGCCTGCCACATATTAAGTGCCCGGTGAGTGTTAGTTATTAGCCATGACCAGCCAAGTGAGTAAGATTAAGAGGCTGGAGCCAAATGCCTGCACTGAATCCTGGATTTGCCATTTACTAGCTCTGTGACTTTGGCAAAGCAACATCCTCCCTCTTATCCTCAAATGCCCTCCGTTGTAAAAGAGGGATAATGCCAGCCCAGCCTGAGAGGGCTGTGCAAAAACCTGTTGAGATGATGTGTGTAAAGCACTTAACACAGTGCCTGGCATGGAGTAAGTCTCAATACTTGTTAGCCATGATGACCACTGATCACCATGGTAACCCCATAAACCCATTTTATAGATGGGGCTCCAAGCAGTAAAAAGACTGGCTTTTATTGGTCACATGCAACTAAATGTGATTTAAGTGCATTTGCGGGAAAACAGAGCCTGTGAGCCATTCATGCCCAGCCTCCAACTAGCACCCCTACCCCACCTCCCGAAGGTTTTCCCCAAACCCAGAAAGCACCTTTTCCTCCTGCCGGGCAGCCCTTCTACCACTGAAGTGCCAGTTGTTAGGTTCTGTGTGCCCAGAGGTGGTTGTGTCTTCCCTGCCAACCCAGTTCTAGTGCCAACCTGACAGTTCTGGTACCTCAGTAAGGGTGCTGGGGAGGCAGCCTAGACCCCAGATCTAACCTCAGCTGTGAGAAGAGAGGGTCTCAGAGAGAAGCCACAGTGCCCACCAGGCTTTCCATGCCGACCTCTTCTGCTGCAGTCTCCTACTGTCCTTGGCCTGAAAGGTAAGGGTAGTCCTAAAGATGGCTGGTGAGGGCTGGAGGGAACTTGAGGGCAGAGGAGCAGGAACAAGCCCTTTCTTGCCTGGAGCCCCTAGTCCACACAGACCCCATCTTCTCTCCTGAAGCCTGGATTCACTCCCTCAGCCCCCACTATTTCCAGAGACTTGATATTTGGAACCAGTAATCCTCAAGATCTGTGCAGCCTGTTCCGTACCGCCCACCCCCCCCCCAGTCATGATGATCTAAAGAGTAGCATAAGTTGGGCCCCAAGCCAGGAAAAAGCCAGACAGCCTGAAATGGAGATGCACAAGCTGTGGGGCAGAGAGCAATGATCCTGCAGCCAGAGGCAAGGGTTCAAATCCAACTCTGCCCTTTTTAGCCATGCACTGTGGGCTTGTCTCTCCCCCTTTATGGACCTCAGTTTTCTCATCTGTAAAATGGGGATACCAGTCCTTGCTTCACTGCATAGAGCTGTTAAGGGAGATCAAATGAGGCTGTCTAGAAAAGTGAAGAGCTGTACATACCAGAAAGCAGGTTACAAATTGATGTTGTCATTATTATGACCCTCTTGGGATTCCTTTGATTCTAAGATCCTATGACTGATTTAGACCAGAAGGATAGAGAGAAGGGGAGAGGGTACTAGCAAGGAGAAGGCCAAGACAGGGAGGGACAGAAACATGCAGTAGGAGAGAGATGGAAAGACAGAGAAGGATGAATAGATGTGATGACATGAAAAACTTGGAGAGATGGGAGAGATTTAGAGACAGATATGAAACCAAACATCCCAGTCCACACTCCCCCTCTTTATTCATTCATTCGTTCTTCAGAGGAAGGAAGGAGGTAGCTTCTATCAAGCTGGGCCAAGTCTCAGAGCCCACATCTACCCTCCAGACCTGCTCCTAGCAGCATCCAAGAGCCCACTTGGAATAGAGATTTCTCAGTGGGAATCTGGGTTCTAGGTTCTTAGTTTGAGACTCCTATCCCACATTTACTCCAGACCCTTGGTTCAGAGGACCCTCCACCACCCTTCCACACAAATAATGCCATCATCTGTCATCTACCCACCACTTACTCATTACCCGCCCACCATCCACTTAGCCCAGCCCACCATTTAGCCTCCCTCCCACCCACTCACCATCCAGCCATTTATTCGCCCACCATCTACTCACCACCTACCTCCCACCAATTGCATACCATCCACCCTCACCTCTGGTCTAACTGCTCCCTCAAAAGGTAGTGCCAGCTTGGGGCCACAGGGTATACTGGGGGGCCAGGGATCCCTGGGGGGTCCCTGAGAACCAGGGGGTCCTGGGCTCTCCAAACCCTTCTTTTGTCAGGAAAGCCAGGGTCCCATTCTGACCTGGGGGCATTCTTCTGCCCTTGCTCTGCCTGTTGGAACAGACAAGCCATGTAGTAGAGATAGAAGTGGGAACCAGAGGGCTTTCTTTCTCACTCTAGCTTCTCAGTTTCTTTTGTTTCCTTATGTCACCCAGGGGGTCCCAAAGTCCCTAGAGATTTATCACCCAGGCTGGCACTTACTTGACATTCAGGGGGCCCAACAGGACAGGCACACCTAGAAGGTGGGTTGGGAGCAGGGTTGGACGCACATGGAAGACAGAAGAGGTGAGAACTAGGCTGGATCTTAAATCACTAAGTCCCTTCTCCTTATTGTACAGATGGGGAAACTAAGGCCCAGAGAGAGGTGTAACTGTAGGTGACTGCAATGGGGCAGCAGGCTGGCCTGGGGGATGGGGTGAGAAAGCCAATTATACTCCTAATATAGTGGGGATGGGGTAACCTGGACCTGTTACTTTCTCCCCAGCTCTGAAATTGGCAGAAATTCCAGATAAGGTCTTTGGGAGGCATTAGAGTAGGGCCCAGGAAGAGAAGGGTAGGATGGGGTGGGGTGCTGTGTACCTCTCTATCCAGCATCCATCTGTTTCCCTGGCCATCTCACCTTTTCAGGCCCTAGATCCTTCTCTTCCTCCCCCACCCTGGGCTTGCTTACTTATTTGCCCAGGTAGGGGCCAGCTACTGAGTGTTGAACATCAGTGTGACCAGAAGCAGCATTGGGGAGAACTCCCATTTATTAATGGGAGTCAGGGTAGGAGCAGGGGCAGAGGACCAGCATTCCAGGTAGCTGTGCCCCTACCTCTGACTTTGGACTCTGAACCCAGGGGTTGGATTGAGGAAGAGGATGCCTAGAGCTGTAGAGACCCATCCTCCAGTCCAGTGCCCTCAGAGGGCTCTTGGATGCTGCTAGGAGCAGGTCTGGAGGATAGATGTGGGCTCTGAGACTTGGCCCAGCTTGACAGAAGCTACCTCCTCCCTTCCTCTGAAGAACGAATGAATGAATGAATGAATGAACAAAGAGTGGGAGTCTGGACTGGGATGTTTGGTTTCATATCTGTGGATAGGTCCTAGAACCCAGTAGACAATACATGATTCTATGGGTGATTAAATTAATGCCCCACTCCCCCCACCCCCAGGACCATATTGGATTTCCCTAAGTGATCTCAAGGCCATTGGCACTTTCCCATGTACACTCTCTACTTCCAACAGGGCTCCTGGGCTCCCACCTTCAAATACACACCCCTACCTCTGTGGTTCACCTGAAGCCCTCCTGCCTTTCCTTCCAGGAGCAAGGTAGAATTGGGCCCCCTGATCCCCTGGCTGCCCAGGGTCTCTAGGACCCCCCGGAACCTAAGGTCTACTCTGGTCTTGAAGGGCTCCCAGCATCACCCTGGATGCTCAGAAGCTTATGGGCTCCCAGGAACCCTGGAGATACCAGGGCTTCCTGGACCCCAGGGCTATTCTTAGCCCCCAGGGTTGCTGGGCCCAGACAAGCTCCTGGGAATCCATGGAGCTCTGGGACTAGTGAGGCCGCTGGGCCAGAGTCTCCTTCGCAACAACCAGTCCAGCTGGGTCTACAGGTAAGAAGAAGTCACCTACCCTGTCGGCTGACTCCTCTGTCCCCCACTTCTCCATCCCAAGCCCTCCTGAAGCCTTCCCAACATCCCCCTGGTAACTTCTCTCCAGGGACTACTCACTTATCACTGAAATTTTTAGCCATCCTTTCTCCAGTTGTCCTGCTGCCACAACTAGAGTATGAGTTACTGGACATTGATAACCGTGCCTTTCTTTCCTCCCCTTCCCTTTATTTCTTCAGTCTCTTCCTCCCTCCCTTTCTTTAGTGCCCACTCCCCTATCCTTCCCTACATCCTTTCCTACAGCAAATGCTGCTCACATGTAAGACGCTGTGTTGTCGGAAACCAGCACATAATAGATGCTCAGTAATGCCTGTTGGTTCACTGACCCCATACCCCATCTCCCCAGGGATGCCCCTCTGGGGGTTCTCCCAGGGCTGGAGAGCTCATCTCATGCTATGTCCCACCCACTTCCCAATACAGGGCCAAAGGGATAGCGAGGGTCCCTGGGTATCCCAGGCTTGCCTGGTGCGAGAGGGTTGGAGGGACCTCCTGGAGCTCCCAGTCTATCTGGACAGGTAATCTATGCTCAGGTGGCTTTCCCTGAGAGAACAGAAGAGGACCATGTCCTCATGCGAGAGCCCCTTCTTTTAGAGTTGCCCTCCCCTCTTTCTCTTCTACCTCCTCCTCTTCCCTGAAGCAACATCCTCAAATACGCCTCTCAGATCTCACCCCCTCCACATTAAAGATTAATTCTTTGGCTTTGAGGAGGCAGTGTGTACAGCAGAACATCCAATAGACCAGGAATTGGGATCTTGGACATGTCACTTCTTATATGTCAGTGAAGCCTATGAAAATGTCTTTCTTTTCTCTTATATATCATATAATTCCAGATGCCTCCCCTGCCCTCTCTTCTCTCATCTGTTTGCTTAAAATTTAGGCGATTGGCAATACCCTGCCATTCCCTTCATTTCTTCATCTGTTCCATTCCTCTCAAAGTGCACTATTGTAAGTGAGTGTGCTCCTCCTTCCTCCCTACTGCCTCCAGGTCCACCATCACTGCCCCTATACCTTCTGCCTTCAGGTAGCCCCAGGTAACAGAAATAGGGAAGTGTCTAGAGAGACACCCTGTGACTGCCCTGTTTCTGCTTTCAGAGGACAGACGTAACCTGGTTCCCATCTCTCTTCAGAGCCCACCCCACTCCAACCTTTTAAGTGATCTGGGAAGAGCAAAAAATCTGAGAGGAAAGTAGGAGCAAAGGGGCCTGTGAATGAGATTGCTTGAGCTGCTGACACTTTATCCACTTCCCAGTTAGAAGCAGGGTTAATTTGCCCTCGTGGAGAATTCTCCTCCCCTTTCACCTTATGTGATGCAGCCCTACTCAGGAGAAGCCTCCCCTGAGACCCTTGAAGATGACCCTTTCTGTCTCTTCTGGGTTTTCCTTCCTGCAGCTCCCTCACTGGGTGTCTTAGTCTGTTTCATGTTGCTATAACAAAATATCTGAGACTGGGTAATTTATAAAGAACAGAGATGTATTTCTTACAGTTCTGGAGGCTGGGAAGTCCAAGATCAAGGGGCCAACATCTGGTAAGGGCCTTCATGCTGTGTCATCTTGTGGCAGAAGGGCAAGAGAGGGACGGAGAACAAGAAAGCAAGAGATCAAACACACAGCCTCAAGCCCTTTTATAATTGGCATCAATCCACTCATGAGGGTGGAGCCCTCATGATCTAAACACCTCCTGTTAGGCCTCACCTCCCAACACTATTGCATTGGGGATAAAGTTTCCAACACATGTTTGGGGCGGGGGGCGGGGAGGGAAACACATTCAAACCATAGCACCGAGTCTTTGAGTCCAAGGTGCAGATGCTCGGGAATAGCCCCAGTGTCCCGGAGGACAGCCCAGCCAATGTCAGCAATGGGTACTGTGCCTTCCACTGAATCTCTAGAGGATGGAGCAAACTGCTGGTATGGTGATCCCCGGCTTCCATGGGGGTGCAAGCAGAGGCATGTGTGGACCTTTCTCTTCACTTAGGGGTTTGACTTTGCCCAACCACCCCGCCAGAGTCCTGGCACTCCTGCACAAGGGGTCTGTAGCTGGGTATGCTGCCCCCAGGTGGACAATGATAGTACTTATAATACCATTCACAGAGGGCCTCCAACAGGGTGGGCACTGTACTAGGTGCTGAGGGTACATACCAAAGGAGCAGGTAATTCTCTGCCTTCAGAAGAGCTTATGGCCTGAAGGGGGAGACCTGCAGGTAAACACACACATGAGCAGTGCTGTGTAATAGAGAGAAATGCACAGGATGCCAAGAAAACAGAGAGGAACCCGAGGTGGTTAGGGCAAGCTTTAAAGGGAGGTGACATTGAGCCGAGTGCAGTGCTATTTGGGAGGGTGAAGTGGAAAGATCCTTGAGCCTAGGAGTTTGAGACCAGGTTGGGCAACATAAGAAGACCATCTCATAAACAAATAAATCAAAAATTTTTTAAAGGGAGGTGACATTGGATCTGAGTCTTGAAAGATAAATCAAAATTCACAGTCTTGGAGACATCACCTAACTCCTCCAAGCCTTGTTTGCCTCATTTTTAAGGGTTCTTGTAAAGATTAGGGGGAAAATTATGTGAAGTACTTATAATTGGCACTCAACGAACTATAATCAACAAAATTATTGTTGGAAATAGAGGGTGTATTAGTCAGAATTCTCCAGAAAAACAGAACATATATATGTTATTTTAATATATATACATTTATATATACATATATAATAGATTTAATTTAAGAAATTGGCTCACATAATTGTAGGGGTCAACAAGTCCAAAATCTGTAAAGCAGAACAACAGGCTGGAAACTGGGGAAGATTTCTATGTTACAGTCTTGAGGCAGAATTATTCTTCTGAGAAACCTTGGTTTTTTGCTTTTATGGCCTTCAGATGATTGAATGAGGCCCACCTTCATTATTGAGGATAATCTCTTTTACTTAAAGTCAACTGATTGTAGATGCTAATCATATCTACGAAATACCTTCACATCACCTAAACTAGTGTTTGACCAAATAAATGGACACCATAGCCCAGCCAAGTTGACACAGAAAATGAATCATCACAGACGCCATTCCAGGAAAAGGCTATTCCAGACAGGGACCATAATACATTTTCCTATTTGATTATGCTTTTTGAAAAATCACTGTTAAACTAGTAAAACATAAGTGTTAAAGAGGACTGTGTTTGAATACAATAAGCAAGTTATAGCAAGATTTATAGAAATATAAACTCCTAGGTAAAATCACCAAAACATCAAAAAATTAGAAAAGATCTTGTAGCTCTTTGAGTCCAATCTTCTTGCAACATACCTCGGGAAATGGTCATCTAGACTTTTCTTGAACATTCCAGGAGTGCGAGAAGTCCCTATCCCCTAAGAATGTTCACTCTTGGTCAGCTCTAATTGGAAACTTTCTTTATATGGTACTTTCTTACATCAGCCCCTCTATCACTAATTGTTCCTTTTTATCTGTAAAAGACTAATCTATTTTTTTCTATTTTTTCCCAACCTTGAATTGAACACTTCCTTAAACTTGCCCTATATCTTAATCTATTAGGTCAAAACTCCCTTCTTGGCTTTCAGACTGCTTGATTTCAAAAGCCCATGCTAGTTTTTCCCTGTAGTGAGAAAAGAACCAACTGCCTACTCTAACTGACATTCTTCTCTATGCTCTGTAAAACTCCCATCCTTCTGCTCCTGTAGGTTCTCTTCTTTCACAATAAAGAAGGAAAAAAAGAGAAACACTTAAACAGCATTTAGCCGCAGGCTTTTAGGAAACGCCATGATTTTCTTCAATCCTAAACAGAAGGATATAGCTTTCTATTTTCTTCAGGTGAATAACTTGTTCGTAGCTCCACTCCACCCCTTTTCAATCTGCCTGGCATCTCAGATCATCTGTGAAAGGAGCCCTGTAGACCTAAACTAGCCCTGGTGGCCATGAAGGTATCAGCAGAAGGGACAGCTGTCAGAATAGCGTCAGAGGGAAGACATCTCAGAGATGTACTTTTTTAATCCTCCTCCTAGATGGAGGATTCCAACACAGAGTCCCTCAGTGATGACCTTCCATATTCCACAGTGGCCAGGTAAAACATACTAGGGATGGGCATTCAGGTAGCCTGAGGACCATCAAGATACTCAATCCAGGCCGGGTGTGGTGGCTCATGCCTGTAATTCCAGCACTTTGGGAGGCTGAGGCAGGAAGATCGCTTGAGCCTAGGAGTTAAAGGTTGCAGTGAGCTATGATCATACCATTGCCCTCATGCCCAAGCAACAAAGTGAGACATTGTCTCCAAAAAAAAAAAAAAAAAAGATACTCAATCCAGCTGGGAATGGTGGCAGGTGCTTGTAGTCCCAGCAACTCAGAAGGCTGAGGCTGGAGGATCCCTTGAGCCCAAAAGAGCCAATCTAGCCTGGGCAACATAACAAAACCCTATTTCTAAATAAATACAGATACTCAATCCAGTTCTGCCTCCCCTTCTTGGTATGAGAAGCTGAAAGAGCAGAGGGGCCCAGCCCTGGCTTCTGCTGTCAGACGGGAGGGTCACAGTCTCCCTGTCTCACTCCCTTTACAACTTCTATTCTGTGGGGTATAGACGAAGGATGTGGGGACCTTGGGAGTGTAGGGGTGAGGGAACAATGAGGGCCTCATTGTTATGTTTGCCCAGGTCTTACTGACCAAGCCACCAGCAGGCATGGAAACTAAAGTTAACCCCCAGTTCCAGCAGCTGCCATCAGCAGTCACTGGTGCTAGCGAGAGGCAGTTGGGGAGGCTTGGGGACCTGGCAGAGACCTAAGGACAGATCAGTCAGTCACATCACTAGGCCAGGAGGTGGGGGGGGGGGGTGTCACATAAGGAGTGAAAAGACTGAGAGGCCTTTCTCCATCTCCCCACTCACCACGGGTCAGCCCCAGTAGGCTTGAATTCCTATGCAGCCCTGGGCTGGGGCTCTGTGGGGAAAGGAAAGACAAATACAGGCATACCCTGATTTAGACCAACTCAGTGCACAAAAAGTCATATTTGGAATTACACAGTGTTACAACTAGAAGAGCCCTTAACAATCAGTTGTCCGTGGGGTTTTTAATAAAGCTATGCAATAGATCCCTGTTTTTAATGAAATCTTACACAGTACCCAGGCCATGAAAAGATGAAAGTGGAGCTGCTCTGGATTGGAGAACCTGGGCCTCGCGTCCCTGAACTGCCTTCCCCACCCTCACCATCACCTCTCCTGGGCTACCTAGACTTCAGTTTACAGATGGGGAAACTAAGAACTTGAGACAGGAGGGGATCTATCCAAGTTCATCCAACTAGTGACAGCAGAGATGGGCTAGGACTTCTCACCACAATACACTGTCTTTCAACTTGGTCCAGAGATTTATTTTTTCTAGAGTTCTGACCACTGAGTTCCCTGAATCTGTTGAGAATCTATCTCTATCTACACAAATTACATTCTCACACAAACTTGTATAGACAGGTATGCCTGCCAATCATTGAGATGGGGACAAAGTGACAGGAGTGAGGAGGGTGCAGGGCATAGGTGAAAATGAACAATTAGAAAGTCGCATTTTGGCAAGAGGTAATGAACACAGAGAACTATAGTTCAAGGTCCATAATTAATAATTTTAAATTGTTTAAGCTAATTTTTTACATTATAAAAATAATACATGTCCATAGTTTTAAACTTTTCAAATAGAAGGAAAAATATGAAGTCTTCCTCCCCCTCCACCTACTTACAATTCCTTCCAGATATTTTCATTGTATATATAAACACATATAATTTTATTTACCCAAATGAAATTATGCTCTACAAAGTATTCTTCACCTCACTTTTTTAAAACTTATCAATATATTTTAGGTCCAGCGTGGTGGCTCACGCCTGTAATCCTAGCACTCTGGGAGGCCGAGGTGGGAGGATCACTCAAGGTCAGGAGTTCGAGACCAGCCTGAGCAAGAGCGAGACCCCGTCTCTACTAAAAATAGAAAGAAATTATATGGACAACTAAAAATATATAGAAAAAAATAACCAGGCATGGTGGCGCATGCTTGTAGTCCCAGCTACTCAGGAGGCTGAGGCAGGAGAATTGTTTGAGCCCAGGAGTTTGAGGTTGCTGTGAGCTAAGCTGACGCCATGGCACTCTAGCCCGGGCAACAGAGTGAGACTCTGTCTCAAAAAACAAAACAAAACAAAACAAAACAATATATCTTAGTGATATTTCCATATCAGTACACTTAGACTGATTTCATTCCCCTAATAGCTGTATATCATTCCATTCCATTAGATTGCTGCCAGTTTTTTTCTATTAAAAACAATATTATACAATATTACAATAGATAACCCTGTACAATAAATAACCCTTTGCACAACTGTGGAACTCAATTCAGTGTTCCTAGAAGTTAAATTGCTGAGTTAAAATGTATGTACATTTTAAAATTTTTGATGGATACAGAATTGACAGATTGCTATGGGAAATTTCTGAGTTGATTTAGGCATTAATCTCTGTACTGAGCTGCTGCTCCCCTCTGGAACCTCCCTTGCTCTCCTTCCAGCTCTGCCTGGTGACTCTCCACCTTTGTCAGGGGCCACCTAGAGGCTCAGCTGTATGGGACATTTTGAGTTTTCCTGGCCTCTTCTACCCCAAGGCTAGTATCCCTGGGGAAAAGGACTGGCCAGACCCTGTCAGTGGTAAACCTCAAGGTAAACAGAGCCTCTTGGCCCAGGCCTAACCACCTGAGTAGCCTGGCACTGGCCCAGCCTCACCCAGGAATTCCCAGTGGGCTCCAACCTAGCCAGCTCCAAACCCCAAATCCAGATCCACACTTTCAGTCCAGCCCCCTTCTGCTCAGTCAGCCCTCAAGAGAAAAGAGACACTGTCCTTTCTCCGAAACTCCCAGATTGATGATGGAGACACAGACCTTTCAAGATCTCCCCTCCCCCTGCCACTCAGCAGAAAGAACGGAAATACTCACCACCAGGAGAAAACTACCAAAGAATACTTACAAAAGGAACTCATCCGCATATGCAAATATACTTCCATAGACTTGAGGAATGTTCAGTGAAAAAAAACTGTCAGAGAAGACTCCCTGGAGAGGGGAATTTTGAACTGGTTTGGGAGGAAGGGATTTAGGAGACTGACCGGGAAGGAATGTCCTAGAAAGGAGCAGAGGTAATAATTGCTAACACGTTTTGAACGCTTGTTATTTGCCAGGCAGTGTACTAAGCACTTTATCTGTCTTATATCATCCTGTGAGGAGGAAGAGGTACCCTCGTTATCCCCATTTTAGATAGTTAAACAAAAATTCTGAGAGGCCACTGTTTGGGACTGAGCGCCTGCACTAGGCCCCAACAGACCAGACCAAACCAAAATGGAGTCATTCTTGCTAAATGCCACATATCAAACTGAAACTTTAAGGAAGCAGATATTAAATAGATCCTGAAACAGACCACTTTTTCCTGGAAAATATTTCATTCTACTGGAGTCAGTGTAAGAAGGAAGTCCTCTCTGCAAAAAAATCACCTAAAGTAACTGGTTAATCAGTTTTTATTTCTATTGTTCCGTATTCTTGTTCCCACCTTACAAAATCTACTGTTCTGCTATTGCCCGGTGGGAGCTCTCATTCTATGTTGCAGAATGGAGGCTGCTTGTAATTTTATCTTTTGACAAGAAAAAATGAGGCACATTGATAGGAGTGACTTGCCCGAGGTCATATACCCAGCAGGTACCTTAGTCAGAGGTCTGATTCAAGTACTCAAGTACAGGTGGAGGGAGGGATGGGGGTAAAGTCCAGTTCGGGCCTCAGCAGAGTGGGGGCAGGGGAATAATGATGACTTCATCCCCTCTCCCCATCACAGCCCCCTGGAACTGACTCCCAACCCCTTCTTGCCTCCCAGGACTAGCATCTGGCAACCATATGGAATTTCTTGTGCGCAGTGCCTCTCAGGCCCACCCATCCCAGATCCCCACCTATTTCTCCTTCAGTGGTCCCACAAGTCCTGCAGGACCCCCTGGGGCAGACTCTGGGAAGAGGGAGGGGCTGGTAGAGAAACAGCTTAGCTTGTGCCCAGAAAAGAAGGGAGGTGGGCCAGAGCAAGACCATCCTGGGCTAAAGGGCTGGAGAAGGATTATCCCAGGGGCTTCCATGTATCTCTCATTTAGCCCTCTGTACCTTTGATAAAGGATAATGACATAGGGCAACAAACTGAGGCTGAGGGAGAATTCTAACTCAGTCATGCGTGACACTCAAGTCCTTTTGATTCCCTAGTTCTGTTTCTGGGTTTTTGGAACAAAGACTCCCACAGTCAGGATCAGACTGAACTGCAGGGGAGATTTAAAGCTGGGTCCCAGAAAATAGGGCTGGAGCTGCTTATTAAATTCCTGTTGCCTCATCTCCAGATGGGTCTTGCAGGGTACTGCAGGCAGGGATGAGCTACAGGATGGAGGCTGAGAGCTGCTGAGGCTGGACTGCCAACCTCGGGGAAGCCAGGCCACCACCCCTACTTGGGGTCTCTGTTCCAGGAGGTAGAAGGTGGCATGGCTGGTTTCTGTCAGGGCCAGCTTGTGTCCTGGAGAAACTGCAGAGAATGACATGCTGGCCCTGGAGCCCAGGGCCTGGTCAGCCTTCTGGCTGGGCAGAAGGTGGTTCAGATGGAATTTCAGCGGTCATACCAAATTGTGTGGCCACTTTTTTCTAGCATCTTGTACGGTCGATAAGTTTGTTTGACCCACTCAAACATTTATACGTCAGAGTAATAACAAAAAACTCATCTTTGGCATTTCCTTTTCAAACGTGAACAGCTGCTCTGAACTGCAAAGCTCACAAAGGCAGGAGAGCAAACCCAACAAGGCAGCTTACCCGCTGTCTGAGGAAAAGGTTTCAGTCCAGGGACGGCTCTAACGCCCACCCCCGCCTCAGGCCATAACCACAAATTATTCCTTTTTTTTTATTTACTAGTTGCAGTCCAACGCTGCTCTAGCTGCTCTACCAGGGACTTGAATGCTGCCCTCTATTTTGCAAGACCTCCCTATATCTTTCCATTGTGTGGAAACCAAATACCACAACTGTAGCCCTTTCTTTTTGAAAAATAGATTCTTGTGGTGGGAGAGGGGGGCTGAGGCAGACGCCAGAACCTATTCGCTTAGCCCGAAAGCCGGGCTGCCTGTCCAGAAAGCCGGCGCTCGGTTTCCTCAGGAAAATAGAGCTAAGACTCCCATTCTTCTCGCTAACAACCTCAGAACGGGAGGGCGGTTTTTAGATTTCAGGGATCTAAACTAGGTTAGCAGTTCCTGGGGAATAAATAGCCTTTTTTTTTTCACTCGGGCCAGCACCTCAAGCAACCCCTTCGCGCTTCCACCGCCCCTCTCTTCAAAGTTTTCCCCGCACTGAGAGAATAAGCCCTCTTCATTGGTCGAACGCCTCGTCACTCTCTCCGCTACGTCCCCGAGTGAGGCCTTTTGAAAAAACCTCTAGTCCCGCCTCCCCTACCTAATTGGTTCATTCGAACACGCCAACTCGGCTGTTCATAGGTGGATATAAAAGATCAGATACGATTGGTTCTTCTGATCGGAGCCGGTGAGAGCGAGCCAAGGATTGGCTTGTTTGGTTCGGGCGGGCTAGAGGAAGGTTCAAATGGTACTAAAGGCGCTTTCTTAACCGACGTTTGTCCGTGAAGAAGCGACTTGGTCCCGGCTTGTCTCGTGGATCCCGCCGGTTTAGTCGCTTTCAGGGTTCTCGAGCCCTTTCATCTTTGTCACCATGGAGGTGTCACCACTGCAGGTACAGCTCGAGGAAGGGGCCGAGTGGTGGAGCCTCGGCGAGGCCCGGCATCTCTCTGGCCGCCTGTGAGGGGTGAATCTCCTGGGCCGTGGTCCGGCCCGCCACGGGTCAGGAGCCCATATTCCCTATCGACCCCCATCTCCTGGGTCCTGGGTGATTGTGAAGAAGGTGAAGCCTTTTAAGGTGCTAGTAGTGAAGTATTTTCACCTAAATTGGCTTCTAGGGTGTTGTGTGTTGTTTTACGGTTTCTAGGGGCAGGATTCAGTTCGTCGTTGGGTCGATCTGTATTACAGCGGGACGTGAGTGACTTTAAGTAGCACTTACAGAATGTTTTCCTCTCCTGCCCTCTGGTTGAAAATGGGATTGAATGTCGCCGATCATGGAAGGTGCTGAGCATGCCACAGTGTTCCCATTGAGGTGCTGGCCGGTTTCAAACACTGCCCTTCCTGTGTTCAAAACTTTAAAGTGGCCAAGGGATGGAATTGATAGCTTCCCAAACTGCTGCTGATGTACTAGAATCTATATGTGCTTGGGACATCGTAGGCACAAATATCTGAGCGGTAGATGAAATAAGTGGGCGTGTTTTACCCATGACACCTAAAACACTGTTCAAGAAAAAGGTTTCCACGACAGATACACTTGGTGAGATAACATATGTGTATTTAAACTGACACCTGGGAACCTGTCTGCAGTGAATCGAAATTGTCCGTGTTTGTACAAAACTATGTAAATTCCACCACTGCCTATAAGAGATTGCAATTTTTGATAGACTTGTGTTTCATGGCAGACATTTTGCTCATTGTTTCTGATAAACCTATGATTAAAAATCTCTTTTCTCCTATTTTAAAAAAATTGCTAGCCTGTAAATGAAAATATGAAAATCGACAAAATAAAGAAAAATGAAGATGCTAAGAAAAGACTCTCTATTGAAAGGATCTATCAAAAGAAAACGCAATTGGAACATATTTTGCTCCGCCCAGACACCTACATTGGCTCTGTGGAATTAGTGACCCAGGTAAAACCAAGCTAATTAAATGCAGTTACTTAGTAGTTGAAATGTATACTTTTCCAGGGTAATTTTCTGTACCTCATGTACTGAGTGTCACTAGAACTGCCCTAAACTATCATATATGTATACTGTATATATTGTAGTATTTAATCTAGAAGACTTAACTAATCGTGATGACAAAACAGAATAAACATGGAGTAAAAATAACTGAATTTCTTTGTCTTATTTCTAGCAAATGTGGGTTTATGATGAAGATGTTGGCATTAACTATAGGGAAGTCACTTTTGTTCCTGGTTTGTACAAAATCTTTGATGAGATTCTAGGTGAGTAAATTCTTTCATGTAACAATCTACTAGTCAAATCCTTCATAAGAAGTATCATTCCTACCAAACCCTCAGTTAGTCAACAAAGGTGAGACAGTCTATTGAAGCACAGCAAGTTGAGTTTTTTCCTAGGAAACAGTAATATGAACAAAAATTTTTAGATTAACACCTTGTTAATGCTACTCCTGCGCTGTTTGGGATTTTTTTTTCTTAGAGTTAAAAAATATATTTTTTAAAACACTTTAATTTCTTACAAATGTGTATTTTGTTTTATTTCAGTTAATGCTGCGGACAACAAACAAAGGGACCCCAAAATGTCTTGTATTAGAGTCACAATTGACCCGTACGTCTTCTGCTTAATTTTATGTTTGTTATAGCTCATTGTTATTGTTAGTTGCATTTACTTTAATTACTGGTGAAGTCGGCTTTTTTTTAAAATAAAGGTTTGCAAAAGTACAGAAAGGCAGAATGCTAAAATGAACAACTTATGGATACCCAACCACCTAGATCCAACAGTTAATCAATATTTTCTATATTTTCTCCATCTATATTTTTTCTGAATCATTTTAAAATAAATTACAGATATTATGACACTTTATAAATACTTCAGCAAGCATCTCCAATAATTGCTTTAAGTATTCTGGTTGTCATTTTCTTAACTTTTTCTCATGATGCTATTTGTACAGTAAACCAGTAGGTGGTGGTAGAGAATAATTTGATCAAACATTTCTGGTTATAAATACTGGGTATCCCTTTGTTGGGTAGTCAGTGTGCTTGTTTCACCTTTTTATTAGCCTGGTCAGTTATGACGTAAATTATACTCCAATGCTTCTAAGGACTCGATAATCATAGTCTTTCCAATACTGTTGCTAGTTTTAATTAGTCTTTTTTATAGATAATTTTAAGTACTATTTAGAATAAGAACCATAGTATATGTCCAGTTACAACTAAAATATGTTATCATCTGAGAATTAACCTAAAATAATTAAGAGACAAATCCAAACAAGTTTTTGGCATTTTATTGGTGAACAGGGCAGTTTATGATTGATGACGTTTTTCCCTTTTCCCTTTTTCCCTATCAATTTCCCATTGATAATGTTTTGCAATATGCTTTGCCAGGTGGGAAAACGAAGGGAACTAGAGATGTACAGATGATCCTATTAAAAGTGGTATAATAATGTCTCCAAATGTTGTCCTTTCCATTGGGCATAAATCATTTTCCTTTGTTTATCCTAACATTTTTATTTTTAAATTTCATATTTTTTCAACATTATCAGTGTCTACCCAGTCGTTGGAAAAGGTTTATTTTTTTCCCCTTGGCTCCTATTTCAGGGGTGTCAGGAACTAAGCATGGTAGGAAAGGTTGTTCATGCTGACTTTTATAGGGTATATATGAAAAGAGTCATAAAGAAATTGAGGCTTGTGAATTTACATATTTTAGAAATAATAGGCCGGGCGCGGTGGCTCACGCCTGTAATCCTAGCACTCTGGGAGGCCGAGGCGGGTGGATCGCTCAAGGTCAGGAGTTCGAGACCAGCCTGAGCAAGAGCGAGACCCCGTCTCTACTAAAAATAGAAAGAAATTATATGGACAACTAAAAATATATATATATAGAAAAATTAGCCGGGCATAGTGGCGCATGCCTGTAGTCCCAGCTACTCGGGAGGCTGAGGCAGGAGGATCGCTTGAGCCCAGGAGTTTGAGGTTGCTGTGAGCTAGGCTGACGCCACGGCACTCACTCTAGCCTGGGCAACAAAGTGAGACTCTGTCTCAAAAAAAAAAAAAAAAAAAAGAAATAATAGTATTTAAATATTTTTTAAATGTTAAGCATTAGTTTAACATTTGCTGCACAATAAAATATTCAATCTTTTCTTAGGGAAAACAATTTAATTAGTATCTGGAATAATGGAAAAGGTATTCCTGTTGTTGAACACAAAGTTGAGAAGATGTATGTCCCAGCTCTCATATTTGGACAGCTCCTAACTTCTAGTAACTATGATGATGATGAAAAGAAAGTAACAGGTACAGTCTTGAAGGAAACTAAAGAACATATTTGTTGCTGAAAAAATATATCTTTTAAATGACTGTGGCATGAGGGTTAAAAATATGGAAATAAATCTCTATAATTGAATAGCTTTGCCAGTGATTAAGAAATAAAGCTGTCAATGAGATAGTAACAATAAAATAATGTTTCATATTTATTCACCCAGGTGGTCGAAATGGCTATGGAGCCAAATTGTGTAACATATTCAGTACCAAATTTACTGTGGAAACAGCCAGTAGAGAATACAAGAAAATGTTCAAACAGGCAAGTAAATAGGTATCTTGTGCCTTGATGATAAATTGTAGTATAGCTATTTATAATGGCATTAATGGTTGGTTTAATGCAACATAATTTATGAGCTATTGAATTGTGGAAAATTATTTGTGAGTATATATTAGGTTATTAGAACTGATAAATTTGTGGTATTCTGTTCTAGTTTGTGAGATGATTTGAGTTTTTCATCCTTCCTATTCTTTACTTCCACAGACATGGAGGGATAACATGGGGAAAGCTGGTGAGATGGAACTCAAGCCCTTTAATGGAGAAGATTATACATGTATCACCTTCCAGCCTGATTTGTCTAAGTTTAAAATGCAAAGCCTGGACAAAGATATTGTTGCACTGATGGTTAGACGAGCATATGATATTGCTGGATCTACCAAAGATGTCAAAGTCTTTCTTAATGGAAATAAGCTGCCAGTGAGTATTTTCTTGGATATTAACGATAATAGGGGACTTTGTGATCACTGTCAAGTGCAAAATTGATTTTTTCCCTCTCATGTGTGTTTCTTATCATTTCTCAGATATGTTCCTAAAAAGAGAATGGTATACCATTTTTTTTAATCAGTTCATTTTATTTATTTTTTTATTTTATTTTATTTTATTTTTTTTGTGAGACAGAGTCTCACTTTGTTGCCCGGGCTGGAGTGAGTGCTGTGGCGTCAGCCTAGCTCACAGCAATCTCAAACTCCTGGGCTTAAGCAATCCTACTGCCTCAGCCTCCCGAGTAGCTGGGACTACAGGCATGTGCCACCATGCCCGGCTAATTTTTTTTTATATATATTTTTAGTTGGTCAGATAATTTCTTTATATTTTTAGTAGAGATGGGGTCTTGCTCTTGCTCAGGCTGGTCACGAACTCCTGACCTCGAGTGATCCTCCCGCCTCGGCCTCCCAGAGTGCTAGGATTACAGGCGTGAGCTAACGTGCCCGGCCTAATCAGTTCATTTTAAACTTACTGAAAGAATTTCTTTTTTTTTTTTTTTTTTTGAGACAGAGTCTCACTCTGTTGCCCAGGCTAGAGTGCTGTGGCATCAGTGTAGCTCACAGCAACCTCAAACTCCAAGGCTCAAGTGATCCTCCTGCCTCAGTCTCCCAATTAACTGGGATTATAGGCGTGAGCCACCTCACCGGGCCAAGAATCACTTAAAATAAATACTTTGTGTACTTCTTTAATGACTATTTCTTATGTGCCCATTAGTGAATATCATTGCATTTATTTTGAAAAGTACTCATAGTCTATTATTAAATCTACTTTTTATAACTTTTTTTTTAAATACCATTACCTTTAATTCCTTTACAGGTAAAAGGATTTCGTAGTTATGTGGATATGTATTTGAAAGATAAGGTTGATGAAACTGGCAACCCATTAAAAGTAATACATGAACAAGTAAACCACAGGTGGGAAGTGTGTTTAACAATGAGCGAAAAAGGCTTTCAGCAAATTAGCTTTGTCAACAGCATTGCTACTTCCAAGGTAATTTTATTCTTGAATTATTAATCGTGATTTATATTTACATATACTTGTTCTTAGTGTTTTTTAATATATAAAATGGATTTGAATAGTGGACTACCTTGGTATAAAGGAAGATAAATTAGATTTTTTTAATGTTTGATTATTATTATAATTTGAAGATACTGAGTTTTATAGTTTGGTATTTTTCCTCATTAGGGTGGCAGACATGTTGATTATGTAGCAGATCAGATTGTGGCTAAACTTGTTGATGTTGTGAAGAAGAAGAACAAGGGTGGTGTTGCAGTAAAAGCACATCAGGTATGGTATTTTAGCACAGTTTTCTATTTCTAAAGTCAAGGAAGAAGAGAAAGCCTATAAATAAAACATGAGTACGTTTTTAGTGACTTAATACCAACTCTTATTGCAGGTGAAAAATCACATGTGGATTTTTGTGAATGCCTTAATTGAAAACCCAACCTTCGACTCTCAGACAAAAGAAAACATGACTTTACAAGCCAAGAGCTTTGGATCAACATGCCAATTAAGTGAAAAATTTATCAAAGCTGTGAGTACTTAGAAATAAAAATAGAAGCCCCTGACTTTATTTTCCATTGACCTTCTTGCTCTGCAGAAACAAAGATTCCTCCCACAGTACACTTATCCAAGTCTTCCCAATCTGAAAAAGAGGTAAAAAACAGCTTTTCCTTCACTGGTTTTACCAAGGGCTTAATTACCATCTATATGCCAATATTTTCCAATTACATATTATGATTCAGCTTAGCTCACTCTTGAATTCATCTAACTGCTTAACATATACCCTCACTTAAATGCCTAAGATTGTTTTTTTTTGTTTGGTTTTTTTTTGTTTTTTTTTTTTTGAGACAGATTCTCACTCTGTTGCCTGGGCTAGAGTGCTGTGGTGTCAGCCTATTTCACAGCAACCTCTAACTCCTGGGCTCAAGCAATTCTCTGCCTCAGCCTCCCGAGTAGCTGGGACTATAGGCATGCACCACCATGCCCGGTTAATTTTTTCTATATATTTTTAGTTGTCCAGCTAATTTCTTTCTATTTTTAGTAGAGACGGGAGTCTCACTCTTACTCAGGCTGGTCTCGAACTCCTGAGCTCAAACGATCCACCTGCCTCGGCCTCCCAGAGTGCTAGGATTACAGGGGTGAGCCAGGATTATAGGCGTGAGCCACCCACATATCCAAAACAATTAGTTATCTCCATACTCACTGACCTCCATGCAAGGAACTCGCCACCCCTCAACAATTTACTGTCCTAGTAAAAAGCCCCAGCCAACCAATGGTTTCCATAAACAAGAAAGCTGGGAACCTTCTCTTTATTTCCCCTCCTCTCTAGTCCAATTAATAAGAATCATCTCTTGGATACCTCCATAGCCTCCTATCATTATTTCTTTCTCAGATTACTATAATAGGTTCCTTACTTTCATGCTGGTTTAGTCCTTTCTTTGCAATGCTTTTTGAGACAGAGTCTCACTCTGTTGCCCGGGCTAGAGGGTCATGGCATCAGGCTAGCTCACGGCAACCTCAAACTCTTGGGCTCAAGCAATCCTTCTGTCTCAGCCTCCCAAGTAGCTGGCACTACAGCCATGCACCGTGCGCCACCATGCCTGGCTCATTTTTTCTATATGTATTTTTAATTGTCCAGCTAATTTCTTTCTATTTTTTTTTTTTTTTTTTTAGTAGAGACTGGGTCTCGCTCTTGCTCAGGCTGGTCTCAAACTCCTGAGCTCAAACCATCCGCCCACCTTGGCCTCCCAGAGTGCTAGGATTACAGGTGTGAGCCACCACGCCCAGCCCATAGTAAACATTTATTGAACAAATGAACCAAAAGGAACTAGCTCCCTCAGTGATGATAACTTGACACAGGAAGATGTGCCACCCACTATCCAGAAATTCTTGTTCTACCTCTTTTTTATGTCTTTGAAATAGTTTTATTGTTATGGAGGCTCACTTGTATTTTAGATTTCTGACAGAACCCTTCTTCCCTAATATGAATCTTCTCATTTTTAGGCAATTGGGTGTGGTATTGTAGAAAGCATTCTAAACTGGGTGAAGTTTAAGGCCCAAGTCCAGTTAAACAAGAAGTGTTCAGCTGTAAAACATAACAGAATCAAGGGAATTCCCAAACTTGATGATGCCAATGATGCAGGTACACATTTAATAATGTTCCCAGACTTTAAGCTGCAGTTCAGTTACTTGTTTTATCCATTAATAGCATATCATAGAGATTTTTCCCTTGACATTTCCTATTCAATGGACTAATTTTGTTAAAAATCAACCAATTCTCCATTAATGAACATTTCAATTTTAGGCTGTTGCCATAAATAATGTTGAGATGATTGTTTTGGAGTATAAAGCAAGAATGTTTCTTTAGTGATCTATTCCCTAAAAATAATTTTAAAATAATATAATCAAGTGAATGTTTAGCAGCAGTGTATGTATCACGATTGACATTAATCTGAGGAACTAAGATTTTTTATTTACTGTGAACTTTAGCTAAAATATATATCAAATTATTGGTTCCATTTTACTTTTATTAAGCCAACTTGTTATAAATTGTAAACTATTTGTGTTTTATCACAAAGCTATTAACAGCACATCCAAGTTAGTATACTTGATGTTGAACTAAATGTGCTGATATTTGTGTATTTTTATTTTAGGGGGCCGAAACTCCACTGAGTGTACACTTATCCTGACTGAAGGAGATTCAGCCAAAACTTTGGCTGTTTCAGGCCTTGGTGTGGTTGGGAGAGACAAATATGGGGTTTTCCCTCTTAGAGGAAAAATACTCAACGTTCGAGAAGCTTCTCATAAACAGGTAGCTATAAACTATCTTTAGAATCTAAATCTAGTTTATAATAAGAGACGTTGTGCTTATATTTCATTCCCTCATCGGGCATTTTGAAATTTTAGACAGTTTGTGATTATTTTAAGAAATTGTAGCATATCTTAACAAATCTTTCTGACTTACTAAAGTATAGGCTAATTAATAACTCAAAATACTAGAGCTCAAGAAAGCCCAAGCAACATACACTGTCATATTTCTTTGTTCCTTTGAAATTTAAAATCTGAAAAACACCTTTTTTTTTTTTTTTTTTGGTATATGTCCATTTCAGATCATGGAAAATGCTGAAATAAACAATATCATCAAGATTGTGGGTCTTCAGTACAAGAAAAACTATGAAGATGAAGATTCATTGAAGACCCTTCGTTACGGAAAGATAATGATTATGACAGATCAGGTCAGATTTGTTATCAGATATTTTAGGATGTTAAACTAAATTAAGTGTATTTTAATATTGCATTGCTTTCTTGCCATGTAAAGAAATTACTTAACTAGGAGCTTTATTCATTATCTCTAATGAATATCTAGTCAGATGTGCTTATATCATATTTATATTACATATATAGGTTAAGTGAGTCTGGATTTGAACAGCCTTTTGAGTTTCTAAACAATGCTTTAGAGCTTTGGCTTTTCAAATATTTCTAGGACCAAGACGGTTCCCATATCAAAGGCTTGCTGATTAATTTTATCCATCACAACTGGCCCTCTCTTCTGAGACATCGTTTTCTGGAGGAATTTATCACTCCCATTGTAAAGGTATTTATTTTACCTTTGTTTATAAGATAACCATAATGGATATTTTAAAACCCTACTCCTCAAACCTGGATAACACATATAAACTCAGTGATGTGTGGTGGTATGCAGACGACCCCACAGTGTACAAAGCCACAACCAAGTGTTCTTCTTTACCACAGGTGTCAAAAAACAAGCAAGAAATGGCATTCTATAGCCTTCCTGAATTTGAGGAATGGAAGAGTTCCACACCAAATCATAAAAAATGGAAAGTCAAGTATTACAAAGGTTTGTAATGAAACCCATATAGAACTTTTCGTTTCATTATATACCCTTGTACGAGATTATGTGGGGTAACTTGGTGTTGTTGGTTTTGTAGGTTTGGGCACCAGCACATCAAAGGAAGCTAAAGAATACTTTGCAGATATGAAAAGACATCGTATCCAGTTCAAATATTCTGGTCCTGAAGATGATGCTGCAATCAGCCTGGTCAGTTTGAGTTGTATTTCATATATGTGCATACACACACACAGAGTTTAATTTTAGAAATCACTACTTTAGCTGATCAGTTGAAACATTTAAATATTTACATGAGTGTTTTATAGAATAGAATGTTTCCAGTAAGCATATCCCAGAGAAGAAATCAGATATTTTAGAAAACAGGGTTTTTGTTGTTTGCTTGTTTTTTACAGAAGAGATAGTATAGAACCTGTTAATACCGGTGACATCTTTTTTTATCTTTTAATTTGTAGGCCTTTAGCAAAAAACAGATAGACGATCGAAAAGAATGGTTAACTCATTTCATGGAGGATAGAAGACAACGAAAGTTACTTGGCCTTCCCGAGGTAAAAAGTTTAAATATATCCCACAAATGTACTATTTGAGCGACCTTTTAGGACTGACATTATAGCAAATTAAACTTGCTTAATAGTTATTTCAGTAAAAAATTTACTATAGTAGATAACTACATAAATATTCTTATTTGGACTACTGAATAAATATATTGAGTTTGAAAGAAATTACAAAGGGAATGCACTTTTTAAAGTTATACAGCAATTAAATTTGCTATACCTTTTAAAACATATAAAGTACTTTATTTGTATATGTATATGTATATGTATAATTACATATTTCTGAAGGACTTAAGAATTTTTATAGAAATGATAGTTCTGAGAGGTTTCTTTGTTTTATTTTTGTGTTAAGCATTGTGAAGACAAGGGGTCTCATATAATACTGTCTTTGGTCCCTCAGGATTACTTGTATGGGCAAACTACCACATATCTGACATATAATGACTTCATAAACAAGGAACTTATCTTGTTCTCAAATTCCGATAATGAAAGATCTATCCCATCTATGGTGGACGGTGAGTTCCAATTTGTTAGTCTGTTTTTATTGTAAGATGGAAATCAATGCCCAGAAATGGTTAAATTGAAGATACTTATGTTTGCCCTTCTTTCATTTTAAAGGTTTGAAACCAGGTCAGAGAAAGGTTTTGTTTACTTGTTTCAAACGGAATGACAAACGAGAGGTGAAGGTTGCCCAGTTAGCTGGGTCAGTGGCTGAAATGTCTTCTTATCATCATGGTGAGGTAAACACACAATCCATAATGTTTCCAGAAAGCATTACATCAAAAATACCTGCAATATTATTCTAAAAACATGTCTGGTGAAAGTAAAAGCTGGTATATTTGTAGTAGAGAACAATTTGGTAAAATCTATCAAAATATAAAGTGTGCTTGCCCTTTGATTTCTAGAAATAATATTCCTATAAGGATATTCATAAGTCTGCAAAGATCTGTGTTCAAAGATATTTGGTGATGTTTATTATTATAACTTTGTGATGTCAAAATTTAGACATCCAAAATGTCCACTGATTGGAAAATTGTTACAATGAATTAAGACAGATGTATGCATAGGATCAGTGCTATTACTTAAATAAGACCGTGCACTAATACTGAAGAATGTCCATGGTGTATTGTCAGATGGGGAAAAGAAAAGGCAGAACAATACGTAAAACAAGATGTCTAGAAGATGCACTCTAAATTGTTCACAATAGTTATTTCTGGGAATTGGAAAGGGCAACTTTCACTTTTTACATATTTCTGAATTGTTTGACTTTATATCAACATGTATTCCTTTTTTATTTTGTGATTTAATTGCTTTTTTGCATTCATTATGTAAGACAGTTTTTAAAAAACTAGATTGCCTGTAAGTTTCTAGAAATTTGAATATAAGGGTTGTCTTCTGTGTTGCTTTAAATCAAAATATAGTGTGGACTCAGTAAATGTTCACCCAACAAACGTTTGTTGAATGCCTACAATGTTACCTGGTATACAAAGATAAACAAAATATGTTCCCTACCCTCAGGGTATAATAACAATTTAGCCAGAGGGTCAATACACACACAATTATAGAATAAAATGATACTAGAACAGAAATGAACGAAGTATTGTAACACAAAGAAGGAAATATTTCATTTTGCTGAGGGTAAGGAAAGGAATTATGCCTTCAAAGTTGAGTAGGATTTAGCAGATACATATTATTGGAATGCCAGAGCCCTGAACTTGGAGCCAGAAGTCTTATGTTTAGGGTACTACTTCTGCCATCTATTTATTTATCTAGGAAAAGTCTCCAAACAACTAAACCTCATAAGACCTTACAGGATTATAGTAAGGTTTAGTCATAATAATGCATATGTATTATTAAAAGCCTACAGTACACAGATTAATGAATCTTTTTTTCCCCCAGATGTCACTGATGATGACCATTATCAATTTGGCTCAGAATTTTGTGGGTAGCAATAATCTAAACCTCTTGCAGCCTATTGGTCAGTTTGGTACCAGGCTACATGGTGGCAAGGATTCTGCTAGTCCTCGATACATCTTCACAATGCTCAGGTATGTATGCTTTCAATATCTAGTGAATTACTATTTCTCCAAGTTTTGAAGCAATGTGAGATTTAGTTGACAAAAAATACAAAAATTTAGTTAATGAGAAAATATTGGCATCTAAGTGGGCAGAGACCAGGGGTACTACTATAAATACCCTCTAATACACAGGACAGCCCCCTCAACAAAGAATTATCCAGGCCAAAATGTCAATAGTGCCAAGGTAGAGAAACCGTGATATAGGATTTGGGTTTGAGTAAATAAGACTTTGATTCTTCCTAAGTATCACAATTGAAATTTTACTCCTTTACAAGTCTATGGAAAGTACATTATGAATGGTCAGTTTTCAGCTCTCATCTTATTCAACCTTTCAGTGGCATTCAACACAGTTATTGATTGCTCTATCCTTCCTGAAACTTTATTTAGCATCTGTGACAATAGATTCTGTTGGTTCTCTTATTATTGGGCTTCTTTGCTGGGTTCTTCTCATCTTCCCAACCTCTAAATACTGGCCTACCCCAAGGTTCCTTCTTTAGATCTCTTTCCACTACCTACACTCACTTCCCAAATGATGTCCCATCCATCCAATTTCATAGCTTTAAATCTCCAGTCCTGACCTTTCCCCTGAACTCTAAATTTTTATGTCTGACTGCCCGTTCAACGTTTCCCATTTGAATGTCTAATAAGTATCTCAAACATAAGTCCAAAACCAAATCCTTAAGTTTTACTATCTCAATAAATGGAATGCCATCCTTCTAATTGCTCAGGCTTAAAAACTTGATGTCATCAAGGTTCCTTTTCTCAACACTTGCACACTTGTATCCAATCCATGCGCAAATCCTATGGGCTCTGCATTGGAAAACTACCAAGCTACTTCTGGTCATCTAATTTACCATCTTTTCTGGGTTGTTTTGTTTTTCTTTTCCAGACAGTCTCACTCTGTTGCCCAGGCTAGAGTGCAGTGACATCATCACAGCTCACTGCAATCTTGAACTCCTGGGCTCAAGCAGTACTCCTGCCTCAGCCTCCTGAGTAGCTGGGACCACACAGGTGCATGCCACTGTGCCCAGCTAATTTTTTTTTTAATTTTTTTATACAGATGGGGTCTCACTCTTGCTCAGGCTGATCTCGAACTCCTGAGTTCAAGCGAGATCCTCCTGCCTCAGCCTCCCAAAGTGTTAGGTAAATTATAGGTGTGAGCCACCATGCCCAGCCTGTGATAGCCAATTTTTAAAAAAATAAGTCATTCTGGTTCAGAGTCTTCCAGCTGCTCATTCAGAGTAAAATCTAAAGACCTATTTTTAGCTACTCAGATCTTACAGAACCTGTGTCCCCACTCCCCGTAACTTTTGATTCCTTCTCATACCGTCTCTACTCCAGCCACGCTGGCCTCTGCCTATACTCAAACATACCAAGCACATACCCTCTTCAGGGCCTTTTAATTACTGGTCCCTCTGCCTGAAACACTCTTTCTCTACATATCCACATGACTCATTCCCCCCTCAGTTTTTTTCTCTCTGCTCAAATGTTTTCCTATCAGAAAGGGCTTTTCTTTCCTTAGCACCCCTTCAGTTACTCTCCTATTTTATTTTTCTTCTTAGCAGTTACTCCACCACCTGAGAAAATATATGTTCCTCGTCAATCTCCCTATACTGAAATGTGAGCTTCTTGAGGTCTGAGATTTTATGGCCCTGTGCCTGACACATAGAAAGTGCTCAGTAAATACTGCTCAATGAATATTAGTCAGCAAGTAAAGCCAAGGTAACTTTTGTGTATAGACATGAGATAGCACATGTCCTTTCCATGAAAGTTAAACAGCAAAGTAAGTATTTTTTTAAAATAACATTCTTTGATTATTCATTTTAGCCCTTTGGCTCGGTTGTTATTTCCACCAAAAGATGATCACACACTAAAGTTTTTATATGATGACAACCAACGTGTTGAGCCTGAATGGTACATTCCTATTATACCCATGGTCCTGATAAATGGAGCTGAAGGAATAGGTACTGGGTGGTCCTGCAAAATCCCTAACTTTGATGTTCGTGAAGTTGTAAATAACATCAGGCGTTTGATGGATGGAGAAGAACCTCTGCCAATGGTAAGTATTCTGTGTGTGTTAGGAACTTTTCAAGTTTCAATGAGTAGTCTATATGATTAAAGAGGATGCAAATACAAAGTTTATTTCATAGTTAGATTTATTGTTGAATGCCATTGTGATTTCTGTCTTTAGTACCACATTTAGAAAACATACTCTTTTTGAAAATGCCAATTTAGCTTCCAAGTTACAAGAACTTCAAGGGTACTATTGAAGAGCTGGCTCCAAATCAATATGTGATTAGTGGTGAAGTAGCTATTCTTGATTCCACAACCATTGAAATCTCAGAGCTTCCCATCAGAACATGGACCCAAGTAAGTAATTGTGGATTCCTTTTTTGGTTTTATGATTGTATTATTGCTGTTGACTATTCAGGAGCAGCCTGTGTTTGAGAAATTTACAAAAGAATTGTTTCTTCCTTTAGACATATAAGGAGCAGGTTCTAGAACCCATGTTGAATGGCACTGAGAAGACACCCCCTCTCATAACAGACTATAGGGAATACCATACAGACACCACTGTAAAATTTGTTGTGAAGATGACTGAAGAAAAACTGGCAGAGGCAGAGAAAGTTGGACTACACAAAGTCTTCAAACTCCAAACCAGTCTCACATGCAACTCTATGGTATGTCTTGTTTTGTGAGAGATATCTATGTTTCAATTTATATTAATGTCAATTTAAAAAGAGTATCTTAGGCTATCTATCTTTAAGTTTAGCCAATTTATCTATTGGCTCTAATTTTGCTTTCCTTTTCCAGGTACTTTTTGACCACGTGGGCTGTTTAAAGAAATATGACACAGTGTTGGATATTCTAAGAGACTTCTTTGAACTCAGGCTTAAATATTATGGATTAAGAAAAGAATGGCTTTTAGGAATGCTTGGTGCTGAATCTGCTAAACTGAACAATCAGGCTCGCTTTATCTTAGAGAAAATAGAGGGCAAAATAATCATTGGTATGTTTTCAGAGTAATAGCTGCCTGTAGTTATGCCAAACTTTCTTTCTTTAAACATTTTTGGTGAAAGTAATGGTGGAGAGGGAGGGCAAAATCCATTTAGTTCATCTGGTTACTTATATGAGCATTTCTTTTTTTGTTTTTGTTTTTAGAGACAGGGTCTTGTCTTGCTATGTTGTCCATGCTTGTCTTGAACTCCTGGCCTCAAGTGAACCTTCCACCTCAGCCTCCGAAAGTGCTGGGATTACAGGCATGAGCCACCACACCTAGCCAGTATTTCTTTTAAATATCTGATTAGGTATTATATTTTGAAAAAAATAGTGTTTCATAGAAAGAGATAGTGTTTCCTAGATGGAGCATTTGAGAGAAATGAAGATTGAGTTGACATTTAGACAGGAAGAGAGGATAGAGAACTCGAAGACCTTGTATAAACTGATTGATCAAGAGAAGAGATAATGAGTCTGACAGAAAAAAAAAGCAGGAAGGAAGGTTACAAATGGCCTATATGACAAGTAAATTGTGTATCCAAGACTGAATCTTGTTTTAGGGAGTTTTTTCTTTCTTTCTTTCTTTTTTAATTCCAGAAGCAACCAAGTCAAGGTTTAAGTGACCAGGAAGAAAACCGTTTTGACTAATGCTAGGGTATAAAGACATTTAAAAGGAATAGCTCAACTCTGGCTAGGTCTAACAAGGAAAGCCAGGTAACTTTAAGGAGTTATAGTAGCAAACATGAGTTATGGTGATCACAAGCTAATTTTCTGATGGTACACAAAAATGTTTAACCTAATGTTACATGTTCATTTTCGTGTATATTTAGAGAAATAGCACTAGCATATCAGCCCCCTTAGTTCACAGATACTATTGCTTAAGGCAAGGCTAAACTGAGGAATACTGGAAATGCCTTGAAGGAAAATAAAAAGTAAAGTTGACTGGAATTCAGGAAATAGTAGAGACTATCCAGTCTCCTTGAGGAAGAAATATAGAGGGCCTATCCTGTAATCTATGTCAAGTTAATTGATGAAAGGTGATACTTTGAAAGTTATTCTCTATATAACTAGTGACTCTATGTCCTTCAAAGTGTAATAAATTGACTGCTGTGGACGTTGAAAGAGAGATACTACAGAAAAAGGGAATGAATGCATCATGGAGGACCATGGTTAGGAGAAATCAGTCTTTGAATAGGTGGCACTAAAAATTTGCCCAGGACAATGGCTCACACCTGTAGTCCCAGCAATTAGGGAGGCCAAGGAGAGAGGATTGCTTGAGGCCAGCCTAGGCAACATAGCAAGACCCAGTCACTACAAAAAATTTTAAAAATTAGCTGGGTGTGGTGGTGCACACCTGTAACCCTAGCTATACTGAAGTGGTTGAGGCAGGAGGATCACTTAAGCCTAACAGTTCTAGCCTGCAGTGAGCTATGATTGTGCCATCACACTCCAGCCTGGGTGACAGAGTGAGACCCTGTCTCTAAAAAAATAAAAATTTGTTGAAACAAGTGTTGAAATAAAAAAAAAACAGGGAGTATGTAATTGAGACAGAGGCTTATCAGAAATAAAGGTTTTTGGTTTTTTGGGGTTTGAAACAGAGTCTCGCTTTGTTGCCTGGTCTAGAGTGCCATGGTGTCAGCCTAGCTCACAACAACCTCAAACTCCTGGGCTCAAGCGATCTTCCTGCCTCAGCCTCCCAAGGAGCTGTGACTATAGGTACACACCACCACACCTGGCTAATTTTTTCTCTTTTTATTAGAGATGGAGTCTCACTCTGGCTCAGGCTGATCTCGAACAACTGACCTCAAGTGATCCTCCCGCCTCGGCCTCCCAGAGTGCTAAGATTATAGGCATGAGCCACCGTGCCCAGCCAGGGTTTGATTGGCTTGTTCTTTTAAGAATTATGATTAGATCAAAACCTCATGTGTGATTTGACTGCCCCCTTGTGGTAATTTACATTTGTCAATGGTTTAGGGAAATTTGTCTCTGTACCAGGATGTACAGATTTGTGCAAGACAAAGGCAGTTTAATTTCCAGTTTTAATCTTTTGACTTAATATAGTAAAACCTTATCCCTTTTCTAAAATATTGCTCAACACTGGCTGGGCACAGTGGTTCAAGCCTGTAATCTCAGCAGTTTGGGAGGCCAAAGCAGGAGGATCACTTGAGGCCAGGAGTTTGAGACCAGCCTGGGCAACATAGTGAAACCCCCATCTCTACAAAAAACTGAAAAAATTAAACAGGCATGGTGGCATGGGCCTGTAGTCCCAGCTGCTGAGGACAGTGAAACATGAGGATCACTTGAGCCCAAGTGTTTAAGGTTACATTGAGCTATGATTGTACTACTGCACTCCACTCTGGCAACACAGCGTGACCCTGTCTCTAAATGTACATAAATATATATATAGTTCAAAACCATTATCTCTGTTTACATTTTTTTAAATAGAAAATAAGCCGAAGAAAGAAATAATTAAAGTTCTGATTCAGAGGGGATATGATTCGGATCCTGTGAAGGCCTGGAAAGAAGCCCAGCAAAAGGTAATTTCTCAGTTAGCACTTTCCTATATTGCTAAAGACTATGTACTGTATAATATTTATGTTTCACATATCCTATTAAAAGCTACATTTTAATTTGTCCTTTAGGTTCCAGATGAAGAAGAAAATGAAGAGAGTGACAATGAAAAAGAAACTGAAAAGAGTGACTCTGTAACAGATTCTGGACCAACCTTCAACTACCTGCTTGATATGCCCCTTTGGTATCTAACCAAGGAAAAGAAAGATGAACTGTGCAAACTAAGAAATGAAAAAGTGAGTTGATAATAGGACAGTGCCTATTACTTAGCTCTGTTCTAATGGTAAAAATAAATATTTAACTGTGCATTGCATGAAAATGCTGTTTGTGCACACATATTAGCTCAACTTTCTGATTATTTAATAAAGGAGCAAGAGCTGGACACATTAAGGAAAAAGACTCCATCAGATTTGTGGAAAGAAGACTTGGCTGCTTTTATTGAAGAACTGGAGGTTTGTAGTTTGTAATGCCCGTGTTAGAACTTTTATTAATTAAATAGTGTGTTCCAGCAATATACCTCTTTGTAAAGAAATTTCACAGTTATCAATAGAAATAGAATATAGGAGACATAAGGATACCTTCCAAAATAACATATAAAGAAACAGATTATTAAGTACTAGTTGTAACAAAGTGAATGATAACAGGAAACATACTACCCAGAAGTTTATGGACAAAGAGGAAAGGGCAGGAGTTGATTTTTGATAAAGAAAAGGACTTATTAGGGCTGAGAAGATAAAGAGAGCTTAAATGTGGAAGAAGACCAACCCAGTCCCCCAGGTCAACTTAAAAGGAAAAGCCAATTTACTTTCAGAGCTAGCCAGTCAGACAGTTTCAGAAGATCCTTTGTTGGCTGGGTGCGGTGGCTCACGCCTATAATCCTAGCACTCTGGGAGGCCGAGGCGGGTGGATTGCTCGAGTTCAGGAGTTCAAGACCAGCCTGAGCAAGAGTAAGACCCCGTCTCTACTAAAAATAGAAAATTATCTGGCCAACTAAAAATATATAGAGAAAAAATTAGCTGGGCATGGTGGTGCATGCCTGTAGTCCCACCTACTCGGGAGGCTGAGGCAGGAGGATCGCTTAAGCCCAGGAGTTTGAGGTTGCTGTGAACTAGGCTGATGCCACAGCACTCACTCAAGCCTGGGCAACAGAGTGAGACTCTGTACCAAAAAATAAAAAAGAAAGAAGATCCTTTGTTACTTCAATCTCCCAAATGATGCTTGTGTCCCAACATTATTTTAACTTTTTTTTAAAATCTCATTTCATAAATTAAACTTATATTATTGTACTTCAGTATAGATGTCCACCTCATTGTAAATAGTTGATTGGATAAGTGTACATGACTGATACCACAACCTTATATGAATTTTCAAAATATATATGTATATATAGACGTTTTTTATCCTTAACTCAGTTTCCCCTTGTTATGCTCAGAAAAGTTAAGTGGTAGAATCAGGAATAGAAGAACCCAATCTTCTGTCTCCACACCTACCTTTTCAAAGTGTGCCTTAATTGTATTTTCACTATTGTTGATACTGTATGGGGTTATGGAACAGTTTACCACAAATTTATCATAAGATGTAACATTGAAATCAGTTTATGGTCTTTTAGATGCTATAATATCTTTGTTAGCTTATAAACTTGCTATCTTATATTCCTTTTGTAGGCTGTTGAAGCCAAGGAAAAACAAGATGAACAAGTTGGACTTCCTGGGAAAGGGGGGAAAGCAAAGGGGAAAAAAACTCAAATGGCTGAAGTTTTGCCTTCTCCACGTGGAAAAAGAGTCATTCCCCAAGTAACTGTAGAAATGAAAGCAGAGGCAGAAAAGAAAAATAGAAAGAAAATTAAGGTAATACTCTTGAAAATGTTATAATGTTAAATGTTAAAGCATGTTTCCACTTAAAACAAATTATATCATAAAATTCCTAATCCCATAGTTTGGAATTTATTCTGTATCTAACCATAACCTTCCTTTCTTATGTGCCTGCTTTTTTTTTTTTAAATATCTTGAAAAACTCATACCTGTACTTTTATGCAGAGATCTTAACCAAACCCAAAGAAAAAAGCACTCTTTGACTATATATATATAAATATATATTTGTATATTTGACTGTATATTATTCTAAATAATAAGTTGGCAGAACTTGACCATTTTTGTCTTGCTATCTTTTAGACTGAAAATACTGAAGGAAGCCCTCAAGAGGATGGTATGGAACTAGAAAGCCTAAAACAAAGATTAGAGAAGAAACAGAAAAGAGAACCAGGTATCATAACATTTTAAGGAAAATGGCATAAAGTGAAGATTAAATTATGTTTGTTACCGAGTACATTCCACATAGAGGTTCACAATATTTTTGTTGAGTTGAATTGAGTAACATGAAGGAGAACTGTATATGAATTTTACTTGAATGTCCATAATATTGTTCTTGGGAATTGATTGATTTTAGAAAAGATCATTTTGTGATGAAATAATTAATTTGGTAATTTGAATTCCTTAGTTGGGATCTAAGAAAACACCCAGTTTATTAAATTTCACTTTCTAGCATATTATGAAGTTCTAGTATATCAGGCTTCTGGAGGGCAGCGACCACATCTTAGTCACGGTTGTATTATCTCTAGAGTTCGACAGCATGCCTGGGATATAGGTAGTCCTCACTCAGTAAACTTAAACAGAATTAACAATTCTTTTAACCATTGGATTATGCCTTTACTGAGTATCTACCCTTTTTTAAACATATTTATTGAGATATTCAAATACCAAATTTGCCCATTTTAAGTATACCATTCCATGGCTTTACTATAGAGTTTTAGAACAATTTAATCACCCCAAAAAGAAAAACTATACCCATTAGGCCTTAGGCTGGGTATGGTGGTTCACGCCTATAATCCCAGCTCTTTGGGGGGCCAAAGCAGGAGGATCATTTGAAGCCAAGAGTTCAAGACCAGCCTGGGCAACATAATGAGACCCCGTCTCTATAAAAAATGTTTTAAAAAAACTAGCTAGGCATGGTGCTACATGCCTATAGTCTTGGCTACTTGGGAGGCTGAGGTGGGTGGATCTCTTGAGCCCAGGAGTTCGAGACTGCAGTGGGTTATGATCAGGCCACTGTACTCCAGCCTGGGCAACATAGCGTGAGACCTTGTCTCAAAAAAAAAAAAAAACCCAAAACCTACCCATTACCAGTCACTCCCCATTTCCCACCAACCCCCTTTCCTCCACTAGGCAACCACTAAAAAATCTACCATATCTAGATTTACCTATTCTGGGCATTTCCTATAAATGGAATCATATAATATGTGGTCTTTTGTAGCTGGCTTCTTTCACTTGGCATGATGTTTTCAGGAGTTATCCATGTTGTAACATGTATTAGTATTTCATTCTTTTTTATTGCCAAATAGCATTTCATTTTAAGAATACGCCACATTTTATCTGTTCATCAGTTGATGGGTATTTGGGTTGTTTTCCCTTTTTGACTGTTAGAATAATACTGCTATGAACATTTATGTACTATATAAATTTTATGTGGACTTATATTTTCATTTCTTTTGGGCAGATACCTAGGAGTAGAATTGCTGGGTCATATTATTATTCTGTTTAACCTTTTGAGAAACTGCTGGCCTGTTTTCCAAGCAGCTGTACCATTTTACATTCCCACTTGCAGTATACAATGGTTCTGATTTCTGTACATCCTTATCAACATTTATGTCTTTCTCTTTGATTCTAGGCATCCTAGTGGGCGTGAAGTGGTATCTTGTGGTTTTGATTTACATTTCTGTATTGGCTAACGATGTTGAGCATCTTTTCATGTGCTTCTTTCTTTGGAGAAACGTCTATTCAGTGCCTTTGTTCATTGTTTAATTGGGTTGTCTTTTTATTATGGAGTTATAAGAGTTCTTCATGTATTCTAGATATCACTCCCTTATCAGATACAATTTGCAAATATTTTCTCCCATTCTGTGGGTATCTTCACTTTCTTGATGGTTTTTCAAAGCACAAGTTGTTTTGTTTTGTTTTCTGAGACAGAGTCTCACTCTGTTGCCCGGGCTAGAGTGCCGTGGCATCAGCCTAGCTCACCTCAACTCCCGGGCTCAAGCAATCCTCCTGTCTCAGCCTCCCGAGTAGCTGGGACTACAGGCATGCGCCACCATGCCCGGCTAATTTTTTCTCTATATATTTTTAGTTGGCCAGATAATTTCTTTCTATCTTTAGTAGAGACAGGGTCTCGCTCTTGCTCAGGCTGGTCTCGAACTCCTGACTTCAAGCGATCTTCCCACCTCGGCCTCCCAGAGTACTAGGATTACAGGAGTGAGCCACCATGCCCAGCCAGAGTTATAGTTTTAGCTCTTACATTTATGTCTGTGATCCACTTTGAAATTAGTGTTTGTATATGTTGTAAAGAAGGTGTCCAATTTAATTCTTTTACATGTGGAGATCCAGTTGTTCCAGTACCATATGTTAAAAAGACTTCTTTCCCCTGTGTTAAAAATCATTTGACTGTAAATGTTAAGGTTTATTTATGGACCCTCAATTCTATTCCATTTATTGGTCTATATATCCGTCCTGAGTATCTACTTTTGATAGATGACGTGTGCTCAATCCTGTAGGCACACATATATATATATCAGTTCATTTATGAGGAAACATCTTAGTATTTTTTTAAAAAGTAATATGTGTGCCATGCTCTGCAACATTATATATTTGCCTTCAATGCAGCACACATTTAATTTTAAACCAAGCTAGCAATTCTTTAGCATATATAACCAACAATCATTTTAAGTATTTTGAGCAATTCATGTTCCCACCATCATATCAAATATTGTGAGGACACGAGAAGTTGGAGAGCATGGCATTTACATTTACCCTCAAGAAAGAAAGTTAAGCACTGTATACTAGTCACTATAGGGATTTAGAGAAAGGTTGAGGAAGATCATTGTGGGCCCGTGTAGATTATAAAAGCTTTATGAAAGAGATAAAAGTTGGGTTAGGCCAGGCGCGGTGGCTCACGCCTGTAATCCTAGCACTCTGGGAGGCCGAGGTGGGCGGATCGTTTGAGCTCAGGAGTTCGAGACCAGCCTGAGCAAGAGCGAGACCCCATCTCTACTAAAAATAGAAAGAAATTATATGGACAGCTAAAAATATATATAGAAAAAATTAGCCAGGCATGGTGGTGCATGCCTGTAGTCCCAGCTACTTGGGAGGCTGAGACAGGAGGATCGCTTGAGCTCAGGAGTTTGAGGTTGCTGTGAGCTAGGCTGACGCCACGGCACTCACTCTAGCCTGGGCAACAGAGTGAGACTCTGTCTCAAAAAAAAAAAAAAAAAAAAAGTTGGGTTAGAGTCTTATAGATTGGTTAAGATTTAGGTATTATAGATTGGATGAAGAAAAATGAGCATATAATGTGTATGGGACAAAGAGAATGCCCCACTAACCGAGTAGAAGGTTTTATATTGGGAAATAGTAAGAAATCGATAAACACCAGGTTGTTGGGGGAAGATGGATAAGACTAGGTTCAGTTAGGAAATATGAAATAGGTGTACTTAACAAGAATATGAAGAAAGGACTATATCTGACCAATAAGGAGAGGAGACTGCCCTTGTCATCTTTGTGGGCCGAGATGAGGGAAATAAAAAGCAAAGGATGGGTATGAGAGACATTTGGGGAAAAGAATTAGAGTGACTTCAAATTTCCTACTCTGTTTAAACTCCCCTTGAGGTTTGGTCCTAGCCATTCTTTTCCCTTTGAACTGTCTTCCTTGCCTTAACTTCAGCAATAACTTCCCATTGACCTCCTTGCATCTATTCTTGCCCCTTTCCAATCTCCACCCTGCAACCTGAGAGAAATTTTAAAAATGCAAATCTGGTCATATAAGTTCCTTGTTTAAAATAAAATCTTTAGCGGGACTAGCCACTGACTATCCTCTGCCCCTTCTGCTTTCTAGCCATAGTGGGCTTTCCGTTTCCTGAGTGCATGGGTTTCCTCACAGGACCTTTGTATGTCCTGAGTTGGAATATTTCGTCACCTACCTCCCTTCAACTACTTAAGTTCTATTTAACCTTCAGATCTCAGTTCTCAAGTATCTCTTTCTTGAAGAAGCCTGACATTTATACATATATACCATATACCCTACATAAACACATTGTATTTGTTTATGAAATTAAATGACCAAGCTATATGTACAACAAAAACAGGGACTGTGTTCACCATTGTATTCCCAGTACTATCACAGTGCTCAATAAACATTTGAAGGATAGATGGATGGTAGATGGAGAAAAGTGAGTCTAAGAATATCTAAAGGTGGTTAATTTCTATTTCCCCTCTAGGAACCAAGACAAAGAAACAAACTACATTGCCATTTAAACCAGTCAAAAAAGGAAGGAAGAGAAATCCCTGGTCTGATTCAGAATCAGATATGAGCAGTAACGAAAGTAATTTTGATGTCCCTCCACGAAAAACAGAGCCACGGAAAACAAGTAAGGAAAACTAAAGAATATTTTAGATATGTTGTAAGATTTAAATATACTTCAGAGTATTTAATCCCAGAAATTACTATATCTTAGAGCAGTAAATTACATTAAATTTTTGAAAAACAGAAGCATCTTTTAGGAGATTAAACTGAAGCTAAAATACTCATGAAATGTTATATCAATCTATGAATTAAATGTTTCTCCTGGATGGATATAGTGGCTCACGCCTGTTATCCTGGCACTTTGCGAGGCCAAGGCGGGAGGATCGCTTGAGGTCAGGAGTTCCAGACCAGCCTGAACAAGAATGAAACCCCCGTATCTACATAAAATAAAAAACTTAGCTGGTCGTGGCTGAGGCAGAGGATCAGTTGAGCCCAGGAGCTTGACGTTGGAGTGAGCTATGATGACGCCACTGCACTCTAGCCAGGGCAACAGAGCAAGACTGTCTCAAAAAAAGAAAAAAAAAAAATAGAAAAATCAGCTTGGTGTGGTGGCACGTGCCTATAACCCCAGCTACTTGGGAGGCTGAGGCAGGAGGATCACTTGAACCCAGGGAGGTAGCAATGAGCTGTGATGACACCACTGAACCTCTAGCCCAGGCAACAGAGCAAGACCCTGTCTCAAAAAAAAAAAAAAATTCTCTCCTGTTACCCTCTCTGATTCTTTGTATGTGTATATTTTTAATAGCAAAAACCAAATTCACAATGGATTTGGATTCAGATGAAGATTTCTCAGATTTTGATGAAAAAACTCAAGATGAAGATTTTGTCTTGTCAGATGCTAGTCCACCTAAAACCAAAACTTCCCCAAAGTAAGTATCTTATATAATATGGATTATTTCCTGATTGTTTTTAATAGTAGATGATATATTCTTTGTTGTTTGACACATTTAGAATTGGTTGTCAGTATGTTATTTTTTTTATTCTAGACATACTAGCAAAGAACTGAAGCCACAGAACAGTGCTAAGTCAGGTATGTATTTAAGTAAAAGTAGTGAGACGTCCACTCTACTGGGACACTCAGATCCAGTTGAGTTCTAATCCTGGCTACGTGATACAAGCACTTCCTTTGAAAATAAATGTTTTTTTTTAGGATTATGTTGATATTGTTCATTAGATTCAGTTTTGTACATAAATAGGTTCTACATTCAATATATTAAAACTAATCACAGTGCTTGCCAGGTACTGTGCTAGGTGCTAGAGATAAAAAAGAAATTAAAACTGTTCTTGCTGATAAAGAATTCAGAAATTAGAACAAAGGTATAAGAGTATGTTTTAAATATTCCAGAAAAGTCACAGGCTTAATTTTTAAATAAGAATTCATACCAGGGACAAAGCAATAAGTGGATTTTCATGTGTTGCTTATATGTGCTGTTTTCCTTTCCATTTGAAGAAAAGGACCTTGAGACTAATGATAAAGACAGTATACCACTTTCTTCAAGCCCTCTTGCTTCTGATTTCTCAGCTGAAACTGAAATTATAAACCCAGTTTCTAAAAAGAATGTGGCAGTGAAGAAGACGGCAGCAAAAAGTAAGCCTAAATCTTTGAGACAGTTTAATATTGCAATTAACTAACTGGTTTCTACAAGTCAGTTTTAATTTTTTTATTCCCAAAACTTATTATTCCTTTTCCAAACGGAAGCAATTTCTTTTAGTTCTTTATAATCAAAGTTGGTAATCAAAGTAAAATCCTGTGTTTCTCCGAATGCCAGGCATTAACTAGCTCATTTCTATGACACAGTTAGGATTTATAAGCAGTTGCAAATATTTGATGTAAAACAAATTTTAAAAATTGAATGCTTAAGAATACTTTGAGGCCGGGCGCGGTGGCTCACGCCTGTAATCCTAGCACTCTGGGAGGCCGAGGTGGGTGGATCGTTTGAGCTCAGGAGTTCGAGACCAGCCTGAGCAAGAGCGAGACCCCATCTCTACTAAAAAAAATAGAAAGAAATCATATGGACAGCTAAAAATATATATCAAAAAAATTAGCCGGGCATGGTGGTGCATGCCTGTAGTCCCAACTACTCGGGAGGCTGAGACAGGAGGATCCCTTGAGCTCAGGAGTTTGAGGTTGCTGTGAGCTAGGCTGACGCCACGGCACTCACTCTAGCCTGGGCAACAAAGTGAGACTCTGTCTCAAAAAAAAAAAAAAAAAAAAAAAAAAGAATACTTTGAGGCCAGGCACAGTGGCCAATGCTTGTAATCTCAGCACTTTGGGAGGCTGAGGCAGGATGGCTTGAGCCCAGGAGTTTAAGGCTACAGTGAGCTATGATTGTGCAACTGCACTCCAGCCTGGGCGACAGAGCAAGGCCCTGTCTCTAAAAAAAAAAAAAAAAAAAACTTTGATTCTCTAATGCTGCAGACCAGGATCCGGCCGAGGCCTGTTAGGCTCCACCACACTCTCCCACCCCCATCCATGGAAAAACTGTCTTCTATGAAACTGGTCCCTGGTGCCAGAAAGGTTGGGGACTGTTGCTCTAATGTTTTTTCAGCTCTTACATTGTCTTCTCCTATGTTAAATGTACACAGTTATCAGGTTGCTAAAGAAAGTTCACAATGAAAAATTCATCTAAGAGTGCCAATGATAAATTACCTGTGTTGACTTGTAGGTCAGTCTTCTACTTCCACCACGGGTGCCAAAAAGGCTGCCCCAAAAGGAACCAAAAGGAATCCAGCCTTAAATTCTGGTGTCTCTCAGAAGCCTGATCCTGCCAAAACCAAAAATCGACGTAAAAGAAAGCCATCCACTTCTGATGATTCTGACTCTAATTTTGAGAAGATTATTTCTAAAGCAGCCACAAGCAAAGTGAGTATTTATCCTAGTTAGTCCTTTTGCTATATATAGATGTTCTGAGACACATAACTAAGCCTTTGCTCTTAGTAACTTGGCATATTTTTAAGAAAATAAATTTAAATCTCACAATCTATTAGGTTTTACCGTATATAATTTAGTTGTAACAAAGTTAAGTATGCCACTTATTTAGTCAATGGGAGAGCTGGCCTTACTACTTGGTAGAAGGTAGAAAACTTGAATTGTAGTCTGTTGATACATTTTTTACATTGGAATGATGCTGTCAGGTTTACATTGTGCAAATTACCTGGGCTTTTCTCTTGTAGAAATCCAAGGGGGAGAGTGACGACTTCAATCTAGATTTTGATGCAGCAGTTGCTCCTCGGGCAAAATCCAGTCGGGCGAAGAAACCTATAAAGTACCTCGAAGAGTCAGATGAAGATGATCTGTTTTAAAATGTGAGGTGATTATTTTAAGAAGACTCAGATGAAGATGATCTATTTTAAAATGTGAGGTGATTATTTTAAATAACGGTCTTATTGAGCCCAAGACTGGTTTTAAATTTATCTGAAGCTGTTACTTTCCTCCCTCTCAATTTAATTTGGGGAAGGTATTTCTAATATAAGACCATCAAAGTGAAGTGAGTAGAGCCCCAGTATCCTTTAGCTTTTTATAATACTGTTACAATAGTGACCGTCTCATGGGCATTTTCTTTTCTGCTTTGTGTTTTGAGTCTGTTTTCTTTTGTCTTCAAAGCCTGATATTAAGCTCTTCTGGACTCTAGAGATAGTTATGTGGTCACTTCAGCCTAAATTGTTTATTGACCATTCATTAAGCTAAAAGTGTCACTCTGCCTCCTTGCCTACTTTGAGTAAATATGAGATAGAACATAAGTAATTCTGTTTTATCTTAGTTTTTAAAGTAATTTTCCATCAGATAGAACTTTATAGTTCTAGTACAAATACTGTCTGCTCAGACCTTTATGTGCTGAATTTTGTTCAAGCAATGAGAAATTGCTCATATCCTTCTGAATATCATCAGAGGCTGATAAAAAGCACCTTGGCTGTGTCTGTATATCCTCAACACAGTCAACAAAATGAAGAAAATTAGACCAGTTATGTGACGATTCAACTCCTGACTTGTCCCCTCTGGCTGTCTCTGAATCTGAATCTCCCAAAGAGAGAAACAAGTTTCTAGGAAGGACTGGATTGTATAAGATTGGGGACAATGTTTGCTCCAAGGTCTTATATATTGTATTGATGCCATCCATGCTCAGCAGTAAGCTGTTAGATCCATTTGGGGAAGTCTCCATAATTTCAATTTGTAAACTTTTTAAGACCTTTCTACATTGTTACATGTGTGACTTGAGTGATGTTATCAATGTTTTTGTAAATATTTACTGTTTTTCTATTTAGATTAATTCCAACAATTTTGTAGTTTAATAAAATGTTCTAAACATTGCAAGCCATTGAATGCCTTTTTTTAACCCATACCTACACCCTTTTCCTCACACTGAAATATAGTCCTCTTCACTTCCTTTTTTAAATGATTCCTTACTTTAACAATTATTTTGATAACCTAGTCAACTACTTGATAGTATCAGCAAGTTGCTAATCCATTCAGGAAAAAAAAAATCAGGAGTCCACTTGCTCAAGGCTTCTTGGGCATGGCTTGGGTCCTCAAATTTGGCTCAGAATAAATCTCTTTAAATTAAAAAAAAAAATCCTTGATAAATCCAACTACTACCTCACATCTTACACCAAAATTACATTCAAATACACTAAATATTTAAATGTCAAAAACCAAACTAAAAAAGTTACTATAAGAAAAGTAATCTTTAGTTGTAGAGGGATAAACTAAACATATCCCCAAGTAGTGTTACAAAGATATGGAGCAATGAGTCCTATCAAAGAAATCTGGACAGAAAGGCCAAGCTCTTTGACCCAGTAGTTCTCACTTTAAGGAATTTAATTCAAGAGAAGAATCAGACGTGCAGAAAACTATATAAGCCTGAGCAATGTGGCAAAACCCCATCTCTACAAAAAAATGAGAAAAATTAGCCATTCATGGTGGCGAGCGCCTGTAGTCCCAGCTACTGGGGAAGCTGAGGCAGGAGGATCACTTGAGCCCAGGAGTTTGAGGTTGCTGTGAACTGATGATGCCACTCTAGCCTGGATGACAGAGTGAGACCCTGTCTCAAAAATAAAAACTATGTAAACACAAATGGGGTACAAATAAAAGGAAATCTGAATAAGATCAATGGGTTGTATCAATGTCAATATCCTGGTTATGGTTTAATTTTGCAAAATTGGGGGAAGGTAGGCAAACTGTACAAGGGGTCTCCCAAAACTGCATGTTACAAAACTACAATTATCTCAAAGCCATATACCAAGATGTTTATTGAAGTTTCTGTGATAATAAAATGGAAACCAACCTAAATGAGTATACACAACAATAGAGGACATCAGGTAAAACAATTAGGTTAAACAAATTATGGTAAATGTGGAATACCAGGTACCTGTTAAGAATTATCATCTCTGTTATTTAGTGCCATGAAAAGATGTTTATGACATTGCCAAGTGGAAAAAAGCAGGTTACAAATCAAAGGTGAAATCCCCATCTAGTAAATATGCATTTGTTTATAAGATAAATAGTGGGAGAAAAGTATATAAACCCTGTTTAGAAAGAAAAAACATCAGAGATATTTCTTTTTTAATAGAAGTTAGCTCTTGACCAGCAAAGTGTTTGCTAACTAAAAAGTAAATACATTTTCTTGGGATCTTGCTGTATTGCCCCAGCTAGAGTGCAGTAGCATCATCATAGCTCACTACAACCTCACACTCCTAGGTTCAAGCAATCCTCCTGTCTCAGCCTCTCAAGTAACTGGTACTACAAGTGCACACCAGCACGCCCTGCTAATTTTTCTACTTTTTTATAGAGACGGGGTCTCCCTCTTGCTGGGGCTGGTTTCGGAACTCCTGGCCTCAAGTAATCCTCCTGCCTCAGCCTCTGAAAGTGCTAGGATTACAGGTGTGAGCCACCGCACCCAGCCTCTTGTGTGTTTTTATTCAAGAAACCTACTTAAAAGAGAGAACTAAAGAAGTCACCTACCAGTAAGATCTGGAATTGACCAGAACGTGCACTGAGGCTACTGGGGAGAGATTTTTTTTTTTTTTTTTTGAGACAGAGTCTCACTCTGTTGCCCAGGCTAGAATGAGTGCCATGGCGTCAGCCTAGCTCACAGCAACCTCAAACTCCTGAGCTCAAGCGATCCTCCTGTCTCAGCCTCCCGAGTAGCTGGGACTACAGGCATGCGCCACCATGCCCGGCTAATTTTTTTCTATATATATTTTTAGCTGTCCATATAATTTCTTTCTATTTTTAGTAGAGATGGGGTCTCGCTCTTGCTCAGGCTGGTCTCGAACTCCTGAGCTCAAACGATCCGCCCACCTCGGCCTCCCAGAGTGCTAGGATTACAGGCGTGAGCCACCGCGCCCGGCCTGGGAGAGATTTTTAATAGACCATGGGGGAACTATCAATCCAGCCTTGAAGAATCTCCATGGAAAACACTAATATATATCTTTTCTTGCCAGATGAACAGAGGAATTTGAACTTGATGGTGAATGGTTGCATTACCACCTGTGTCAAAATTATATGCTTCGCAATTCTCTTTGCTAGACCAGAAACTCTATGAAAAGGCTAAAAATGAGAACGTAAAAAGCTACCTTTGATAAATTACAAAGTGAAAAGGTGGAGAGCTCTGGCAGACACCACATTAACTAAGTGATCAAACTTGGCACACCAATAATGAGACCAAATGACATGATGTGCTCCTGATGTGAAGCAATGGGAAACACATCATCACCCATGTAGTATTCTTGCCAAAAAGACTTACCCTGAACCTAATCATGAGTGAACAATTAGACAAATTCAGTTATAAGACAAATTACCACTGAAAGGGGTGATCTTGGGGACTTCTAATAAAGCAGACAGGCTCAACTACAAGAAAAGAAGCAAGCAGGTCCCAAATCTCAGCCTTGAATCTCGAACCCTGAATCTGTCTTGGTTTTTTTTCAAATTTAGAAATTCTCAGTCCACCTGATTGTTCTGAGTTGGGTAGATGACTAAAACCATGAAAGTAAATAAACAATATAGAAATGACAAAGTAATCAAACCAATAGTATTTATAATTTTGTGTTAAATTTAGGAATAAATGTCAGTTAATCAGGATAATGTGTCTGCATTACATATTTTAAATGTCCCTAATGTTTAAGAGAATGTGACATTGAAATTGTAATTCCAATTTAAATGTGTGATTTTTTTAGGTGTGATTTTAATTTCAAAGGCTTTAAGGAATTTGATTAAATTTGTAAACATTATTATAAAATTTGAAAGAACTTGAATTACTACATTTATAAATTTGGTTTATGAGGTTTACAAGAGTTGTTTTAATGCATAGGAAGATATTATTTGTTAGAGTTGTAAGTCAGCCCCAACCAGGCATTGGGAGTGTTTAGAAATTTAATTAATCAAGTTTGTAATTGGTGTTCATTGCTTAGGCAAAAAATTTTTTTTTTTTTTTGAGACAGAGTCTCACTCTGTTGCCCGGGCTAGAATGCTGTGGCGTCAGCCTAGCTCACAGCAACCTCTAACTCAAGCAATCCTTCTGGCTTAGGCAAATTTAACTTATCAAAATTATCAGATAATTGAAAATTAAAGAATAAGAGAAAGTGATTATTCTTATTTTTATACCCAAACTATTAAATATATAACTGGAATAACAAACTATGTAAGTTGGACTTGAAGGCTTAAAAGGAAAACATAGGATTTTTTAAAATTTAAAGTTTTAATAAATTCAATATAAATTCAAACCCAAAGATACTGGATTTGCACACAAAAGTCCCCTTAGACATTACAAACTCAAACTGATAGGAGCAAGCAAAATTACTCTATTTCATAAAGAATGGGAAGGGGGCAGGTGACAAAAAAGGATAGGATGACCAGTGTGGAGTTGAGAGGACAAGGAGGAGGGGAAGTGGGAAGAAGGGAAAGAAGTCTCCCAGCGAGATGAAGAGATGCGTAATGATGACTTAGACAATGTCTTGTTCTCTGTTTTCACTGCCTCCGCAAAGACTTTCAGTACAGATCTACATTGCTTGTATTCTTTTTAAATCAACCTTATTGAGGTATCGTTTACATGCATAAAATGCACATTTCATATAAAGGAAGAACATAGCAGGCAAAAAGGGAAAAAAAACACATTCTAAGTGTAGAGATTGATGACTTCTTGACAAAAGTATGCTCATATCTCTCGCTTCCAAGTACTAACCAAGCCTAAGCTGCTTAGCTTCCAAGTTCGGGGAGGTATGGTGGTAGACAACAAACATCCAGGACTGCATAACCACCATCACAATCAAGATACGAAGCATTTCTGGCTGGAGGCAGTGGCTCATGCCTATAATCCCAGCACTTTGGGAGGCTGAGGGAGGAGGATCACTGGAGCCCAGGAGTTTGAGTTTACAGTGAGCTACAATCAGGACAGTACACTCTAGTCTGAGCAACAGAGGGAGACCTTGTCTCTAAAAAAATTAAAAATAAATAATTTAAAAAGTAAAATAAAGCATTTCTATCACCCCAAAAAGTTCTCATGTGCCTCCTCAACCCCTGGCCCCAGACAAACATGAATCTGATTTCCACTACTATAAGATACTTTCACCTAGTCTAGAACTTCATGTGGAATCACAGTACACATGCTTTTGTGGCTAGCTTCTTTTCATTCATCATGTTTTGGAAATTCATCCATGTTGCAAGTATCAAGAGTTCCTTCTTTTTTTATTGCTGATTATTATTCCACTGTACGAATTTGTTTATCTATTCACCTGTTGATGGTCATTAGAATTGTTTCCAGTTTGGGCCCATTATGAATAAAGCTGCTATGAACATTAGAGTACAAATCCTTTTTCACACATATTTTTTCCTTTCTCTTGGGTAAATACCTAGGAGTGGAATTGTTCAAAGTATGTTTAACTTTATAAGAAACAAGAACTGGTTTTCACAGCAGTTGTCTCATTTTTACATTCTCTCTTACATTCCTCAGAACTTTCAGGAGTTAGTTAGATTTGTGTTCTTTTGGGTAAGGTGGTGTCTTCACTGGCCTCAAGGTGGTCCCAATACAGTTCTGATGAGTGTAAAAAGATATACCTATTCAGATGAGATGCCCAAGCAAAATTAAAAAAAAAAAAAAAAGATATACCTGTAAATGTTATTTTAGCTGGAGGAAAGGAAGCCCCATCTACAGATGACTTTGTCTACTGCCCCCAGTGACTTTTCAGAACGTGTGCCAAGTACAGCTTTTTGGATCCAGAAGAATTGCTTTCAGGGAGGGAGTTGCTAAGTTCTGCCAGTCAACTTATCTTGATCTGACCTGATCCCACTTCTGCCCTGCGGAGTCCCCCTTGAGAGATGCTGGAAGGGAGGGGACCTCAAAGCAAGCACTCTCTCAATACGGCCCCAAGTCCAGGATCACGAGGCTGTGATAACAGAGAGAGGGTCAGGACCCCCAGGCTCCAGGCAGTGATAGTGATTGCTTATACGTCTTGACATATACAAACACGGGCCATTCAGAGCTGCACAGAGGGGAAAGGGACCTTGAAGGATGCTGCTAGGTGACTCAAACCCTTCCCCTTCCCCTTCCCCACCCCCAAACCCAAAGCAGTTTTTCTTACCTGTCAGTTTACTCTGGGCTTCCAGGAATGGAAGAGAGGGACTCCCAAGCCCCTTGGTCACTCAGATGAGGCTATTGCAGGGCCCAGACACCTTCAGGTGCAGTTACTGTCCTTACGGAGCAAGGTTAAAAATGGGTGAAAAGGTTAAAATTGGGTGAAAACGTAGGGGCTTCCACTTGGAGGTAATGACCTCTCTGCCCAAGGGCGGGAAAGAAGGGATGGGGCTTGCCAGAGGCACATGAAGGAAAACCCAGAGGTGCATTGGTTTGGAAGGGCCGAGGGACAAGGTGACAAGCAAGTCTGAGGTTTCCCTCTTCCTTCAGGGAGAAGCTGCACATACACGGCTGGTGGGGGCAGAGACCTGGGGGGAACCGAGCGCCTCTAACGCCCCATCTCAGCGCGGAGGGCCAATACCAGAAGCAGCTCTGTGACAGCGAGGGCTGCATTCTCTCTACCTGGGCACTAGGCCACCTAGAATAGACTATATTACCCAGCCGCCCCTGCGGATAGATGTGGCCAATGACCTGTGAGTAAATAGGTCACGTGGCAGTTTCCCGGCACCTCCCCAACAGAGCGGGGCGTGCGAGGAGTCTGCGCACTGGGGATCTCGCGGGACTGGACCGCGCTTCTCCCAGTTTCTGTGTGAGAAACAGGCTTCTCCTGTTTAAGCGACAGCTTCGTAGTTTCGTTGTTCCAGCTGAACCTAATCTTAAATAATTATGGGGCCAAAGGAGGAGCTAAGGCTGGCCTCGGAGGCGGGCCCCAGGTGTTGGTGGTACTTAAGAGCCCGAGGGGTCCGTGGGGGGCCAAAGGCAGGACCAGGGGGCGCGGGAGGAGCTGGGCGCCCAGGTGGACAGAAGGTCTTCCGGCCTGCAGGGTTTTCAGGCCGCCAGGAAGTTAGAAGGTCAGAAACGGCAAGGAGAGGGACTAGAAGTGATCAAGAGGAACCAACTATGCCCACCCTCTCGCACCCTCTCCGTTTCCCACTCAGGCATCTGGCCCAAAGCCAGCGGGGCTGGGAGCGGGAGATTTTTGCCATCAGCCCATTCTGGAGCCTTTTCTATCCAGGACTGGATGTTTGGATTACTGAGCTGAGAATGAGGTGGCCACTTAAGTGCCTACAAGTTCTGGAGGAGACCAAACTGTGGGCACGGGACCCACAGAGTGCGCGCCATCTTGAGGCAGAGATCTGCACCGTCCCCACCCCTCCCGCCCCACTCCATTCCTTCATCCCCCCCAACAAACACTGAACATCTGCGTGCCAGGAACTGCTCTAGGTGCTGGGGACAGGTCAATGAGTAAAGAGCCCAAATCCCCGCCCTGTGGAGCGTACGTGCTAACGGGGGAGATGGGTGCTAAACAGCATAAATAAGAAAAATATAAAGTGATCAGTGCAAAGGAAATGAAGCTGAAAAGGGACGGAAAATATGGGGTTACATTTCAGTTAGGACAGCTAGGCAACATTTCAGAAAAGACTTTTTAAAATGTTAGCGGGGCACAGGAGACAAAATACAGTCATGTCTTGATTATGTCATTGGGATTAATTTACTGGGTACAAACATGAAATGCCTGCATACGTGTGTCTGTGTGTGACTGACGCAGGCGACAGGCCAGGGAGAGGTGTCTGGAACAGAGACCGGAGCTGGGCAGGACTGGCCTCTCAGCCCTGCCCAGTCCTCAAGCATGGCCAAGAGCGGGGCCTCGGGCTGCCAGCCCTGGGCAGCATCAGCAACACCTCCTCCCAGGCTGGACAGTGCTATCTGGGAAGGAGCATGGGCCCCTGAGATTGTAGAGTCTCCTGTGTCTGGCCCTGTGGCATCAGGGGCTGGGGACAGTGAGGTGTGACCATGGGTTCTCCCCATCCCACCCCACCCTGGCCCACCACCTCTCCGGCTTTCCACTCCCAGCAGGCAGACAGGGTCTGATGGGGTTTTTCCGGGCTGGGCCAGTGGCCTGACCCAGCTGGGGTCACAGGGATGGGGTGGGGACCATTCCTGGACAGTCAGGGAAGAAGAGGTGTGACCCTGAGCCCCTGTGGCTGGGGACAGGGGGCAGGTAGCAGCTTTGCCAGGAGCAGGCTGAGGTCAGAGAGGGGGGTGGTCAAAGTGCCCCCACCCCACATCCTGTTTTCAGAATGCAGGGCCCCAGCACTGTGCTTTTTCCTTTGGACTTTCTCCAGGGCAGCGTCCCCCCACCCAGGCCCACTCCCCAGGGAACCTGCACGAGGGCGGGAGGGTTCCCTGGCACGCCTAAGCAGGGGTTCACCTAGAGTTTTTCCAAACTGGGCTGGGCCCCTGAGCCAGGGAGGGGGGAAGTCACATTCCCATCCCTTCCTGAAAGCGGGCCTGGGGGTCTCCGTGGACAGATGGAAAAACCACACAGGCCCTCATGGCTGGCAGGGAGAGGAAGTGGCACCCTTCCCCCTTAAAGAGATAGGCTTGGTCACCTCCAGTGCCTGCACCCACCAGCCCCACTGGGGACTATCGAGCTCTGAGATACCGCCTGAAAAGCCCAGCCAGGCCAGGTGGAGGACAGCTCTGTAAAAGGCTCGAGAGCTCAGGCTCTGGAACCCGCCAGGCCAGCATGAGGCTGGGACCTGGTCTTTACTGACCACGTGACTGTGGGCAAGGGGCTTAGATCCTCTGAGTCTCAGTTTCCCCCACTGTAAATAGTGCCCTCCTCCCACCATTCAAAAGAGGATTAAATGAGGTAACTGGGCTCCATACAGGGCCCAGCCCACCAGGTGCACAGGTGATGAGGGGAATGCTGTGTGGTGGGGCAGACTCCTAGGAAGACAGAGGGGACAAATAAAACACCCTAACCTGGGAGTGTCCACCACTCAGACCACCATCGGTCACCCTAACTCCCCTCCCCATGGGACAGCTTCCCCCGCCACCTAGGGCAGCAGGAGTGGACTCTCAATTCAGAGCCCCCAGAAGGGGGGAAAAGGAGAAGTTTTCTACATTTCACATTTTAAAATAACATGTTCTTTATAGTAAATCTGGGAAATTATAGAAAAGCAGGAAGAAACCACAGACTTAATTCAACTACCAACGCCAGCCACTCGTGACAGTTTAATGTCTTTCCATATGGGAGTTCTTCCAGACATCCCAGAGAACATTTGGTTCCCTGTAACATGGTTGAGGCCTCAACTTGAAGACACAGAGCTGGAAGGAAACGTGGGGTCAGCTGGCCCAGCCTCCTCAGTTATACCAAGCCAAGAGACTCCGGCCCAGAACTGCTGAATGACTTGTCCAAGGTGAGCAGCGGCAGACTGGAACCAGAAGCTGTTAGATGTTTGCTGCTCCTCAAATGCCAGCAGCGAACCTCCCTCCATCCGTGAAGACCATCTTCAAGGGGACACAGTTAATAGCAGATCTACGCCCCCCAGTGTGGAGGAGTCTGGCCGGCTGCCATGGCCTCCCTGGTTCCCTTGATAAAGGATGTGGCTCTGGTTAACCCATCCCCCATTTCTAGGTGGAGACTTAGCTATGGGGACGCTGGGGGAGGGCTGGAAAGGGAGGGGTGGCATAGCCCAGCAAGGGGTATGGCCCTGCATCTGTTCCCAAGGGTGGAGCCAGCCAGCAGGGTCTCCCTGTCCCTTTAAGAGAAGGGGGAGAGTGAGCCCCTCTGGCCATCCTGTCCTGTCATCCATCCGAGCCAAATCCAAAAGGGAAAATGAAAGAGAGAGCGGGAGAAGCAGGTCCCAGCCACCTCTCAAGGTCCCTCGCTCAGCCGTGACACCTCAGCTCCAGCCCCAGGGTGAGTGGGGTCGGGTGAGGGTTTGGGGACACAAGGGGCCTGTGGGACCTGTGGGACCTGTGAGAGAAGGGCAATGGGGGCTCTCGGGAGATTTGGGGGCTGGAAGCAGAGGTCACCAGGGAGGAGAGCAAAGGCCTGGGCCCGGGTTCCCACCACACTGGGGTAGGAGTGCAGGGACACCTCCAACAAGGACCCCGAGAGAGTTGTGGAAGTGGGGGCTACTTTGTGTCAGCCCCCCAACCTGAGAGGAGTTCACCGCAGTACAAATGGTGAGAGAAATGGTGGAGGAGTGTCTCCCTGGGTCTGCCACTCCCACTGCTCCCAGCTGCACCAAATAAATTGGGCCTGGAGTCCCAGGTTCGTGTTCGAGGCCCCACTCTGCCCGTGGCAAGCATCCTTGGCAATGTGACCCTGCTAGGTCTCTGCTTCCACCAGGCAAGTCAGGGGCTGGCCCTGCTGATCCCCGACACCCCTTCCAGACCCTGGAACCTGGAGGTGCACAGGGTCTAACCCAGCAGGCCGTGGCGTGTGGCTACGTCAGGGTGGGGCTCCTCCCCACCCAGCAGCATCGGCCCAAAGGGAAGGGAACCCAGAGTTGAGAATCACCTGCTACACTCACCCTGAAGTTAGAGGTCTAACTGACCCCCACCCCGATGGCGTGGAAGGGGCGGGGGTCCCTGACCTGCCCCAGCCTCTGACCCCGCCCTGCGTCCCCAGCGCCATGGGGGAGTGGGCGTTCCTGGGCTCGCTGCTGGACGCCGTGCAGGTGCAGTCGCCGCTCGTGGGCCGCCTCTGGCTGGTGGTGATGCTGATCTTCCGCATCCTGGTGCTGGCCACTGTGGGCGGCGCCGTGTTCGAGGACGAGCAGGAGGAGTTCGTGTGCAACACGCTGCAGCCGGGCTGTCGCCAGACCTGCTACGACCGCGCCTTCCCGGTCTCGCACTACCGCTTCTGGCTCTTCCACATCCTGCTGCTCTCGGCGCCCCCGGTGCTGTTCGTCATCTACTCCATGCACCAGGCCAGCAAGGAGGCGGGCGGCGCGGAGGCGGCGGCGTGTGCCCGCGGGCGGCCGGAGGGTCCCTGCGCGCCCTGCGCCCAGCGCGCCCGCCGCGCGCGCCGCTGCTACCTGCTGAGCGTGGCGCTGCGCCTGCTGGCCGAGCTGGCCTTCCTGGGCGGCCAGGCGCTGCTCTACGGCTTCCGCGTGGCCCCGCACTTCGCGTGCGCCGGCCCGCCCTGCCCGCACACCGTCGACTGCTTCGTGAGCCGGCCCACCGAGAAGACCGTCTTCGTGGTCTTCTACTTCGCCGTGGGGCTGCTGTCGGCGCTGCTCAGCCTGGCCGAGCTGGGCCACCTGCTCTGGAAGGGCCGCCCGCGCGCCGGGGAGCGCGACAACGGCTGCAGCCGCGCGCACGAGGAGGCGCAGAAGCTGCTCCCGCCGCCGCCGCCAGGCGTGCCCTCCCGGCGCCCCAGCCAGGACCCCTACGCCCCACCCGCCTATGCGCACAGGCCGCCGTCCGGAGACGGCGAGGGCGGCAGCGGCCGCAGCAAGGTGTCGCTGGCCACTGGCCGCCAGGACCTGGCCATCTAGCAAGGGGCACTGCCTCGGGCGGACAGTGAGGTCCGAGGCTGGTGGGGACCCCACCAGCTCGGCGTCACTGCAGAAGCAAGAAGTGACTTCCGCAGGAGATGGCCCCGCGGGGCGGCATCGCACCTGCCGGGTGCTCCCTCCCAGCTGCCGCTGGCAGCAGCCGTGGCCCGCGGAGCTGGGGGCGGAGAATGAACTCACTGAGGTCCTCAGTGCCACGATCCAGGTGGAAAGGACGGAGGCCGGGGCCTGAGAGAGTGGATAGGAAGTGAGCAGAGCAGAGTGGAAGGTGGAGGGCAGTAGGTGACCTGGGTGTTTTACTGCGGACAAAACCAATTGTGATACCAGCATTCCCAGGTGCTCTCTTGAGAGAGGAGTGGCCCCCATGTGGTATCCCTGTGAGTGTGCACACATGTACACACACACATGTACACACACACATGCACTGTGAGCTGTGTGTGCACGTGCACATGTAAAGCCTGTGTGAGCTCCGTGTATATGCATGCATGTGTGAGGTCCTTGGGTGCATGCTTGCACACGGACACACGTGTGTCCTGTGTGAACTACGTGTGCACCCACGTGGACAAGTACATCTTTGTGAGCTCTGAGTACATTGTGCACACGTGCACATGTCCCTCCTGCATGGGCTATGTGTGCACCCGTGAACTCTGTGTGTGCACACCTGTACATCCTGTGAGCTCTCTGTATGTGCACATGTACGTCTGGTGTGAGCTCTGAGTGTGTCCAGGATCCAATGCCAGCAGCAGCCACCATGGCTCCCTCCCTACTGCCTGAACCCAGCCCACCTGCAGGGGCAGAGGAGGTCTCCCCTCCTGAGAGCCCACCCAGGAAGCGGAGGAAGGGAGCACCCCATTCCCAGGGCAGGCCTCAGTCCCCCGGGCTGGGAGCACAACCACACTGTCCGCCTTGTGGCCGGGGAGTGAGGGTGGGTGTGGGGTGGGAGGGCAGCCCAGAGAGTGTTTTCCTTTCCTCTTCCGTCTTCACCCTCCCCGCCCCGCTGCTGCTTCCCTCCTCTATAAACATGGTTAAGTCCCTTCCATCCTCGGGGGGACCTCCCCGCAAAGCAGACGTGCGCCTGGCCCTGGTTTCCCCCTTCTTCCTCCCAGGCGTTCAAAGAACTGTCTGCAGGGCCGCTTCACACCCCCTCCTGCCTCTCCCCTGCCCATCTGTCCTCCTGCTTCACCACCCGGGTGCACTGCTCTCCATAAGACCACCCAGGACCTAAGTGACAAATCCAGGGGCCTCATCAGACCCTGCTGACGTGGCCCGACCTGCATATTGGCTTCCCCCTGGTTCCTGGGCTCCTAATGATACCCCATTTTCTGTTCTTAACAAGCACCATGCCCAAGTGTTAGAACATGTTGTTCCTTTGCCCAGAGCAGCCACCCTCTCTCTACAGCCTCCTTCTACCCTAGCTAAGGCTTTTTTGGCCTCACTTGGGAAGAAAACAGATGCCTTTAGGGAGAGGCCTTCCATGGTGGCCCCCACCCCAAGTCAGAGCTAGGGCCCCAGGGTACGATGCTTCCCTGGGAGGAGCACCTCTCCTGCAGGATGGCATCGCTCTCCCCGACCATGGCACATAATAGGTGCTTAGTGAGTATGTGTTGGATGAGAAACTGAAGGTGTCCCCAGGCCCAGACCATTGCCAGGCCCAAGCACTTATCTACACTGACAACTGGCACCACTATCTCTTTGATGACAATTCAGTATCTGCAGCCTAGACCCCTCCATGCACACTTAGACTTGGATGTCCAGCTGTTTTCTGGATATATTCATTCACCAAGCATTTACTGAGCACTCACTATGTGTCAGGCAGTGTTTGAGATCAGCATCATCTGATAGAAATAGGATGTGAGCCACATGTGTAATTTCAAGTTTCTCAATAGTCACATTAAAAAAGTAAAAGGAAACAAGTGAAATTAATTTTAGTAATATATTTTCTTTAACCCAATATACCCAAAATATCATTTCAAAGCATCATGGATATTAAAAGTATGAAGGAGATATTTTACATTCTTTTTCTTCATACTAAGACTTGGTATGACACTTAGAGCGCGTCTCAGTTTGGACCGGCCACATTTGCAAGCCTCAACCTCCACATGTGCCAAGTGACTGCGCATAGAACGGGGCAGATCCAGATGCCGGGCTTTGTTGGTGAACAACACTTGCCCTCATGGAGCTTACCTTCTGGTGGGAAGGCAGACAATAGGTGGATATAGAACATAGGTCAGGTAGCAGTAAGAGTAAGGGGAGAGAATGCCATTCCTGAGCCGGTGAGACTTAAACAGGATGTAGCATGGGGCTGGCCATGAAGCTGTCTCCTGGAAGAGCATGTAGATGAAGGGAATGGCAAGTGCAAAGGCCCTGAGGCAGAAATGCACTGGGGGGAGGGAGGTCAGCCGGCAAGGAGGCTGGTGTGGCTAGAGTGGAGTGAGTGACAGGGAGAGGTGACAGCCCTCAAATGCAACCCCAACATTCTTAGTTCCTCAGCTCAGTTACTAGCACCTCCATCCACCCAAGCCACCTCCACCCAGCTGTGGCCCAGCCTGTCCTCTGCCTACCTTCCGCATCTCAGCAATCCTCTGGTCCTCCCATTTTACCACCTAAGCATCACCCTACCTTGCCCACTCTTCTCCCACCCTTCAGAGGCTGCCCAGGCTCAGCCCATCACTGATGGCCTGGAGAGCTCCCCGAGCCCCGCTCTTGCCTCCTCTGCTCCAACATGAGCACCCCATTTGCTGGCTTAAAACTCTTCACCCCCGGCCGGGCGCAGTGGCTCACGCCTGTAATCCTAGCACTTTGGGAGGCCGAGGCAAGTGGATGGCTCAAGGTCAGGAGTTCGAGACCAGCCTGAGCAAGAGCGAAACCCCGTCTCTACTAAAAACAGAAAGAAATTAGCTGAACAACTAAAAATATATAGAAAAAATTAGCCGGGCATAGTGGCCCATGCCTGTAGTCCCAGCTACTCGGGAGGCTGAGGCAGTAGGATTACTTGAGCCCAGGAGTTTGAGGTTGCTGTGAGCTAGGCTGATGCCACGGCACTCTAGCCTGGGCAACAGAGTGAGACTCTGTCTCAAAAAAAAAAAAAAAAAAAAAGAACTCTTCACCCCCATTGGCTTCAGATCAAGTCCAGCTCTTGATTTATCACCTCTGCACCCTGCCTAGCTAACTCTTTCCCTTAGAGATTTAGCTGAGAGTGGCCACCTCATGCACGAAGGCTTCGGAGCCCTGCCCCAGGCCTGGCTAAATACCTCTGTCCCGCATCCCTGTAGACTCAGTCGCTGTCCTCCCCAGGTTCTACCCAGTCACCAGCCTCTGGGTCAGTCTCCTTGTGGAGGACAGCTCCTGGCTCGGTGAAAAGCAGGTCAGCCCTTGGTGACCAGGTTCTTAGCAGTGGTTCTCAACTGGGTCAATTTTGCCCCCAGGGGACATTTGGCAGTGTCTGGAGCCGTACCTGGTTGTCACAGCTGGGAAGGTGGTGTGGTGGCAGGCACATCTAAGGGGTAGAGGCCAGGGGTGCTGCTCAACTTTGTACAATGCACGGGAAAACCCCTCCTACCAAAATATTAACTGGCCCAAAACGTCACTAGTGCTGAGCTTGAGAAATTGCTTTACGGCAGGGAACTGTTAACCACAGACGGCAACCGCAAGCCCAGAAGTCCCCAGTAGCAAAGGCACTACGGCAAGAGGGCGTTTTGTGATTGTGGGGGCCACGACTTTGGTTGTCACAATGATGGGGGACGCTGTTGCCATTTAGTGGGTGGGGGCCTTGAATGCTAAGATATCCTCCCACAATAAAAAATTGTTGTGCATAACTTTAGAATGCCCCATTGGACATTTACACAGTGAAAAACTTTGTAATTACCTGAGCCTCAAACTTGACTCTGTTTTGCACGTAAAACATTAAGTGTGTTTTGTTTGTTTGTTTGTTGGTTGCACAGTTTTATTATAGATCAAATATGTTAGTTTTTTTATTTTTATTTATTTTTTGAGACAGAGTCTCGCTTTGTTGCCCGGGCTAGAGTGAGTGCCGTGGCGTCAGCCTAGCTCACAGCAACCTCAAACTCCTGGGCTCAAGTAATCCTGCCTCAGCCTCCCAAGTAGCTGGGACTACAGGCAATGCGCCACCATGCCCGGCTAATTTTTTCTATATATATTTTTAGCTGTCCAGATAATTTCTTTCTATTTTTAGTAGAGATGGGGGTCTTGCTCTTGCTCAGGCTGGTCTCGAACTCCTGACTTTGAGCGATCCTCCCGCCTCGGCCTCCCAGAGTGCTAGGATTACAGGCGTGAGCCACCGCGCCTGGCCTAGTTTTTTGATTTTTGATATGGGGTCTGACTCCATGGCCCAACCTGGAGTGAAGCGGTGTGATCATAGCTCACTGGAACCTCGAACTCCTTGGCTGGGACTACAGGCTTTAGCCACTGTGCCAGGCTAAATACGCCAGTTTTTATTTCAACATCCACCCAGAGTTGTTTGTTAAAAATAGAGACAGGTTTGTTTCCTTAGGCCCGAGGAAAAAATAAATAAATAAATGGATAAATAAATAAAAAGCAGGAATAAAATAGAGGCAAAGCCTGAGCAAGAGCGTCTCTAGAAAAAAAAAAGAAAAACTTGCCAGGCTTGGTGGCTCATGCCTGTAGTCCCAGCTACTCGGGAGGCTGAGGCAGGAGGATTGCTTGAACCCAGAAGTTGGCTTCAGTGAGCTATGACGACACCACTGCATTCCAGCCCAAGTGACAGAGACCCTGTTTCAAAAAAAAAAAAAAAAAAAATAGATGCAAGAATCAGTGTACTGAAACACATAGCACTTTCCCTTAATTTCTCATTTATAATACAGTTGTGATAGCGTACTGATTTTTGAAAGCATGTGCACAGGTATGTTATACTACATTTCATTTCAAATTCATAAAAATGTTAGAAAATATTTACTAGAGAGGAAAAGCGCCTCCGCCCGCCAGCTCCCTCCAGCCCGGGGCAAGGAGTTAAGCCAGGAGCTGCCGCCACCTGGTGGCTGAAGTAGAAATAGCAGGCGGTGGGAGCCCTCTGCTTCTCCTTGCCAAGGGCCGGACGCCCCCCCACCTGGAGGCAGAAGGCTGGCCTCCCAAACTCCCATCACAATGCTGGGTTCTTGTTAGGTTGCCATGAGCCCCTGACCCCCAGCCCCCGTGCCATCTGCCACTCCTGCCATGAAGGTCAAGTATGTGGTCATTCCCCAAATAGAATTACTCTGCCACTAAGTGACCCAGCCTCTGGCTTCCTAAGGACCAGGACTGTGTGTGGGCAGGGCTTGGCTTCCTCCCTCAGATTAGGGGCTCCCAGACACAGGCAGCGCAGACCCTGAGGCTGAGGGCTTCCCAAGGCTAGGCCTGTCTCCTTCCTCAGGTCTCCAAGGCTTTAGTCCCACAGGGCAGGCCTTGGAGGGCAGCTTGGAAGGGGGTGCACTGGCCAAACCCTTGGTCCCAGTGCTCACACCCGACCAGAGGCCCAGGGCCCATGAGGAAGCCCCCATCCCAAGCCCCCTGTCCGGACCCTGAGAGGAGAGGGTGGAGGCAGTGAGGCTAGAGGCGTGTGTAGAATAAATATAACTTTATTCTTTATCCAGTAGATCTCAGTGGAAAGCCCAACAGTAACAGGTGCACCAGTGGGCTCCAGGGGGCTGAGACCCCAACCCCGGGTCGAGGAGGTCAGGGTAGAGCCAGCTCCCCCATCCCCCAGCTGGGGGTGCAGGGGTGAGGGGAGGAGACCCCCTGTAGGCCCGTCCTGCGGGGCAGGGAGGGGGCAAGGTGTGGGGCAGGTGGGGGTGGGGGCTGGCCAGGGAAACGGAGGAACTCAGGCCAAGTGCGTGCCGGCCTGTCTACGGTCCACAGTGTGTGTATGTGTGTGTGTCTGTGTGTGTGTCTGGGGGCCCTGCAGGGGTGCTGGTGGCTGAGGCAAGGGGCGGGGGCAGCTCAAGCCCCTTGGCCAGCCCCTCAGTGGGGGCCAGAGGGCTTGGATGACATGGGCCCTGATGGAAGGCAGCTCTGCCGGGGAGACAGGGCGCAAAAACATGCACCCTGTGTGTTCTGAGCATCCCCTGGCTTCGCCCCTGCCCTGGTCCCCATGCAAAGGCCAGGAGCCATCCCTCCAGGGTCTGCCCGGGGCTGTCCACACCCAGTGGTTAGGCAGAGGGAGAGGGGGGCTGGCTGTTCCCACAGCACGAGGAAGGGGACAGGGGACGGGACGGCAGGGCTCCGAAAGTTAGCACTTCACAGTTTGAAAGAGAAAACTGAGGAGGAAAAGGCTGAGGAGGAGGGTGAAGGGGAACAGGGACACGGGAGGGAGAGTGGGAGCCCCTCTGAGCCACTCCCCTCCCCCAAGACCCACCCCCTCCAGCTCTGGATCCAGCTCCCCCCAATACACAGCACAAATTCCTTCAGTATAAATGTGCTTAAAATGAAAATTCTTATTAAAAAAAATCAAAACCAAAAAAATTAAAATAAAAACAAAACCAGCGAGAATTAATACCTGGGGGTTGGTACGGCAGGGTATGTACAGGGGGAACCCCCACCCCTAGCCCACCCCTCTGTCACCAACCAAGGCAGGGGGCAGGCTGAGGTTCCCCAGCTGGGGAGCAATGGCTTGTGAGTTCTGAGGACGGGGAGCCAGGTCCCGGCATTTGCTGGTGATGAAGATGCGGCGAGGTGGGCAGAGCGGTACCTTGATGAACACGAGGCCCCTAGGCCCCACCCTGAGGCCCAGGACCAGGGGTCCTCACTCAGTTCACGGCCTTGGCCCCCGACGTCAGCCTAGGCTGGGGGGCGGGCAGTCCACTGAGGGCCCAGGCCTCTGTCCAGGGAGTTGCTGCCTCCTCCCTCCCGTCCCCCAGGGAAGGTCCCCCTGTACTGTCTGGGAGGACAGGTGGGGGCAGGGCTGGCGGGGGTCGCATGGTCGGTAGAAAGGCAGAGAAAAGCCAGGGTGTGGGGCGAGGGCTGTGTCCATGTGGCGCAGGCGGTCACGGGGAGTGGGTGGCCGGGCTGCTTCTGTTTGAGCTTGGGCTGAGGCTGGGGCTACAGCTGCCTGGCGGCGGGGCCAGGCCACTTCCCGTCCCTTCCCGTCCCCCGCTCCCCGGCTGTCCGCTCAGAGTGTCCAGGCCCTCTGAGTTCTCCAGCATTTCCTGGATGAGAGGCGGCATGGAGCCCGGGATCTCCATCTTCAGCGTGATCACCCGCTCAGCCCCTGCGGGAAAGGAGGGGCAGAGGTCAGCGCATAGGCCCACTCTCCCGGCCCCAGCAAGCCCGGCCCTAGGAAGGACAGTCCCTGGGGGTGGGAGGATCAATGCTACCAATACATCCGCATCCATCAGACACTGAATCTGGGACCCAGTTCTTTGACATGAGCCAGCTTTCTTAAGCCCCCAGGCCCACGGCCTTGTGGCAATGGGGCAAAGTGGTTCTGACCTCTGGCTCCAGGGTCAGACTGCCTGCCTGGGTTTGACACTGGGCCCTTCCCCTGCGCTGTGTACCATCCTACTGACACCTCTGTAAACACCACCATTATTCCCATTCTCAATGGGAAACTGAGGCTCAGAGCTCTTAAGCAACCTGCTCAAGGACACACACCCACGAGGTCTGGTTCCAGAGCCATGCCCCGAACTACCATGCAAAAGTACCTTAGGGCACACAGGCAGGAGGTCACCTGGGCACAATGGAGTTTTGGGGGCCCTTAGTCTAGACACAGGTGGGAACAGGTTGAGTCCAGATGAGTGTGTTGCCCTGGCAAAGACATGGGGTGCTGGCTTGGATGTGGGGGGCCTGGCCTGGGCACGGACGGCAGGGTCCTGGGTCAGAGGCACCCTCCACTCTGGGACCCTTACCCTTAGCACTGATGCTTCTCAGGTCTGTGATCTTCATCAGCATCTTGGGGAACATGTGCGGGCGGCTGGGCCTCCGTTTCCGCACGTAGACCTTCAGCGCCTCAAGCAGCGGCTCCTGCAGCATGTCCACCCTGTCCGGCTGCTCCAGGTCCTGCCGGTCTGAGGAAGCAAAGAGCCACCCACTGAGCAGCTGCCCCTGCCAAGCTGGGAACACAGCTGCATTCCCAGCCTTGGCCACCAGGGGGCGCGCTTGCCCAGGCTACAGCCCAGGCGGTCCAGCTGGGTGGCTCCCCGGGGCACCCCAGGGCATGCGGGTCTCTGAGCTACGATGGGACAGAAGCCCTTAAATGCGGGAAAAGAGGAGCTGAGGGCGGGGTTACCCAAGGCCCTCCCGTACAGCCCAGTCAATGGGATGAAACCCCCAAACAGTGCTGCCCCAGACAGAGGAAGGATTCCCAGACAGGCCACCCACTCCCACCTATTATTATTCTGGAAATAGCATGACATGGCAGAAATCACAACAAAATAATAAAGGCAACTAACGTTTACTGGGCACACTGCACATTATTACCACCTTAATTCTCCCATCAACTTTATGAGATAGAGACCATTATTGGCCCCATTTTACACTAACAGAGGCTCAGAGAGGTTTAGCAACTTGCTCAAGGTCACACAGCTGGCCAGAAGTTGAACCTGGGTGGTCTGACCCTCAGGCCCTCACTCAACCCCCCCCTAAACCAGGAGGGCTGCCCAGAAATAGGGAACAGGAGCTCAGGCCCCCAACACCGCTGCCTTGCTGCCTGGCTGTAGACCAGAGGCTGCCTTCTGCGCCTCGGTTTTCTCCTCTGAGACCAGGGGCTGCACCCCCACCCCGTGCCTGGCCGCCAGCCCCAGCCCCACCCACCTCCACAGATGAGGCAGATGGCGCTGAGCAGCCCCGTCTCAGCGTCGTCCATCTCCAGGGGCAGCAGCTGGTTGGCGAAGGCAAAGACCAGGTCGGTGAGGGGGCCGAAGCCAGCATTGTGCATCTGGGTCCGGTTCAGGGTCAGCCCGTCCGAGAAGGTCATGGTATCCTGCTCGGGCGTGTACCGCGTGCAGATCCGCAGGATCTGGGTGCAGAGGATGCGCAGGTTCAGGGCATAAGCCCCAACCACTCCGAGCACTCCTGCACCCGCATTCCCCAGGGGCCCCCTGGCAGGCAGCCAGAGCAGTGCTGTCTGACACATCTTCTACAATGATGGAAAGGTTCTACGTCTGCACCGTCTAATACGGTAGCCACCAACCCCATGTGGCTCCTGAGAACTTGAAATGTGGCTAATGCAATTGAGGAACTGAATTGAGTTTAATTTTAATTAATTTAAATAGTCACACGTGGCCAGTGGCTACTATACTGGATGGTGCAGGTCTAGGTCATCCTGCCTCCATCAGAGAGTTTAGGGGGGAACTAGAATTTCCAGGAGACAAAGAACATGATAGCTGTATGCATACAGTTCCCAGGATAGGGCACACAAGAGGAGCTTGTCAATAAACGAGTACCAGCTGGAACCGTGCCGAACCCTGACCGGGCCTCCTGCATCTGGGGCATGGGGGTGGGACACCTCCCACCCCTCACCCACCTCAGTGTTCAATCAGAGGCACCCCACAAGGAAACTCACCAAATCCCAGGCTCCCTACGCTGCAGGTGCCCCAGAGGGAACAGGTGGACCAAGCCTTGTCATGGACAACAAGGGGGACAGTCTTTACAGCCTTGGCTTTGGCAGTTCCTGCCACCCCCTCTCCCCTCCCCCACCCTCTGCACCTGCCTCCAGCTCAGGCTGACCAAGTGCCCTGCGCTCCCCTGAACCCAGCATGGCCTCACAGCAGCACCTCCTGCTCCTAAGTCAGGGACACCCTCTCACCTGCCCCTTCTACAAACCCCTAGGTGCCATCTCCTCTGGGATGTCTTCCCTGGGACCCAGGCAGTCGACAGCCCGCCCCCTAACTCCAGCCAATTTTTATCACAGTTTTGCAACCTCTGTTGACTTATCTGTTGCCTCCACCACATGGAAGGTTTGCAAGAGGGGATGGTTTTGTATTCACCTCTGGGTTCCTGACAGCCAGCTCAAGGACTGGCCAGAGGGTCCTAGGTGAACCTTTATTACAGACTAAATGGATGGACGGGTGGTTGGGCGGCTGGATAGAGATTCACCAGCAGATGGAGAGAGGGTGGATGATGCACATACAGGGGAACGGGTGAACCATGCACACCTGGGTGCTGAGTGGCTAAGTGGACAGGTAGACAGGGGGACAGGTGGATACACAGGGAAGAGAAGAGTGGAAATGTGGGCAGTGAGCATTTGGACAGGGCAATTCCAGGTGGACGTTTAGAAGGGTGGCTGTTGGCTGCAAGGATGTCTACCAAGGCAGAGGGGCAGTGCCCAGGGGGCAGGGTGCAGACCCTCACCAGGATGTCCAGGCAGGCAGCCTTGAGGAGGGTGATCTGGTCGGCGATGGTGAGGGTGGTGAAGCCGGGCAGTTGCTTGGCAAACTCCACAGTCTTAATGATGCACTTGGTGGAGAGTTCACTGAACTTGTCCCAGAGGTCAATGTCCAGAGAGACACGTTGTTCTGAGCTGTTGTTCTGGGGGAAGGGGGAGAGTGAGGGCCTTCTCCTCCCCAGCACCCCTTCTAGGCCGGGCTCCACCAGCCCCCACAGGCCTGCCCTCTCCCCCGCCTGCACTTCCTGAGAGCTCCTTGGGAGGAGGCAGCAGAGGAAGGAGAAGAAGGGAAAGGGGAGGATGTGGAGGCCCAGCCAGGGCTGAGGAGTGAATGCCTGGCAGAACGGGTGCCCCGGGGTGGGGGCTGTCCTGGCCCTGTGGCACAGCCCACCCGGCAGGCAGGGGAGCCATACCGTAGTGTATTTGCCCAGCTGGCAGAGGGCGGGGAAGGTCTCCTGGTGCGCTTTGCGCACTTTCTCGATGAGTTCCCCCACCTCCGGCGTCAGCGTGTAGCTCTCAGAGCACTCGGGCTTGGGCACCTCCTTCTTCTTCTTGTTTCGGTCGTTCCTCACAGCTGTGGAGGGCAGAGAAGCAGGTTAGAGGGCAGCTGTGGGCAGCTCTGGCCCCAGGCGCCAGGTCCATCCCCAGCATGAGCTCTTCTCACCAGAGAGCTGCCAGCTACTAGCTACTGAGGAGGTCACCCCAGCTGGTAAGTGCGTGCACGCGCGCACACACACACACACACACACACAGGCACACGCACACACGCAGGAGCAGACAGGGCATGGTCACATCCTCCAGCCCTCCATGCTCACCCAACTCACATACCAAGTTCTGCCCAGAGGCCCCGTGACCACAGCTGTGGCCTGGCACACACACCCCCATGGCCAGCCGAAGTGCCGCCCCCCGTCCGTCTACTCCAGCCCACACTCCAGGTGTGCGTCGCCCTCCTCTGTGCTCTGCCTCCTGCCTCCAGAAAAGACCGGCTTCTGCAGCAGTCTCCCTGGGGGCCCCTGGGGCCAGCTCTGAGCAGCACCTTGGGCAGGCGGGGAGCAGGCTCCCCAGCCGGAGAGTGGGGGGCCGGCGGGAGGATCTCTCGGCCCATTAGCTGGGGAGCTGACAAATCACCAGGGGCGCTGAGCCGCACACACCACTCGGCTTTAAAGAAGCGATGGGGTCGTTACCAGCCGATTATCCCAGACACACAATCACTCACAGGGCCGGTGGTGGCTGCTGCTGACGCGGGAGGAAGAGGGGGTGGGGGGAGGGGGCCCGGGAAGGGGGTAGCTGGCATAATTTGGAGATCACTCATGTCGATTCTGCAAATTCAATAAAGTGCAGGGGAGAGAAGGGAGAGGGAAAGGGAGAGTGGGGGGATAATTTGGGAAGAGAAAATTGCAGCTGTGACAAGACGTTTATCATTCAGAAGCTTTAATTCTATTGAAATGGCAGCTGCTCAGCTCCAGGGCACAGAGCAGCCGGGGGAGGGGGAGCTGGCGGTGGGAGGGAGAGGGGGTCCCCACCCTGGTCCTTCTGCCAGAGAAGGTGGCACACACAGAGAGAGCAGGAGGTGATGGACATTATGCAAAAGGTTCCAGGCTGGTGGGTCCCAAGTTGTTACCCACTCTGCAATGGCGAGCCACCACTTTCTGGGCTCAGGACAAGGCACCCTCCAGCCTCCTGCAGCAGGATACTCCAGGTCCCTTCCGCTCCTTTCTGGGGCTCTTCATGCATGAGTCAGAACCATCTCTCCCCCATGCTCCCTCTCCACTTCCCTCTTCACTGCCCTCCCCACAAAGGGCTAGGGGGTCCTGCAGCCCCCTCCCCCACCCCATCCCCCAAGGCTCAAGCTCCATGGCAACGGCCACGCAGACAAGGAGGCGTCTGTCAGCGTCATTTATCTCTGACATCATCAATCACCGGTCACCAAGGCAACACCCATGATTCAACACCAGAGGGTCTCCCCGTCCAGCCTTTCCCTCCCTTCCTTCCTCAGGCCTCAGCTGGGCCCAAACTGGAAACCCCCACTCTTCTGGGATCTGAAGAGTCCCAATTCTGTCTTCTAACTCTGAGTCCCAGGCTTAACCAGACAATGGCTCTGGATCCTTGTGCCAGCCCCCCAGCCCCCCAGCACACATAAATCCCAACCTAGTACCCCTCAAAGTACAGACCCCTCCCCCTCTAAGACACACAATGAGAAGGGGCTCAGGTATGCCTCTGAGCCCCATGCCCGGGCCACGCGGGGCCTGGCAGAAAGCCATCCTCAGAGCAGATACACATGCACACGGGTGCAAGCACACACAGCCAGACATGCACACACAGGAACAGGCACATGTATGGGTACCTGAGCACCAACACACACACCACAGACACACAGCCAGACAGGTCCTGACAGCCACATGCAAACCATCCTTAACCACAAGACTACATGCCACAGCATCTGTGTTCACGTGTGTGCACACACACATCCACAGAGCTCTGCTCCCGGGGCTGCTAGGAGCACCTTAGGCCCCACCTGGCCCACGGCTCGGCCCCCGGCCCCCGGCCCCCGGCCCCCGGCCACGCAGCACTCACACTCCTTGGACATGCCCACTTCGAAGCACTTCTGCAGCCGGCAGTACTGGCAGCGGTTCCGGGTCACTTTGTTGATGATGCAGTTCTTGTCCCGGTGACACGTGTACACCATGTTCTTCTGGATGCTGCGGCGGAAGAAGCCCTGGGAATAGAGGGGAGGGAGTCAGGTCACCCACACCCACAGTAGGGGTCATGCCCACCCTGCGGTCCCAGCCTCGGGGGAGAGGGCCAAGCCAGCTGCTGCCCCCAAGCCTTTGCCCAACACCTACCTAAGCAGGCCAGAAAAGGTGGGGAGAATGATTCACCTAGAAGGATCCTCCTCAGGAGAATCCCAGCACCTCCCTCCCTGCTGCAGAGTGGGCAGGAGTCTTCCCCCACCCTGCACCCACACACCTGACTTCTGCCTTCTAAGGAAAAGGACCCAGGGCTGCTCGAGTAGGAAGGCATAGGGCTACACAGGAGAGAGGCCAAGGTCTGGAACCTCCAGCCCTGAACTCAGAACACATGAACAGAAGACAAGCAGGAAGAGGCCAAGAAGACAGACACACAGGCTGGCCAAAGAGACAGAGGTGCACACGCACACTCACACACACTCAGGAGCAGGGAAGAAAGATTCACCAACCAGAGAGATATGCACTGACGGCTCACAGAGACAGACCCAGGCTGGTCAGGGGCTCTCCATACAGGCTAACCGGAGAGAGAAACCAGGACCAGCCAGGAACAACCAGACAGGACAGACAGATACACAGCCTGGGGCCTTGTGCTTTGCCCTTGACCTTTGTGCCACACCTGGGGATAGCTACTCCAGGCTGAGGGGCAGCCCAGAGCCCCAAGTCCCAAAGCTGTGCCTTTCTGAGCCCAATCTCTGGAGGAAGAAACCAGTACAGAGGCTCAGGCCCTAGGGAAGCAGAAGCCAGGCCCAGAGCTGCTGAGAAGGTCCAGCTACATCTGCACCCTGGAGCCTAACCTGAGGGTGGCGGAATCCAGCCAGACACCAGGGAGCCCACAGCCTGGGCACTGAAGGGGAGGCCAAGGCAGGGTGCCTGCTCCTAACTGCCTCCTGCCAGGCCGCCATAGCAAGGTTCAGGCAGGGCCACTGGGGGCAGGCCTCCTGGGTCCCCAGCCAAGAGCCTGTCGGCAGCCAGCTCACCATGGCAACTTGGGCAGCGGTGGCAGAGCAGGCGTAGGCCCTGCCAGCTGGAGGATGGAAACAGGGAGAAGAGATGAGGCAGGAGGGGATGTCTGGTTTGGGGGAGCCCTGCTCATCCATGGCGGAGGTTCTACCGCAGGCGTCCCTTCCTCCTCCAAGGCTGCTGCCAACTTCCACATCGAAACAAGGCCAGCAGCTTCAGGGACATCCTCCTGTCCCCAACCACACACTCCCAGGAAATGGAAGTGGGGACATCCCACTGACCCAGTCTAGACTGCCTTTCCCAGTGACGCCCTGCACTCACCTTGCAGCCCTCACAGGCGCTGACCCCATAGTGGTAGCCTGAGGATTTGTCTTGACAGACAAAGCAAGGCTTGTAGATGCGGGGGAGGGGAGGTGGCGAGGGTGGGCTGGGCACTATCTCTTCCGAACTGCTGCTCTGGGTCTCAATGGCTAGAGAAAAAAAGAAAGGAGAGGGCAGTTAGGGACCCAGGTCACCATCCTTAATACCGTGCCCCGCCCTGCCTCATGGTCTCTCCCAGGAGCCTCTCCCAGCCTCCCCATCGCGGCAGGATTCAAACTGTGGAGCGGGGATATCTCAGAAAAGCCGGGACTCCCCAGCCAGACTCAGGGGAGGAGGCTGCCAATGGAGCTTGCAGCACCCCACCACTCCTATCTCCCCAGGACTCCCACCCTCACAACCAGAAAGATGATTATACACCATCAGATTTGCCATGTGTGTCACGACTGTACTTGGGGAACTGGGGTGGGAGTCGGACTGATTCTAAAGCCCTGCCCCTGGGCAGCCTAGCCCCCTTCTCCTCCAAGTTAAGAAGGAGTTAAGGCCTGAAGAGGAGGGAGGGAAGAGGACACAAGCTGGGGGCAGAGGAAACTGGGGTCAACAGGATATTCAAAGGCGGCCACTCCCCTGCCTCCTCTGCTTCCGCTCCCCCCTCCACCCCTTTCTGCCAGCAGCCACAACCCCTCCTCCACCCAAACAATCCCCTGGCCAGGGACCCAAGGCAGGGTGTGCAAAGAAGTCACAAATGTTGGGGCACAGCAGGCAGGGACTCCCTGGGATGGTTAGGGGGACCCTCTGGACACAGAGAGAAGAGTCCTCCCTGGCCCCAGAAGCCCATCATTCTGGGTTCCCCTGTCTGGAGGGGGGAAGCCATGACAAAGGGGGTCTGTTCATATCAATGCTCTGTCTGTCTGGCCTCAATACTATGTCCGGGTTACTATCCCCTCCCCTCCTGCTATTCAGCTCCAAGAGGGCAGCCAGGAGGGGTGACCCAGCCAGTAGGGGCAGCCCCCATTGGCCAAAACCTCCCCAGTGCATGGCTCCATGCCCATCGCCCCAGGCAGAATAGGCTGGGCTGGGTGGGAGCTGTCCATCCCAAGGCCTGGGCAGCTAGGGGTGTAGGGTGCTAGATGAGAACTATGACCGAGGCGATCCCAGATTCCCAAGTGGCTGCCTAGCACCCTCCTGAAGCCCTTGCCACATTCACTTGTCCAAGGCCAAGGATGGGCGAGGATGCCTCCCTGAGCAGATAGGTCCCTGCCTCTTCCCATACTCAGAATCCTTCCTAACCCCACCCCAAACTCCAGCATGTGAGGTTCTGGCATTTTCCTGGCCCAAGCACCTTACAGCCATGAGTCACACGGCCCCCACGTCCAGGCACAGAGGAAGGAAGTGTAGGCACATTGGGGGCTGGCTGTGCGCTACCACCCTCCCCCTTACCTGCAGACACACCAGGGGCTGCCAGGCGGCTGATGACAGGGAACCAGGCCAACAACCTTGGCAGGGCTTCCCTGGCTCTTAGTAGGGTCTGGGCACCAGTTCCCTGGACAGCCTGCTGACCAGCACCGCTGAGACCCCAGGTCCCCTCCCCTGTCCAGAGATCCGCCTGCAGCAAAGGGACCATCCACATCCACACCCCTACCAGTCTGCAGACCCTTCACTGATCTCCCCCAGCCCTCTGCCCCTCACCCAAACACGAACTGCCCAGGCCTAGTTTTCTCCCACCTCATTCTCCCCAGGCCAGACGAGCAAATCAGACAGGCCAGAGGCCAGAGAACAGCTGCTGGGGTGGGGGGGTGGGCTTGGGGGACCTGGGTGAGGCCAGGAGGCAGAGGGGGTGAGCCACAAAGGAGCCCTTTGTTGTGCTAACTTTTTCCAAGACGTAAAAGCAGTAACAATAGACAATCCAGACTGGTGGGGGGATGTCAAGGACAAGGGGGTGTGGTGTGGTGGGGTGAGGGGACCTCGGCCTAGAATCCTGCTCAGCATTCCAACCAGCAGAGGAAAAAGGCACTGACCTCTCCTCCCTCCTAATCCACCCTTTGCCCTTGGCCCTGCCTCTCCCAAGGCCCCACCTCTAAAGTGAACCAGACTGGAGAGGGAGCAATGACTGAAGGCGCTCTGGGGTACAGAGGGGAGGAGGAGGGCAGACAGATGGGCATGGGGAGACATGGGATACCCAGATGAGGGGCAACAGCTCTAAGGTCAGGGATGGACTAGAGGGGCAAAGACCCATCGAAATTTGGAACCAAAGCAAAGTCTAGAGGGTGTTTATAGAACTGAAAGAATGTGCTTTTCAAAATTATTTTTTGGCAGGAGCGGAAAGATGACCCGAGGCAGGGGCTACAGTTGGGCTGGGTGAGGCCTCCTTTCAGCCCACCCTACAGGGCTGGCTGCCTTTCAGGCTGTAACACAGTCTACACCCTTACCCCATCCCCACCTGTCACCCAGGTAACCCAGATCTGAGGTTTCCTGCTCTGCCCTTTGAACCCAGAGCTTGAGGCCCAGTCCCCACCTCTCCAGGCCTCCAGCCAGCAGCCTAGGTGAGGTAAAAGGACCAAAGCAAAGGCATGGGGAACTCCAGGACCCTCACAGCCTCTGCAAGTTAGGACACAGCTATAACTCCCTGCACACACAGGTGGAGGAGCAGGGACTCCCCTGGCCCGGCCCCTCCCCACTAACCTCCCTCCCCAGAGGTCCCAGCCCACAAATCTCTTCTCTTCCTGCAGAAGAACTCAGGCTGGAGAAGGACCACACCTTCTCAGCTCAAAGTTCCAGCGCCCAGCCAGGGCTGGAACCAGCCCAGGAAGCCAGGCGTCCCCTCCCGCCAACGCTGCCAGGGTGCCCCTCCCTCGCTCCCCCATCCTGGTCGGTGCAGAGCACTCTGGATTCCCCACGCCCCAGAGCCGTTCGCAGGCTCGCACAAGGGGCCGGTTTCCTGGAGGAGATCAGCAGGAAATCAGCCGGGCCCCTGGCCAGCGCTCCCCTCCCAATCCAGCTGGCGCCCGCTTCTCCTCGCAACCTCTGGGGACGGTTGGGGAGGGGGTGCAGGGCCCTCTGTACCGCCCTTCCTCCTCCTGGGGAGCGGGTGGGGGTGGCTCTGAGTGTAGCGCACGGCAGGCTGCGGAATAAGGCCCCTAACCCAGCCTGCCTGATAAGCATCTCTCCCCCTCCCCCCACTACGGGCATCCACGTGCTTCACATTCTTGGACGTCTGGGAGCAGGCGGAGGCGTGAGTGGCGGAGATTGGTGGGGGACAGATGGGGAGCCACATCCTGTGCACCCCTTGTCCTCTAATGCACCAAAATAGGGGCTCTGGGGAGGGAGGCAAGATTCCCCAGGGCCCTGTAGGACCCAGGAGACCACCTCCTCCCACAGCCAACCAGCTCTCTCTTCCTACCTTCCTTGGAGGTGAAGGGCACAGTGGAGAATCCCCCAAGAGGGGGCTGGAAGGTGGGTCCAGTCACCAGAGGACCTCCACATACCAAGGGGTTCCTTCCAAGGCGGTGATATTGGCCCCATGTCCTCTAGACAGCGTCTAGTCACCACCCTCAGACTCCAGGTCCTTCTGTGCCTCAGACAGCCCCCACACCCCTGTCACTCCCAACCCACAACCTTGGGACCTGAGTCCACTGACACCCCACCAACATATACACATCCCTCCACTCCATCTACAGGAACTGGGAGCCCAGGCCTTTAGGTCTATCCCACCCCATTCTGGGTCGGGGACAGGTCTTCACTTCTGTATGTCCACTGGTTTGGGGCATGCAGGGCTCACAAAATCCACCAAACCCACCACCTGTCAGACTCTGATCCCCCTCCCCCTCCAGTTCTGGGCCAGGAAGAGCTAAGCTGTCCCCATGGACTAAAGAGACAAGGGCTAGATCCAAGGTCTCAGATCCCAGCTTCCCTCCCTCCAGTCCTCTGGAGAAGGTGGTCAAAGCAATGGAAGGGGTGACCCTGGCAGCCCTGCCCCAATTATCCCACTGGGGGGGGGCCTTCCTCCAGCACTGGGAGAATGGGAAGGGTCCTGGTGTCACCCTCTCACTCTCCCTTTTTCCAAAGTCAACGGTCTGCTGATCACACCCTCCCTCACATGTCTGCAGCCTCCCAGCAGATTCAGCCCCAGGGGTAAAGGTCAGGGGGCAGGACAATAGGAAAGGCTGGGGTTGAGGTGGCTCTGAGAGGGCAGAGGTGGGCTGACTGTCCACCTCAGGTCTCTCTGAGCAAGAGGGGCTTTGGGTGGAGTTAATCCTTTGCCTTTCAACCTTCTCCAATCTGCCAGGCCCCTAGAGACCCACTCCACACCCTCCTCCCTGGGAGGCAGGAGGAAGGCAGCAGGCTGGAAGGCTGGGAGAACCTTCAGGAAGAGCTGAGCCCAGAGCAGGGCAGGGAAAGAAACCCCAGCCATCCAACAATAACCCACTGGCGCCTGCTCCTGCCCACCCAGTATACACGGCCTTATAGCTGGGCACAAAAAATGCCCAGGTGTGCACCCTGGGCACTCACAGCACCTGAGTGTGCGCGGAGCCCCTCCTTCCCAGAGGAGCCTGAACCCAGGCAGAGGGCAGCGAGGAGAAAAGGTGATCAAGCTGCTAGGACGCTAGGGTTCTCATCAGCACCCCTCTTAGGAAGGAACAGTCCAGGCCCTGGCCCTATCCCCAAGTGAAGGCAGGGTAACAAAAGGACTTGGTGGCAGGGTTGGGAGGGGACGCAGTCCTCATTTCCAGAGCAGCCCCAGACCCACAAAAAACAAACTCATTCCCCAGAGAACAAACCAGATTAGGATTAGGGGGAGAGGGATTCTTCCAACTAGAGCAACTTCTCCCTTCTATTCCTGGGGACAGAAGCCTCAAAGTGTCAGGCCAGGACAACCCCAAGCACCCCTCCCCAAGATAGAAGGCTGGAGTTAGGATGGCAGCCAGGTAGGTGTCTGATGAAGTTGCCCCTTTCTGCCACACCCCACTGTCAACACCAAAAAGCACTCCCCTGGCACCCATTCTAGTGACACAGAGGCTGGGGGCAGCAGCTGGCACACAGGAGGAGGCTCTCCCTCAAGCTTAGGCAGGAGAGGGATCTGGGGAGGGGGGTCCCTCCTCCTCTGAGTAGACAAGCCCCCAGACAAGACCTTTACCCCACCCTCCTGCCTACTGTAAGGCTATTGGATTCCAAGCAAGAAGATATAAATTGGGGGCCAGGGGCTTGGGCTTCATTTCCTCTGGAAGAAGTGGAAGAAGAGATGAAGGAATGTTTCCTGAAAGAAGGAAGCTGAAAGTTCCTCAGCTCTAATACAACAGAAGGAGCACCCAGGGTTACTCGAGGTGGAGGTACAATTGTCCAACAAGGACACATGGGCTAGGTCAAAGGTTAGAGATAAGACCCCGGCATGGGCCCAGGCTGGCATCCCCGGGTAAGAATGGAAGCCCACCGCCCACCCTCACCCTTACAACAGCAAAGGGAGAGGCCAGTACGTACAGTGGTTTGAGCCATTCCAAAGCGGAGTCCGGAGCGGGGTGGAGTAGGGACCAGGGGCGGGCAGCCCCTTTTCCGGGAGCAAACAGGCCCGGTTCTGGTTATAAAAATCCACCACTAGGAAGGGGTTAGGGGTGGGGGTGAGCCCCCCGACTTCCACACTCTCGTACATCTTCCCCCGCGAAGGCAAGAGGTCCTGGCGGGGAAGTCCTGAGCGCTGCCCCGCTCACTCAGCCGGTGGCGCCATCGGAGCAGAACAGCTGGGGGCGAGGGGACCCTCGCCCCGACTGGCGACCAGGGCAGGGGGACGCCCCCTGCCCTGAAGTCCCCCACGTCTAAGTCCGCCGGACGCTCCGCCAGTCCGGGTGAAAAGCGGGGAAGTTGCGTGTGCTTGGAAGGGGGTTCCTCGGCTCTCGCAGAGAACGCCCGGCCGGGCCCTGGGCACTCAGCGGCTTCCCCTCGAGGGGGCTCCAGTCTCGAGTCTCATGGTGTCCTAGGCAGAGTCCGGCGGCTCCCCAAGTCCGCAGGCCGGGGGCGGGATCAGCGCAGGGCGGGGGTGGGGGGTGGTCAGCGAGCACTTCCTCCTCCCCGCCGGGGCTCTCAGCTTCTCCCGGGCGAGGATTCCGGGCGGAGGTGGTGACCCCCGCGGCTCCGCCTCCCCCAGGCCCGGGGAAGCCGGCGGCTTACTCGGTCTCCGGTGGCGCGCGCCGCTACCCCGCTACCCCAGGCCAGCGCGCCCCCCTCCCCAGCCCTGCGCGCCCCCTTCCCCTGAGGGTCCCACCCCCTTCTCTCTGCCCCGCCCCGTCCAGGCGCCGCCCCTGGCTTAACCCTTTCCCCGCGGGTCTGGCGGCAGCGAGCGAAACGCTGGGAACCGAGAGGGCGAGGCGGCATGTGGACAGGCGAGTGGGGGGAGCCTGAGAAGAGGGAGGAGAGAAAAGAAGGAAGGGCAAAGGCACCAGAGGAGGAGCACGCAGAGTACAGACCGAAGCAAGGTACGGGGAGAGGAGGGGGCTGCGGGCGGAGGGCAGGACGGAAGAGGAGCGGGCGTCTTCCCCCACCCCAGTTCCGGTTCCCAGCCTCCCCCGTGGTTTGGTCAATCCCCGGCCGAGTGAAGCCGCGGCACGGGAGGTGGTGAGGCGGGGAAAAGGGGGTGTGTGCTAAGGGGAGGACACCGGGACCTTAAGGGGGAAGAGGGGGGTGGTCCCGGTGTCCTCCCCTTAGCACACACCCCCACCCAGGCCGGACCTCATTTGCCTAATGCAATGCGGCTGAACTCTCGCTGAACTCGCCTGGCGGCGCCTCACCTCCGAGTGACCCACCCACCGCTGCCCGTGACATCACCCGCTCGCCAGCCTGCCCTCGGGGCTCGCCCGCCGGCCCCTAGCCCGACTCGGCCGGGCCAGCTCTGGCAGAGACGCCGAGAGCGGCCGCAGGAAGACTAGGGCTGGGGCGCGTGTGGCCAAGCGTCAGCGCCACGAACGCGGCGTGCCGGGTATCCTGGGTGTGACATTGTGCAGCTCGAGCGCTGTGTCGGATTGAGACACCCGCCTTGTGTCATTGTTTGTGACATCATGTGTGACTCGGGCGGCCGGAACCCGACGCGGCAGCGCTGGTGCTGTTGGCACAAACACAGCAGACGGGGCTCTCCTCCCCACGCTCCGCGTGCTTCCGGTGAGCAAAGTCCCGCCCAGGGTGTCTCCCAACCGAGGAACCAGGATCGGCCCCTGCTGCGCGGTCCAGCCCAGGAGAGATCAAAGTAGGGTCTGGTGCCTCCCAGCTGACCACTTCATCCCGGAAGCCCTGGGGATGCCTGTTTCATTGGAAGAAAGGCCTAGCTTGGGTAGGTCCCTAGAAAGAGGGGATACCCCTGGAGGATAGGGGTATCCTACCCTGCTCTCTAAAAGAAAGGGATGGAAATTTACATGATACCCAAGGATATTCTTCTAGAAGCCAGGTTCTTTATATATGTTGTCATTTAATTCTACAGCAACTCCAAGAGATAAGTTTTACAAATAAAATGAGGTCTCAGCAAGGCTATGTGGGTTGTCCAAGATCACACTACTAACATAAAGGATAGAGCCAGTATTTAAACTTTCTGCTGCCAAATCCCATGTTCCCACCAAGCCAGGCCAATTCAAGAAAAATTGTATTTTCTGAGCGCCTCTATGTGAAGACCTTGGTGAGCTTGCCCCTGTAGACCTTAAGGAGCAATAGCCATTAAGCAAATAATCACAAATATATACATATTTAATTGCAAACTTAGTATAGTGTGCTCTGCAGGAGAATTAACATAGGTACCTAATTTAGGTTGAACTGAAGTAGGGAAGAACTCAAATAAAGCAGAGACTTAAAGAGTAAAAGCTTAGAAGTTTATTAGGCAAAGAGTAGAAAGGACTGCGGGCCCAGTAAGAAAAGAGCCTGTGCAAAGGTCCTGGGGTTACAGAAGTTGGTGAATTCATTCAAAGAACTGACAGAAGATTAGGAAGGATGGAGCATAAAATTCAAGAGGGAAAGGTACACAAGACCAGGCTGGAGAGGTGGGCTAAGACCCCACCAGGAGGGCCTAAAAGCCTCAATAAGGCTTTTGGATTTTATCCTAAATGCAAGCAGAAGCCATAGAAAAGTTCCAAGCAGAGGAGAGGCAAGATCTGAGTTACAGTGTAAAAAGATCTTTTTAGCAGCTGTGTGAAGAATGAATTATAGGAGGACAAGAGAGACCCGTTAGAAGCCACTGCAGCAGTCAGGGTGGCTTAGCCTATGACACTGGCAGTGCTGATGGACACAGGAATGTGGATTCACCAGAAATTTTTTTTTTTTGTTTGAAACAGGGTCTCACTGTGTCACCCAGGCTGGAGTGCAGTGGCATAACCACAGCTCACTGTAACCTCAGATTCCTGGGCTCACGCAGTCCTTTCGCCTACCATGTGAGCCACCGTTTGGCCTCACCAGGTATTTTAAAGGTAGAATCAATGGGAGGATGGGAATGAAGGTAGCAGAGAGGACTCTCTGATGTGCAGCTTATGACGTTAGTGATGTTCCTGAGACTGCAAAGTAGAGAAGGCCACTGGGCTATTGCACAGGTGGGTGTGGGGCTCTGAAGTAAAGTCAGGGCTGCAAATGGAATGCTGGGGTCTGGGGCAGGGACGCAAGTCTTGGCAGTGGACGGGACCGCTGGGGAAGAGGAGAGAGTGCTTCCATGCTCTTGGTATCTCTCCTCTCAAATAATGTAGCTCCTGGGCACCAGTTACATGCTAGGCTCTGTGCTCATAGTTTCAAGTTGTTCAGGGACCTGAGACTCTGTCTCTGCCACCAAAGATCTTGTGGTCAGGAAAAGATCTCCCAAATGATTAGAGCTCATGACAGGAACATTGGAGAAGTAACTTCATGGTAGAGAGACGAGTGTTGTAAAAATAAATAGATAAATAAGGACCCACAGGCATACTAAGGAGGGAGGGCGGGTGTGGCAAGGAAGGAAGAAAATCTGTGAAGGTTTCTGGGAAGAGGTGGCATTCAAGATGTTTCTTGAAGGATGGCTAGGATTTCTGGAGCTAGAGAGAAGCCAGAGAGGCCTGTTCTAAACAACAGCAAGGTCATGGGGCAGGTCAGAGCAGAACCCAGTGTCCTGGAGCAGTGGGAGAAGAGGGACAAAGGAAGGCTCCAAGAAGCAGCTGGGGGTGGGGAACCTCCGGTGGCAGCTGTCCACAGGCCTGAGGCCCCGTCCTGCTCAGCCTTACCCCCATCCAGCTCCTTCTCAAGGCTTGTGCTTAGTAAGCCCTCAGCAGGTATGAGTTGAACTGGCCCCTACTTGTGCGAAGCAGGGATCCCTACTGTCCCCAACCCCATCTGGAGGGGATAATAAACAGGAAATCATGAGACCAATGCCAGGCAGACACTGGGTCCCAGTACAAGGTGGCCATCCCCCAAGACAATGCCCAGCTCCACCCCACCCCTCATCATCCCTGTCCTTGCAGGGTACTTGAAGCTAGCCAAGGCCCTCACCAGAAAGCAGGTCACCGTGGCCTAAAAGCAACTCACCCAACCAGGGACAGATTAGAAGTCTTGCTTTAAAGAGGAGGAAACAGATTCAGAGAGAGGTTGGGTGACCTGCCCGAGGCCGCACAAGAAAAGCTATCCTTTAACACTTTGGGGGGGGGGTGCTCTTGGTCTGTGAGCTGGCTGAGGTTTCTAGCAACCCAGAACAAATTGGGGAGGGGAGGGCCTCTATTTCTGGCTTAACCAGGGCTGAGTGGCCTCCACTCCACCCTGGGAAACCCGACTCACTGGCCGTGCCCCTACTCCATGAAGGGTGTGGAGGAGGAAGGCACCACCCTGAAATGATTTAGAGAAGGGAACCACTTCCTCTTCCCACAGACACTACCCCCCAAAGGGCAGTCAGGGCCTGCACTGGCACAGCTCCTTGGGCACACATCCCCAGGCATGGGGTGGACACAATGCCTCGGGCCCTGACCCACCCAAGAGGAAGACAGGCTTCCTTCCCAGGGTTCCCTCCCCCAGGCCATGCTGGGATCCTGCCCTGAAAGGGCTTGTGCATTATCCTTGCTGAGAGATAAAAGGTAAGGGGCCCCATTTTCACTTAAAACCCCAAGTAATGATCTGTCGGCTGACTCTGCACTTTGGACTACAGGAAAGGCATTGCTAGGCAATACCCCTCCCCGGGGGCTTTCCCTCCTTTTGTCCAGGGAAAGAGTGGGAAGAAGGGAGAGAGGGAGGATGCACAGACTGCAAAGGCGAGGAAGAAGAGAAGGGCACACCCCTCTCCTCTCCTCTCCTCTCTGCTCAGCCTGCAGGGCTCACCCAGACCCTCAGGTCATTCCCCAGTCGCTAGGCACACACAGCAAATATGTGGACTGGAAATCTGGAGCCACCCTTTTGGGGCTCCCATCCCTGGCTCCTCTATTGATTGCTTCCAACTTCTCCGCCCCCACTCATAAATTGAAACAAAATAAGAACAAGAACTGAGGCTTTTACACTCTGTTCCTTCAGTGTCTGTCTGAAGATGGGGGGAGGCTGCCCACTGAGCTCTGCAAACTCCCATGGGCTGCAGCGGGCAGATTTGGGGGTGGGGATGGGTGTGAACAGATTGTATCCACAGCTTCCAGGACAGGATGGAGATCTGGCCAGGCCTCTTATCTCTCTTTCCCTCCAGCCTTCAGGATCCAAAACAGAGTGGAGGGGGCGTGGCTTGGGGGGGGTGCCTTCCCTACGCCCCCTACTGGGGGAAGACTGGAGGTTCTAAGGCAGAGGCAAGGCCTCAGCAGTGGGGTAGGCGGTTCAACATGGGCACTAACCCCCACTCCCTATCCGCTCCTCACACCCTGGAGTACCCCCCACAGTCCCCTCCCAAAGCTGCCTATCTGGATGATAGGATGGAAAACAGCCCGGCTTTGCAATCTTACAGGCCCAATTCCGAGCGGAGGTACCTTAACCTCCCCAGCACCGTTTCCTGTGTGTAAATGCAGATAATGTCTCTCTCCCAGGATTGTAGGGTTTAAGATTTGTAAAACACAGATTAAAGTCGCTGACACACAGTGGGAGCTCCACAGATGTTAGCATCCCCTTCTCTCCAGCTCCCATTTACAAAGGGCCTAGGTCCCAAGACACCATGTCACATGCAAGGCAGGGAGCTAAGTGCATTCCTCGATGATCTTGCCTAATTCGCAGCCCTCTGAGGGGTTCTGGTAGTATCCTTGTTTTACAGACGAGGAAACGTGCTCAGAGAGGTTGTCAGCACATAGTAAGCAGTACAAAGGTCCAAGTTTTAACTGTGATGCCTGCCTGCTCCACAGCCCCCAGTCAGACCCCTTTGCCCGTGCAATTCCCAGCGTGAGCAACAAAAAAGGCAGATTAGCTCTCCCCTCCAGCCTAGAAGAGCCCTAAGAAATAGAGACACTTCCCTCCCAAACACAACACAGTCTGAAGGCTACGCCCTTTAACCACTCTGTGTCCTAAGTCACACCCCCTCCCAGCCTCAGCAGGGAACAAGCTGATGCCCCCTCCCCAGCTCCAGATTTCATTCTCCCAAAACACATTCACCTCTCACCCAATGTACATAAGCCATTAATCCCCTTCCCAACAACACATCCAACCTTGACCCCTCTCACCCCTAAAACACACACAACCCTGACGCTCCCCATAATGCACACAAGAATCCCAAACCTCCACAGTAAACACCAGTCCTCAGAGACCAAGCCCCAGGGGCTGGCCTGGGGGGAGGGGAGAATCCCTGTACTATCTGTGGGGCTCCCACCCTGGCTCCCTGGGAGACTGTAGCAGGACAAATACCCACCCCTCCCCACAGTGACCTGGAGAGGATTTCTGTCATCCCACAGGCCACTAGGTCTCTGAAGAGCACACCCAGACCACCTAAGGCACTGCCTCCTTCCCACCCAAGGAGAGGCATGGCGGGTAGGAAAGACCCTACACTTCCCTTTGGCAGGGAATGGGAGGAGGGAGCCTCATCAGTGAGGTTTCCTACAAAAAGGGTGGCAGAGGACCAGAGCATATCATTGCTCCCTGCAGGAACGGAGGGCCACTGATTTCTACCTCTCTTAGGAACTGCTTGACCCCCTGGGCCAGCCCCAAGCCAAGGGAGGCTAAGCTGCCTCCATCTCTGAGGCCAGGCATGCCATGCTTTCCTACGAGACCTGAGGAGCTCTAGTCACCAGGCACCCCAGCCCTGCAAGAGGAGGGAGGCCCATGGCCACGCCTCTGGTCCCAGAGCAGAGGAAGGTCAGGGAGAAGCTCAGACGCTGGGGGTCCAGATAGGAAGATAAGTTGTTGTTGTTTACTAGGAAGGGGGAGGAGCAGAAAAACCCACAGGCTCACAGAGGGAGGGCGCAGGAAGGGGGCATTGCCTAACCTGGGTGGAGAAAGCCAAAGAAGGCTACACTTGCCTGAAATGTGGGCACCCCACCCTGAGGAGAGAAGGTTACCATGGTGGGAAGCCCTCCCCACCCACCTCTAGGAAAGAGGAAGAAGCTTGCAACATTCAGGGCAGGGCAAAGCATTCGCTCAGTCTGGCACAGAACGGGCACAGGACGGGGCCGGGCCCCGGCCCCGGCCCCCACCTCCAACCGGCTGATGAGTCCAGGCTCCAGGTGGACAGAGTGTCTGGGAGCTCTGTTCCCATCACCCGGGGGAGGACAAGTTGTCCATAGGCACCAGGTTGCAGACCCCCAACTCCTCCTTCCTTAAAAATCCCACTAGCAGGAAGCAGACACTCTTCCAGCTCCAGTGACCCAAGACCAGAATATGAATCCAGTCCCTTCAAATACGGCAAAAATTCCACACGGATACACTCACCCATTCCCAAGCAACCCTGAACCCCAGAAGCCAGCCTCCCCCTATCATGAGCATAGACTAAAAGACCAGACCAGAATCAGGGTCCCCAGACTCTGTTCACCTCAAACTACTACATGGGGTGGAAGGGAGAGAGGGAGGAAACAGATGAAGGTTAGAGAAACCGAGGCAGCACCTGCCTGCCCCCTGGCTCCAGGGCATAAAGAGTTGGGGGCATAAGGGAGCACAGACATAACGTCCCTGCTCCTGGCGGCTGGTGGGGCCTGGGAGGGAGGGGGCTGTGGCAAAGCCAGAGGGAGGCGATCCAGGAAGCAGTGGTGGCGGTGGGCAGCCAGCCAGTGTGGGCAGTGAGGCGCCCTGCCAGGGCCTGCCCCAGGGACAAAGAGACTCCCTGGCTCCGGGGAGAGCGCTGCCCCCACACCGAGAAGGGGGCACTGACCCAGCCCAGCCGAGCACTCAGGGCAGTGGTGCCAGGCAGTTTGCCAGTGGCCGTGGGAGGGGTGGTGGGTGCCTGGGGCAGGGCATTCAGTCCCTCCTGGCCAGGAGAGGTGGGACACGTTTCCCAGGTCAGCAGCTGACCAGCCAGCCAGCCAGCCGGCCATGGCCCATTCTGCTGCTTCCACCCCCTCCCACCCCAGGCCAGGGCCTGGCTCTCTCCTCCCCCCAGCCCTGGCCTGGCGCCCAGCTGGGCCCTGGGGGCCAGAGTTACTGTAAGCGGCCTGGCAGGCCCCAGCCCTGGACTCTGCCAGCTGGCCATAGCCGCCGCCACCTCCCACTACCTGGCTCGGCCAGCCGGGGAAGGGTACTAAGACCCCTGCCTAGCCAACGGGTGACCCCCATGGCAGAGGGCGGAGGCAGAGGAGAAAACACAGGCCCTGCCAAGACCATGCATGCGTCCAAGGCCAGAGTCCAGGCCAAGCGCCCCCTCCTGGGACACTCTATCAACTAGGCTAGCCCGTGGGCCCCTCCCTATCACCCTTCCCACAAAGGGAAGCCCACCCTAGCACGGCCAGAGGTGGAGCTGGCAGGGAGAGAGGAGGGGGTTCCAGCCAGACTACCTCTGTCTACGTCAAGCCCTCTGAGGCACTAAGTGGGGGTGGGGCATGGGGGGGGCGCTGCTCTCACCCTTGGTAGAGCTGTCATTTCCACCAAATGTCGAGAGGTTTGTTTACCTGCCTCTGGCCTCTGTGTCCAGTCCTTGGAGCTATTTATAAGGCCCTCAACAGCAGAGCACAGGAGAGGGCTGCAAGGAGCACTGCGGGCCAGAACAGCGTGGTTTCATCTCTCTCTCTGCTTCCCCCAACATCAAACACAACCACCATGATCAGCCTACAAGCTGTGGGGCTTTCATCCTCAAGACCCCCAAATCATGGTCCCCTCAAATGGAGAAGACCTCGCGGCTCACTGTGGCCGCAGTAGAACAGATGTGCCCAGAGCCCAAGCCCTGAGGCCTGCCACCCTCCACAGTCCCCTCCCCGCAAGCATCCCCCAACACCCAGAGACTTACTGGCTGGGGATGGTGTGCTATATCCACTAACTGGAAGCTGGTGCTGGAGGGTGGTCAGAGCGCCTGGTGGGGAGAGTCCACCCAGCATTGGGGGGAAGAAGAAGGCGTAGGGGGGCACTGGGTACCCATTGAGGTGCCCACCCCCAGGTGTCGGGCAGGAGCTGCTGTTGCTGGCCATGCCAAGCAGCCACAGTCAGAAGGGCAGGCAGACAGTCTGGCAGGGGGCTCTGGCGGGCTTCAGGCTGCCCCTCCTCGGGGCATGAGGCCTGGGCCCAGAGGGGGTTTGGGTGGTCAGCCCACCCCCCCTTCTGTCCTGGCGCTGCTGTCCAAGGAGAGCAGGCTAATCTCGGCCTCCTGGAGCCCCCACCCTAGCTGGGGGCCAGGGGGGTTGGGGGACGTCTCAAGAGCTGGTCCTTTGGTCAAGCAGTTCTGTGAGCTGGCACTTTCCCGGGAAGGTCCAGAGCTGGCCTTCAGGGCACCAAAAAGGATGCCACTCCTAGATGGGTCCCGGCTAGGCGGCTGGGGGGGCCATGTCCTGTGATGCTGCAGAAAGAGGAAAGACAGGTGAGTGGGCACTGAGGAGCAGGCACATAGGCATTCCCCGTGGAGCTCCCCAACCTGGGCTGCCGGAGATTTTCCCGTGGCACCCAGCTGAGCAGACAGCTGGCACCATGCCTGGCTGGCAGAGACAACCTGGGAGCAGGGCCCAGACACTGCTGGGGGTGGCAGGATAGTACAGCCAGGCTGGGAAGACAGAGACAGAGCCCAGAACCTTGGAGGGCCTCTCACCCACAATCCTGAGGGGAATGGGTCCACAGTGCCACCCCAAGGGATCAAGGCAGCAGAAGCAGGCAGCTGGCCCTCCTTCCCCAAGGGGGTTACCTGAGGTCAAGATGCAGAGAACGTGTGCTTGGGGGGAAGAGGGAGGGGGAGGAAAAGCCGCTTCCCTAAAGCATGGGCACTTCTCAGAAAAATGACTCCTAAGCCGGGGGCCCCTCTTACACCACTTCCCCCCCAAATCCAAGCCCCAGCACCCCAGATGAGTTTGTCCCACAGGCCCTGGGAGGAGCCCCATATACATACACACAAATAGGGAAATGGGAACCAAGAACTCCTAGGTACCCCTTTCAATGCTTAACAGCATGGACGGTCCAACGCTTCACAGCAAGGGCTGGGCAATGTAGGAGGGCAGGGACTGCCCAGGAAGCCTCCTACCCCCAGGCAATAAAGGGGCAAGAGAGATTGATCTCAAGAGTTCACCCACATACTTCTTTCTGCAGAAGCAAAACACATGGAATGGGGTGGGAAATGAAAGGTCAGATGCCCCTCTCACCAGTGTGTACACAGATCCACACCCTGTTTGAAGAGCTGGGACCAGAGAACATGCATAGGTGATACCGTAGAGAGAGACAGCGATGAACCCAGAGATTCCAAGACACAGTGAGACACACAGGCAGCAATGAGAGCAGAGAGAGGACACAAGAAACAGATCCACAAGACGATGTTTCAAATCCATTCTGGGATAGGCTATACATAAATACAGATATATGTATTTATATATGAATATATATATACACACACACACACACACACACACACGAAAGACACAAGAAAAGAGATAGACAAAAAGAAACATGGCCAGTCAAAACCACAATAAGATACCATTTCACACCCACTAGGACAGCTACAATCAAAAAGACAGACAATAACAAGTATTGGCAAGGGTGTAGAGAAATTGAAATCCTCATACATTGCTGGTTGGAATGTAAAATAGTATAGCTGCTTTAGAAAACAGTCTGGCAGTTCCTCAAAAGGTTAAACATAGAGTTAGCATATGACCCAACAATTCCACTCTTACGGGTATCTACCCAAAAGATATAACATAAGTCCACAAAAAGACTTGTACATGAATGTTCATAGCAGCATTATTCATAATAGTGAAAATATGGAACCAATCTAAATGCCATCAACTGATGAATGGATAAATAAAATGTATATCCATACAATGGAATATTATTCTGCCAAAAAAAAGAATGAAGTACTAATACTACAATATGGATATTCCTTGAAGACATTATGCTAGTCACAAAAAACCATATGTTACATGATTCCACTTATATGAAATGCCCAGGATACACAAATCTATAGAGACAGAAAGTAGACTTGTGGTTACCAGGAACTGGGGCGTGGATTTGAGGGAAATGGGAAGTGGCTGTTGATAGGTATAGGGACTCTTCTTGGGGTGATGAAAATGTTCTAAAATTAACTGTGGTGGTAGTTGCACAACTCTGTGAATATACTAACATCATTGAATTGTATACTTTAATGGGTGAGTTTTATGGTATGTGAACTCCATCTCAATAAAGCTGTTTTTACAAAACAGAAGAAAAGAAACAAGGCCACAGAGACCCAAAGTAAGAACTGTCTCTTTCCAACATCCTTCATACCCCAGCCCCCGCCCCCGCCCCAAGCTCAGGACATACCAGGTCCCGAGCTCCAAGTCCCAGACTCCAGGCTCAAACCTGGAGTCCAGGGGACATGCACATGGCCAGCATTTGGCTGAGGACCAGGCCTGCGATAGGGCAGTTCCTGCCAAGGCCACTGTGGAAGAGGCCAGGACTTCTGGGCGTAGCTGGGCCAGCCAGCCAGCCTGTGTTGAACTGAGGGAGAGAGGGAAGGAGGAGAGGAGGGGACAGGTACTGGCCAGGGAGAGGGCAGTTACACCAGGAGTAAAATCTGGACCTTGTTAATGAAGATGATTTTTACTGTTACTCATTATGACAACCATAGGGCCTCTCTCCTCACTCCAGAATGAGGTGCCCTCTTCCCTCCTCAGGCCCCTGCCAATTCCCTCCTAGGCTGAGAGGGCTGACGTCAGAGGAACAGGGGCTCCACCTACCGGACCACACCCCTGTGGGGCCCCACACAATGGGAACTTGAGCTGGGGGAGCTAGGCAAGGGAAGGAGGGGCTGGTTGAACCTCATCGGTGCCTACAATTGGACCCTCACACACAAATACCCGCCACACACTTGCAGAAACTCATGCACGCAGGTCTACAGAAAACATCTGGGTGGGCAAGAGCATGCTTGCAGCCCCAGCCTGTGTGTGTGCGGGCACGCATGTAAGGAGAGGGAACCTAGAGATATCATCTCTCCATACCTGGGCTCCATCACACAGTGAACACAGTTCAGAACTTGTGTGCACGGGCCCCGGTACACAGCTCCCCAAAGACACACAACCACAGCCCCACAATTTCCCAAACTGCCCATTCCCTGGTCCTTACACAGCCAGGATGGTCCCTGAATGTGCTTCCTCCACCAGAAGACACTCCTTGTGGGCCCAGCCTGTGTACAGCACCCTCCACAACACACACCAGGTTCCACAAACACTCAAGTGGATTCACATCCACATGAGGTGAGACCCAGGAGGCAGCTGACCCAAAGCAAAGCCTCCTGAACCAAGGCTGAGGCCCAGAAAGCCATTTGTTCCAGACCCCAGGCATGCTGACCCAGCTTTTGGAGGGTGAGGGATGGGTTGAGTCAGTCCGGCCTAGGACTTTCTGGAACCCACCCTTGCCCCCAGAGAAGAGACAGAATTAATGCCTTAACTCTCTACCCCTGAGGAATTTGAAACTGGGCCAAACCTCAACTTCTCCAAAGATCCTCCCACCAGATGGCCCCCCACTCCTGCACCCCACCAGCCACAGGTCCACATCCAGGGAGAAGCTGGAAGGCCTCCCCAACCCCTGTCAGAGCCTCCAATATGCCTAACCCAGCTCAAAACTGGCCTGCAAACATCAGTGCAAAGTTACGCAGCTCCCTGGGAAGGGCCTTGAGCTGCAGGAGGGGGTAAAGGTCACAGAAATGGGCCAAGGGCCAGGCAGACCAGGAAACAGGCATGGGCAAAGGCAAGGATGACGAGGGTGGAGACAAAAGAGCACAGGTCCTGCCTCAGAAGGTTCTCCAGGAGCCATGACCCTCAGGGAGACACCTGGGCCCCAGCCCCCTGCACCCAGGGAGGGGTAGAGAAGGCCCTGTCAGAGAATCGAAACCAGTAACAGAGGGAAAACAAACTACCCACATCCAACCTCCACCCTATGCCAACCACCTCCACTGCCCACGGGTACCCTCCCCTGAGAGAGACAGAGAGAACCACAGGCCCACACTGCCAATATACTGAGCCCAGCCTAAGCACAGCAGAAGAAAGGGTGGGGGGCTAGAATGCCTGCAAGCAGCCATGCACCCCTGCTTGCTGGGGCCTTCCTCATCCCTAGAAGGTGTCAGCATCCCTTCCCCAGCATCAGGTGTCTCTAACTGCCCACTCATGCATTATACCCCAGAGTCACACACCTAGAGAGAAAAGTGAGAGCTGCCTGGGCCACAAAGATGGTAGAAAGAACCTGAGGTCTGAAGGGTCAAATCTCAGCTCTGCCACTCTGGCTGACCTTACACAAGTCACTTAACCTCTCTAAGCATCTGTTTACCCGCCTGTGCGCTGCCTACCTCAACAACTGGTTGTGTGATTTAAGAGAGGAAGTCCTGGAAAGCACCTAGCCCAGAGCCTCCCATCCCCCCCAGCCTCTCACCACCTTGGTGCCCCCTCGGAACTTGGCCTGCTTTCCTTTGCCTCTCCCCGACCAGGGCTAGCAGCTAGGAGGGAGAATTACCCATTTTCCAGGGTCTGCTTCCCCCAGACTGAGGAGAGGGATGTGGAGAGAGGGATATTAGGGGTGTGGGTGGAAGCCTGACCACAACCCTTTCCCAAATTCCCTTCTTTCATTTCACAAACCAAAAAAGGAAACCTTCGAATTTGGGGAGGGGAGAAGGGGAAGAGAAATAGACCATTTCCTCCCCTATTCTCAGAGCAGAAGAGCCAGGGCCCCCCAGACCCAGTGGGCCCAGCCTCCCTTCTTCATTCAGTCTCCCCTCTCTGCTCCCCGGCTCCCCTGCAACAGTGGTTCCCAAGGAATAGAAGTCAGGCAGTCCCGGAGGGGTTGAGAGAAAGAGACAAGGATTGGGGAGCTTAAGAGAAGGGGAGACAGGGGGTTTCCTAAGCATTCTAGACAGTTAATGAATCATATGCAAATGATACCCAGAGCTCAAGCTCAACTTGGGCAGAAGGGACTCCAGCCCTGGCAGAAACAAGGACCTGGCTGCTTTGGACCCCCTACTCTGCCAGGAGCTGGCCAAGCAGGGCAGGACAGAGCCGATTTCAAACCAGAACAGTGGGCTGGAACTATTTATAAACTTTCCAGGAAAACATTCACATACACACAAAGTCACAACCTTTCTCCTCCTCCCTGCTCCTCAGTTCTGCAGACAGGGGTTGGGGAGCAGTGATGACCACTACTCTCTTTTCTAGGGGCCCCCCTCTGGTCAAGGCTCTCACTCCTCTCCTCCCTGGCTAGCCCACAGTCCTGCGACTCTGGTTCTCTGTTTCCCGTCTACTCACCAGGGTCTGAGCTGCAGGAAGCCAGGCAAGCCCAGCCTCATTTTAAAAGAGATCTGGGGGAGGCTGGGACCTTTGGAGGGCACCTCTTCCCCACCGACCCCACAGAACCCCAAGCCTGCCATGCTATAGCTGGATCTGGTGTGAAAACCTGCCCCAGAATGTGCAGGCCATAGCATGTCCTCATGGGAGTGAGGGGAAGGCAGAGGCCCAGCACCTTGCTTCTGGGTGCTACCACTACCCCCTGCCTCAAGACGCCTCATCCCAGAACAAATCCGACATTTCCCCAACTTGTACCCCACCCAGCCCAAGGTTCTGCCCCAGCTACACAGAGCTGCCTGACCCCCACAAGCCACAATCTCAGCAGTAACTGAATACCAGGCTGACAGGCGACTGAACAACGCAAGCTTAGGACAGGCCAAGTTCTAGAAGGAAGAAATGGGAATCTCTGCTGGGCAGGGTAGTGCTCCCAACTCCTCCATTCCCAGAGACCCTACCCCAGAGCCCCCTGGGGGATATGCTAGGGACCTCTGAAGCCCAGAGGGATCCACCCAGAACCAGAGCCAAAGCCTCCCACCAGATCTTCCTTCCAAACAGAGAGTAGGTGAAAGGGCAGGGGGCAGCCCAGGCCTCTAGGAGTGGGACCAACCCACAGGGAAGGAAGAAAACAGGAAGAGGAAGAGAAGAGCCTGCCGAGGCCACAGCCAGACCACAGGAGTGTGTGGATCATACAAAGGCAGCTCTGTCTGGGTAGGGGACCAAAGGGGCACAGACAAAGGGGACCCCCCCCCAGCTTGGAAACCCCCATCCTCACATCCAGCCTGGCATGGGGTTTTCCCCACCTTCATCTTGGCAGCTGCCCACCTCACCACTACCTCCCCCTACTCCACCATGCAGGAAGCATGACTCTCTCACAATGAGGGGGACAGCTCACAGAGAACAGGCAGCGCAGGGGCAGGGAGGGAGACTACAGCAATCCCCCACCCATCCCCTTGGCTCAGCCCCAACCCTGAGATGCCATATTCTGAATTGAATCCAATGGGGGCAAACTGTCAGCAGGACTAGATACCACCAGCCCCCTCCTAGCATCCCGTCCTGGGGACCCAAGCTGCAGGGAAACCAGCCCACTCCCCGACTCCTGCCTCAGGATATCCTTTTGGCTCTGACCCCAGACCAGGTCTGAGTCAGACTGTGCCCTGCCCCAGAACCCCCCCATTCGTCAACCCCCTCAGGAACTTCCTACTCCACAGTTGGGGCTAAAACCAAGGGGACTGTCTTCCCCCTGTACCCCCAGCTGAATAGGGAAGCCCACAAGGGGGTGGGGAAAGTAGGTCACAGAACCCCATGGCCTTCCCCTTAAAGAATAGAGCCTGTGGGAGCAGGGGGAAGCTGGTGCAGGCTGTGTGTGTAGGGAACAGGGTGGTCTGCAGAGCCACCACCTCCTGAGCCCCCAAAACACACACAGCCTGGTGCCCTGCCCAGAGTCCCTCTACACCCCAGCCTGGATCCCAAGAAGCCATCGAAACTCCCTGGGGAAGGTGGTTTCCATCAGAACACAGGACAGGGGCAGGCTCCAAAACTGTGAAAGCGGATGGGGAGTACAGAGGTTCCCTGAACCAGCATCTTCATGAGGCAGAAGGACCAGGCTAAAGGGGACCAGGGCTGCAAAATCAGTCAGACTAACACAGACAGCCACAGTCAGGCACAGCCAGACGTGGTCACAGTCTCCTTAACACTCAGTCTGAGTAGGTGGTGGTGACTCCTTCCCACAGACAGAAGTCTGGGGGGTCCTGGGGAATCTGGAGCATCAGAGACCACACACAGCCTGAAAGGGCCCCCCAGCCAGGTCCCCAAGTACCCACCCCAGCTTCATGGGGAGGGGTAGCTCCCTCCCCACAAGAACCAGGGGTAGTGCCCACGGCGGCCATCACCATGGCAACCAATAACAAACATCCCAGGAACCACAGTGGGACAGGAAGTAACAGCCACGTGACAGGAAGACATTTTTTTCTTAGCGTTGGGGAGGTAATGAAGATTGTTCGCAGCTCCTGGGGCGTCAGCTGTCCCCAAGTTTCCCCCACATGGAGCTGGAGGGAAGGGGGATCATAGGAGGCTGGCTACCCCCTAGCCCCGTGCGCACGGTGTGGGTGGATCACAGGAATGACAGGGCCCTCCCTCCCCGCCTGCCACTCACGGTTTCCCCCCCTCAGCCCCCCTCCTCCCCACTTCCTGCCGTGACTGGAGATCAGAGAACTCCCCACCGCAGCTTCCCCTTCTCAAGTCTCGATTCCTGGGCTGAAGGTTTCGCTGTGGGGCGAGGGACAGAGGGAAGGCGGGCTGAGGACCTACGGTAGGACCCAGGGGACAAGAGGCTCCAGGGGGAGGGCCAGGAGGAAGCCGCTCCAAGGTAGGTGTGTACACACAGGCACACAGCAAGTGGGTCACGGTGACACTGCCCCGCAGGGGCGCAGTGACACACGGAGACAGCCTGAACTCAGGCAACTCTGGGGGAGAGGGAGCAGAGCCAGACGATCCAGACCTGGCACACCCTACTCCGGACCTGTCCTGAGCCTCCAGGTTCATCTCAGGTGTCTATTGGCCTCCAGGCAGGCAAGGTCCCAACTGTGCCCAGCCCCTACCGCCTCTCCTCTGCTTTCTGTGCTGAGGAATCCCCCTCACTGCTCCAAGGTGCCCGCCCAGACGAGGGCACCTTGGCTGGAGGTGGGAGAATGGAACCTCCCTCCACCCCCCTCCCCTTCTCTGCAGATGTCCCAGACTATATTTAGCCTAAACCGGGCGGCCAGCCAGACCCAGACTCCCCACTGGCCTGGAGCTGAGCTCCCAGTTTTTATGCAATTAAAACATTAACAGAGAACCACCCCCATCCACACAACCCCCACACCCCCCAGCCCTGCCAGGGCTGCAGAGCTCTGAAAACTTGAAGGAGGGCAGCCCAGCTCTGCAGCCAATGATGGGGGTGGGGACCATTGGGCAGGACAGGGGCATCATCCATGAGATCAGGTTGACACTTGAGTTGGGGGGAAGCTTTCCTTGTTCCGGCCGGAAGGGAAAGGCATATCCAGTTCAGAGGTGGGAGGGGTTGCCTGGCTGCAGAAATTACACCTGTCATTTTGCAGCCCCCTCCCTGGCCAGCTCCAGTTACAGGGCTGGGGTTGGCAACAGGTGCTGGCCAGCCTGGCAGCAGCCTAATCCCCCCACCCGCTCCCCAGGCTGACAGTGGTGCCTGGAGGTCCAGCAGGGGCCCTTCTGGGGCAGGATGTTAAGTAGAAGGAGGTAATCACTGCCTGGAGGGGTGAGCAGCCCATGGCCCTTCTGTAAGAGCTGGCCCCTGGGCCATTTGATGTGTGCTGGAGGGTCTGGGGAAGCCAGAGAAAACTTAGTTCTATAGCACCTATTTCATTTCCCCATGATGCCAGGCAGGCAGGCTAGAGTGTGGGAGGTCTGTCTGCCTGCCTCTTCCTCCTCCTCCTCTCCAAATTCCAGGAACAGGCAAGGGAGGCTCCAGTTGCGGGGAGAGAGGGAGAGCAAGCAGGCGGTCCCAGCTGGGGGGGAAGGAAGGGGGAAGGACTGGAGCGGGAGGCAAGATCCAGACGAAGCAACAGACACCCACACCCGAGACACCCACACCCAAGCCAGACTGGGGACAGACACACCGACGCTGACACATTCTCACACGCTGGACCAGGTCCCCGCATGCCGCCCACTCTGCGGGAACACCCGGACACCCTCAGCCAATCCTGCCAATTTCCAGAACACTCCCTGGACACACACAGAGATTCAGGCTCTGCCCCCCACCCTGCATCCCCCCCACAAACCGTGTGGGCTCCAGACAGCAGCCGGAGGGATGGAGAGGGGAGCAGAGGGAGGAAAGACAACAGGCGTCAGAGAGAATGTGCAGCCAAAGCCCTGAGAGCTGGGGGTATCAGTTGCCACACTCCTTTCCCAAAACCCAATAAGTCAAGACAACCCTGGTCCTCTTGCCAGGGTCCCTGCCAGCTTTCCACACTCCCAAAACCATCACCACCAGACGGGTGTGGGGTGCTGAGCAAGTGAAGATTACCCATTTATTCGTCGCAGGGATAGGATTACCTTCCCCAGATGCCCATCACCCCAGATCCTAGGCAGTGCTCCCAAACAGACCCCACAGAGGCACAAACACACCCACCCCTCAGCCCAGCCTAGGTCCTGCCCTGCTCACGCTTCCCAGAGAACAGGGAACTGGGCATTGAGATTTGTATTTCTGGGCAGGCCCCACCCTCACATCACACAGTTCTGAGGACCATCCCACATAAGACCCTAGAGTCTAAGCAAGGAGTAGCCTAGGAGGAAAGGTCCCAGAGGGCAGAACCAGCTTTGGAGACTAAATGATTTAGGGGAAGGAGAACTCATCATTAACTGGGGCCTGGATCAGTGTGCCCAAAACAGACCTGAAGGGCCATTCAGACAATGCCCTCTCCCCACACTAGACAGGGTGGCAGGAACCATGTCATGGCACGTGTAGGTGATTGTGCCCAGTGGGGGAGGCACAGGGCAATCAGGATGGGCTGCCCACAGCGAGCTTCCTGCCAGGCTGCCGCAAGTTTGGGAGTAGGAAGGGGACTAAAGATGACACATGTCCCAGGGTAGGAGCAGGGGCATTTAGGGTCAGACTGGAGGGAGAGAGATTTAGAGGCTATATAGGAGGAGGTGGCCAGGATTAAGCCATTCCAAGCCCAGGGTCTTCTCAGAACAGCCACTACATCTATACCACTGTCATCAGCCTGGTAGTGAAACCCCTGCAGTGACCACCTCATGCATACTCACTCACACCCTCAAAATCCCTGCAAATCCAAGATCCTCAGCTCCCAAGCGCCTACTTGAGTCTGACCCTACTGACTTCTCTGTTTCAGGACACCACATGGCCCAGACTCCCAGGCAGTGCTCATGTCCCAGCCCCTCCCAGTGCACTATCTTTCAGAGCCACAAACTCCCTGACTCCACAACCACCACCCCTTCATCCTCCAGGAGGATGAACCACACATCCAACTCCAGATACTCTTTCTCTTGTTCCTTCCCCCAGACTCATCTCCTCCACCCTGCCAGGGGAAGCCCCAAGACTCCAAGCCACCCCCACTCCAACCTGGGGCTTCCCCAGCCCAACCTCCCCGTCAAGCCCTGAAGGAGAATTTGGGGCCTGAACCCCAGTTTCTTAGCAAGAACGGGGATGTCCTTACTGAACCACTTCCCCCCAAATAATCTTGCCCTATGAAGACTGCAGCCAGGGAAGAGGACAAGAAACATCTCTGAATCTCCTAGCTAGAAAACTGGGGGTGGGGGGCATGGGGAGCAGAAGTAAGGGTTAGGGTAAGCAGCAGGGGTAGGGAGTGGGGGAGTGTTTTCAGGAACAATCCCCTCAGAGATTATATACATGCACACTTGTGCACACAGCCAGCAGGTAGAAGGCAACCTGGCTACAGAAAAGGAAGCCAGCCCAGGCAGGGCAATCCTTCCAGGCCAACATATTGGGCATCCTATCCAAGATAGGATGGAGGGTGGAGAAACATCTCCAAGGCTGAGGGGCTTTTTTTATCTGATTTCCATATGAGTTGGTCCCCACCCCCGGCCTAGCACACTGGGGGTCTGTCCTCCTTCCCACGGAGCAGCCTGACAATAGTGCAGTGCCCAGAAAAGAGAATAGGAGACCTAGCCAAGCTGATTTCCCAGCCCCCCCCCCCAACACACACACACACACACACACACACACACACACACATCTGGCTAGCAGCTTCCAAGCCTCGTGGGTGGCACCAGGTCCCAGACACCCTCAGCAAAGCAAGGTCGGCCAGTCTATTCCGTCCTTCTCATCACGCCCAAAAGCTTCCATACCCGATGGTAGCACAAGACCCAGGGAATCCCCCCTCCACAGACACACACTGCATTGGCTTCCGCACCCAATTCTGACGGCTCCCCTCACTCCACAGGGGACACCAGCTGAGCGGGCCCCGCCCCCCCAGCCGGCTCCCTCTGGTGGGGGTGGGCCCCCTGGCTGATTCTCCCCAAACCACAGGGCGGCTCAGATAACAGGAGGGAAAGAGGGAGGGAGCTAGTCCGTTGGGCATCCGATCTCTCCCCAAACAGGTTTGAAAGTCTTTTTGTTTTGCTTGTTTTTGAAGAGAAAAGAGAGAGCAGGAGTTCCCAGCGGCCGTTCTGCAACAGCTCGAGGGCAGGGGACACGCGCGGCAGACGTCCCCAGATGCCTCAAGGCTGCGCGCGAAGACACGGCGCAGGCAGACGCACAGACGGGGCTCCCCCGCCCTGGACTCAGCGGCGGCGGGGTGGGAAGCCCAGGAAACCCTGGGTTCCTGTCGGAACCCGCCCGACACCCGGGCCCCTCCCGCAGCTCCTACCAGGCGCAGGGCATGGGGACCCAATGCCTGCGGGAGCCAGGGCTCCCCAAAATTCCCGGAGAGACCTTACCTCGCAGCGGGGGACGCAACCCGTTGGGGTTGCCCGCGGGCACGGCGTCTGCCCTAACCCGGCGCCTTGGTACCAGTCGGCATCAGGGGTGCGGAGTCCCCGGAGAGGAGCCGTCCGGGGGGCCGCGGCTTAGGGGCGCGGGGCGACGGCAGCGGCCATGGCGAGTCACGTGCGGAGGCTGAAACTTTACCCGGAGCCCCAGACTGGGGGGGCGGAGGGTACGGAGCAGGGGTGGGGGAAGGCCCTTTCCCTCAGACCCGCCCCTGCCCGCCCACTGACCAATCATCAGTCAGGGGCGGGTCCACAGGATCACGCCCGGCCCCCCCCGCCTTAATAGACCCAGGGAAGGGCGAGTCTTAAAGGAGCCGCTCCTAGCTGAAGGCTAGACCGTGGGAATCTGGGAGAATCCCTCCCTCAAGCCCAGAACTGGAGATGCAGAGCGAGGAGGGAGTGAAGTTCTGCGGAAAGAATAGAAATAGGGCTCGGTGGAGAAAGGACCGCAGTGTTTGGTACCCTACACTCCTTTCCTCCCAACCATACACATCCACACGGGGGTTCACGAATCACGCACCCCTCCCCCCCCCCCCCGCACACACTTAAACCCCGGAAGAGAGGAGGCAGCGTAATATGGAAGTGAACGCAGTGACTCTGACCCTAGCTGTCAAGCCCCTATCTCCCATAATTATAATCCTTCTCCAAGGACCAGTTGGAACTGAGAGTTGTGTGACCTTGAGCAAGTCACCTCCCTTCTCTCTGGATTTAATTTTCTCCTCTGCAAAAAAGGAGTACAGGAGTAGATCTCCCGCACGTACACCTCTTTTCCCAAACACCTCTGCAGCTCCAGTGGTCAGAGGGGCTCTGGCCTAACCCAACCCCTCAGGTCCTCTTAAAGTACACTTCCCCCTAAAGGGCAGAGGCTTTGGGATTTTCCAGTAGGGGCGCCCTCCATGCTAGAAGACTCAGACTCAAGCTTCTCCCTCCTGGCCAAGTCTGAAGGAGCCAGGAAAGCTCTCATTCATGTTCCAGCTGGCCAGGATCTGAATCACTCTCCATCTGCAGAGACCCTAGTCCCCAACACAGTCTTGAGCCCCCTCCCAGCCTGCTGCCCTGTTTAGGAGGATCACGTCCCCATCGCTAGCAGTTCACTGGGGTGGGAAGCAGAATCACTAGGGAACACACCCCCTCCCCCGTTCCAAGGCAGAGAAGTGGCCACAAGTGCCCCCACAGGACTTCCCACTGGAAGGGGAAGTGCCACACTTCCAGGTTTCCACCCCCCTGAGGTGCCTCTCAGCCTGACACGGTGGCAGAACTCTCAGATCCACCGGTCCGGTCCGATGGGCTCCGCTTTACAGACCAGAAACTAGAGGCCAAGAGTGGGCAGGAGGGTTTGTCCACGGTCATACCAGTTGCAGAGTCGGGTCTAGAATTTAGGTATCTGGTTGTCTCTGGTGTTAGCCCCCCAACCTTGGTAAGGTAGGACAAACCGGGTTGGCAGGACGCTCTGCCTAGAGGTCTGGCGGAGGGGGAAATTGCTCCAGCAGGTCGGGGCAGCGCTTCCCCGGGCCCCTTCCCGCCCGCTGAGCCAGGGTTGTGTCCTGCTCCCGTCTGGATTTCCGTCCGTCCGCCGGTGCGAACCGCCCGCCCAACCTCTCCCGCCCTGTCCTGTCCAGATCCATCCGCAAACATGCGCTCAGCCGGCAGGAATGCGCCAATGGCTCCCAGATGTGGACACAGACGCTTAACCCCTTCCCCCCCAACCCCGCCCCCACAAGGGCCTTCCAGCCTGAGCCCTGCCAACAGCAGGGAGCTCCGCCCAGATGAGGAGCCAGTCTAGGAGGGGGTCAGGGCCAGCCCACCCCCAGCGCCCACAGGCACCTCCTGACCTAGATGCTACCAGTCTTTCTTCCAGCTGAGGCTAGAGGGGAAGGCTCATGAACACAAAAATGCAAGTGTGCATGCACACTTCCTCCCCACAGGGGACGACCTTTACATATATACACCTGCCATCACACGGGGTCAGGTACACTTCTGCACACTGAGATTCAGGCACCCTTGTAAAAATGCACACTCACATGCATTCAGGGCACAAATGTCTACACCTCCAAGATGCATGTATACACATCCGTGCACAAACAAACATTTATGCACATGCAAGTGCATGAAGCCAAGGATGGGGCACACTTCTGAACAGACATAGCAGTAGGCCTATGTGCAGATGAAGGAAGTAATTCATAAACACACAAACCCACACCCCACAGGGGGTTAGACACTCATGCACACAAGACCAGCAGCCATGTATACAAACACACAGCCTACCTTCGGGCACTCCCTTCCTGCCCAGTGCCACCTATCCAAGGTCAAGCCCTACCCAAGCTACACTTCAGGAGGCAGGAGAGGTGCCCAGGTGAGAGGCCCCCAGGTGAGAGGCTAGGAGTCTTTAAACTTCAGTAGCAGCTGAACTGCAGCTGTGCTGGGTGCACAAGGCTTCCACCCCTCTCCCACCAAGGACCCTGATGCACAAGGAGAGAAGAGTATCCAGGAGATAGCAGGAGACTAACAGAGAGGCCCAGAAGCCCCTCACTCTTTAGGAAAGACACTACTCTCTCCCTGTACACAGAAGGAGATAGGCTGGGGGAGGAGCCTGAGCCTAGTTTCCCAGCCTTGTCTGATTCCCAAAACAAGGATCCCTCTTCAAACTAGAGGAAGCAAAGAGAGAGTTCCATAGGTACATGAGCCAGTGACAACTTTCAGTAGTCAAAGCAATATAAAATAGCTTTGAGACACCCTAGGAGGGCCCACACCTCTAGTAAAACAAGGCCTGCCTTTCACAGCCTGTGGGAACTCCTAAAGAATAGCATAAATGGTAGTTTGAAAAGAACATGGAAAGCAGTTGTCCTTTTAAGACCACCTGGATGTGATGCAGGTAGGGTGAGAGTTGTCTGTTGGAACTGGCCCTGACTCCTCTTCCCCTCCCCAGCCTCCTAGCTTATCCCAAAAGGAGCTCCTCCTACAATTACCTTAATGGTCCCACACCATTTCGTTCTCACAGTCCTGAAGGGGCAGGGTTCCTATTTCTATCCTACAGAGGAGAAAACTGAGGCTCAAAAAAGAAATTGCCTTGCCCAAAGTTATATGGCTTGTCAATGGCAGAGCTGGGATACAAACCCACAGTCCCCTCCTCAACTCCCCTCTCCCCCTATTTACTCCAAATCAAACATATTCCACTCTACTCTGTACCCTGCTGCTGCTTCCTTTACCCCCTCAGTGGAGCATATAGAAGAAACACCATCCTTGCCTGGCTCTGCAGATTTATGGGTGGGGCCAGGACATTCCAGAGAGAGATCAGAGAAGACACTGGGGGCTACATACATAGCCCTCCACTCCCATCCCAAGCATGGTGCCCACCTGCCTAGCAGGCATGGCCGGGTGACTCAGCTACATCCGGGGGAGATGCCAGGGCAGTGACTCACCTACCGAGAAGAGCTGAGCCTGGCACCTTGCCAGCCTCAGGACAGAAGCGACTTAGTCACCACCGGGACTGAGATGCCTGATGCCCGGCAGGCACAGCCCAGAGATCAGGGACAGGGGCAGACTGTCCCTCCATGGTTACATGCTCCCCCTGGTGAAGAAGAACAGCGCTCAGCATCCTAGGGCCAGCAATGGCTCTGACTGCCCCTACCCCTTCACCACTGCCCACCCTCACCACGGTAGGCCCTGCTCCAGTGCCAACAAGTTTTGTGAGACCCCTGGGCTGCCCTGCCCTCCTGCAGCCTGCACCCTGCCCATCACTCACCACCCACTCTCCCACCTGCCCCACCTCCTCCTGCCACCCAAGTTGTACCCAGGCTGTGAGTCTCCTTTAACATGTCCTGGCAGCACCCCCTGCCCCCACAGCCCCTCTTACCCCCCTCATACACACATGCACTCATACACACTTCTGCCAGCCCTGCTTCTGCCAGCAGCTGCTGAAGTTGTTGAGCAGGAGGGAAATCGGGAGGGTGGGGTGCAGGGATTGAGTTACCAGGGCTGATGGGGTGGGCTGTCATCCAATCCCTTTCCCAGTTCATCCTCCCCCCCCCACCATCTCCCTCACCCACCTGCCTCCTTCTCCACCTCTGGCAGGCAGCCTACTGCCCTTTAAGCCCCTCCACCCCCACTCCACCCAAGCTAGAAAATAAATGTTCAAGAGTATTTGTCATGCTAAGACCAGCCCAGTATATAAGAGAAAGAGAATGAAAGAGACAGAAACGGACAGGAAGAGTAATTCCTGTGCTCAGTGCTCTGACTACAACCACTAGATGCGTATATCTATGTGTATGCTGACCCAGAAGGGGAATGAGTAACTCTGCAGGTCCCAGGAGAGTTGGTGGGGCGCAAGGGGAGTCGACAGGCTGAAGAGCCTCAATCCATTTGCACTATTGATTTCTCACACTGCAGCGGGCCTGAGAGGGGGGCATGATACATCAGCCCCCCAGAGTCATAGAAACTGAGTGGAGAGCAGGGGAGGAGCTTCTGCACCACAAATTGTGGCCCACTGAGACCTGCTTGGTGGGGAGGGGGTGGGCAGTAGAGGAATAGGAGATGTTCAGTGGCAGAAGGCTGGGAGGGGAGAGGGTGTTGGATTAAGTCCTGCCTGGAACATCTCCTTCCAGCTGGGTCTGAAGCTAATTTGAAGAAAGAAGGTGGGGGACAGATGTGCTCTGTTTGGCTACATAGGCAGGGCCCTGAACAACTCCAGGAGGCGCCATTCACATCAGTCTATGGAATGGTTTCCCCTGCAGCTGTACAACATGGTGATCCTGGGAAAGAGGCTGAGGCAGGAGAGAGAACACAGACTGAATTCTGAGGGACCACAATTCTCCACTGAATTTTCTCCCCACACACCCTCAACTCTCCTGGAACACCCACCAGGCTTCAGAGGAGGGCTCTCTTCTGACTAGTGATCATATGCCGCTAGTAATCTCCCCACTCCTCTGCCCTGCCCCCTTCCTTTGTTGGAGGGATTGGCAAACAACCATGGCCCACAGGTCCTGGGCATGGCAGGAAGAGGGCTCACAAAAGGATCTGGAGAGTATGGAAACCTGCATCTTCTGCCTGATTCATCCCGGAACTATGGACAAATCCCTGGCCTTCTCTGGGTCTCTCAAATGAGGGAATCAGACCAGATGTCCCTTCTCTAAGGTGTTTCCAATCCCCACAGCTTGCCAGTCTGTGAGCCTGCTGGAACCTGTCCAGCACCTCAATTCACACCAGTGGCCACAGGCCACCCAAACAAACCCCAACCCTGACCTCCTTCCAGCCTGGACACAGACTCTCTCCACATAGAGATTTATAAACAAACCAGGCTGGGGCTTACGGAGACCCTGCACAAACAAGCAGAGAGGGAAACAGACCAAGTGTGCCTGGCCTGAGGTCCTTGCTACAGCATGGGAGGGAAGCACAGCGAGGTAAGGTGAGGGGACCATGACATGAGAAAAATGGCACAAGGGGCCTATGTTCTCGTCCCCACGCCGCTAATGACTGATGAGTGCCCTAGGTTAAATTGCATACCCTTTCTAGGCCTCAGTTTCCCCCTCTGTGAGGGGAAGGGTTTGTCTAGGTAGCCTCTAAAACCCTTCCAGTTCTGAGTCCAGTTGGACAAAAAGACCCCTGAGGAGTCCCAGGACTCCTCCACCCAGCCCAGCCCAGCCCAGCCCATCTACCGGGGTCAGGTCCCTCTCAGCAAGGTCCTGCCCCTGCTCAACATGCCTCTGCTCCATCTGCTGCTCCTTCGGCCCTTCACTCCTCTGCCTGCCTGCTTACCTTCACCTTAGCCAGCCCCTCTGCCTGCCCCGTGCTTTTCTGCACGTCCCTCCTGCCAGGGGACAGACCAACTAAAAATAGTCCCTGCAGCCTTTCTCGCCCACAGCTGCCCAAAGAGCAGGAAATGAGGGGGGCAGGGAGGCCCATGTCCTGCCCTCCCCCACTAACTCCCAGGTCAGAACTGTGTCCAGCACTCCAGCCTGGGGCCAGTGCCAACTTGGCCATCTTGGGGGCAACCCACACCCCTTCCCTAGGGGGAGGCCTGCCCATAAGTGCCTACAATCACAGAGCTGCCCCTACCCTGTGGGAGGAGGAGAAAAGAGGCAAGCGGTCTAGAAGGAAACCTTCCCAATTTCTGACAAATCAGTGCCAACCACATTGTGGGCACCAAGAGGGAAGGGCCTGGCTCCACTGACTGGTCTTTTGAGGGCAGAAGGAATTGGCATGGGGAAGCTTGTGCTGGTTTCCTTGATCCTGGCCCAGATGGAAGGAAGACAAAATAGTGCCCCAGCCTCAATTATGCTAATCCTTTGCTCCCCAAAACACAGGGGTTTCAACAGCCACCCCCAGATATTGTGGGGGAAAAGCTAAAAGCTAAAACAGATAGCAGAAGATCTTGGCTACCCACATGTGAAGACAGAAGCCTAGAAGTAAGAACAGGCCATGCCTGCCAGGCTGGGCATGTGCTGTCCCCAAGCTGAGTCAGAGGCTAGGAGGGAGAAGCCAGGGTGCTATGGTGCCAGGGGCTACCGTGCCCCCACTCCTATCCCACCTGGGATTTCTGACACCTCCCAGCCCTCAGGGAAGGCCCTCCCTGCACGGGAGGAAGGAAACCAGCTTAGCGACTCTCTGGAGCCCTGCAGGAGAGCCTACGCTGCTGTGAGGCAGGCGGGAAATCCAGGAGTCCTGGCACCCAGCCCAGAGAGTGAGTGAGAGAAATACCTCCGAGGGGAGGAAACAGCCCAGATCTAGGCAGACACATGGCACCGCCAGCAGCTCCCAGATGTGACCCATAACGAGGTCCTGGCCAAAGGGGCTGGATGGGGAAAGTGAAGACATTTCTGAACAACAAGAGAGAAGAAAGTGGGGCCATGGGAATGGAGAGAAGGTGGGGTCAACCTGGCTCTCACCTGCTGTTCTCCCTCCTTCTCAGAGTTAGACACTCCGACATTAAGGCCATCAAATATCAACCAGGTCCTCAGGTCCTTGGTGTGTTTCCCTCTCCCCTAATCTCCGGACCCTAGCCTGTTCATTCCTGAGCTTCCTGTGGTACCCTTTCTCTGGGGCCAAGCCAAATGAGAATTAGCAGGCCCAAGGTGGAGCTCAGGAGGCCCAGGCAGTGCCAGGGGCTGTCCTCATACCATCCTCCCACCGGCTTCCCTCCCGCCTGCTCTTAGCCGCCACACATATCTCAGCTGTCGAATCCGATTAGGGCTCCTGCCCAGTGAGCCGGACAAGGAGGCCACTGGGCAGGGGAGAGAGAGAGACAAGGACGCCAAGCAGGGATGGCAGAAGGAAGGTGGAGACAGGGCTCAGGGGAGAAGGTGTGGAGCCCCAGAGGAAGAAAAGCCTGGTGGAGAGATCCGTACTCTCTGGCAACAGCTACAGCCTACATTAGGAGAATTCTGCAGTACCTGGGGTAATAGCCCTGCCTGGTTCCTCCATCCCCCACATGGACAAGGATGGGGGAAGAAAACCGAAGGCAGAGAGATTGACCTAGATTTAGGGAGAGGATTCCATCCTCGATCCCCTCAGCTATAGCTACCATTTGCACTGGGCTTTATGACACATTATCTTGTGGGGTCTTTATGGAAGTATCCTTATCAGGCAAGCAGGGCTTGCTACTGATGACCATTTTTATAAATGAAGAAACTGAGGCTTATAAAGGGGAAAACCTGTGTAAATGCACATAGTTAAGTAATCAGGCTGTCTCTGATTCAGGCCTCTGATTCCCAATCCATTGCTCACACTAGAATCTCTACTTTCCTTCTCGGATCAAGACCAGAACTAAAGTCTGAAGCCACTCCATTATCTACCCTTTCTTCCAAAACCAACCCTTAGGGGACTCTGGGAACCATGGAAGAATACAGAGCACACCCCACACCTAGACAGAGTTACCAGATGGGGACATGCCACTCCCCCCACCATACACTAAGAGCCAGAGGGATTCCCTCAAAGTGTGACCAATCTCTTCTATCACCCACCCTCCTCAGTTCACTACCCTCCCCCACCTGGAGGTAAGATACACACTCCCACATTGTTACCCGGGCAAGTCATATACCCTTCCTGTAAACCCACCAAAATAGAATGAGATGCCCTAGATCTTCAGAGAGCAGGGCCTGTCAGCCCACTACAAGAGGGAAAAATAAGCCACTGTAAACAGTAGGTGCCATCTAGCCCTCTCCCAGAGGACCTATTGGGGGGTAGAAGCCTGGGGACCTCCCAGCTCTAGGGTAACACTAGGAGCCTGAGGATCTGAAAGCCAAGGAGCTTAGGGAGCTGGCATGGCTGGGCAACCTCCCCAATCTCGTCCACACCCCCTTTCCCTAGCCATCTGGGCTGAACCTGTTCTAGCTTGGGCCACACTCTGGTATCTCTCCCCTTCGGCACTCACAGCCACCTCTATTCAAAGCTTATAGATCTTAGGCCGGGCATGGTGGCTCACGCCTGTAATCCTAGCACTCTGGGAGGCCGAGGTGGGCGGATCGTTTGAGCTCAGGAGTTCGAGACCAGCCTGAGCAAGAGCGAGACCCCATCTCTACTAAAAATAGAAAGAAATTATATGGACAGCTAAAAATATATAGAGAAAAAATTAGCCGGGCATGGTGGTGCATGCCTGTAGTCCCAGCTACTCGGGAGGCTGAGACAGGAGGATCCCTTGAGCTCAGGAGTTTGAGGTTGCTGTGAGCTAGGCTGACGCCACGGCACTCACTCTAGCCTGGGCAACAGAGTGAGACTCTGTCTCAAAAAAAAAAAAAAAAAACAAAGCTTATAGATCTTACAACCTCAGGTGAACATGCGTGCACGCGCGCGCACGCACACACACACACACACACACACACACGGATGGGGTGGGGGCTTTTTGCAATAGGTGTTGAGGTGCTGGCAGGGATGGGGGCACTAAGCCAAAAGAACTTTCCCTAGAGGAAAAGGTCACCAAAACACTCACCATCTCCAACAACACCTTGACCACTCAAGTGTGAGATAAACCTGGAAGGGGGTATTAGTTCCCCTAGAAGGTGAGTAGGGAGTAGGGGCAAAGTCTCAAGCTCTTTGGGCTAGGAAGCAAGAGAGAAATCTCTCAGGGAGGCTCAGGTCCCTCGCTGGCTCTCTCCACTTTCTATTACCCCAGCACTTGCCAATTCTCCTGTCTAGGTGAAGTGGGGGAAGGGATATTAGGCAATACTGCAAAGAAGGGTACAAGGGCATGGGGCCTGGGCAGACCTTCCCCCTACTTTCCACTTTTAGCTAGAGAATGGGGAATGCCTGGGGAGGAGAATGCAGGAAGGGAGCTGGAGGGTGCAGGGGCTCTGAGCTTTCAGACACTCCACTGTTCCCAGGCTCCCACCTCCCAGGACTATAGTGAGCGACTGACGGGGAGGAGGGATGGGGAAAGCCAGAACTGGTGAGAGGGAAACGGCAAGATCAGAAGCAGAGAGGCTGGGGTGAAAGGCAGCCAAGGAAGAATTGGGAAGGGGTGTGCATGGTCCTACCTGCTCAGGTGTGTGCTGGCAGGGGGCGATGGGGTTCCCAGGAGAACCGGGGAAGCCCTCTCAGCTCGATTCAGGATTCCCCCCTGCTTCTGGGTTAGGCTGCTGCAAGAGGCAAAGGTTCCCGTTGGGTCCTAAAGCCCCCTCTCTAAACAGAAGGCTCTCCCCGCCCTCTTGTACCAGCCCTGACTGGGTCAGTGAATGCAGAGCTGAGGACTGATGGGGGAGAAATAACCTGCTGGAAGAAAGATGGGGGTCTGAGACATGAGTTGGGGACAGGAACAGCCCCCAGTCTCAAATACACAGCATATGTTTGACTTTAACTCAGGATAGGATGACATAGAATAGGAGGAAATAGACATTTCTTTCTGCCTGAGCAGATGGATTTGGGTTTTGGTGCTGGAGATGGGGTTAAGATTTCTCTCCTTATCACTCCTGCTGAGCCATTTAGCTACTGAGAATTTGGGGAAATTTTGGGAAGGGAGCATTCATTTTGTATGGGTGCTCACTGCTGTCCTCTTCCTCAGGCTACAGCTGTCTCCTCACTCCTACCAACTATTCCTAAGTGAGTAGGAGGCCATGGGCTGGGGAGGATGACCTGATTTGCAGCAAGTAAAAGGGGCAGGACTTAGATGGCAGTTGGAAATGGGTAGTTTTATATATTTAGCTGGAGGTGTGTGTATCTGGGAGTGTGTGGTTAAACAGGCAAGAGTATAAGCAGGTAGGGTTGGGGGGAAAAGGGAAAAAAAACAAAAAAGGACTTCAGGCTACATCCATTACTAGAAATGGCAATTATCAATGGAAGAACAGGATGCAGACACTAGAGATCAACTAGCGCCCCTACCGAGCCCTCAATAGGATCCTGAATCTTTACTACCAGAACGAACAAGAGAGAATATTTTCCCAGGAACCATTTGGGATAAATATGGTGGTAGAGGGACCTTTTAATGCAATAGATCAACTCAAGGTCACTGACTTAGTTTAGGATAGACAACCTTCTCAGTAGCTCAAAAGGAAGAATTCAGATTTGGTGGGCCAGACAGGCAAGGAAAAGGTGGATGAGAAGTCTGCAAAGTTCTGGATTTAGAACATTTTGCAAGTAGAGTTGCACATATCTCCAGCAGCAAAGCAGGGAAAATGTCATGGGGAGAAGGGCCAGGGGAAGTCAGGGACAGCCTTGAGGGAAGGGAGGACAGCAATGCTTTCACCTCCTCTGTCTTGCAGGAAGAATTGGGGAAAGGAGTTAGACAGTAAGGATGGAGGGCCCCAGGGTGGAGTCCATGGGGTGAGCTTAGGTCAAGCCTTTCACCCTAATGTGCCTCAGTTCTCTCCCAGCTGTTAAACAGGGCTCTCGGTTCTTCCCAGGCAGTTAATGAGTGTTTACAAAACACTTGGAGATCCTCAGATCTCAGCTGGGCCACCACTACAGTTATAAAGCTCAATAAGGGCTGAGTGTTATTTGGGGAGGGGAGGAGTAGGGGAAGAGGGAAATAGACTCTATTACAAACTAAGGATAAAACCAAGCTCAGAGAGAAGCACAAGCCTAGCTGCCACAGGATATCCTTGTGCCCTGGATGGAGGTCACCCCCACCCCCAACCACCACCAAAGGCTGGCCTCCAGCTAGCTGTAGGCAGAACCCAGACTAGCAGCTGGTCTTCATTAACTCCAGCTTTTTCACCCCCCCACTGTGAACCCACAGCTTCTACAGGCCTAGGCTAGAGGGGGCTGCCCTTGCCTGACCTTGCAGCTGACACTGGGGTGGGGGGCATGGCACCAAAGGCCAAGTTACCAGCTGAAAAGAAAGTCAAAGCAAGACTCTTTTTTCCCATTGGGAGAAAGAAGAGAGGAAAGAAAGGAGTGTGGGGGTGAGAGGGTGGAGGTGGGGGAATTTAGGGCAAACAGCAGGCAGTGAAGTCAGCTGGATTGAGGCCCAGAAACCCCCACACCCTGGGGCCAAGTCTTACTCTAGCTTTGCTCTCAGCTCAAGTCTTGGCGAGGCCCCAAACTAGGGAAGGCCCTGGTTGCCCCTTTCTGCCTCCCTACCCCCACCCTTATTAAATACACATTTTATCTCTCAGCATCTTCATTATCTTAACTGAAGGAGACAAGCAGTGGATGGCGGCAGCAGAGAGCGTCAGGAGGGGGGGGCAGGCGCACCCTTGTTATAAAGTGCTGATCTAGCTCTTTCAGGCAGTGTGGGAAACAGAGGAGGGATCAAAGGGAGTGAGGCTGATTCAGAACTCAATTAGAGCTTTTTAAAAAATGAAGCTGGCTCTCTCCTTTCGCCAGTCTTCAGCTTTTACCCAGGCCCCTTGCACCCAATTAGCTTCTACTGCCAGTGCCTTGGTGCTGGGGTTGAAAATCAAGGGGAGGCCAGGGGGAACACCTTCCCCCATACCGAATGCACCTAAGAGGGAGACCTGCACTGTTTGTAGCTTAAGAAATGTGTTTTGGCCGGGCGCGGTGGCTCACGCCTGTAATCCTAGCACTCTGGGAGGCCGAGGTGGGCGGATCGTTTGAGCTCAGGAGTTCGAGACCAGCCTGAGCAAGAGCGAGACCCCATCTCTACTAAAAAATAGAAAGAAATTATATGGACAGCTAAAAATACATATAGAAAAAAATTAGCTGGGCATGGTGGCGCATGCCTGTAGTCCCAGCTACTCGAGAGGCTGAGACAGGAGGATCCCTTGAGCTCAGGAGTTTGAGGTTGCTGTGAGCTAGGCTGATGCCACGGCACTCACTCTAGCCTGGGCAACAGAGTGAGACTCTGTCTCAAAAAAAAAAAAAAAAAGAAAAGAAATGTGTTTTATAGGGCACCTTATCTCTTCAGGAGGAACCTTGGATCACAACTTTTCCCAAAAATTAAAAAGTGGGACATCAAAGGTGGGTTTCTCACTAAACCCTTGCCAATTAGAGGCACAGCTTCTGGCCAATCTAGGGACACTGCCTAGCATCCACACAGGCCTCCCTCTAACCAGCCTGTAGATAAGACTCTCTCCCCCATAGCCAAAGCTTCCAGAGAGGAACATGGAAGTTGCCTCAAGCAAAATACCACTACATCAGAGGGAGTGATTGGAAGGCATCTGTGAGGCTAATAAATGCTCACAACTGTGCCAAGACACATTTTGTAAGATGGAGCACCCTTCTTTTGCAGGGGCCTGCTCCACCTCAGTGCAAAAGCACCAACAATATTTACCTTCAGCTTAGAATTGTCCTCAAGATGGAGGGAAAGACAGCATCTTACGTGGTTCATTGATCCGTTCATTCATTCAGCAATTACTGAATAGCCACCAGGTACTATACTACAAACTAGGGACAGATACAAATGTAAATAAAATGTCAATCTTGGCTCTCTCTTTCATTCTCCCTTAGTAGTTCAAGGTAACGCCTCTCAACAGATATTTAAAAAAATGTAACTTAAGTCATATCTTATTCCCACTTCCCAGTTCTTGTTGGTGTATCTTAAAAAGGCACTTAATAAAGGTAGGGAGCAATTGGGAAGGAGAGAGAATAGGGCTCTGCCAACTTTTCTGATCTCTGGGTAACTTGGACCTCACACGTTCTTGCAGTTAGCTAGCCACAGGCAAGTTTTCATTGAGCCAGAAATGTCAGTGGCAGCTGGAGGTTGAAACGCACACCAGCTTTACTGTGTCTATGTTCTTTCCATGGTAATACCCAACACTCTGTGGAAGCTTAATCTCCGTGGGGGGAGGGAATAAACCGGGGTATAGACACACACCCCACCACCTTCAAAAGGAAGAATGTAGGTCAGCATCTTTGCCACTACTCTATGTGAAGCAGCCTATGATCTTGGCAAAAACTAGTAACCACACAAGTCCATCCCATCCCACTAAAACTCCCACCACCTTCCTGTAGCTCTCAGCTTCAGTGAGAAAGTCAGCAAGGAAAGGGCTTTCTTCCTCCTTTCTTCCCCAGCTGTCTAAATTACACTTAAGACTTTACTGACAAACATATATCAGTTTTGCTCCCACAAGGGCAGCGGAAGCCAAGCAGGGACTTTAAGTCTGCTTCACGCATCACTGAAAGAACCAACCCTGTTCCAATTGCTAAAGTCTTAAGAGCAGCAATGACCTAGAAATTGACAGTGGGGGGAGAACTGAAGGAAGGAAACTAAACAGTACACAGAAAACCCTATTTCCAAATACTAGGGGAAAGGGAGAGAAAGGAGGTAGAGGGGAAAGAAATTTGGCCCCTTTGAATCTACAAATGTGATCTTGGCTAGAAGCCAGGGAGGATACATAGCAGCCCCACTGCGAGTCAAGCCATGTTCCTGACTCAAGCCCTACAGTCAAGAGGAAGGCGCCAAGCCTCAAACACAACGAGGTGGGGAGGCTGCTCCTTTTTGGGCAGGATCCTACTGTGGACACAGAACAGACAGCAGCTGCCCACAGTGTGGAAACAAACTGTAAAGCAGTCACGTCTCTTAAGGCTGCAGCATCCAATAAAATGTAATTTAAATCAAGCCTCGCATCTGTTCTCAATCCCATTCAGTCTCTGCTTTCCATCAGCCTTCGGACAATCTTTGCAATTATGCTTGTTAACCCTTATAGTCCCAGACACTTTCTAATCTTCTAAGTATAGAACTGTGTTCCCCACTTGCAAATTACCCTCAGAGGGAATGAATGCTCTAATAAACGAGTAGGAGAGAATGACATTCAGACTCGTGTCTACAGACTGCTACACACACCAGTGGATAGTGTTAATTTCAGAGGGTTCTCTCTGCTTTCCTTTCTATCCCATACCACCTGCTGTAGCTCAGATCATATTGCAAGGATACAGTGGGCAGGATGAATGAAACAGTGGCCAACAGATCATTTGTACACATATCAAGTTCTCAAACTCAAGGCCATGTCAGAAAGGCAGGAGGCAGCAGAAGAGCTCAGGGAGAAGCTCCTTCGGTCACTGGCTCTTAGACCATTCACATCACACATGGTTTGCATTTCAAGCCTTTGCTTGAATTATAAAAGTATAGCAATTTCCCAAACAAATCAAACTTAAGAACTCTCCCCACCACCTTCCCTCAAAATTACCCCAGCTCCAACCCTGCATTAGCAAAGCAGTCAATGTTATAATAGTGCCCTCTGGTGTCTCTGTCACAAATTGCCATTTAATGCCACTGGAAACCAAACCCAGAAAAGAGTTGTCTTGAGCAACCATATGGATTAATTTAATAAGACTGGAAAAATATGTTTAGACAAAAATCCAACCCTAAACTATGGCATCTTGAAACAAGTGGCTGCATCTAAGGGCAGCTAAGACTGTGGGGCAGTCTGGGAATTTTGCCTTCTGAAAGCTTGAGCTCTCTTGAAATGTGATTGCTTAAAAAGACAAAGAATGCAACTTGAAAATAAATATATTCACAATCTGTAGAGTTACATTCTCCTTACCACCCCCACAACCTTGGGAGTGCCCAAGAAACTCAATGAGTCTTTAAAATGTCACAGTGCGGTAATACCCGCAACATGAACACATTATACTCCAATAAAGAAAAATGCTTTGACCAAACTGTCCTCCAAGTCTCCATGTGGACTTGCTTATTTTTCTGGATCATTTTCATTTTTCTTACATTACCTAAAAATTCTTACTAAGAGGTAAATATATACACATCCCACAACACAAATCTGTATACTTGCAAGCACACTGGTTAGAGACACACAAGTGGTAGAAGTACTGAATGCAATTAAAAAGGGTCTACTTGTTCACTTTTATGGGTACAAATAAGACCCAAAGATATTATCCTGTGCTAATATTAATGAATCTATAGATTAAAATTCATTGGTTTCAAGTAAAAAAGGTCATATTTGTTTTCAGACCTGAATATATAAAGCACTAAAATGAAGACTCTGTAGCTCTCTAAATGCCAGCTGAATACTTTCAGGTAGGGTATAAGAGAAGCATTTAAGGCAATCCAGTAGCTAAGATATTTCCAATTAAAGCTTTGTCTTTCAGAGCATGCTCTATTTCCTTCTCTTCAATCTTCAAAGATACCTGGAAAGAAGAGAAAAGGATTTTTCATGGTGGAGAACTCACAGAAGCAAAGTTATCACTACACAAACTTTTACCATATTAAACTTTTCTCACAAGAGGCAAGCAAGTGAAACACTGCTTTTTTCAATGACCTAGAAAAAATATTCATATCATACTCCTATCCTCAAACACACCTTAAATCTTACCTAACAAAAACTATTTAATTGTGGTCATTTTTCAATCTTTGCTTTAGCAAAGGGTAAGCTCTCCAAAACAGGACAATTAAAAGCATTATCACAAAGAAGCAGTTAGTCTTACCTTTGTTAAGCGGGTTTCCTTGTTTTTCTTTAATCCTAAAATGCCCCTGGCCTCCAGGAGCCCGGAAAGTGACAAACACTCTGACTGGTCCACAGCTGCCACCTGCTGTTTGCGACAGACTTTACTATAAGCTTCGTATAACTGGGAGGAAAAAAAAGAACAAATGTTGCTTAAATGTCACATCTCTTGTAACCTTATAATTTTTACAAAAGGGTTTGCAAAAAAGTTATCTGAATATTCTATTTCTTTCTCTTTTCAATAAAATCCTTGAATAGGCAATCTGTAGATATTCCCAAAAACCTATACTGTAATATAGCAAAGGGGCTTTGTATATATTTCATAGGGAGATGCAAAAATGAAGGGGAGGATGGGGAGAAGATTAATGGTAAACTATCAACCACAACCCAAGGGAAATAAAGTCAGCTACCTTTTATATAGTACCCGTATTTATTCTTATGTTAAAATCCATTTTTAATTCATATGAGCTGGAGCATGATAGGCCTTTTGGAAAACATCTGCTCTGCAAAGCAGATTCTCATCTCTACCTCAGCTCCATCTGCTGAGATTCCCAACTTACCTTCCCCAGAGTGACCTCTTTGATTTTCAACTGCCTGGTCAAGAGCAGCAAAGAACACACCAAGATCTTCTGCTGAAGAGGGAAGGAATCTGGTGCTCCTTCTTGGCTCAAGGTCATCCTGTTACTATCAACTTCTGAAATGACTTGGGATATGTGAATAAGACCAACCCGCTTGGGAATCAGAGACTCAGAGGGTGATTTACCTATAAAGTAAACAAGTCAAGCTTAATTAGAATTTTAAAATATTGTGTGTATATGTATGAATGTGAGATAGACGACATTAATTTTTAGCTAAAGGAAATTCAAGGTGGCAAAGCAGAGATTCCAATTCTCTAACCAGAAGCCAAGGGATGAGAGAAAATGCTATCCTCAGAAAGATGCCAAAATATGTGAAATGACTTAGAAGGTAGGGTTATCCTTTCTCTGGACAGAATAGTGAGCTATTTTGTCTAGTGGAATGTGATTTAATGTCAGAAAGACAAAATCCACCTCATGAAAGAATAAGGAACAGAGAACCACTGTATTCTGTCTTGAAAGTTCCTAATGTTTCAGAGGTAAAGAACAGAAACTTGAAGCAAAGATGATTGACTGCACCTGGTAATTAAGGAAACAAAAATAGTTGGAAAACCTACCTAATATTTTGAATCAAATGAGAGGCTAAATGTGGACGGTAAAGTCAATCCCATATCAGTCCTCCCCAAATGACCTTTGAGGTTTGGTTCACTTGCCCAAGCTGATCTGCGGTAAAGCAACACTTGAGAAAAAGTCACTGGATAGCCTAGCAGATAACAGCATCTCAAAAGCCAGAGGTTGGGAAACTGCCAAGAAGCTGCACGGGACTATGGCCTCATTGTTTGGAGATGCATGAATTGCAAGACAGATGAGAGATTTGCTCTGTAACAACCTTAGCCTGAAGTTACTTCCTGAGACCACTTGCAGTTGCACCACAACAATTTTCTTCTATTTCATTACCACAAAGAGATGCTGCAGAGGGCTAATGGAGAAACCAGAGCTCACAGATCAAGTAAGAGAATCTTAAAGTTGAAAGGAATTTAGAGGTCTATTCTTACTCCTTACCCAATGGCTGAGTCCCCTCTAAAACAATCCCAACATGAAGTCATCTATTCAGCTTATGTTTGAACATCTTCAATACTGCCGAACTCACAATGTTTCAAGAAAGCCCAGTTAGTTCTATCTATTAGAAAGTTTCTTCTCATGTTTAGTTGCAGTCAGTTCCCCTATAGTTTTCTGGAGCCATTAAAAGCCAATCCTACACATACCCGAAGTCAAAAAATAGGAATTAGGTTAGTCTAATAATTTATGCCAGGAACTTACAACCTCTTTTAGCTATGTGTGTGCCAGTGGTGCTCACAGAGGCCACTCACAAGCCTAAATGTTATTGGTAGGGGAAAAGGAGGGGGGGAAGAGGGAATAATCTGAAAAATTGAAGAGGAGGAAGAAATCAATATTTAAGTCTATGCATTGGCATATATTGCCTACTATCAGCCTAAGCACTAATTTTGGCTACTTCTGAAATACTTTTAACTAGTTTCTTTTAACAAGTTAATGAAAAAAAGAGAGGATTTCATGTAGAACTATAGCACTAGAAACAATAACTCCTAACCAGTGCAGGAGTAAAGAAAAAAACAATCAAATCAGATTGTCCTATTTCTAAAGATTAACACTGGATATTAAACACTGACAAGGTATGTAGTCCATGGCCATTTTTGTTATTTGTAACAGCCTACAGTTTACTGTAGCAAGGTGATCTTTGTACCTCTACCCTCATAGACTTGTTTAAAAGCTTTGATATCCCAAACTGAACTCACAGTTCTTTCACCTGACTCTCCCTTATTTGTCAGGCTTTGCTTTCACCTATATCAAGACCTAAAGTACACTCAACATAAGCACCCAGAGAGAAGCTGATCTAAACTTATTGTCTACAGCTTTTATTCCTAGAGCTTGGAAAGAAAACTTACTCCATTTCAGCCATTTACATCATACCCTGGGAACTCATTTCCAGTAATGCATGGAGTTTGGTACTGGAAGGCAAAAATTGAAATAAAGTAGATGAAATTGTCTAAAAACACAGACACACATAAAAATCAGTGAGTGTGGATTTAACTATGTTCATTTGCTCTTTCTACCTCTTTCCTCAGAAAAGTTAAGTTTCCAATTAAAGAGGAAGACAGGAAGGAGATAAACTACTTACATTCAGACAGTGGTTTGAGGATAGTCTGGCTTTTGACATCCGACTCTACAATTTCAATAGCTCTCCTATAAAAAAAATTTCTAAAGTTAATTTAGTCTGAGCCAAACCAAACACTGCACCAAACCACCAAGCTCAAAAGTAGGCACACTAATGAAAAACAACATGTTTTATAATTTTAAAGCCCCAAACAAAACTGGGTTATGTCTCAGCTAAAGGGGACTTAATTATCTTGAAATAATTCATGGACCAGGGATTTGAGAAACTTCAACACTAAATGGTTTCCTCTTATAGATGCCAAGTAGGTCGTCATATATTGAGCCAATGATAACATTTGAGATGAAGAGAAAATGTCATGGGTAGGAGAGAGGATATGTAGTGTGGGTGACTGACTAAAGAGAGCCAGCACCACCCATACACACCAAACCTAAAAGGGGTGTCCTTAGTTATATATACATAGGATATGTGTAGGCTAAACCATGCTGGCCTACATAACTATTGCTCATAGCTGCAGTCTTTACCCAAGTAGTTTGCTGACTAGGGGAAACTTTCAAATTCAGGATCATGCAATCTAGCAATAGGAAGAGCTTACTCTCCCACTGCTCTCTCCAAAGTACTTTGCCCACAGGAAGCCATAAGCCAGACCTGGATCTTCTGCATGGCAATAGGGGGAGGTTGGACCAGCAGGCCAGCACAGCAAGTATCATTTTAATGGACCCAGTGTCCCTACTGGGAAGGAAGAAATTTCATCAGTCAGCACAGAGGCTTTCCCCAGCAGGAGGGGCAGGGGTATGGGAAGGAAGAAAGAGGTCTGGAGTACAACTGTTGGGGGTACCAACTGGAGGGAAGAAGGGGTGCTCACAAAAGGAAAGGAAGAGAAAAAAGTCTAAAGGCAAAGATGGTTCAGGTCCATAAATAAACCTGCTTGAAACCAGCTAATGGAAAAGTAAACTGGAGTATTTTTTAATACAAATGTAATTAACCAATCTATAATCACCACAGGGAGTGCCAGCAACATCTCATTTGTTTCTCCCTCTGTAGGTAATGGACTGATAATGTTTTAGACATTAACACGGTGGAAACCCACAGCTTCCCACTGAGAAACAAGTCCTCCTTTCTGAGCATAAAAAAGTAGCAGAACGGAGCCTCTTAAGCCACATTCACTTGAGTTACATGAGACAATTAACAGCATTTCTTTTTTAAATAAAAGCAGCCAACAGTGCCATAACTCACCTGCAAACATCTAGTGCTTTGCGAACATCTCCTGAAACAGCAGAGACTTTGCGGGCACAGAACTGAATTGCCGCATTATCCAGAACCTGATCTCTAGACACCTTTGGACAAGATATAAATGATAACAGTTTGAATTAGAAGATTCTCCCTCTGTAATTTAGGTCCTAGGGATAAATATTTTCACATTTAAGTCTAAACTTGATTGGCGACTCTTTAAGGTCTAAGAGATGCTTTTTCTGCTCATAAATAAATGGAGATGTTTGAGTTTTCACACATTTAATCATTTTGTAGGAATGTGGTAGAGGTTCATGAATGGAAAAAAGCAATGGGTACTTAAATGACAGCAAAAAAAATCCATTTAGTCACTTTCAAAAGAGAAAGTTTTTTCATAGGTCCTATTTTTTAAAGGCCATTAAGGAAGCATTTGAGTGATTCCTCTAACTCCTACTTTTATTTCAACACTGAAGCATCCGATAAATGAATGGAGCCATGTGTGTAAATTCACATAAAAATGTTCTCACTGTGGTCCATAGGAACTCCTTGCTCCATTAGTAAAGGAATCAAAGCGAAATGTCTTAGAACTATTGTTAGGTTTCCCCAACACAGGCGATCCAAGGAACACATGGGCACAATGGCTGGCACTCACCTGATTAAGTCGGTCTTGCAAGATAGTAGCTATCTGAACTCTGGTATAAGGTGGAAAGTTCAATAGCTGTGGTTTACATTTTCCTCCAGCTTGAAGCCTAGGCAGAATTCTGTCTGTGAGATCCAGGGTATTAGCAATACCTGAGGGGGAGATAAATAACATTAATCACAACTGGTCAAACCACTCCAAAAGGAAATCTAAACCCTCCAAAAGCTAACTAAAATTTCCAGTTATAATCCAGCATTTCAACTGTTGCTTCCCACTTGACCCTTACCCTACCCCAATAGATAAGATATATCTATTAGGTAAGATGTATAGTCATTATAGAATGTTCTTTTCAAATTAGGCTTAGAATTGTTCACTGATATGCAGGACCAGATACTCCAAAAATCTATTACCTGTGAAATGCAAGATTATGTCATTCTATTCAGACTTAACAAAATTGATTTGCCTTAGATTACAATTACTACGTTAAGCTGGCTGGGTGTGGTGGCTCATGCCTGTAATCCTAGCACTCTGGAAGGCCGAGGATCGTTTGAGCTCAGGGGTTCGAGACCAGCCTGAGCAAGAGCGAGACCTCATCTCTACTGAAAATAGAAAGAAACTAGCTGGACAACTAAAAACATATAGAAAAAATTAGCTGGGCATGGTGGCGAATGCCTGTAGTCCCAGCTACTCGGGAGGCTGAGGCAGAAGGATTGCTTGATACCAGGAGTTTGAGGTTGCTGTGAGCTAGGCTGACGCCACAGCACTCTAGCCCGGGCAACAGAGTGAGACTGTCTCAAAAAAAAAATTACAACTTTATAGTAATTTTCTTATTTTGACAAGAAGGCAGAAAACTGGTTTAAGATAAAATGATAGTTGATAAATAAGCTGAAAGATTAAAAAAAAAAAGAATGCTTTAGGACCATCATGCAACAGTAGTGATTGAGTACTAACCAATCAGCACCAATCGGGAATTGCTTAGCCATGGCCATTCAAACAGTGTGTACAATACATCCTGCCCTTTGCTGTCCAGTTGATCCATCTCATCCAACACCAACACACTGCATACAAAGAGAAACAATTAGTATCCTCTTTCACCTTCTTAACCCTCCAATCTGTTTGATCTGGGCTGACTTTAGGTCACATTCCTAAAGCTGAGACTAATTTGATGATCATAATTTATCCTATCTCTAGTCACTTGTTACAAGGATACCCCCATCATGAACAAGTAACATCCAGATGTTTTCAAGCAATTAATTTAAAAATCCTTTTTCCAATTTAAAATTAGAGGGTGTATTTTTCGTTTCTTCTTCCCTTTAAGTATATGTAACTACCCCTCATAGAGCAAATACAGGGAATGTTCTTTTTGTGGACAACAGACCTTGCAGATTTTCACAGAGCAATACTTTCAGCAGAGCAATACTTACATCATGGGGCCCTTCTCTGCAGTCATATGTTTTTCCAATTTTCTCATCATGTCCTTCCCAGCTGGCCTGGATACTTCTTCCTGACAAATCTCCTGAGCAATAGCTGGGAATACAGCCTGGGCACTCCTCAAGGACATGCAATTCAGCATGATAGTTTTAAAGCCTTTCAGTTCCTTCTAGAAAAAAATGCAAACATGGGAGTTATTTTGGCTTCTGATAAAGATTTGATGGAACCTGAAATGTCTTTGAGGAGCTAACAGTGTATAAGAGAGGAGACAGCTCTACTTTCATTTGGAAAGATTTAGACAATGAAACTACAAATGTCTTATTTTGAGAAAACCTTCAATCTCCAAAACTACTTTTCCTTAATCCTTAAAAACCAAGTGTCATTTTAGCAAGAGTATCATAATTCAGACTCTCAATGTACCTTGAGGTCTTGCAGAATTCGGCTTAAGCAGGCAGTTTTTCCAGTTCCAGGAGCACCAGAAAGGTAAAGACTTCCAGCTTTTTTCCCACAGATGTGTTCCCTCAGGAAATTCCTGATGACATCCATCTCCTTTTCCCTGGCAGGCAGCCGATCTGGAACAGCTGTATTCAGGACCAGCTTTGCTTGCTGGTAGCAAGTACCTGTGCCAGACGTAAAAGGTCAATTAGACACAACAGAAGGTGACTGAGAAGACCCACTGGGTTTCATTCGTAGTTATCAGCCTTGTTTACAATGGCTGCACTAACAGCTGCCACGTAAGAACAAACCTTCTTGCTTGAACAGTCTCATACATGCAGATTCTTTCTCCAACGGACATCTCTCCTTAGAATTTGTTGTGCTCTCTTGACTTTTTTGAACTGAGTAGAGTATTTTGTTTTGGTGAACTTTGGCTTGTTCTCTTTTGCTAGGAGATTTAACTGTCAGTTGATTGTCAAATATCAATCTGCGTCCCTTTCCCTTAGGTGTGTGTGAGCGAGGGGGACCATTCTCTTTCTTGCCTTGCTTTGGTGGAGAACAGGGAGGTAAATGAGGAGTGTTGCATAGGTTGTCATCACCTGAAACATATTAAAATCAAAACGTGGTCATTCATAGCAGTGGATAGCAAAAGGACTTGCAAAGACCTCTATCTCCCCTATAAAGAGGTGAATTTCGACCTCAGAACCACCAAAATAAAATGCTCTCTCAACTAGAAGCAAATATTGGCCACCAGATGGCACCACTGATCTTACTACAGTATTCCTCTCTTATCCTCAGTTTCGCCTTCGGTGGTTTCAGTTGCCCCACGTCTGAAAATATTAAAAGTAAAATTCCAGAAATAAACAATTCATTAAATTTTAAATTGTGAGTTGTTGAGTAGCATGATTAAATCTTGCACAGTCCTTCCCGGGACATGAATCATCCCTCTGTCTAGCATATCCACACTGTATACATTACCTGTCCATCAGTCACTTGGTATGGTAGCTGACTTGGTTAACAGATCAAAAAACATAGTGTGTGTGTGTGTGTGTGTGTGTGTGTGTGTGTGTGTATGGTTTGGTACTATCTAAGATTTCAGACATCCACTGAGGGTCTTGGAATGTATCACCCGCCCCATGGATAAGAGGTAGAAACCAAATGGGCTTTAGTGGGATGAAATTCTAAGATTGTTCTAAAACAAGATATCTCAATCTTGACACCACTGACATCTTGAACCAAATTGTCAGAAGGCTGTCCTGTGCACTGTAGGATGTTTAGCAGCATCTGTGGCTTTTACCCACTATGCCACCCCTTCATCTATGACAACCAAAAATGTCTCCAGATATGGCCAAATCACCCTGCATTAGAAACAAATACTCTAAAACAGGAAAGGATTACCAACTATTGTTCTAAAACAAGAAAAGGACTGAAAATATCAAGAATGTCACGTATTTTTTTCTTTTAATTTCACAAATATTGAGGCAAGTTTCATAATACCATGTAATTGCAAGGTCATTTTTTCTTTTTTTCTTTTATTTTGAGACAGAGTCTCACTCTGTTGCCCTGGCTAGAGTGCCAGGGCATCAGACTCGCTCAAACTCCTGGGCTCAAGTGATCCTCCCGCCTCAGCCTCCCGAGTAGCTGGGACTACAGGAATGTGCCACCATGCCCGGCTAATTTGTTCTATATATTTTCAGTTGTCCAGCTAAGTTCTTTCTATTTTTATAGTAGAGACCGGGTCTTTTTTTTTTTTTGAGACAGAGTCTCACTTTGTTGCCCAGGCTAGAGTGAGTGCCGTGGCGTCAGCCTAGCTCACAGCAACCTCAAACTCCTGAGCTCAAGGGATCCTCCTGTCTCAGCCTCCCGAGTAGCTGGGACTACAGGCATGCACCACCATGCCCGGCTAATTTTTTTGATATATATTTTTAGCTGTCCATATGATTTCTTTCTATTTTTAGTAGAGATGGGGTCTCGCTCTTGCTCAGGCTGGTCTCGAACTCCTGAGCTCAAACGATCCGCCCACCTCGGCCTCCCAGAGTGCTAGGATTACAGGCGTGAGCCACCGCGCCTGGTTACCGCAAAGTCATTTAAAACACTGACAGAACTATGTTCAGTATTAAGGAATTGAAGATCAGACCTATTAAGTAGTTCAGACAGTAATCTTAGCAAGTGGCTTAACCCTGGAGTTCAGTAAGCACTTATTAACCATTCTGAAAATAACTAAAACGAATAGAATCATCTCAAATGAACTTAGAAAACTCCTTCAAAGGACAACTATCTTATCGAGAAAAGAAAAGGTTGACAGCTACTAGTAAAAAAGTTGTAGGTAATGGATAGCTTACCCAGACGTTTTCTGGGGCTGAGAGGCAGAATTTTTCCACAAGGAGAACAGGGGATAGCCTGGACATTTATCGGTCCTAGTCTGGTGTTCAAGGTCCGAGGCAATTTCTTTTTTGGAAAATTGATTGTAGCCTGTGCCTGGGATCGGGTTTGAGGCATGATGGCAACACAGCTGGATACAAAAAGAACAGGACAGCCAGTCAATATGTAAAAGCGAAGGAAAAACAACATGGAATTTATTTATACTGATGATCAACACTCATTTTATAAGTAAGTTATAACAATATTTATTTGAGCATTCAGTTCTACGTCACATCCAAATCTATGCAATAATAGCTAACATTTGTTTTCTACCTTCTATGTGTAAGATGCTGTAATAAGCACTTTATATATTAACTCATTTAAGTTGCACAACTACCTGAGAGGTAAGTACTATTATTATCTTTGTTTTACAGATGAGATGCAGAGAGGCGCAAAGTCACAGAAAAGCAGGGATATAACCCCAGGTATTCTAGTGCCAGAACCCAAGTTCTTAACCACTTGACCGATGCAGTAAGAAATTATCTGAATTGACTTTTACGGTACTAATTCCCTCCCTCTAGCCTTGCGGGGTACCTTTAGCAACCGCTACATTTACAGTGTCACCCAAGCCCTCACAGTGAAGCTCACTCTTCCCTCAGTTCTTCCCGCTGCCCCTGCACTCGGTCTCCACTCTACGCAGCTTTCAACCCCACCCCAGGGCATTCCATCCTACAACTTTCGGCTCCTTCACACCACACACAACTGTTGGAACTACTCTGAGGGCGCACAGGCCCCTTCCCTGACCCCGACCTCAGACCTCCAGCGATGTCAGCTCTCTTTCCCTCCCTTCTCGGGCCTAGCGGAATCCGCAGCCCTCGCTCCAGCCTTCGCCCAACTCCATTGCCTCCCAGACCCCAGGCCTCCCAGAGCAATCCTCTCCTTTCCACCTCACAGGGCTGCCTCACCTCAGTGCAGGCTCCTTCTCACGTCTCCCACACGGCCTCAGGGACTCTCCACAAGATCCTGAGCAAACTAACACCAGCCGCAGCAAAGCCCAGCCGCGCTCGCGCCAAATCTGCTCAGCTACAGCGTTCCCACCTCCCGCCAAAGCCCGGCCTCGCTTCTGACTGGCTGTTGCCACAGCGCCGTGCGTCTTGGCCACCGCCCCTTCTTTCGCGTCCAATCCTGCTGGAAGACCCACAGCCAATGAGAGCGCCCCAGGTCTCAGAGTCAACGTGAAGTCACGCCCATTGAGCTGGGAGGGCATCTACATCCGGGGCCTCCGCGGAAAGACACGCGCGATTTAGACAGGGCGACTCTGGGTAAGGCGGGACGACGCCGCCGCAAAGCCCGGCGGGAGGTGTAGTCTTTACCCCACGCGACTCTAGTTCCGCGCTCTTCTTTCGACGGGCGATGTCTCATGATGTGGTTACCGCTTCTCACTGCCAAACGTACCATTTTCGTTATCCTGATGGGCTAGATTTTCAGGAGCTACTACATAATGCCTACCGTTTTGGGGCGCTTCTGTGCGCCAAGTATGATGTTATGCTCTTTACTCACTTCTCTAATGCTCACCCCTCCCAGGCACAAAGCAAATATGTGCACAGAGTTAAAGGTCACAGCATCTTGGTGGCAGTGAAGAGCCTAGGACCCAGGTCTCCTGACACTTGAACCAGTTTTTTTTTTTTTTTTTTTTTGGTAAAGTTCTATACACCTATGTAAAGAAAACAAACTACACTGTATCTCTTAATTTGTGCTTCAAAGGTGAGAAATAGGACTAAACCCTTTGCTTTTATGTTGTTCAAGATATTATTATATTCTGTGCACCTTCTTATCATTAATCCACACATTGTAGGGAATGAAGAGAATTACGGCCCCGTAATTTTAAAATCTTTTATAGCTAAACACTAGGGTTTCAGGGCCAGGGAAGACAGCTGTAGAAGAGACAAGCTGAGCTTTTAATGAAAAATATAAATTAAAGCAGTAATTTGCAGGCCATCTTCCAAAGCTAATAACCATCTAAGCCTCAGGTTCCTTTAAAGGCCAGAACACGATTCTAGGTGATGGTAAACATTTATCTTTTATCCTTCAATATCAAATAAAAGAGCCATAAAGCTGAGAAATAGAAAAGCAACTATTACAATCATCAGTTAATTGTACTTAGTTCATGTAGGAGCTAAGAGCCAATATTGAGTTGCTTAAGTGTATGCCAGGGACTGAGCTCCCTATATCACCCATTAATCTTCACAAGCACCCCACAAAGTTGGCATTAATTCCATTTTACAAATGAGGAAACCAAAGTAGAAGGGGTTGAATAAACTTGCCAAAGGTCACACAACTAGTAAGGGGAAGAGCTGAAATTTGAACTCCAAAGTCTGACAGAAAATCAGACTCTTAACCACTTAATCATAGGGGGATGATTAGACAGATGTAGGTTCTAAACAGGAAGAGATGGGAAGGCTTTTGGGAAGGCTTTCTTAGCAGCTGAAAACTGCAGAAGTGAAGAGAACAGGCTACAATAAATGGAAAAAGAGCACAGAATGAAGGTTTTTAGACCAGATAGTATTTCTGATCTCTTAATAGGACAATAGAACCCAAGAAGCAACCTTCACTATTCACAACCCGGGCACCTCAAAATTACCCTTAACAACCTCAAATGGTAGGTAGTATGTCCAGCCAGCTCTAAATGATGATGGTGGTGAACAACCTACCTCCATTACAATGGGATAGAGAAAGCAGATATGCAATATTGGAGCCTAAGAAAGCACTTACCAGGAAATATAGCACTGGCTCAAGAAAAGCCTACAGAATAAGTGACCACTGTAGAAGCAGGCAAAGAATCACAGAAAGAGAGGACTAAAGGTCTTTAAAAGGTTATCTACTTGATCCTCCAGTAACATGATGGGTACGCCATCATACTGTTTCTCACTTCTATGCCTTTGTTCTTGCTGTTTCCTCTGCCTGGAATGCCACTCACAATCCTTATTCTCTGGGTCACTTCCATAAAGCCTTTTAATACCCTGCACAGGTTTCTCCTGGAAGCTGTCCTAAAGTTATCTACTAAGCAGTAAGTTCCTTGGAGACAAAGGCCATGTCTTATTCATCTTTGTATTGTAGATGCCTGGTACAGAGTAAAGTATGCAATAAATGCTTGCTGAATGAAGGAATGGAAAGGTTATTCCTGCCAAGTGGACAGTACATCCTTTGCATAAACGCTCTTTTGTGGTTGGATAGCATGGAGTCCCTTAAATCTTACACCCCTAAACCCAGGAGGGCAGAATGAACTAATTATGTGTAAAAACGATCCAGACTGGGCTCCAGACAGAGGTGAAGCATTTTCCCAGTTATCCTCTGGGGTGGTCAGGATCCTGAGGTTGACATTTTTCTATTTCTTGTTCATTTTTCATAATTCTCTTACCTCTGTCTGCAGAGTATGAGGAAGTCAGACAGGCATCTTCCTTCTAATGAGTCGCTCAGTTTATGGCTGGATTGGGTCAGGAAATACTTAGGAGGCATATTTATGGCAAGCAGCTGTGCCTCAGTAATAAAGTGAGCAAACTAGTGTCCTTAACACCTGCTAACTCATACACACAATATTATGGAGGAGGAACCAAATCACACTGTAAGGACCTGTCTGGCATTCTTCTCTTTGAATGTGTGTGTGCATACACACACAGACCAGCAAAACCGTGCCAGTAAGACAGAGAAAGCTTTTAGGGTTAGCAAGTTAAGGGTCATTTAATGCTCAGGCAGGGCTCTGTCTGTAAGAAAAAAAGTAAGGGAAAAATAATCGAAGAAGATACAAATAAAACAACAAAAAGAAATAAAAAGTAAAAATAGAAAAGTAAAGAAAACAGGGTCATTTAGGCAAGCTCCAATTGCAGACTATTTAAAGTCAGGAGGAACAACTAAATCAATAAATAGGTAGTTTATTAATCATATTAATAACAATGATGGGTCAAATAATCAGGGATTCAGCCAGTCTGGTAAGTATGGATGAAAATGAACAGTCTTCTTTTCCCCCTCCCTCCCTCACCCTCACAGGTTTTTATATCTAAATTATGTGAATGATTCATACACAAACCCATTAAGAATCAGTATGGGAAATAATTTCAAGATCTTTACTAGTGATGAAAGTACAAGTAAGCCTTAGTGGTTATTATGTCAGCTGACCACAGTAAGCAGAGAATGTCTGGTTGAATTTTTACACCTAAAGTCAAAGTTCAAGAAAAAAAGCTAAGATTTCAGCTTTTAAAAGACAGTGAAGAAAAACAGCCAACACCCATATAAAAATAGATACACACAGTCTGTATACTCTGCCCCCACCTTTTCTTCTACTCCTCAATTTGAGAAGCTGCCATGCAACACAGGTAGAAAGAATCATAAGGGACACAAGGAAAAGGACACAAGGCCAGGGGGCCTCCTGAGTTCCCTGAAATCATGGGCAAAGGAGAGTTAGGTGGAAATACAAGGACTGTCAGAATCTCTCAGCAAGGCTAACAAGAACTCTGATTTTTTTAAAACATAGCAGGAGAGGAGGAGAGAAAACCCTCAGGAAACTGCAGATGATTCGGCCCAGCCCAAGTCAAAACATCTACTTTCTGAGGGGACCTGGAATCAAACCACTATACTTACCCAGAAAATGAGGCAACAGATTTTCTACCCTCTCTATGCCACCACTTGAGGCTGTATTCCAGACAAGAGTACACAGTTTTCAGGTTTTTGTTTTTGTTTTTAAGCAAGGTTTAATTAAACTGCACAGCATCCAGAAGAAATGTACCAAAGGATCCAACCTGAGACCAGATTATACATTTTAGAGGGAGGGGAAAAAAAAAAAAAATCAATGCTATTTGGAAGAAGGGGCACTGTAATCAGAATATAATAATTCCAAAATAAATCATACATGCCAGCAACTTCTTGGTAAAAAAGAAAAAAAAAAATGGAAACAGCAAAACAAATCACACAATAAATTATTTTTTGAAAGAAATTGATCCACATGCAGACAGATGAACACACATATACACACATGCACACACACATACACACGTGTCATTCTAGTCTTTTATTCAGTGTTGACTGTGACTTCCATGCTGGGCACCATGGAAAAGTACAAAGGTTAGACATGAGAAAAGAAGGCGAGGCCCCCCTCTGCCACCAGTGGAATGATATTTAAGACAATTAGAGAAGGAACCCACTACATTATGAGAAACAAGAGTAGAAAGAAGAAAACAGCAGTTATCAGGGAAGATTTTAATTGCTTCAAAGGGGGAGAGAAGAAAGCACAGAAAACTAACACAAGTAAAGGCACAATGAACGTGGAGTTGAATGGAACCAAACCTTTCCTTCGGTTAAACAGCTATCCTTTTTTTTTTTTTTGCATGTGGTTTTGAAGGTGATTGTTTCATTTTGTTTATAACAAATGAGTCTTGAAGGCAGAGCTGTAAGGACACTCCTCTCTCCCTTCCCATTCCCGAAATTAGGGTGGTTTAACAGAAGGCCACCGTGACCACTTAACCAGGGGCTGAGATTCAATAGGGAAAGAAAGACTACAACTGGAATGTGAAGAATCTGATCTGCAGTTGATCACAGGTTGGGTTTCCAGAAGGACAGACAGCTCAGTGTAGTGCCATTAAAGGGCCTCAGATGCCCTACACTCCACCCCCAGAGCTTCATAGAAGGGAAGAACCCTGGAGTCACATTTCTCCCCCAGTCCCATAAGCACTCAGCCTACAGATTATTTCAAGTGATCAGGAGAATTAAAACACACCCCAACCCTGAGTTGCTCTGTAGCAAGTCTATTTACAACTTTTTTCTCACCTCTCCCTGGAGGTAAATCAGGATTTCAAGTTGGGAAGTAGTGGGATGAGGGGATTCCCCCAGGGCAATGGCAGTGACTAGTTGCCTTGCCTTTGCCAGTTGGGAGAGCCGGGATGAATTCCTGGAGACAGCAGCCTCACATTCATGGAATGGGGTAGCCCCAGGCTCTCTCTGCTGGCCTAGGCTGTGAAAATGACAGGGCACGGCAGCTGGAGCAAATTCCCATGACACAGAAAACCACACCTGGAATATCAAAGTGCTTTGGTCCAGGTTTGGTGACCACAGAAGAGGGGAAAAGGGGCACTGAGCTCATTTAAAAACCTGGAGGCCATTGCCCTGCTTCCCAGATACGGCGGTAAGAAACAACTATTAAGTTTTTCCCACTAGGGAAAAACATCACAAAACCAAACCCACACAAGGGCTTTTAATACAACTTCCTGATGCTTAGTTGGGCAACGTCTCTTCCTTCTAGGAGGGGACAAGGGAGTTAATTGGACTGGGCAACAGTCTCAACATGAGACCACCCAATGTTCCACTGAAGAGACGACAATCCCACAAGCAGATAAAAAGAGCAGTTTAAAAAGGTGAGTAGTTTTAGTGCTCTTGTAGCCAGCCCACCTTAAACCTATATTATAAGCTTTTTACAACATACAAAATAGACCAGTAACTATGAGGATCACATTCCCATCTTCAATAGTAAATATACATGATAATACATCTGATATTAACAGTGGGACCAAATAATGTATAAGGCAAAGACATTTAAAGAGTGCTGTGTCATCAACATGCTCTGAAGAAGAAAACCCATCTGACTAGATCTAGACCTGGGCCTATTTTCATGAGCCCAAGACAACAAATATACAGTCAGTATCCATGTGACACAGTCCAAATGCTGAGGGTATGAGGGGCAGCAGGTCATGGGGAGGAAGATATCAGCCCCAGTGAAAAGCTGGGGTTTGGCTTTACTTGTGATATTTTGATGCTCTATGTATGAGTAAGGGGAAAAAAAAAGACACTTTGATAACATTGTACAAAAGGCATCACTTCCCATTTCAAAAATAAATGGGAAGACTTCACAGTCAAAGTTCAGTAACTTGTCAGCATCTACCCTGGAACTCTGCTGCAGCATCAACGCTTGTCCTCTCTCCTTTCCCCTCCCCCCTACCCCTCTTTCAGCTCTACTCCAAGACGCTGGGGACACTTCTGGGAGACAACTGCTAACAGACTTGAAAAGAAAAATGATAAATAAAGCATGATTAGAAAAAGCTTGGTGACAGAACTCATCATAGTTTGTCCCAAGAGTCAATGTGGTCCAGGGGATGGCAAAGGATAGCAGACCCCATACAAATAACCCAAGTTGAGCCCTCCCTCACCTGGCACGGGGAGACCTGCATTTCACCTGGCACCAGGAATAGATCCTTAGCCTGTGATCCAATAGATTGGAAAGGTCCCTAAGGCAGCTTAAGCCTGTGATGTGTCTTTTGAAATTTTTAAACTAATTTTCCCCACTGATTTTAAAAAATAGCCATAGTCTCCCTCCTCTCATGCCAAGCTTTGAGCAGCCTCTACACGTGACAACAGCTGTAGCAAAGCAAAGCATCTGGTATGTGGAGCCCGGGAGCTCCATCCTGCTGCTGGTCCCTGTCTTCTCATCCAACCTCAGTTTCTACCTAGATTAGGAACCTCCATTTTCTCTGTGCTCTTTAACTGGGACCTGGAAGACGAACAAACAATGTATTGCTGGCTGCCAAGGAAGATCTATTGGACTGAGGCGCACCTCACCAACATATTTGTGCTTCTTGGCATAGAGGAATCTCTGAATATCCCCATAAGCTTCAACTTACTTCCTCAGCCTTCTCTACTCTTCCATGTTAACCCCTGCAGTCTTGGGAAGGCAAGAGTGGTGGAGAAAGGAAGAGTCTGTTCAGTCAGATGGGCTGTGAACTTCAGTACGAGCAGGCTTTAAAGTCCTTTGTAGCCTATAGAGCCAGACCCTTCCATGAGGTGCTTCACCATTCCCTTCTTTGTCATCCTGGAGCACCCTCCAGGGGCTAAAGGACTGAAAGAACCACTGACCACTCAGGGCCATTCAGAAAAGACTGAGGCAGACTCAAGTTTGAGGTTAAGGCCAAGCCCAGGCCCTGTCTTCCTCTCTCCCACCAGAGGTTTCCGGGGCTTGTGAGTCAGGAATGAATGATGCCCCCACAAGTGACTTTTCTCTTGAAAAGTCATGGGGAGGTAGGGGGTGGGGGGAGGAAAAATCCCTCAGACTAGCACCCTGAGGAAATGGGGCAGGGAGTCCCAAGGGACTCAAATGGCTCCTGGTCCCTTTGCTGCAGAGGAACTGACTAGCTCTAAAATGACTCAGTTTATTTCACCCTCTCTTTTTATTAAATGTTTAGTTCAACTGATTAGTTTTTAGTGTTTATGTCCAACTTATTCCTGGGCTGGGGGATAGGGTGAGAACAAAACCAAAATATCCCTAAAAATAAAGCAGACCCATTTCCTTGCCCCTTCTCCAAACCTGACCTTTAAAACAGATCATTTCTTTGCAAACTCCTTTCCTGCTTCACTAAAAATGCTCCCCTGCCACCCAGAAGTCCTGGCCATGCCAGCCTGCTAAATGATGAAATATAATATACCCGCCAGGCTTCCCCCACAGTGGGAGGGGGAGGAAGGAGTATCATTCTGCCCTGCCCCGGCAATAAGTTAATTCATCACAACAAGGCACCTTTCCCCAAGAGGAAAGCAGGAGATACAGAAGCTTTTTCCTCAGCTGGCTAGCAGGGCTTGCTAGAGGAAGGATGGATGCAGGGTTTAAGTCCCTATATCAATATCAAGAGTCCGATCACCAAGTCCAGAGACGAGATGCATAGATGGAGGTGAGCTGGGAGGACGCTTGGAGTCTAGGGTTGGTTGCACTGGAGAAACATGTTAGGAGCTCTCATGCAGGTTTCCGGGGAATGGAAGGGACCATCTGAGAAGAAGAGAAGGTCCATCCTTTTCCTGAGGAACAGGACCAAGCCAGGCTTCACCTGAGAATGGGTGGCAGAGGTGGGGCTCCACGGGCAGCTGAAAAAAACAAAATAAAAACCAAACACATACAGGTCACCCACCAGACTCTGAAGAACCTAAACACTCCTGAAATGAGAGAAAGGTTCTTTACGCTAACCTTTAAAATCTAGGGACTAGGTTTTGTTGTTGTTTTGGTTTTTTAAGAAAATGAAGATGAGGAGAAGTAAATTTTAACCAAAGAAAACAAACAAACCGTACATTCTATGCAATTATGGAAAAACTTTCTTTACTATTCTCACCTCGGTTTGTTTTGCTGGGATATATTCTCTGGAAGTGTTTATATTCTTCTGGAGCAGGAAAGTCTTCTACTGGATGGAAGGAATACTTTGACTCAAAATCATCTGTGAAAAAAACAGAATATTAATTCATATCACCCTTGCTTGTGCTACCACAGACCTCTGGGCACTTACGACCCTTCCCCTCTTACTAATCTCTCGTGCATTCTGATGTGCTGCGAGGGCCCGCCTCACCCACTAAACCAAGGTTCCTGAGAACAGTAGCAGCATCACCCTATGTGCCTTGCGTACACAGAGGGTGTGTTCCAAGGCTCTCAATATTAAGGAGTGAGTCTTTGAGCTGATTCTTTAAACCCTTCCGCTAAAAATCAGGCACATAACAGGAAAGGAGCCCAACTGTTTGCATGGAAGCAGAAAGAAATATAGTTCTGTGCTTCAATAACATGGTCATTTTAGGGACTGTCACCACGTGAAACCAACTGAACTGAATCCACAAATTGGTAGAAATTAATTTAAAATGGGAATATTTAGCTCCAGCTGGTAGGAGATTCGACCAGATAATTCCCTTTCAGCTCAGGTTTCCCTCACTTAGCTATGCAACATAGTAGGGACAGCCATCTCTTGGCCCCCACTCCCACTTTCTATGGCCTCTCCATAAGAAGGTTCACATTTTCTACAGGTGTGGTTTGACCATCTTCCAAAGGTTTCTACAATAAGGATATATCTTTAAAGCAAAAACTCTGGTCAATAGGAACAGCATGGAATATGGGGGACAGGGGAGGAGAGCAATTATTAAAGAATCTAGAGTGTTAGGACTACAAGGGACCTTACAGATCTTTTCCAGGGGTCCTCAACAGAGGGTCTAACAATATCCTCTGGATAACCCTTACTTAGGGTTCCATCTCAGAAATAATGAATTAGAATCTCCTAGATAGGAGCCCCAACATTTATAACCTTGGAAAAGTTAATCTGATATGTTCCTGATCTAGTCAACCTTCCCGGGGTTTTTTTTCTTTTTTTTAACTTCTTTTTTTTTATTTTTATTTTTTTTTTGAGACAGAGTCTTCCTCTGTTGCCTGGGCTAGAGTGCCGTGGCGTCAGCCTAGCTCACAGCAACCTCAAACTCCTGGGCTCAAGCAATCCTACTGCCTCAGCCTCCCGAGTAGCTGGGACTACAGGCATGTGCCACCATGCCTGGCTAATTTTTTCTATATATTTTTGGTTGTCCAGCTAATTTCTTTCTATTTTTAGTGGAGACGGGGTCTCACTCTTGCTGAGGCTGGTCTTGAACTCCTGACCTTCAGCGATCCTCCCACCTCGGCCTCCCAGAGTGCTAGGATTATAGGCGTGAGCCACCGCGCCCAGCCTCAACCTCCTCGTTTTACAGATAAGGGAAGTGAGGCCCAAAAAGTGAAGTGACCTCCTCAAAATAACACAGCTAGTTAGTGGCTTTTGATTACCAGATAAATATTGTATAGTGTTTTGTTTTTACAGAGCCAAAAAGGAACTCTCCTTCCTAGGAGGATACATAATTCCTTTCTGAATAATCCTAAAAAGCATACAGAGTCTCTGACCTAAAGCTAAACACAATGATCCTTGAGGGGCACAAGAATGGCTTTAGAGCTAGCACACTTGCTGATGTCACTTCAATCTATTCCAAAGCAACCACTAAAGATGCTAGAGACCTGAGGGTAAAGTCAGGAGGGGAACTGCTGTGAAGAAAGGATACCATTTGGCATTCCCACTCTACCCTGGCCATCTGGCAGCCAAGGCACTGGAGTTAGTGAAGTCATCACAGGAACTATGGAACTAAAACAACTAGCTACTCACCCAAGAAAGATCGGACAGTGGTGATAGAATCTCTGTGGCCATTCCTCAGGGGCGGTGGTGGAGGAGGAGGTGGCCCCGCTGGTGTCCTTGAGGGTGGAGGTGGGGGCTTTCCTCGGCTCAGGGGTTCTGACCCATGCATTCGGTATGGTGGGGGTGGCGGTGGAGCATCCCTGGCACCATTTCGGATCATGGGTGGTGGAGGTGGAGGAGCTGCAATCAAAATCCAAAGCAGTTAGGCCTGGATGTGGAGACGACAAGGGAGTGGAGGGATCTGAGAGACATAAGCTAAAAGACTACCTCAGTGCGTTCCCAAAGAACCAGGCTCTGTGAGCCTCTGGGTGGCATTTTAAATAGCATATTCACCTTCCCCTTGATGCTTATTTCTTGAACATCACCACCAATCTTCCAGATACCAAGGTTCAGAGTAAAAGTATGACCTTTTCTTATTTCTCACAAGTCAGTCAAGAACACTATCTACTCTTGATGATTTCTTCCCTGATTTCCCATGCCTTCCTCCACAATTCTAATTCAGGTCTTTCTCATATTTAGCCCGTTCTACTGCAAAAGCCTTCCAAATGTCCTCCTTGCTTCCAATTCATTTTGCATACCACCAACTCACTAAGCTCCCTAAAACACTTGTTCAAATTTTTTCAAGGGCTTTGCATTTCCTACATTATAAACTCTCAAATCCTTTGCTTACATAGTTAACCTACCACGTCAATCAGCCTGATCTCACCTTTTCCTCTCCCTTTCTGAATTCCTAGGCAGGGTTAGGCATCCCTCTTCTGCACTTCCACTGCAGCCTGAGCATATCTGCCACTCTACTATATAGTGTCACAATTGTTCACTGCATGTGCTTCTGCCCCAGTAATGTCAGAGCAGTTCCTTCATCTGGGTTCCCAAGCTCGGCCAAATGTACAGCACATGGTAGGTACTTAATCAATGTTGGCTGAATAAACCGAATTACAAACACTATTTTTTTGAGACAGGGTCTCACTCTGTCACCCAGGCTAGAGTGCAGTGGCATCATCATAGCTCACTGCAACCTCAAACTCCTGGCCTCAAGTGATCCTCCTGCCTCAGCCTCCAAAAGTGCTAGGATTACAGGCATGAGCCACCGTGCCCCGCCCATATGCTTTGTTCTTATGACTGCCCCCCCTCTAATACTCGAATATCCCTCTTCCCTGGTGACCAAATCCTACCTGTACTTCAAGATTCAAATTCAAGTCCCATGTTCTAAAGACTTTCCCAAAGCAATCCGCTCTATTCTGAGTCCCTTATTCTTTGCTTTCCCGTAGCATATACAGGTTATATCACTTATTCTATGATAGCCTTTAACAGTACAGACTAAAATGAGTGATTTTCAAAACATGTATAGTAGCAGATCCATCTAAGTTCTCGGGACGTTACATATCTCTAGTCATAGTCTCAAAATATTTCAAATACCTCTTCTAGAATTGTCTCCAAAGCCAGTTTATCAGATAGAGCCATAAATATCATTATATGGTGGTCACATTTCATTTCTAAAGTCACCTCACCACCAACAATGAAAATATTCGTACCTGTATCAAAAATCAAATTTACCCTTAAAAGACAAAAATTTGCCACCAAGTTAATGTCAGAAGCATGTCTGAAGAAATGGCAACATCACTGGAAAAGATGTGTTTAAGTTGTATTGCTCCTGTGCTCTCTGTATCAAACTCTTAACAATAACAGCAGCTACCATTTCCTAGGTATCCCTTATGTTCTAAGCATTTCATATGCACTACATCTTTAAAAATTCTTACAGCCACCCTAGGAAAGTATGTATTGTCATCCCCATTTCATAAATGAGGAAAATGGTACTCAGGTTGTCTAAGGTCACAGATCTAATAAAATACATTCAGCACATGTCTGCTCTTTCCGCTACCCCCATAACTGTTTTTCATAACTACCTTAAATTGTATGTATCTCATCTCCCCAACTAGATCTACAATCCAGTGAGTTGGAAGTGTGTCTTGTGGTACCTAGGCCACATTTAATGAACAGTTGTTACCTAAATAGTACATGGAGAGACTACTTGGTTTAACAGACAATCTTGTTTTAGTAGTAGAAGTATACCTTATTATTCCTCCTGAATTCCTGTCAGAATTTTTGTAGAGTGACCATAGTTGAGCATGTAACACAGTAATGGGATGACGTGTGGATGCACAAAGTTCCAGCACAGTGGGCCCCATAAATGTTAGTTTTTGCTTCCCATAAGAAACTCACAATGTCAGCCGGGTGCGGTGGCTCACGCCTGTAATCCTAGCACTCTGGGAGGCCAAGGTGGGAGACTGCTTGAGCTCAGGAGTTCAAGACCAGCCTGAGCACGAGTGAGACCCCATCTCTACTAAAAAATAGAAAGAAATTTGGCCAGGCAACTAAAAATATAAAAAATTAGTCAGGCGTAGTGGTGTATGCCTATAGTCCCAGCTACTTGGGAGCCCGAGGCAGGAGGATGGCTTGAGTCCCAGGAGTTTGAGGTTGCTGTGAGCTAAGCTGATGCCACGGCACTGTACCGGGCAACAGAGCAAGACTGCCTCAAAAAGAAAAAAAAAAAAAAGAAAGAAACTCACAATGTCAACCCTCCCCTTTTCAAGGTCTATTTACATATTATGAACAGGGGCCACTGGGTGCAATAATTAAAAAGAAATCTCCTTAACACATCCCAGCAGATCTCTGAGCTTTGTTTTCATTCCAAACCCACCCAGACTGAAGCTCTTTCAGGTCACCCTCAAAATATTCCCTAAAACCCAGATTCCTCAGGGCCCTGAGAATCTGTATCTAGGCCAGGGCCAGGAAGTAAGGTAGACAGGGTTAGTTAGGTTCACGAGGATATCAGCTAGATACTGGGCAGGTGACAGTGACAAAAGCCAATCTGAATTGGTAAAATAGTGCAGGACAAGAGCAACTTGCTTGGCTCTTCCAGCTCTCTGCCTCAGGGAGGGTCATCCCCACCAGGTTCCACTACCTCCAATAACCTTCTGGGCTCTTTGCCAGATCCAGTTTTAAGACTGTTTCAAGTGACAGAGACAGAACCCTGATCCCTAAAAAAACGATCCATTTGCAAAACAAGCCGTAGGGTGGGAGACTGCCTTTTGTAATCCAATATAATCCCAATTTTGAGGAAAGCATGATGGTATCGATTCTTTTTACAAAAAAATTCCCTTAAAAATGGAAAAAAATTGTTTTACTCAGGCAAAAGAAAAATTCTGGAAACAAATTCTATGTACGAATAACACTGCTTTTTTAGGGTCTCTGAGCACCCTGAGAAGGCAAAAGATGCCAACCCTTTCAAATGTAAATAATTCATATGGAGACAAAAGTACATTATCACATAATGCTACTATAAAATGATTTAATAACAGAGATAAGTACATGAAGTACCTGGAAGTCCTCTGCATAAAACCAGTAACATTCATCAGCACACTATACTTTCACACGTACTTCTATTTTACAGATGGGGAAACACAGAATCAGTCATCTGTCCAGTGTTGTAACAACAAATAAAGCCACTACTCAAACGATCTCTGACTAGACTATCTTAATTTTTCTCCAGTGTATTTTTCTTAAGAACTGCTGCTCTGGTTACTGATAAGGAAAGCAAGTGGAGGCCTCTGCCAGACCTCAAAGTTGGTGATGGCTAATGCACAGAAGAACAAGGCTCATAACTTCAAAATTTTCTAAATAAACCACAGAGAAAGAACTAAGAAGTGGGAAGCAAGAAGTCTGCAGACATTTAAAACTACTCAATTCAACCCACAGAAATTGCATTTGTCTCTGCTTCTATTTCTGGATGAGGTTAGAAAGATATGAGCTTTGCTCGAATAAAGGATTTAAAAACGTTTTTTAAAATTTGAACTTTATAGAATCAAGGACCACCTTAGGTCTATCTCCTTATGGCTAAAGCTAGGGAGATATGGAGTCAGGAACGTACCAAGCTACTGCTCAACTGCCCCCTCCTAGACTACAAATCTGTATGTACCTAACCAAGCAGCAGCACAGACTAATGGGTTTTCAGTATCTGCTTCTTGACAACATAACTTCTTAACCAATGTTCTAACCTGTGGAGAATGACTTTAAAATAAAAGCTCAAAAGCCACTTGTGGAGTGTGTGGTTCAAAATCCAGTGATACAAGGATATGAGAGCCAAAATTCCCAGGTCCAATAAGGCCCCAGAGAGTAGTCCTGGGCTCCTCTACTCTCACATTTCATTCATGCTATTTTGTAAAATGATCAGACTACCTCTTTTACCTTTTCTAGGGTTTCTTAATTCCCTTCTCACCCAGCATAAGCTCCTAGGCCCATTATCGCAATCACTCCCTTACATACACTCTTCACTCCCTGCCCCACTCGCCCTTGTAGTCACGCATGCCTTAAAAATGCTAATGCTGGTTAAATATTATACAACCCCACCCTTACTCTGCTATAAACACATACCACGCTGATTAATCTCACTTGAAATGTAAGCCCCTAATCTCAAGTGGGCCTTTCCCTAGTCCATTCACTCTCCCACGCTCCAGATGACCATTTTATGCCTTTTCTCTCTCCTCACATCTCCTTCTCCTTCCCTCACCCCATTCACAGCTGACGTTCTTGCTTTCTATTTCACCGAGAAAACAGAAGCAAATTAGAAGAAACTTTCCACATGCTCTTACCATCCTACCACTACACCCACCTACCCACTTGCTTCTATGCCCATTTGCTCTGCCTTCCCTCCTGTTACCATGGAAGAACTATCCGTGTTCCTATATAAGGCCAGCCCCTTATCTATGGATCAGACTCCATCTTCTCTTGCCTCCTCAAGGACATAATTTATTCCCTCTCTCCTAATTAAATTTTTTCCCTCTCTACTGATTTCATGCTACTCATTCCATCAGAATGCAAACAGATATCCCAAATTGGGGTGAAAAAAAACCCTCAAGTCTCAACCCCAAATCCTCTAGCAATCATTCCATTTATCTTCACCCCTCACCCTTTACAGCAAACTCCTTAAGAGACTTCTACACAGATATCACCAATTCCTATCCTCCTATTCCTGTATTCTTGAATCCACTCCAATTTAGCTTTCTCTCTCTTTGTTTCTTTTAGAGACAGGGTCTTGTTCTTGCTCAGGCTGGTCTCGAACTCCTGAGCTCAAGCGATCCTCCCGCCTCAGTCTCCCAGAGTGCTAGGATTACAGGCATAAGCCACCACATCCGGCCTCAATTTAGCTTTCACCTTCACCCTCTACCACTCATGGAAACTACTCAAAAAGAGTCCCATGTTACTAAGACCAATGTGTCAGTCCTCAGTCTTCAACTTACCTCACCCATCTGCAGCACTGAACACAGCTGATCACTCACTCTACCTTGGAGTTTTTCCAACACTCTCTTGGTTTTTCTCCTTTCTTGCTCACTAGAGGGTCTTCTAGGTTTCCTTTGCTGGGTACTCTTCATCTCTCTTGCCTCTAATGTAGGAGGGCCGCAGGCCTCAGGCCTCTTCCTAGCTATCCTCACTCCTTAGGTGATTTCATCCAGTATGTGGTTTTCCATACCATTCAAATATATCTCTTTAGCCCAGACCTCTCCCCTGAACTTCAGAGTTTGACAGCCGATCACCAATTCATTATCTCCTCTTGAATGTCTAACAGGCATCCCAAATTTAACTTGTCGAAAACCGAACAACTGGCCGGGCGCGGTGGCTCACGCCTATAATCCTAGCACTCTGGGAGGCCAAGGTGGGCGGATCGTTTGAGCTCAGGAGTTCGAGACCAGCCTGAGCAAGAGCGAGACCCCATCTCTACTAAAAATAGAAAGAAATTATATGGACAGCTAAAAATATATATATAGGAAAAATTAGCCGGGCATGGTGGTGCATGCCTGTAGTCCCAACTACTCGGGAGGCTGAGACAGGAGGATCCTTTGAGCTCAGGAGTTTGAGGTTGCTGTGAGCTAGGCAGATGCCATGGCACTCACTCTAGCCTGGGCAACAGAGTGAGACTCTGTCTCAAAAAAAAAAAAAAAAAAACAAAAAAACAAAACCGAATAACCATCTTCTTCCAAACTTGCTGCAGTCTTAACCATCTGCCCAGTTTATTGCAAGAGCTTCCTATGCGGGCTCCTTTTGCCGCCATGGTCCTCCTGCAGTCTGCTCCCAACACAGAAGCTAGTGGTCTTTTAAAAAGGTAAATCAAATCACACTACTTCTCTGTTCAAAACCCTCTAGTGGCTGCCCATCTCACACAGAGTTAAACCCAAAGTCTTTGCAAAGTCCTACAATGTTCTCCCTTTGAGATCTAGCTTTCTGACTTCCATGTCTTGCTACTCTGCCCTCACTTATTCTAGTCCTGCCACCATGGCCCCATTGCTTTCCCCAAAAAGACCTCTCAAGAGTGATTCTGCCTCAGGGCCTTTTGCATTTGTTATTCCTACTGCCTGCAATAGGTATTCTCCCAGTAACTTCAAGACTTTGCCAAATTATCACCCTATTAATAAAGACTTTCCTGACTCTGCCCCCTCCTCCAATTTAAAATATCACCATACTACCCCCACTCCAGTATGTCTTATTCCTCCGCTGTTCTTTGTATTTCTCCAAAGCATACTACATACTATGTAGTTAAATATTTTGCTAGTTTATTTGACTGTCCAGAACAGGAAACTTTTGTCTTCTCTATTTATTGTTGTTTCCCTAAGAACAGAGTCAGACACATAAAAAGGCAACTGAATGAATAAACGAATTCTTGTTGTCATCAGTCACTAAAGGGGTGTTTTGGGGAAAAGGCTGAAGAGAAAAGATAAACTCAACTCACATCATGAAAGGAAAAAAAGGTACTTCCAAACACTTACCTGCTCCCCGACTAGGAGGGTCTCGGGCTGGGGGAGGTGGCCTATTACTCAATAAAGAAGGGGAAGCTGAGGTGGGTGGAGGAGGCGCTAGGCCTCTGACAGGTCCTGGTGTCTTCCTATGCAAAGAATTGTGTCTCTGTGGCAGCTCAGGGGCTGACTCATTAGTGGGACTGGAGGGTCCATTGGGGACCCCAGGAGGCTGGCGATAAGGCGGTGGAGGAGGGGCCAGAGACTGGCCACTTGGTCCCGTTCTGATATTCACAGGGGAAGGAGGTGGTTTGACTGGGGGTGGAGCAGGAGGTCCCTCTCGACCAGGGTGAAGCCTCTGTCCAGGCGTCGGTGGCAAGGGTTTCTCTCTGTTGTAAGCTGGGGCTTTGTTGTTGTGCATAGGCAGAGGTGTAGGGGGTGCGTTGGCACGCCGCCCTGGGGGTGGTGGGGGAGGGGCAGAGGAGCTGTGCTTCATGCCCGTACTGCTGGTGGTATTGGGCCGAGAGAGGTCCGGTAAAGAAGGTCTCTGCATCCGGGGCAGTTCTGGGAGTGAGGCCCGGCTGCTGTCTGTATCATCTTGAGGACGCCCACTGGCTGTAGACACTGGAGGCCTTGGGGCAGCAGCTCGAGAACTGGGAACTTGCAGGGCTGGCTTACCAGCTAGGTTCTCTACAAATATACCAGGACAACACTGGGTCAACAGAGCTAGATATACATCGGTCAGTATTTCCACTTCACCCAGCCTCCTTAGTGCAACCTGCATGGCAGCAGAGAAAGTACCTGCATAATTCTGGGTTTTAATCTGGTTTCAGGCTCAGGGCCCATTAACAAATATTGCTGATATAAGACGAATACATTTTTATCTATTTTAATTTAAATTTACTTTTATTTTGACAAACAATTGTATAGATTTCTGGGTACAATGTAATGTTACAGGTATACACTGTGGAATGATTAAATCAAGGCGATTAACATATCTGTCACTTCACAACTTGTTTCTTTGTGGTAAGAACACTTAATATCTACTCTTTCAGCAATTCTGAAATATGCATTATTATTAACTACTGTCACCATGCATGCTATAGATCACTAAAACTTACTCTTCCTGTCTGACTGAAACTTTGTACCCTTTGACCAACATCTCCCCTTCCTCTATCCCCACCCCTGATCTCCCCTAGCCTCTGGAAGCCACCATTTTACTCTCTACTTCCATGAATGAATCTGACTGTTTTAGATCCCAAGTATAAGTGAGATCATAGAGTATTTGTCTCTTCGTGCCTGCCTTATTTTGCTTAGTATAATATCCTTCGGGTTCATCCACATTGTCAGAAATGACAGAATTTCCTTCTTTTTTAAGGCTGAATAGTATTCTATTACACTCATAGTATAATACATATATATATGTGTGTGTGTATTTATACACACTCACAGTATAATAGTATTCATATATCACATTTTCTTTTTTTTTTTTTTTTTGAGACAGAGTCTCGCTTTGTTGCCCGGGCTAGAGTGAATGCCGTGGCGTCAGCCTAGCTCACAGCAACCTCAAACTCCTGGGCTTAAGCGATCCTACCGCCTCAGCCTCCCGAGTAGCTGGGACTACAGGCATGCACCACCATGTCCGGCTAACTTTTTCTATATATATATTTTAGTTGGTCAGATAATTTCTTTCTATTTTTGGTAGAGATGGGGTCTCGCTCTTGCTCAGGCTGGTCTCGAACTCCTGACCTTGAGCGATCCACCCGCCTCGGCCTCCCAGAGTGCTAGGATTACAGGCGTGAGCCACCGCGCCCGGCCCACATTTTCTTTATTCAAGTTGAATACATTTTTATTTAATCCCTCACCTTTTGCTTTATTCTATTCTATAACTCCTCCCCTGATGCCACTCCTCCTTCCTCCCACCTCTACCACACTCCTCAACCTGAGGTGGCCCACTTGGGACAATTCAGAAATTAATATGCTTGGGAAACATCCTAAGAAAGTACTTATTGGGTACCTGAAGTGTCCTTGGCTCCCACAGGTCGAAGCTTCGGCACTCCTCCTTGGAAGAGCCCTCCCTTGGGCTGCAGGGCAGCTACTCCAGAGCCATAACCGCCACTGCTTGCTTTGGGCTCTGGAAAGCACACCATTAGGGTTTTCAGTTCATGTGCTCTGAGCTGGTGGCCAAGTCAATCCTGAGGAGAAATCCCTCCTCTATCTGGGCTATAATTTGCAAACAAACCAATCATGCTTTTGCCTTTCTATTAAAAAAAAAACTAGGCCCTTCTGCTCCACAGCTTCATGGAGGGATGAAACACTTTGCTGTGATGAAAGAACAAAAAGAACAAGGAGCCAGTCTTCCCTTATTTAGTGCAAAGTGATAACTAGGTTAAGAAATGTTCAACAGGCCGGGCATGGTGGCTCATGCCCATAATCCTAGCATTCTAGGAGACTGAGGCGGGAGGACTGCTTGAGGTCAGGAGTTCGAGACCAGCCTGAGTAAGAGTGAAACCCCGTCTCTACTAAAAATAGAAAAAATTAGCTAGGCATGGTGGCGTGTGCCTGTAGTCCCGGCTACTTGGGAGGCTGAGGCAGGAGGATCACATTTGAGGTTGCTGTGAGCTAGGCTGATGCCACGGCAATTCAGACAGGGCAAGAGAGAGAGACTCTGTCTCAAAAAAAAAAAAAAAAGAAAAGAAACATTCAACATAGTTCTCTGGGTTCGCTTCTCCAGATGGCAGAGAGCTAATGGCTCAGGAACCCAGGGGTGAGCAAACTCCCCAGAGGCCTACAGAAATGGACACTTGTAGCAATTACACAACCTGCTTGGCTTCAGCCCAGGGGTTTCTAGGAATGTGGTAGTCTCCTCAGAGAACAGCCATGGATGTGCCCTAATAAGCATTAGTTACAGTAGGAGATGGTCATCTTAACCCTGAGAATGCTTCCCAAGGGTCAAGAAAAAACTTCTAAGGTATTCAAATGAACAAATGGGAAGACAGCCAAAGAATATCCCAGGACAAAACTCTCCCATTCAAGCCCCAACAATAAAAATGACAGCCCAGCCAAGTCTCCAAGGCAATCTTGGGATCCTACTGGTTCACTAGGCAGTGAAGCTTAGACTCACTCTCGAGGATGGGAGCACTCCGATCATTAACGTTGGTCACCTTCTTCAGCTTGGTCCCTTTGCAAATGTCCTGTAAGAGGGCACCTCGACCCCGCTGCTCATCTCTACTCAGCTTGGGCTGCTCTGTGTTTGCCTGGAAAAAGAATGAAATGTACGTTCACCCTAAATAGTTCCTTTCATCACAGGCTTGGGATAAATGACTTAAACCAAACCAGATGCCATGAGATGCCTATTTGAACTCATCAGATATATGTGCCAAATAGCAATATCAATGTGCATTATCATTCTTCAGGTTCTCTTTTTTTTGTCCTGTTCTACCTTCTGTGAAGGATATAGGTCTTCCTCCTATTCAGAAGCTTCTGATGGGAGGCCTACACTTACACTTACTGAGCTATCTATGCACTATGCTTTGTGTGTAAGACACTATTCATATCGTCATTATCAAGGCAAACATTTATTGAATCTCTACTATGCCTCAGGCATTGTGCTAAACACATTACTTGCATTATCTCATTCATTTAAATCTTGAAATATTCCTATGAGAAAAGTATTACTATCATTACCCCCATTTGTGAAGTGTGGGCCAAAAGCTGAATAGCTTCCTAAGGTCATGCAACTAGGAAATAGTAAAGCAAGAATCCAACCTCAATGGTACCTCTAAAACACCTATCTTATCTCATCTAACATACCCTATTGTCTCCCTATTACTTCGATTTATCCTCTAAACAATGTTATTACACAGACTATATTATTTTCATTCCAAAGATGAGAAAATAAAGGTTTAGGAAAGCTATGTCACATGATTAGTAAACCAAGAGCCAAGATTTGAATGCTGACACGATTGCCTCAAAACCCGATGCCTTTTCCACTCTCCCTACTGCCTCTTCCAATACATCGTATTTCTTTTCAGGTCCTTCATCTTCCACCTACCTCTTAAATGTCATTTCCCAGAGTATTATCCTCAGCTCCTATCTAAATAATGAGCAAGCCCATGCAGTTCCGGGATTTGAATACCACCTAGAAGCCCAAAATCTCAAACCTTTGTATCTTGTCCCCACCCCTCTGACCTAAGCTTCATATCCATATATGTCAATGACTGCAGAACATCTCCAAATGAATATACTACATACTACATGTACCTAAAATGCAACACATCAATACCATGTTCCTGAATAGGAAGACTCAATATTATACATTTGTTCAATCTTACACAATTTATAAGTGTAGAGCTTTTTAAATATGGAATTTTTTGGAAGCCTTTACAAATGATTCTAAAATCCATCTGGAAGATTAGGCATATGAGAAAAACTAAGAAAACAGGACTTGTACCACCAAAAACTAGGGCCAACTACAACAGGAGCACAGGGACAGAGAACTAGATAAACGCAACAAAACATCAAGTCCATAAGCAGGCCCAGGTTCATATAAGAAATAATAAATATGTATGTCATCAGTGCAGAACAGTTAGATTATTAAATATAAAGTGTTAATAACAATTAGTTAACTTGGGAGAAAAATAATAAAGTTAAATCCCTACCTCATAGTTTACTCTGAAACAAATTCTAGCTGAATTATAAAATTTAAGTGTAAAAAAAACCCACAAAAGTACTATATGAAAAAAATAGGTAAGAAAGACCTTCTGGCCGGGCGCGGTGGCTCACGCCTGTAATCCTAGCACTCTGGGAGGCCGAGGTGGGCGGATCATTTGAGCTCAGGAGTTCGAGACCAGCCTGAGCAAGAGCGAGACCCCATCTCTACTAAAAATAGAAAGAAATTATATGGACAGCTAAAAATATATATAGAAAAAATTAGCCGGGCATGGTGGTGCATGCCTGTAGTCCCAGCTACTCGGGAGGCTGAGACAGGAGGATCGCTCGAGCTCAGGAGTTTGAGGTTGCTGTGAGCTAGGCTAACGCCACGGCACTCACTCTAGCCTGGGCAACAGAGTGAGACTCTGTCTCAAAAAAAAAAAAGAAAAGAAAGACCTTCTAAGCATGACAACTAAAATATAAAAAAAGTATTGACTGACTTGCTTATTACTAAGTATTTACTTAGGAATATAAGTAAATAAGCAGGAAACAAAATCTGTGACAAATGTAACATATGATAGACACAAAGATAATGTCTTATATCTATAGAGCATTAACATATAAAGATGTTACAAACCTCAGGAAAATAAGCAAAGAACATGAACAACGTTACACAAAAGAAATCCAATAGCCTGCAAATATGAAAAAAGTTTTCCACTACACTAGTAATAAAAACAGATGCAGATGAAAACACAGTATCATTATTTATCTATTAAAATGGTAAGGGTTAAAATTATAACTAAAGAGACTGTAAGCTTCGTGAAGGCAGGGACACTGCTTCCTGCTATACAGTGCCTGGCACATTGAGGAAGCTAAAACAATGTGAAGAATGAATAATTGTTCTATGATAGTCGTAAGGATTCAGAGAAAAAGGCACTCTTTTATATTACCTAGAGTAAGGTAAATTAATTGGTATAATCTTTCTACAAAGTAATTTAACAATAGGTATCAAAAGCCTTTAAAAAGTCTGGCAAATCAGCCAGGCACAGTGGCTCACGCCTGTAATCCTAGCACTCTGGGAGGCTGAGGCAAGAGGATCTCGCTTGAGCTCAGAAGTTCAAGACCAGCCTGAGCAAGAGCCAAGACTTTGTCTCTACAAAAAATAGAAAAATTAGCCAGGCCTGGCAGTCCTCGCCTGTAATCCCAGCTACTCAGGAGGCTGATGCAGGAGGATTGCTTGAGCTCAGGAGCTTGAGGTTGCTGTGAGCTATGATGATGTCACTGTACTCTAGCCAGGGTGACAGAACAAGACTGCCTCCAAAAAAAAAAAAAAAACTTGGCAAAAGAATTCTACTTCTAGGAATCAATTTTACGAAAACAACTGGACAAGTGGACAAGCATAAAATGATTTATAACAGCATAAAACTAAAAATAATCTAAAAGTTAAACCAAAAGGAACAATGATGACATAACCACACAACAGGATGCCAGTTAAGGTCTCAAAGATGTAGAAGTAAATATCTTTATACCAGTAACCATCTGACATAATCAAGTTAAAAATTTTATAAAATAATATATACAGCGTATTAATTCCAGTTTTCTATAAAACAGGAGTACCAAAAGAACCCATCTCATAAGGTGGTTTTGAGAATTAAATAGCACTTTTCAAGAGCTTTGCTCAGTGCCCGGTGTATAATAACACCTCAATAAACACTATATATTTTTGAAGGAAAAAAGATACACACATATAGAAAATGTCTGGAAGGATATACACTGAAATACTACTGAGAAAAGTTAATATCATGGAAAAATTCTTTTATGTTTATCTGTATTTTCTAGTTGTCCTGCAATAAATATATAGAATATACAATGCTAACAAAGATTAATTGTAGATAGTTTAACATTTTCTGTTTACTGGTATTCTCTAACTTTTCCACAAACATAAAAATGTAGCATAGTAAAAGTTTTTGAAATATTCCTAAACATTTAATGACATGAAGAGCCATTCATGATGTATTAATCAGTAAAAAGAAGTTAGAAATCAGTGTGTATATAAAGCACCATCTCTTTTCAAAAAAAGTAGACGGACACAAAGGAAGGGAGGGAGAGGGAGGATATACATAAAAGTGTTATGAATAGTTGGATTACGGGCGGTTGCTCCTTTTTTGCTTATCCACTGTTTCTAAATTTTTTGAACATATTACTTTTGCGAAGAGAAAATTATTGTTAAAATATTATTGAACATTCCCAAAACTGAGCCTATACTCTCCACAAATCTGTTTCCCTTTGTAAATAGCGCCTTCATTCAGTCAAGCCCCCAAACCAGAGTCACCCAAATCTCCTTCCTCTTTCTCACTTTCCCATCTATCACCAAACTCTTGAGGATTCTACTTTCTGAATATCTCATTTCCACTCTCCATCCTCATTGCTTTAGTCTAGACCCTAATTTTCTTTTTTCTTTTTGGGACAGGGTTTCACTCCGTCACCCAGGCTGGAGTGTACTGTTGTCATCATAGCTCACTGCAGCCTCTAACTCCTAGGCTCAAGCGATCCTCCCATGGGCTCCCAAAGTGCTAGGATTATAGGCATGAGCCACCACGCCCGACCCTAGACCCTCAATTTTCAACGCCAACAGCTTTCTGTTTGCAGTCCTATCCCCTAACATCCATACTGTTAAGGGTGACCTTTCTAATAAAAACAGAAACAGGGTACTCCTGCTGCTGAAAATAATTCAACTCCCCATCATCACTGGAAGAAAAATCCAAACCCTCAGCCTACATTTCTAGCTGCATCTCCCGCAACACCCCCTCAAGCAATAATCTAACTCTCTGTATGCTTTCTCACAAATCAGCACCCTTCCACATTCTGCTTCCTCAACTTCAAGTGCCCTCTCTCCCTCTTCTCTTTCCAGCTAAACTCATCATTTAAGACTCAGCTAGGCTGGGCGCAGTGGCTTGCACCTATAATCCTGGCACTTTGGGAGGCTGAGGTGGGAGGATCACTTGAGGCCAGGAGTTCAAGACCAGCCTGGGCAATACAGTAAGACCCCATCTCTACAAAAAATAGAAAAATTAGCTGGGCGTGGTGGCATGCACCTCTGTTCCCAGCTACTTGGGCAGCTGAGGCAAAAGAATCACTTGAGCCTAGGAGTTTGAGGCTGTAGTGAGCAATGATGATAGCACTGCACACTAGCCCAGGCAACACAGTGATACCATGTCCACTCAACTACCAAAAAAAGACTCAAGTATCATCTCCCCACAGATGCCTTCTTTGACTGCCTCCTCTTTCTACTCCCTCTATAACCAGAGTAGCTCTTTTATCTACTTCATTTACTCATCTTCCACACAAAACTTTTCATCTAAAAGGTGGTTCATATATATCCTTAAACAAAATGCCTGAAAACTAGAGGTTATGGGGAAAAAACAGAAGTTGGCAGACCTCAACTCTAGTCCTAGTTCTGAAACAATTAGATAGAAAAGCCACTTGTCCTCTTCAGGGCACAATTTCTCATCTGTTAAATACCTAATACATACACATAAACACACATGTGCATGTGCACACATGCACCTGGGCTATTCTTCTATAAAGGTACTTTTACTTCTAAATTTTACAAAAATGAGAAAGCATACGGGTTCCCTCTTTCTCCTGTGACACCAGGTATCACAACCTAGGTATGGTTAAAGTGGTTGGCTTCTTGGTTCAGAAACCACATCGCTTTTTTTTCTCCCCTTTGGAACCATTCAGTCTTTGTACCAGTACATTCCATAAACTCCTTCTTTACAGGATGTTAGACCTGATGGACTTGGCTTTTGGAGTAGAAGAGTAGATGAGACAAGATGATAGCAAGAAACAACCACCAGGAATCCCCATCCCTTTTCTCAAAAATGCCAGAGAAATAACACACTGACCTTTATAGAACAAATGGTTTTGGAGGGAAACATTAGTTCCTGCTCCAATGCCACCTGTCCAGCTCTCCATTAAGAATGACCCAGGACAAGGAAACCAGGTATGCCATTATGGTCCTAGGCGGACTTCTCAGGAATCAGAGCTAGCTGATGAGGATAGATTTGTTTATTCTCCATCTTCCTCTACCACATGTCACTGAGTACACACTATGTCTTCTAAAAGGAAACCCTAATATCCATTAATACCAGGACTAAAAATCTCGGATGTTAGAAACAGGATTAAAGAGCAGGTTCTGAATAAGAATGCTACGGGTAGGAAAATCTAGAATTTTTAACCAAAAGGGATAAAAAAAAAAAACAGTTTGTAAGGGCATTAATCTATTTACTCAAAGGTTTTGAGATCGAAGCCAGGCGTGGTGACGCGCACCTATAGTCCCAGCTACTTGGGAGGCTGAGGCAGGAGGAACACTTGAGCCCAGGAGTTTAAGACCAGCCTGGGCGACACAGTGAGACCATGTCTCAATTAAAAAAAAGAAAAAAAGGTTGAGATAGTCTGATGGAAGGATTACCTACCTGATTAAAAGTGGGAGGGGGGGGAGGACCAGGTGGGGGTGGAGGGGGAGGAGGAATTGGCATCCTTGCCCTGTTCCCAGTTGGCACTGCTCTCTCTCCGTCTTTATTTGCAGCTTTAGGTCACTCATATACCTGCAAATGAAACAGAAATTCATAAGAACAACTTTATCATTAGAGACAATGAATGACCAGGAGAACTAGAAGACTGGGCATCACTGAACACTTCATCTTCTAGTTCCACTATGATACAGTCCGGGGCTTCGTAAAGTTTTTCTGTAAAAGGTTAGATAATAAATATTTTAGCCTTAGTAGACAACAGGCAGTCTCTGGTGCACATATTTCTTTGTTTTGACCACCTTTTTTCCTTAATGTATAAACTTTTTACTTTTTAGACAAGTTTTAGGTTCACAGCAAACCTGAGTAGAAACTGCAGAAAGTTCCCATATACCCCTATCCCCACATATGCATTATGTCCCCTCCAAAGTGGTACATTTGTTACTGATCAATCTAAAGTGACACATCATTATTACCCAAGTCCAGAGTTCACATTAGGGTTTACTCTTGGTGGGTTTTGACAAATGTATAACATGTATCCACCATTGTAGTATCATACAGAGTATTTTCACTGCCCTAAAAATCCTGCACTCTGCCTATTCATCCCTCCCTCCACCCCTCCAACTCTAGGCGACCACTGATCTTTTTACTGTCTTCACAGTTTTCCTTTCTCAAAATGTCATTTGGTTGAAATCATACACTACATAGCACTTTCAGGTTGGCTTCTTTCACTCAGTAACATGCATTTAAGTTTCCTTTGTGTCTTTTCATGGCTTGATAGCTCATTTCTTTTTAGCATTGAGTAATATTCCATCGTCTAGATATGCCACAGTCTTTACCCATTCACCTACAGAAGGATATCTTGGTTGCTTCCAAGTTTTGGCAATAATGAATAAAGCCTCTATAAACATTTGTGTGCAGGTTTTTGTGTAGACAAAAGTTTTCAACTCATTTGGGCAAATATCAAGGAGTGTGATTGCTGGATCATATGGTAAGAGTATGTTTAGTTCTGTAAGAAACTGTCAAACTTCTTCCAAAGTGCTGTACCATTTTGCATTCCCACCAGCAATGAATGAGAGTTCCTGTTGCTCCACATCCTTGCCAGCATTTGGTGTTGTCAGTGTTTTGGATTTTGGCCACTCTAATAGGTGTATAGTGGTATCTCATTGTTGTTTTTTTGTTGTTGTTGTTGAGACAGAGTCTCACTCTGTTGCCCGGGCTAGAGTGCCATGGGATCAGCCTAGCTCACAGCAACCTCAAACTCCAGGACTCAAGTGATCCTCCTGCCTCAGCCTCCCGAGTAGCTGGGACTACAGGCATGTGCCACCATGCCCAGCTAATTTTTTCTATGTATTTTTAGTTGTCCAGCTAATTTCTTTCTATTTTTTTTTTGGTAGAGATGGGGTCTCGCTCTTGCTCAGGCTGGTCTCGAACTCCTGAGCTCAAATGATCCGCCCGCCTCGGCCTCCCAGAGTGCTAGGATTACAGGCGTGAGCCACCACGCCCGGCCTCATTGTTTTAATTTGCAATTTTCTAATGACTTTTTTTTTCCCTTTTTTTGAGACAAGGTCTCACTCTGTTACTTGGGCTAGACTGTAGAGGCTTCATCATAGCTCAATGCAACCTCAAACTCCGGGGCTCAAGTAACCGTCCTATCCCAGCCTCAGAAGTAGTTAGGACTACAGGCATGTGTCACCACACCCAGCTAATTTTTAAAAAAGATTTTGTAGAGACAGGGTCTCATTCTGTTGCCCAGGCTGGTCTTGAATTCCTGGCCTAAAGTACTCCTCTGTCCTGGCCTGCCAAAGTCCTGGGATTACAGTCTCTAATGACTTATGATGCTTAATATCTTTTCATATGCTTACTTGCTATCTGGGTTATCTTCTTTGGTGAGGTGTCTGTCTAGATCTTTTATACATATTTTTAATCAGGTTGCTCTTATTTTCTAATTGTTGAGTTTTAAGAGCTCTTTGTATATTTTATTTTATTTTATTTATTTATTTTGAGACAGAGTCTCACTCTGTTGCCCGGGCTAGAGTGCCGTGGCGTCAGGCTAGCTCACAGCAACCTCAAACTCCTGGGCTCAAGCAATCCTACTGCCTCAGCCTCCCGTGAAGCTGAGACTACAGCCATGCGCTACCATGCATGGCTAATTTTTTATGCATATATTTTTAGTTGTCTAGCTAGTTTCTTTCTATTTTTTTTAGTAGAGATGGGGTCTTGTTCTTGCTAAGGCTGGTCTCGAATTCCTGAGCTCAAACGATCCGCCCGCCTCGGCCTCCCAGAGTGCTAGGATTACAGGCGTGAGCCACCACGCCTAGCCTCTTTGTATATTTTAGATAACAGTCTTTTTTCAGATATGTCTTCTGCAAATATTTTTCTCCCAATCTGTGACTTGTCTTCTCATTTTCTTGATTTTTACAACCTTTTAAAAGTATAAAAACATTCTTAGTTTGTCAGCCACACAAAAACAGGCCTGGATCAGATCTGACTCATGGGCCAAAGTTTATTCACAGCTGGTATAGTCACATCCCTGGAAGCTGACCAGAGCATAAATACCATATGAGAAGTTCGCCATTTATTAGGTCACAAAACACTTCACACCCAAAAACTATATAGTTATCCCTCTCTTAGAGTCTGTAAGTAATCCTGCTTTCCAGAGGAGATTAAAACCAGGGAATTGACTTACCTAAGACATTAAAGTAAGGGGCAAAGATAAGACTAGAACACAAGAATAATGACTGTCCCCAAAAAGCTGTCCCAAGAAAATCTCATTTTTTGACCTCCCCCAAAATGGAAGCCAAAATAACATGGCCACCATGAGAACAATTTACAGATGACAAGAAAAGTTCAAGATAGGGTAACCAACCTCACCAATCAATCCATGGAAGAACTACTTCTAAACAAAATGACTTATGAGATTAAAGCATGACAAAATTCACAGGTAGCCCTAGCATAGATGGGAGACCATGTATACCAAGCCAAGTCTAAAAATCAAACCAGCACAGCAACCCATTGGGAAAGGCCTGGTGAACTCTTTACAGGGGTGACCAAAACCCCTCTGAGAATAGTAGAGTTAACAACTCTCTCAGAGTAAACAGTTCTCTCAATTCCCTGGGAATGATGAAAGGACAAGGAAAATACTCCAAAGGTTCTATCAAGCCAGGAACCTTTCCAAGAGAGTAGAATTTGATCAGAAATGTGACTGCGAAAGTGTTCAAAATCCTAGCCCCTGCTAGTGTAACACCACTATAGGCTGGCTGACCAACAGAGCCACTTGCTCCAACCACAAAGAACTGAACAGTACTTTGGCTAGGTGGCCCCCACGGGGACTGGTATCTGAACTCACTTCAAGAAACAAGCAGCTAACTTCCCTCCAAGGGAAATATCTTCTCATTTCTGATTTAAAAGCTAAGTGCAGTCCTTCTTTGCCAGGGACCTAATACACTAGGCTTTAAAAATCGATCAAAACAGGTGGGGCACAGTGGCTCACGCCTGTAATCCTAGCACTCTGGGAGGCTGAAGTGGGAGGATAGCTTGAGGTCAGGAGTTTGAGACCAGCCTGAAATAGAGCAAGACACCATCTCTACTAATAAAAATAGAAAAAAAATTAGCCAGGCAACTAAAAATAGAAAAAAATTAGCCAGGCATGGTAGCACATGCCTGTAGTCCCAGCTACTCAGGAGGATTGCTTGAGCCCAGGAGTTTGAGGTTGCTGTGAGCTAGGCTGACGTTACGGCACTTTAGCCTGGGCAACAGAGTGAGACTCTGCCTCAAAAAAAAAAAAAAAAATTGATCAAAACAGTAACTCCTCATAAGCAGAACATCTATCACCAGGGGGGTAAATCTTTAAAATAAACACAAGAAGAAGTAGGGGGAAAAAAAACCTTTCTTCTCTTTGAATGCCCTGCTTTACTATGACCACTCTACTCCAAAGCTCCCACAGCACTCTCAAAGAAAGCTAGCAGGAAACAAACATTTTCAACTCATTCCAGTCATCTCAGTTCCTGCCTTTTCTGGGTTTCTAGTTCTATCAACCATTGGATACTGCCATAGCTGAAATGATCTCCTAGAATAACCTGAAAACAATTCAGACAAGTCCCTAACCCTTTCCATGTTCACACATGATCCAATCTACATGCTACAAGGTAAGTAATGACCTTAAGGAACAACCTGAAGCCTGAAAGTAAGCTTCACTTATTTAAGCAAAGCAGGAATTCTCTAGCAAGGCAACCCCTTTTTTTTAAAGCAACCACAGGAAAAAAGCACTAATATATTACACAGTTAAAGATGGCTTCATAAAATAGGCTCAATTCAAAGTCCCATTTCAAAATAGATTCATCAAAGAAATATCACCTTGATCAAGTGACCAACTTTAGTGCTGACTACCCATAGCAGCCCTCAACCTTTCACAACGCAGTCCCATTAGTGACATTAATTACATAATGATACACTACAGATTATTACCCTGCCCATTTTACAGATGAGGGCACCAAAGCCCCAAGAGTGGGAGTGCCTGCACGTACACTAGAGAGAAGAAAACTGATCAAAGGGCAACTGCCATCACTCAGGAGTAAACGACAGAGTTAGGACTCATATCCAGGTCTCTCAATGCCTTCCTTTCACTAATTACCATGGGGAAAACAAAAAAACAAAAAAGTTCCCTGTAAACTGATGTGGTTTAGCAATTTCCTGCTATTATTCCCCAAATGAAATTCAACTCATTCCAAAGTTCTTAGTGATAGAATACAAACAGTTCTCTATATGTTTCCAAGAACAGCTCAATTTATCTAAATTCAAATTAGCACTTGACCAGTCTTAAAAATTAAAACCACCTTCCTTTCCCTGAAAAATCTCCAAAAGAAGCTTTTGTTTAAATCAATTTAAGACTGATACAATCGCTAATCCAATGCAGAGGGTGTACTCTGAGAACTGCTTTGAGTTAAAAATAAATGAACCAAAACAATTCATAAAGTTTTATGACAGAAAGACAAATTTCACTAACCAACCATGTTTAATCAAAGGAGAAATTCAGGCCTTCTGGAAGCGCTGTCTATTGCAACAGTGAGAATCCAATGGTCTTGAGGTTAAACCTAAAATTAAACTTAAAAAGAAAAAAAAGAACGTTCCTTACAGAATTTTAAATATTTCCTTTCTGATCTATTAAATTAGAACTATAAACCTCACCATCTGTGCTCTTCAGAGTCCTTGATTTTCAAAAATATTTTGAGGTTACCTCTAGTTCAGCAACACAGTAATTCTCATTCCTTTCTTAAGCCTTTCCATCTTAAAAATCACGATATTATAAGCTTTTCACATCCTAAGGAATCAGTTTCTTGGAAATAAACCAGAGAGTATTACTCCACATCTTCCTGATGTCAAACTCATCACAGAATTCAGAAATAAGTCTTCATAAAACTCCAGTAACGCACTTTTAAAAAGTGCTTTCTTCTATTCCTCAAAAGTCAAAACCTATTTTTCTATTCAGTTTCCTGACGTTTACCTCCAAATAGTCCTACATTTTAAAAGCAGGAGACTTCCTTAGTACAAAGACACCAACTATAGCCACCTTTTACATTGATAAATGAAGAATCCAATTTAGTTGCTGCTTTTCTCATACTCTTAAAATTATCTAAGAGGTATCCTAGTTACCAGTACAATCTGGGGCCTTTATTTTATTCAAATGGCATTCTGCTGCTATAAAACTCAGGTTTCAATTGCAAATTATTTTAAAAAGAAGCAAAAATCAAGAAAAATTCTAAATCATAATGCCATCTTCTACTTTCATGCCTACTTTCATGTAACAGCACTTTCCTTTGATCTCCATTTTGATTACAAAGTCAATCACAGCGTTTGTATCAAAGTACCCAACACAATCCCACAGGGGAAAAAAAATTGACCTTAAAAAATAGACTGCCTCCCTCACTCCAGCAGTCTCTACATCCCCAGTCCCGCCTTACAAGAATCAGTCACATGAATAGGAACTTGAGATGTCAACAAGAAAATCACCTTTTTTCTTTCTTAAATACATGTTCAATTATTTAATATCCTATTAAATCTTTTCTCAATACAAAGAAACGATCCTCTCTGAAAGATCACAATAGCTCTGCCTATTCTGTCTCCAGACAACCTAGAGAAGACAGTTGTGTCTTCACGATGAAAAGGTACCAGACACTCCCACAATGGAATTCTTCTGATCCTATAGTTCAAATCATCTCTAAGAGTATCAGAGATGGAACATAAATGTTTGGCAGAAAGAGAAAGGCAGTTGCTCTAGGACAAAGAAAGTCATATAACACAGAACGGAGTTTTTGTTTAGTTATTTTAATCCCAGCCAGAAGCAACTAGAGCTTTACCTAATGCGGCTTCATTAACCCAGTAGGTGGGTGGCAAGATTTTAAGCGTGGACACTAAAAACCCACTGAGGGCTTTTGGGTGAGGTGGGAGGATCACTTAATGCTAGGAGTTTGAGACTAGCCTGGGCAACACAGCAAGACTTTGTCTCTACAAAAAATAAGAAAAATTAGCCAGGCATCATGGCATATGCCTGTAGTCAAGAGGCTGAGGCAGGAGGGTTGCTTGAGCCCAGGAGTTTGAGGTTGCAGTGAGCTATGATCACGCCACCGCACTCTAGCCCAGGCAATAGAGCAAGGCCCTGTCTCAAAAAATAAAAAATAAAAATAAAAACTCACTGATGAATCAGTCTGTTCACAACCTTTCCATACAACCACCGATCCCAGAAACATTCACATCAAACAAGAAGTTAAAAGTGAACAAGTCCATCTTGTATATTTCTCAACGAGGTTTTAGTCAAACAGAGTTTACAGCAAGAAACCAAGGGTAATTGTAACAAATGAAAATAAGTAAAAATTGAATGAGTAGGTTTTGTTAAAACTGGATTCTAAATTCAACAGCAATTATACTCCATTCTGTAAGTACTTAACTACTGACTCAACTAACCCTATGGTGCCCCATCAGTACCAGTTTAGACATTATCCTGAGATAAGAATTAAAGTTTGGAGGAATATGTCATACGTTTATGTGCATTTTACTCAATGAGCTCTTAAGCACAGACAGCACCGTATCTTTCCATAGTTTTCTCCTATTATTCAACAACTTAGAGGATACTCAATAGTCACTTGTTGAACAGAACAAAAGCAAATTTAAGAGTAGGAGTCTCTAAAAGAGCAAGCAAATCTGAGTAAAAGACAACAGCAGTGAAAGGAGGATCAACATGCCAGAAACAAAAAAGACAGAAGAATGGAGATATCTATGAAAAGAGGAAATGAAGAAACACAAAACTATGCTTATAGTTCAATGTTCCAAAAACTTTTAATTTGCTGAATTCATTCACTCATCCATAATACAATTAAGTATCCACCACTTAATCCATTCAATAAACATTTATTAAGTACCCAGTAGGTGCCAAGGCATTGTTCTAGGACAATGGCTCTCAATCAAGGGTGATTTTGTACCCTGTGAGATACTTGGCAATGTCTAGAGACATGTTGGATTGTCACAACTAGGGTAGGAGGTGCTACTAGCATCTAGGTGATAGAAACCAAGGATGCTGCTAAGCATCCTCCAATGCAAAGGATAGCCCCCCACAACAAAGAATTATTCAGTCCACAATGTCAATAATGCTGAGGTTGATAACCCCTGTTCTAGAAGCTGAATAAGACAAGCTTCCACAATCTTGGAGCTTACATTCCAGAGGAAGAGATAAACAAGGAAACATATAATCCCAGTATCTTGGTTACTGATAAAAGGAATGAAAAAAGAGAGAGAGAATCATAAAAACAGAGTGTAGGAATAATGTAGAGTGTTTTGTTTTTTAAGTTATGGGGGGTCTCACTATGTTACCCAGGCTGGCCTCAAACTCCTAGGCTTACGCAATCCACTCACTTCAGCCTCCTGAGCAGCTGGGACTACAGGTACCCAATACCATGCCCTATTTGAGTGTTTTTTTTTCTTTTTTTAATTATTATGGGTACATAACAGTTGCACATATTCATATGGTGCAGGTGATGTTCTGATAAAGGCATACAATGTGTAACAATCAAATCAGGGTAATTGGGGTATCCATCATCTCAAGCATTTATCATTTTTTTGTGTTAGGAACACTCCAATTCCACTCGTTAACTTGTTAACTACAGTCGCTTTGTTGTGCAATCAGATGTTGTTCATTCTATCTATCTAAGTATATTTTTGTACCCATTAACCGTCCCACTCTATCCCCCACTCCTTGCTACCCTTCCCAGCCTCTGGTAACCATCATTCTACTCTCCGTCTCCATGACATCAATTGTTTTAACATTTAGCTCCAACATGTGAGAGAGAACATACAAGATTTGTCTGTCTGTGCTTAGCTGATTTCATTTACCATAATGTTCTTCAGTTCCATCCATGTTGTTGCATATGACAAGATTTCATTCTTTTCTACAGCTGAAATATATTCTACTGTGCATATGTACCACATTTTCTTTATCCACTCATCCACTGACAGACATTTAGGTTGACTTCAAATCTTGGCTATTGGGAGTAGTGCTGCAATAAACATGAAAGTAGAGGCTGGGCGTGGTGGCTCACGCCTGTAATCCTAGCACTCTGGGAGGCCGAGGCGGGAGGATAGCTTGAGGTCAGGAGTTCAAGACCAGCCTGAGCAACAGCGAGACCCCGTCTCTTGCTTTCTAATAGAAAGAAATTTCTTTCTAATAGAAAGAAATTGGCCGGGCGTGGTGGCTCACGCCTGTAATCCTAGCACTCTGGGAGGCCGAGGTGGGCGGATCGTTTGAGCTCAGGAGTTCGAGACCAGCCTGAGCAAGAGCGAGACCCCATCTCTACTAAAAATAGAAAGAAATTATATGGACAGCTAAAAATATATATAGAAAAAATTAGCCGGGCATGGTGGCGCATGCCTGTAGTCCCAGCTACTCGGGAGGCTAAGACAGGAGGATCGCTTGAGCTCAGGAGTTTGAGGTTGCTGTGAGCTAGGCTGACGCCACGGCACTCACTCTAGCCTGGGCAACAGAGTGAGACTCTGTCTCAAAAAAAAAAAAAAAAAAGAAAGAAAGAAATTAGCCAGACAACTAAAAATATATAAAAAAAATTAGGCGGGCATGGTGGCACATGCCTGTAGTCCCAGCTACATGGGAGGCTGAAGCAGAAAGATTGTTTGAATCCAGGAGTTTGAGGTTGCTGTGAGCTAGCCTGACGCCACAGCACTCTAGCCCGGGCAACAGAGCAAGACTCCATCTCAAAAAAAAAAAAAAAAAAACATGAATGTAGAGTGCTCTTTTAGATAGGACTGCAGGGAGAGGGCACAGGGAGAGAGTGTCTCCCAAGAAGTCTCTCCATGAGCAGATATGAACATCTAGGGAAAGAACATTCCAAAAAGAAATAATAGCAAGTGAAAACCCCCTGACATATAGATGTGCTTGCTGTATTAGAGAACTAGTAAGAAGGCTAGGACAACTAGAACAGCATGAGAAGATATGAAATTTTAGGCCTTATAGGCCATCCTCCAAATTCAAAAATAGTATCCTTCATCCAATATGCCTGTACTGTAATACCAAAGAAGCTTACACAAACCAATAGCTTCACACCCAAAGTAAACCAGAAGTTCAATCAGCGATCTCATTAATCCCACAGACTCTACTTGATCTCTTGGCTTAAGCACAGCTAGCGACCCAAGTACTAACTGGAAGCCTTCCAGGGTTAAAAGTCACCTGATGATAATCTGCCTCCTTGTTCACCAGTCCTTCAACTTTGCTCCTGAAAAGCAGTACAGTATGAGGAGGCAGGAGTTCATTACCACAGTGGCATAATGGCATCCAGGAGGTGCGGAACCTGTGGCCTTAAGGCAACATGTGGCCTTCTAGGTCCTTAAGTGCGGCTTATTGACTGAATCCAAAGTTTACAGAACAAATCCTTTTATTTAAAAAGGTGCAGCAGAAAAAGACGAAGCTATTCTTGCTTCCTTTGGTGCTTAAAAAAGAACAATCTTGAAATCAGAAAGCTGCAGGTTCCCCACACCCACCAGACTAACAAACAGCAGGAATCAAACAGGTTCCTATAATTATGTGGAAACCGATGTCAACAAAGAATTAAGAACATGCCTGTATGTGTTTTAGGACAGACTATAGTAGAGGGTTTCCACTAAAGCATTTCTGGTCTCTCTAAAATACAAGGAAACAGACTAGACTAACTTTCATTGTCTACATATTTTACCACCACCACTCCAAAAAAAGGCTTTACATAGTTCACAGCCCTCTTCTCTCAATGAGGGTGCTACCTCCTCCTTGAAATTCAATTCAGTAAAACCTCTAGTGAAATAGATTTCTATCACGTGTAGACATGGAATTAATTAAAATTCCAAGGTTACATACACCTGGGCACAGTGGATCACGCCTGTAATCCCAGCACTTTGGGAGGCCGAAGCAGAGGATCGCTTGAGCCCAGGAGTTTGAGACCCAGCCTGAGCAACATATCGAGACCTCGTCTCTACAAAAAAATTTTTAAAAATTAGACACAGTGGCTTGTGCCTATAGTCCCAGCTACTCAGGAAGCTGAGGCAGAAGGATCAACTGAGCCCAGGAGCTTGAGGTTGCAGTAAGCTACAATGATGCCACTGCACTCCAGCCTAGCCAATAGAACCAGACAATGTCTCCAAAAAATTCCAAGGTTACTTGAAGGGAAAAAATTTGTCCAAGTGCAGAAATTTTTCATCATGGAAATTCAACTATGCAGCAAATCTGATTAATCCAACAAGTAACAAAAACAAATAAATCACCTACTCAGGAGGCTGAGGCAGGAGGATCATTGCTTGAGGCCAGAAGTTAAAAATCAGCCTGAGCCACATAGCAAGACCCCATCACTACCAAAAATTTTTACAAATCAGCCAAGTGTGGTGGCAGATGCCTATAGTCCCAGCTTCTCAGGAGGCTGCGGTAGGAGGATTGCTTGAATCCAAGAGTTGGAGTCTACGGTGAGCTATGATCGAGCCATGGCACTCCAGCCATGATCGAGACTCTGTCACCCAGGCTGGAGTGCTGTGGCGTCAGCCTAGCTCACAGCAACCTCAAACTCCTGGGCTAGAGCAATCCTCCTGCCTCAGCCTCCCGAGTAGCTGGGACTACAGGCATGTGCCACCATGCCCGGCTAATTTTTTCTATATATTTTTAGTTGTCCATATAATTTCTTTCTATTTTTAGTAGAGACGGGGTCTTGCTCTTGCTCAGGCTGGTCTCGAACTCCTGAGCTCAAACAATCCACCCACCTCGGCCTCCCAGAGTGCTAGGATTACAGGTGTGAGCCACAGCACCCGGCCAAAAAATTTTTTTAAAAATCACATACTCATCATGAATATTTAAACTGAAAATCCTAGGACTTCTACAACAAACTAAACCTGGATGTTTTACTAGTTAGATAAACGATTTTTCCAGGTCATAAGCAGTACACAACCCTGAAAGAGAAAATGAAGGAGGCAGGGGATATATAACTATACTGTATGATGAAATCCTTTTAAATATAATTCCTCTAATAAAAACATAACAATGCACCCCAATAATGCAGCTTTTCCCCTTAATATGATTCTTTCCTCTTGTCTCAGATTTTTTTTAAGCCAGTCAAATTTAGCAGTAGGGGGCTGTATACGAACTTTAGTGACACTAGTGCTAGTAACTTCTGATAACCCATTACCCTCAGATCAGACCCAGATTATTTCTTAAAAGCCCCAAAAATGTAAATTCAGAAGTCTACTTATTCATATACTACTTTATGTGGTAAATATTAGACACCACTTGTTATTCCCAGACACAGAGCAATCCAAGAGCCAAGTCCTCTCATCTAAAATGATGACAAATCAATGAGAAGTCCACTCATGTGTTCAATTACATAACCACAGCTGCAACGAATAGCTTCATAAAAAAAGATGACTAGAGATAACCAATGCAAGAGCAATGTAAATTAAATGTCTGAAAATGATCCAAAACAGAATCAGGGAACGACCTCACCAAACATCCCCAACCGCTACCCCACTCCACCCCAGGCAAAGAGAAAATTCTGTGATCCTGGAAGTACTAGGAAGTGAGGCGACACATACAGAAAATAGTCAATTGCAGTAAATCAGTAATAGTTCAACGTAATACCGTGTAACACATTCAATGATCAATAATCAGTGAGACAATAATACTTTTTATTTAGCATTGATTTTGCAACTTTGTTCACCAAAACTGTTTCAATGGAAGTTGTAAAATATATTAGAGCTGTCTTTATAGAGCTGCTCGTCTTAGAATGCAAATCAACTCTGTGTCAGAGCCAACATAGCTTCCTTAGGCTGTATTATTTGCTAATAACAGCCACAAGATTTCCAAGAACTGAGAACTAGGGTGCCACAGCTGGCCTCTGCAACATTTCTGAGACAAGCACTATTTGCCTCCTTATCTCCAAGCAATTCACAGCCACCAAGAAGCAGCTGCGAACACATTTCCAGATGCTTTACAGACTGGCAGTAAAAGATACAACCATTTTTCCTTTCAAGGCCTAGGAATCTATAATACAAAAGGAGAAGAAAATATTGGGAAGTTAAAAACAAACTTCAAATCACAATGCTTTAATATCTCCAAAAATGATGCCACATAAATCCAAGGCAGATGATTGGTACATCTGTTTTCAAAGCCTGAGTTAATTTTCCATTTCACTAAAAACATTAACAGATTCCTGGATTTAGATAGTGAAATGAATGCAGAGAGTAGCTCAATGTTCATAACTAGTATTTCCTCCCCACCCACGCATCCCAAGAACTGGTGGGTTTAGAGATGTTGGCTAAAAAAATGGAGTCACACAAGGCCAAAGTTATTACCATCAGCCAGCATTTAACACTAGAGAAGAGGGGAGTTAATCAGATGAAAGACACACATTCTAATTTAGAAATCCAGACCAAAGCTAGACAGACTACAACGGAATCTGAATACAAAAGTAATATTAGGGGAAGCCTAAGGCGTTTGCCATGAAGATGTAAGAAGGCATTAATGGTTTAGAAAGATCATTCTATTGCAGAGTTTTCAAACTTGCCTGTAAATAAGACACAGTTAGGGCATTTGTTAAAAAAAAAAAAAAAAAAAAAAAAACCACAAACAGGATCCCTGGGCCCTAATCCAGACCTACTAAAATCAGTTTTCTATAAGAATGATCTGGTAATCTGTACATTCAACAAACACCTTAAGTGATTCTTGGTGTTAGGGGAGTCTGGGACATAGTTCTACTACTGATCAACTGCACAGACACTATGGTTTTTGAATAGGTATCGGCAAACTAAAGCTGATGAACATATTTGTTAAACAGGATAGATTACATACACTAATCAGTATTCCCTGGCCAGGTGTGGTGGCTCACGCCTGTAATCCTAGCACTCTGGGAGGCCGAGACGGGAGGATCACTCGAGGTCAGGAGTTCAAGACCAGCCTGAGCAAGAGCGAGACCCTGTCTCTACTAAAAATAGAAAGAAATTAGCTGGACAACTAAAAATATATATAGAAAAAATTAGTTGGGCATGGTGGTTCATGCCTGTAGTCCCAGCTACTCAGGAGGCTGAGGCAGAAGGATTGTTTAAGCCCAGGAGTTTGAGGTTGCTGTGAGCTAGGCTGACGCCACAGCACTCTAGCCTGGGCAACACAGAGAGACTCTGTCTCAAAAAAACAAAGATAGAAAAATACAACAGAGAGTTCAAAGAAAAAGCTAAGGAATTGAATGAGAGAAAAGAGTAAAAAATTGATAAGAAAAAAAAATTAAGAGGACCAACCTAGGAGTAGTTTCACCATCTGGATAACAGCATTCCCAGAAAGGGAGAGGAGAGAAATAATTATCAAAGTGGGAATACATTATCAATACAAGAAATAATATAAGAAAATTTCCCAGAAAACATGGAAATAAGCTTCCAGACTGAAAAGGTCCACTGAATGCTGAGTATGATGGATTTTTAAATAGCTGCACCAAGGTACAATATGGTTGCATTTCAGAATAAAGATCCTAAAATCTTCCAAAGAAAAAACAGATCCCATACAAAGAATCTAGAATCAGAACAGCATCAAACTTCATAGCACTACTGAAAGTCAGAAGACCACAAAGGGCATATACTTTCCAAAGAAATATGACCCCCAACATAAATTTTACACATCTAGTCAAGGTACCAAGAAGTGTGAGAGTAGAAAGGAGATGATTCAGACAAGCTGGGCCTGAAAAAAGCCCCATTCTCCATTGGACCCTTTACATAAAGCCTCTCTGGAAGAGGTGTTCCACTAATGTGTTGAGAAGGGATTTATACTTCTGTCAGAGTTTAGGGATGAGTTAGTGATTGATATTCAATGAATCAAGCTAAAAAAAAAAAGAAGGAAAGAATAGCAATTATTATATCTAGGTAAAACCTGTACAAGGAAGTAAATGTAATATAATGACACAGACAATAAATTGGGTGCTAAATTTTTTTCTGTTGGTAACATTCACCTCTACTTCCTTATGGACACACCTGGGGGTAGGAGGAGGCTGGAGGCCTGGAAACTACATTTCCCACAATCCTCTGTCAGTGGGGCGGTGGTTTAAATTCCACCAATGCAAGTCATTCACTCAAGATTTGGACAATGGGAGAAAGGTAAATGCCATTACTGTTTCTCCAGTAGCAATGAGCAGGTGTGTGGCCTCAGAGAGATGGCAGATCTACAGTTTCCAGCAGTTTTCCAATGTTCTCCTAAAAATCATCTGCTTTGGTACTTAAAGGCAGCTAAGATTATTAATAGCAGCAGTTCCTTGAAATTCCTGCAACATGGCTTTGCCTGACCTGTACTCTCCCAGACTTCTAATGTTTTGTAAGCATTTAATATCCTCTTTGAAATACCAAGAATGATTTGTTTTCCTAATTGAACCCTGACATATAATATCAAAACATACAAAATATTGATTTAATCAAGATTATGATGTGTCTGTGTTAGGAGAATAGCATGAAATGTTGATGGTAGGTAACAAGGGAAGAATGCAAAATCTTCATCTTCCATAGCACAAATTCAATAAATAGTATCTTAGAATGGAAAAAATCAGCTGGGTACAATGGCTCATGCCTGTAATCCCAGCACTTTGAGAAGCTGAGATGGGAGGATCGCTTGAGGCCAGGAGTTTGAGACCAAGCTGGGCAACACTGTGAGACCCCATCTCTATTAAAAAAAAAAAAAAATTAGCCAGGTGTGGTGATATGTGCCTGTAGTCCCAGCTACTCCAGAGGCTAAGGCAGGAGGATCACTTGAACCGAGGAGTCTATCTGGGAGATATAGAAAAAAAAAAAAAAGTATAAGCATACTATGTAGAAATATGGATAATATACATCAGAAAAAAAACTGCAAGTATTAAAAGTAATTAAGGACAAACAAGGAGAAATGGAGAATGGAGTAGCTGGGTTTTCTGGTTTTTTTTTAATTATGAGCCTTGTAGTATTATTTGACTCTTTATTCTTACTATTTTGACAAAAAGCAAACATTTAACTACTAAAAACCAAAAAATCCTAACATTGTATAAAAGCAAAACCACCATATAAGCAGACTGAGCAAAACTGCAAAAAATAAGGTTAATACTGGATCTGTTACCAATGCAGGTAAGGAGAACAGAAAATCCCACACAAACCAAAACAAATTAAAAGGCATTATGCCCAATTCTAGAACCTGTGTCTTGACTCAACTCTAAAGGAAGCAGGCTGGCTGATGTGACCTGAATCTCTGCCACAGCCTGTGTGAATGTAACCACATACTGATCACCAACCCCAGAGCTTACTCTAACAGAAGCCAAATATGTTAGCAACTTTCAGGCCACTGTAAGAAATCATAACCAAAATTAATTGCAAAGGTATACACAAAAATAGAGGGACGAATCTTAAAATCAATTGCCCTACTCTTTTTTAGTTCTTCTTTTCAATTTAATGCAACTTTGAACAAACAAAAACAATCAACATCTGTTGTTAAAACATCTTTAGAAGTGCAAAGAAACGGTTAATTAGATTTAAAATGCTATTACAAGGCAGGCTGAAACCTAGTCACTGATGACCAAAAACAGCTCTTCTCACATTTAAGCTAGCTGGATCTCATATTACTAGCTTCCAACCTCCATAAGCCAGCCTTCATTTGCACACCTCAGATATAAAAGTAGAAAAGCATAAACAGAGAACAGTCAGATGTAAGGAAAATCCAGTGATGACAATCTCCATTAAAAAAAGGCTTGAAAGCAGATGCTCCATAAAAATGTTGATGTAGACTTCACAGAGAGAGAAGTGTCATGCCTCATTTCAAAGATAACATATGAAGTCTCAACTCACCACAGATAATCTAATAACAAAGCTGTGACTTTCATTGTCGAGGAGTCTCTTCTTTCTCACTCTAATACCCTTAAGCCATAAGAAACACAGATGCTCCTTGCTGACATGCTAGAAAAATTTGCACATTTTCATTCCTTGATCACTAGTGATAGGCTGCTAAGTGAAGAGTGTACTTGAAGTTATGAAAGCAGGGCAAGCTGATCCAATTACACAAGAAAGGTATTAAATCAAACAGGGCCATCTGGGTTTTAAGTACTGTGATTTCTGAACAAAAGTCAAGAGACTTGTAGATAAAAATGCTTTCATATATTCAATTATAATGGCCCTTGGGCTACTGATTCATTTGCATGTCCAACAAGACTTATGCATCCAAGTCTTACATCGCTAAGACACATGGCCTAGATGACAGGCTTGACAGAATACTACATTCACCAGTTCAAAATAAGAACATCTGTGCTCTCTCCCTAGCCCCATGAGGATTATTAAAAAACAGTCAATATTCCCTAAAAGTAAACAGGTTTTCTGTTTCCTAAATAGCAGACCTGGAAAACTAACAATCCCATCATCCCCTATAATCTAAGAATTGTTCCCCAATAATCCTAATCGCCAACCCAATTTCTAAAGTAAGATTCTAAAATTTTAAGACCTAATCCAGCCAACCAAGTTTAATTTGCAGAACTATAAGAAATCCAGTCTAAAAGAACAGGCTTTATCCAGGAAAGTTCTTATAAAAAACATGTTCCACACGGCACAAGCATCAGATTTCTTTATGATACTGATTTTGACAACACTAGTAAATCAATACCCGTGCAAAGAACTGACAGAAAAAAATCTCAACTTTAGAAGTTGAGCTTAAAATTTGCTATGCTATTTATCTGTTTTGCGGGGAGCCCACACTCTCTGAAGCCTGGCCTCCTACCTTTCTGCTTCTTACTCCCTAAGCTCCAGTCACACTGGAACGTCTTTCAATTCCTCAAAGTACCCACCTTCTTTCCCTCCTCATGCCCTTCAACTATGCCATTCCCTCTACCTCGAATAGTCTTTTGTCCTCCCCTCATCCTTTGGTTTCAGTCTTAAAAGTCAATTCCTCAGAAACCTTCCCTGACTGTCCTTCCCCCCAGTCAACCTTGGTTGCACTTCCCATTAGCTGTCTCCACAGCATTTACAGCAAGAGTAATTAATTACTTGTTTAATGAACGTCTTCCCCACTAGACCACAACTGCCAAGAGGGCAAGGACTGAGTTAGCCTGTTCACTGCTGTATCTTCCAGCCCCGAGCACAGTGCTTAGCACACAGCAGGAGCTCAAATATTCTTGTTGAATTAAATGAATAACAAACATCAAAAAAAAAAAACGAGCTTCAGCAATTCTACCTCTAAGTATCTCTAAGAATTTATCCTAAAGATACAATCACACAAGCAGAGGGCCAAATATGTATGGTTATTCACCAGAGCATAATTTGTGATAGCAAAGGACTGGGAACAGTTTAAATGTCTATCAGTATAGGGTAGGTGCCAAATATCATTATTGCTGATAGGGACTAGCTGCCAAAACAGGTTTAAAAGCAAACAAAAAATGTAGGGAGTATTAACAGTATGCTACACTTTTTTTTTTTTTTTTTTTTGACAGAGTCTCACTCTGTTGCCCAGGCTAGAGTGAGTGCCGTGGCGTCAGCCTAGCTCACAGCAACCTCAAACTCCTGAGCTTAAGTGATCCTCCTGTCTCAGCCTCCCGAGTAGCTGGGACTACAGGCATGCACCACCATGCCCGGCTAATTTTTTCTATATATATTTTTAGCTGTCCATATAATTTCTTTCTATTCTTAGTAGAGATGGGGTCTCGCTCTTGCTCAGGCTGGTCTCGAACTCCTGAGCTCAAACGATCCGCCCACCTCGGCCTCCCAGAGTGCTAGGATTACAGGCGTGAGCCACCACGCCCGGCCAGTATGCTACACTTGTTTTTTAAAAAAGCAAAAAATATATATATTCACTTTATATGCACATGGTATCTCTGGAAAGGATCTTAAGAAAAGGATAGTATTACCTCTGGAGAGACAAACTGGGTTGATGGGAAAACAAAGGCAGATGTATCTGAGGGTATTCACTATCTACTTTTTTACCTTTTAAATTCTGTATTATCAATTTAAAAAATAAAATTTGCTAAAAATAGTCCTGTCCTGTTATTCCTACGACAGTGACAAAAAGAGTTTAAATATCTCATACCTCGATCTCAGTCAACAAACGTCCTACCTGCCGGCTGAGTGCTGGGAGAGTGGAAATGGAAAGAAGGAAAGCTCACTTATTCACAAATCTCAGACATCTTACCCCATAATAGATTGTACCACTTTAGAAGAAAATTCCTTTTTTTGCAACCAACTGTCCCAATCTGACTACATATGGAGAATGTTTTCACCGTTATAAAGGATTATTAGGGGAAAAAAAGGATTATTGGATTCAGCATTCTTGTTAGCATAGAAAGTAGGTCGGTGAATCTGTACTGAAGAAATATCATAAATACTTACTAAAAACAAATTATTTTCACTGACGGGCCTCAAAATCCAAATGGAGCTCAATTTTGTCAATTTGAATCCATGAAATTTAAGAAACTATAATCTTTTTGAAAATCAATTATAAGAATGGGGAGGAAATCTACACACATACCTTAAGATACATAGAAAACTGCCAAACTTCAAGACACTCTTTAGGAAAGAAAGCTCTGAGACTAGATTAAACACAAGTCCAATAATCAAATTTGTTACCACAATCGAAACCCTGGGCCAGAGTTAAAACTTTTGGATCTGAATCTGCTAGGTTCTCAAACCTGCATGTCAGGAACAGAATACTCTGGACTAATGATGGCAGGAAAAAGCTGAATCCAGGGCCACCAGCAAAAGGATTCGTTTTGGGGTTGGGACCACTGTCACATATTATAAGAAATGATCTTCATAATCCACCCCAGGACCTATGGAAGACAATGTTATCTTCAACTAATTATTTCCTGAAAAAACAAAGGGGTATTTACTAAGTAGAACACACTGTCAGCCACTCTAAACTGCTCTAACTTTGCCAAGCCTAAATGGCAAGTTAGGAACCAATTCCTGGCTCCCCTATTTGATAACTTACATAATTCTACAGGCTCTTTCTACATGCTAAGCCAAAATCTTAAGAGATTTAAGACTAACGTAGACATTAGCAAATGCATCACCCTTTTTTCCTACTAACATCGTTTTTCCCTATAAAGTTCTCTTCAACACTTTTAGTACCCGTCTACAGATAGTATCAAGAAACACTTTATTTTGCCTGTGGCTCCTCAGGCTCAAAGGCTTGGGAGTAGGGAAAGAAAAAATAAAAGTTGGAAATACTGTCCTCTCTTCCTCAATGCCCTGGACTTTTGCAGCTAGGCAAAGGCAATGATTCTGCATTTAATCACCAGATGAATAAGAAACAGATTTGAATTTAAACGAAAGATAAAGGATTGCAAGAACACTCAGTAAAGACTACTGCCTCTATTTCTTTGCAAAGCAGCTCTCAGGATCTGCCAATGAACCTCATTTTGACATGGAACACCCCATCCACTCTAATCCAGGGCATATCCCTCAAGACACAGTCAGTCAACTGGAACACTGCCAACTTCTGCTTGGGAGTTGTGTGAAGAACAGCAGCAACAAGAGCCTACTTTGAGAAGGAGATCAACAATCACACTCAAGAAGAAAAGAAGTTATTTGGCATAGAGATGCATGTTGCCAAAATGTTAGTCACAGCCTCAAGGTCCCAGTTTATGTCTCTGCAACTATTCTTTGCTTTGACAGAGTCCATTCTCTGACCCAGGAAACCAAGCTCAGCTTCTGTCACCCTCCCCATTTGAAGCAGTGAAGAATCCTTTCAATCTGGTAGTATCAAACTGTGACAGAGACAAGATGTCCACCAAAGACTAAAAAGGAGAGGAAAAAATGTGTAATTTGCCATTTTCCACTTAGGACTGGCACAAGTAGAGCAATGGCAAAAAGACAAGATAGGAAAAATGGAAAATCATTACGATACAGCAGCGGGCTATACCAACAGCCTGCCCAGGAGCTCTCAGCCTCCATAAGTTATCTCAAACCCCTCTTAAAAACAATCCAAAAAGGTACACTGTAGGTTGAAATAACGACTTAATATTAAGCAGGTTTTTACCCCCAAAAATAAGTGAATATGCTTCGTGGCCTGCAGCTCTTCCTGGGGTTAGTATGAAGTCTGTGTTCTCCTCAAACAGCCTGAACCAACAGCCTGTGAATTTCAGAATTACTTCAGAGCTATAGGAAAACAGACTCAAGTGCACCAGGTTACTTTCCCAACCACAGAGCCCGAGAAGTCAAGAAAGAAACATTCGATAATATTCTCTTCAACCGTCTCCTCTCTCTTCCCTCTTTCTTAAAAACCATCAGTAAAACTCGAAAATTCCACTGTTCTCCACACCTTCCACCCTCCCCGGCATTTCACCTTTGTGCTGACATCACGTAACTAATCAGTACCAACTAGGGTAAACAATATTCTGATATCAAGTGTGAATTACAATTAGAAACTGCCCCTTCTTTTAGCACATCCACGTCACACCTCAGAAATGCCAAGACTTTCAGGAACACTTCTAAGCTAAACAAGTTCACCTTTGGGCAAAGTGTTCAGAGGATCATGCCCAAAGAAAAAGCTAAAACAGGCCAGGTGCAGTTGCTCACGCCTGTAATCCCAGCACTCTGGGAGGCCAAGACGGGAGTACTAATTGAGGCCAAGGAGTTCGAGACCAGCTTGAAGAAGGGCAAGACCCCATCTCCACAAAAAATAAAAAAATAAAAATTAGCTGGCACCCACCTGTAATCCCAGCTACTCAGGAGGCTGAGGCAGGAGGATCACTTGAGCCCAGGAGTTTGAAGTTGCAGTGAGCTATGATGATGCCACTGCATTCTAGCCCAGGTGACAGAGTGAGACTCTGTCTCAAAAAAAAAAAAAACAAACAAAAACAACAACAACAAAAAAAAAAACAGCATTTCAACAGATTAACAATAAAGAAGCTAAAACTGTACACTGCACACTGGGCTCCACCAACCAACAAGGCCACAGTGACTGGACCAAAACATAAGGCTCAACTGTCCAAAATACTATGTTCCAATGAATTCTTGAGGGTTCAGAAGGTCAGTGCCTGTCAAGAGTAAGATACAGACCATGTGAGATGGCTCACACCTGTAATCCTAGCACTCTGGGAGGCGGAGGAGGGAGGATGGCTTGAACTCAGGAGTTCAAGACACCCTGCTCCCCCCGCCCCGCCCCCGCAAGAGCCAAGACCCCCATCTCTACTACGAACAGAAAAAATTAGCCAGGCGTGGTGGCATGCACCCGTATCCCAACTATTCAGGAGGCTGAGGCAGGAGCATCACTTTGAGCCCAAGAGTTTGAGGTTGCGGTGAGCTATGATGGCACCACAGTACTCTAGCCCAGGCGACAGAGCAAAACTGTATCTCAAAAAAAAAAAAAAAAAAAAGAGTAAAATACAGTTGTCTCTTGGTATCAGCGGGAGATGGGTTCCAGTATCCGTGCAGATAGCAAAATCCATGGATGCTAAAATCCCTTATGAAAAATGGTGTAGTATCTGCACATAAGCTATGCATATCCTCCCATATATTGTAAATCATCTTTAGATGACTTATAATACCTAACACAATGTAAATGCTATGTAAATAGTTGTTGTACCGTTTAGAGAATAAGACAAGAAGAAAAAAGTTTGTACACATTCAGTACAGATGCAACCATCCATTCTTTTTCCTCAAATATTTTTATTTTATTTTATTTTATTTTTTGAGATAGAGTCTCACTCTCTTGCCCTGAGTAGAGTGCTGTGGTGTCAGCCTAGCTCACAGCAACCTCACACTCCTGGGCTCAAGCAATCCTCCTGCCTCAGACTCCCAAGTAGCTGGGACTACAAGCATTTGCCCCCACGCCCAGCTAATTTTTCTATTTTTAGTAGAGACAGGGTCTCACTCTTGCTCAGGCTGGTCTCCAACTCCTGAGCTCAAGCAATCCCCCCCGCCGCCTCCCAGAGTGCTAGGATTACAGGCGTGAGCCACCGCACCCGGCCTTTCCCTCAAATATTTTTGATGGGAGGTTAGTTGAATCCAAGTATGTGGAACCCACTGACAGATATGGAGGGCCAACAGGTGGCTAGAAAATAAAACAATGCATTCTCCCACAGCCAATTGACCTCGTTCATCCCCAACTTTAACTTCCCTATCTTCATCTTGATGGCAGCCAACACAATGTAACACAATATGAAATTTCTGACTTCTAAAAGTTGACATTAAGAAGAATTAAAAAACTGAACATCTCTAGAAACAATGAAGTTCAGGGGAAAAGAAAATTGAACATGCATGAAATCAAAACCAACTCTTCCCTGGCACCAAAAAAAAAAAAAAAAATGCAGCAAGGCTGACAAGAAAAAACTGAGAAAGACATGTCTTCTAAATATCAGTATCTCAACCTTATTTCCAGAGATCACTTCTTTGCAACCACTTTAAAGATCTCATTTGGTTAACACGAGCTTTTAGAGACAGGGATGCACGAGACCTATATGTAGAAGGGGAAAAAATGAGAACTTAATGATTTGTCTCAAAGTCACTTGGTAAATCCACAGATGGGCTAAAACAGCTTTTATTCCCTGAGGTTCTCTTCTGGTTTGTAAAAGAAGAAAAGAGTATACAACAGCATTCAGGGCCGAGCACGGTGGCTCATGCCTGTAATCCTAGCACTCTGGGAGGTCCAGGTGGGAGGACTGCTTGAGCTCAGCAGTTCGAGATCAGCCTGAGCAAGAGCGAGACCCTGTCTCTATATATAAAAAGAAAAAAACAGTAAGTCATTCAGAAATAAAAACTTTAAGGCAAAAATAACCGCATGAGAAAAAGAGGTGGGCCTTGGGAGAGCCCAAAGCAGTAATAGATTCAAGTCCCTTTAAAAATATGAATTCCATTACACACCAGCTTCTTCCAGCTCCTCATCCCGATGTTATCTTTTAAAAACTTTCCTTCCTGATCAGAAACTCAACCATGCATATTGCCCAAGTTAAACATTTTAAGATTTCCATCTTCCCTCACTTCACAACGCTTCAACATGAACCCTCAACTCCAGGTGGTCCCATGCTCATTTCAACACTTCTCAATCCAACTTTTAACTCAATTCCCATTCCCTCTCAACTAACGCTCTCAAGATTCCCTCTAGTGTAAGCAGTTTCCCGAGTCATCCTCCCAACCATTGGTTTTCACCTAACTCAATCCCCAAAATGTCACACTGGCCTCCTCACCCACAGCATCCTGCTAATTAGCTGTCCCCAACAGGTCCTCCCTTCCTCGTCTCCCTTTTTGCGCACGACTACCTCGCTCCTCACCCAGAGTTTGCCGCCTTACCTTACCCAACCCTTCAGGAGCCCTTATTTCCTGTCTCTCAAAAACCCTCCTCCCCATTTTCACAGTCCGCGCTAGCCCCAAACCAATTCCCGACCACTCCTCCCCACGCCCATTCTCTTCCAGGTTCTTCAGACCCAGCCCCCAGGCCCCAGTCCCTCAGACCCCGCCCCCAGGACCCCTCTCCTTCCTCAGGCACCTCCTCCAATTCCCCGTCTCTCCTCAAGCCCCGCCCCAAGCCCCCCTCCCCCGGCTCTCCCTCCCACTCAGGTCCGCAGGTCATTTCAGCGACGGACTCAGCCGCCCCAGCCTCTTTCTGACCTGGCCGCGGCTGCTCCGGGAGCAAATCCTCCGCCACCTCTGCTCCGGCTGGGTCCTGTCCCGCTCGCCCCCCGGCAGGCTCTCTTTCTCGCCGCCGCCGCCGCCCCTTTTGCCAACCCGGAAATGGATCTGCTCCCACCGTCCCCAGCGTCCGCGAACAAAATGGAGGCGGGGGAAAAAGGAGGACGGAGCAGAGAGAGAAGAGACACTAGACGCATGCGCCTCTCGAAAGCCCGCCCCCTGCTGGCGCACGTAAAGGCAGAAGCGACCGGATCGGCAGCCATCTTTGGAAGGTCTCGAGAACTTCGCTTATCAGCTGAATATCAGCTGAAAATCAGCGTTTGCAATTTTGGCTGCAGTTAGAATCACCTGGGAAGGTTTTACTAACTAGTGATGCCTGGGATCCACTCCCCGAATATTCTGATTTAGTTGGTCTTGGGTACAGCCTAGGCATTGGTAGTTTTAAAATTGCTCAGGTGATTCATTCTAGCGTGTTGCCAAGGTATAGAAACTCTGGGCTAAGCAGAGTCATTCTTGAATATATTTCTTTTTCGTCTTTATTCCACCTCACACACGCACACCTTCCCCCATAAATGTCCTTTCCTAATCTCCAGTTAACGAAGAACCGCCTCAGCCAACCTTCCAATAGTCAAGCTCCGGTTGTCATAGCAACAGAGAGGCAGACCCCCCCCCCCAACAAGTCATCGTTTACGTCATCTTTAGCCACCTGACCTGAACACTGGTCTCTTCTTTCGCGGGCCGGGGGTTCCTCCAGTCTCCAGGACTGGAGCTTAGTCTGCGGACTCCTACAGCTGCTTGGGCCAGGAAGAGAAATCCTGTACCCTCTCGGGGCGGCGGTGGGGGGAGATGCGGTTAACTCCGTGGCAGCTGACTAAGGACCCCTCTCTAGTCCACCCACAAAAGCCTTTTCCGTTGCAGCCAACCCCATTGCCGTATAGCCTCAAGATGCTCTTTGGGTCAACTCCATTCCTAGCGCTGAATCCGAAGTAAGGGGATAGACTTGGGACTGTACCCATTACTTACAAGCTGTGTGCCCTAGGGCCACAGCTATTCTATCTGTAAAATAGGTATAATAGTGCCTGTCCCATCTGTCTCATAGGGTTGTTGGAAGGCACCAATCAGGCAGTGAATGGGAAAACACGTGATAAACCCTAAGTTATTATTTTTGTTTTTCTCCTGTTCTGCCATGAGTAGTGCTGGGCACCACCCACTATTCAGGCACATGTCACATTGAGAACCTGCTGTGGGCCAGACACTGGGCTAGGCACCACGAGATTACTACAGAGGTGACTAAGATAGAGCCTCTACCCTCAGGGAACTCACTGTGTTGGGCAGACTGGTATGTAAACAACTAGCTGAGATGCAACTCAGTGTGTGATTACTACCATGGAGACATATATGCTGTAGGACATCAGACAAGGAAGTGATTAATTCCTATTAAAGAATGGGAGAAATTTTCCTACATGGTTTTGAACTAAGCCTTGAAGGATGAGTAGAATTTTATTACTAATCAGAGAAGGCAGGGAACACATTCTGGGCCTAGGGATCAGTAGGTACAAAGGTAAAGATTTTAAAGTATCTATGTCTTGCCTGCATGCCTGAAGGTGAGGTGATTGGGCCAGGAGATGGTGGATCTAAACTCCTTACCAGAGCCTCCCAGCTCTTCAACCTTATCTCCTACCAGTCCCCTCCTTGTTCAGGCTACACTACATGGACCTGATTTCTATCACTACAACACACCAATTGTAGTAGTTCCCACCTCAGGGCCTTTGTACTAGCTGTACTCTGCCTCTTCCTCATTTTCCAAGCCTTAACTCAAATGCCCCCTCCTCAGAGAGCATTCCCTGCCCACCATAGGTAATGTAAGTCCCCCACACTTTATAACATCACTGGGAAGCCACTGGGGTGGATACAGGGACATCTCACCCAGACTTGGAGAGATCGTGATAGGCTTCATAAAGAATAACTCAATGAGGCCATTCTCCTGCCTCAGCCTGCCTAGAAGCTGGGACTATAGGCATGTGCCACCACACCTGGCTATTTTTTATATTTTTAGTAGAGATGGGGTGTCGCTCTTGCTCAGGCTCATCACAAACTCCCAATTTCAAGAGATTCTCCTGCCTCGACCTCCCAGAGTGCTAGGATTACAGGCATAAGCCACCACACTCAGCCAACCCAGAGGATCTTGAGAAGTTATAAATGGCTGTTGTTTTAAGCCACTAAGTTTGGAATAGTTTGTTATGCAGTAATAGGTCCCCAAACAGAAATCTAATGATGAAATCTAAGCCCAGGGTTATAGAGGGAAGAGAAGAGGGCTTAGGAGAGGGCCAAGGAACTCCACACGCAAGGGCCAGGCTGAGGGAGATTGAGAAAGAGAGGACAGAGGGAAACCCTGAGAGTTTATCATTCTGGAAGCTGTGATGAGCGTTCCAGAAGGAAGAATGGTCAGAGATATGAAATGCTGGTGAAAGGAAGGTAAGTGTCCTTGGATTTGGTTACATGGGAGCCATTGGTGTCCTTGACCAGGGCAGTTTCGGTAAATAATGAGAGCAGAAGCCAGATACAGGGGGTTAAAGAATGAAAGAGAAACATAGAGCAGTAAAACCAAACCAACCAGAGTTATGCATTTTGATCAAGCATTGACCAGAGTCACACATACTGATCTCACAAGCATAATATTGAAGGGGGGAAGTTGCTGAATACCGCATCCAGTATGATAGTATTTATATAAAATTTTAAAACATTCAAATATAAAACACTCCTAAAACTCAATAATAAAAAGACAACTGAAAAGTGGGTAAAGAATGTTGTAATGGGTTGAATAATGCCCACCAGAATTTGCATTCATCCAGAACTTAGGAATTCGACCTTATTTGGAAATAGGGTCTTTGCAGATGTAATTAGTTAAATTGAAGTCATGCTGGGTTAAGATGAGGTCATAGTGAATTAGGTGAGCCCCAAGTCCAATGCCTGGTGTCCTTATAAGAAGCAGAGAGGACACAGAGAGACACACAAAGGGGAGAACCCCAGGTGAAGACAGAGACAGAGATTGGAGGGATGAGTCTACAAGCCAAGCAAATAAAATTCACATCACATAAAACTCACCGTTTTAACCACTTTGAAGTATACAATTGAGTGAGTGGTTTTTAGTACATTTACAATGTCATACAACCACCACCACTATCTAATTCCAGAATATTTCCATAACCCAAAAAGAAACCTCATATCCATTAGCAGTCTCTCCCCATTCTGACCTCCCCCAGCCCCTGGCAACCACTAATCTACTTTCCGTCTCTATGGATTTGTCTATGCTGGACATTTCATATAAATGAAATCATGGAATACATGGCCTTTTGTGTCTGACTTCTTTTTTTTTTTTTTTTTGAGACAGAGTCTCACTCTGTTGCCCGGCTAATGTGCCATGGTGTCAGCCTAGCTCACAGCAACCTCAAACTCCTGGGCTCAAGCAATCCTACTGCTTCAGCCTCCTAAGTAGCTGGGACTACCGGCATGCACCACCATGCCCGGCTAATTTTATATATACATATATTTTTTTTTTTTAGTTGTCCAGCTAATTTCTTTCTATTTTTTTTTTTTTTTTTTTAGTAGAGACGGGGGTCTCACTCTTGCTCAGCCTGGTCTCGAACTCCTGAGCTCAAATGATCTGCCTGCCTTGGTCTCCCAGAGAGCTAGGATTACAAGCGTGAGCCACCACGCCAGGCCTGTGTCTCACTTCTTAACATAATTTTTTCAAGGTTTATCCATGTTGTAGCATATATCAGTACTTCATTCCTTTTTAAGGTGTAATAGTATTCCATTCTATGGATACACCACATTTTGGTTTATCCATTCACCAGTTGATGGACATTGGGTTGTTTCCACTTTTTGACTATTATAAATAACGCTGTTGTGAATATTCTTATACAGGACGTTCTTTTTGGGGTGATGAAAATGTTCTAACATTGATTGTGAAGGTTGCACAACTCTGTGAATATACTAAAAACCATTGAATCGTACACTATAAAATAGGTGAATTATATGGCATGGGAATTACATCTTGATTAAACCCTTACCCCCCAATATGAAAACACTTGTTTTGAGGTGTATGCATACATAGTAAACATTTACAGAAATGCGTGGGAATGATACCACACAGAGGAAAGTGGTTGTCTCTAGGGAGAGAGGTACCATCTCTCTGCGGAGGGATGTGACTGGGGACAGGTACCAGGGGCTTCAGCTGTAGGGCAAAGTTTCATTTTAAGCTGAGTGGTGGAGACACGAGTGTTTATTATATTAGTCTTTAAGTTTTTTTGTGAGATTGAAATATTATACAACATATTTAAAAATATTTTTAAATATTTGCTATTTAAAATTTGTTATTTGCAAGATGCCAAAAATCACCACCTACTAACAGCAGAGAGGGGAAAAAAAGGTGTCTTTTTAATGCAGAGATCTGGCAGTCCGCCCTTATCTAAAGGGTCAAACTTAACCATCACAAATATGGGCCAACCTGATGTTATGCACCTCCCACTATAATGCAATTAACAGCATCACCTATAAAGTGTTCTTCCCTAGAATATTTAAGCTCCAGAAACCACTAGAACTATGCGCTCCAATTTCGGAGCTGCTAGCCACTTGTGGCTATTGCACAATTAAAATGTGACTAGTCCAATTTGAGATATACTGTAAGTATAAAATGCATACCAGATTTCAAAGGCTTAAGACCCCAAAGAAGAATATAAAATATCTCATTAATATTTTTATGTTTCTTACATGTTGAGATATTATTTGGGATATGTTGAGTTAAATAAAATGTATTATTAAAATTAATTTCACGTGTTTCTTTTTACTCTTTTAAAGTGGCTACTAGAAAATTTAAGTTATATACATGGCTCATCACATTTGTATTGGACAGTGCTGCAGAGGGCAGAACTTACAGCTTTCCCTGTATAGGGGTGATGAAGATGCAAGTAAACATCACCACGGGGAAACAATCAGACAAATGGAGAATTTCGGGCATTTTACAAGACATTAGCCAGGTGTGGTGGTGCGTGCCTGTAGTCTCAGCTACTCCGGAGGCTGAGGCAGGAGGATTGCCTGAGTCTAGGAGTTTGAGGTTGCAGTGAACTATAATGGCACCACAGCACTCTAGCCCGGGCAACAGAGTGAGATCTCGTCTCAAAAAAAAAAAAAAAAGACTTGAGAGATTTAAATGCTAAAAGGGAAAGAGCCAATAGAGAGGGAGAGACTGAGGAAACAAGTTCTTCTGGTCAAATACCACTAATGCTTGTGGATAGACCCCCTTAGGGGTATTCAAGATTCCTGCAAGAAGTGCTCCATCCTTCTCTCCGTCCTGCAGCCTCGTGCCCATCGCCAGGCGCCTTAAGAAAGTAATCTTGGTGGTGACACCTAGTGGATTAAAAGGGCACTGCCTAAATCCTTCGCTCTGTGTACAGTACACCCCATCAAAAGGGCACCTTATGACGCCGGGTTCATTGCTAGACCAGCCTAGGAGGCGTGATGGTACCAAGTAAGCTCATCCTCTCAACCCACAGCCCACAGAGCTGTTTTATCACCTCTTGGTAAAGCACAGGCAGGGTGGAGGAAGGGCTCGGAAAAGGTAGCACCCCGCCCCCTAACCATAGTCAGGTGACCTGCAGCCTGATGAACACAAGGTGGACGTTTCTCAGCTATTCTGGTTCCCAGGATTTGCGGAGTTTGAACTGCGGGATATGCAGTCCGAGTAACTGTGTTCGAGTCCTTGCTAGCTGTGAGGGCTAGGGTTGGGAACTTGATCTCACTGTGCCTCCATTAAGAAATCTCTCAGGCTGGGCACGGTGGCTCATGCCTGTAATCCTAGCACTCTGGGAGGCCGAGGCGGGTAGATCCCTTGAGCTCAGGAGTTCAAGACCAGCCTGAGCAAGAGTGAGACTCCGTCTCTACTAAAAATAGAAAAAATTAGCTGGGCAACTAAAAATAAAGAAAAAAAAATTAGCTGGGCGTGGTGGTATGCGCCTATAGTCCCTGCTACTCAGGAGGCTGAGGCAGAAGGATCACTTGAGCCCAGGAGTTAGAGGTTGCTGAGAGCTAGGCTGATGCCACTGCACTCTAGTCCGGGCAACAGAGTGAGACTCTGTCTCAAAAACACCCTCCCACACAGACAAAAAAACCTCTCAAGACCTCAATTCCTCATCTGGAAAGTGGAGCTGATAGAACCCACCACACGGATTTTGGGGGAAGACTAAATGAGAGAATGCAGGTAAAGCCGAGCACAGCGAGTGGCAAAGTACACTCTCTGGAAGGTCAACACTTACCATCACTTTGGAGAAGGAGATAACTGATGGTCTAAAGGTCACCAAGAGGCTGGGGCAGGAGGACAGGGACTGGGCCCCCACGATCCTGCTTGAGGGCATAGAGTCCGTAGGGTGTGACCAGCACCCTTTGAGGAGGGCAGAATCTGTCCAACCTCGGCACTCCTGGCTCCCCTAGCAACTGGTCCAATAGGGCAGGGCCAGCTCTCCGTGCTGAGCAAGGCCCAATTCCCAAGCGACTCCCAGTGCCTTGTCCCTGACTTCCCACTTCCAGTCTTTAGCCATCAAACCCTATTCCTGCTTCGAGGCCTGGGTCATTTCTTCCAAGAAGTTTTTGCCCCCTCCCCCATCCCCAGACTAGCAGTGAATCTCCTTGGCTTAATTCCGAGAGCACTTATCATCCTGTGTCTTGTTTCACTCTATGGCTCCTATTTCAAACAATCTAATTTATTCATTCAACAGATATGTATTGAGTGCCTTCTCTGTGCCAGGTGCTGGATGGTGAGCAAGACAGACTCACGCAGCTAACATTCTGATGGAAGAGGTAGACACTAAGCAAATACACAAAGAAATAAATATGCTGTCAGGTAGTGATGAGCACCTTGAAGAAAATAGAGGAGGGTAAGCGGGGGACAGAGAATGAGGGGTAGGTGGGATCTTGTCATCAGAGTGGTCAGCAAAGGCAAAATCCCAGGGACAAGAATGAGTGTTATGTGTTTTAGGAACAGTAAAGTGGTCAGTGTGGCTGGAGTGGAGTGAGTGATGGGCAAAGGGATAGGAGAGGGCATCAGGGAGGGGGGATTTTAATTTTTAATCTGTTACTGAAAACTTGAGTGTAACAATCTGAATTGCTTTAATTGAGATATAGCATAACCACAATAAGATATATAAATTTTGCATGAACAACTCAACGAGCAAATGCAAACACTGTGTGGTGACCACCCCCAGGTCACAACATAGAACATTTCTATCACCCCAGAGGGCTTCCTCATGTCCCTTCCCAGTCAATACTTTCTCCCACCCCATTGAGTAACCACTATTTTTACTTCTATTCCAACAGATTAATTTTCCCTGTTCTTGAACTTCTTTTACATGGAATCATACAATATATAGTCTTATGTGCCTGCCTTCTTTTACTCAATATTAAGTCTGTCCCATGTGTGGTAGCACCTGCCTATAGTGCCAGCTGCTTGGGAGGCTGAGGCAGGAGGATTGTTTCAGCCCAGGAGTTCGAGGCCATAGTGAGCTATGATCGGAACACTGCACTTCAGCCTGGGCAACAGAGCAAGACTCCAACTCTAAAAATAAAATAAATAAAAAGTCTGGGCCAGGCGCGGTGGCTCACACCTATAATCCTAGCACTCTGGGAGGCCGAGGCAGGAAGATTGCTTGAGGTCAGGAGTTCGAGACCAGCCTGAGCAAGAGCAAGACCCCATCTCTACTAAAAAATAGAAAAAAATTAGCTAGGCAATTAAAAATAGAAAAAAAAATTAGCCGGGCATAGTGGTGTGCGCCTGTAGTCCCAGCTACTTGGGAGGCTGAGGAAGGAGGATTGCTTGAGCCCAGGAGTTTGAGGTTGCTATAAGCTAGGCTGACACCACAGCACTCTAGCCAGGGCAACAGAGTGAGACTCTGTCTCAAGAAACAAAAGAAAGTTAAGTCTGTGAGATTCATTCGTACAGGTAACAGTCCTTTGTTCCTTTTTCTTGCTATGTAGTATTCCATTGTATGAATATGCCCCAACTTATTTGTCCATTCACCTGTTGAAGGACACAGGATTTTTGTCCAGTTTTTTTTTTTTTAACATGAATAAAACTGCTGTGATCATTATTGTACGTGTCTGGTGGATACAAGCGCTAATTTCTCCTGGGTGTACACCTAGAAGTGGAAATGCTAGGTCATAGGTTAGGTGTACATTTAGTTTTAGTAAATACTAGCAAGCAGTTTTCTAAAGTGGTTGTACCACTTTACAGTCCCACCTGCAATGTATGAAAGTTCCAGTTGCTCCACATCCTCACTGACACCTGATATTGCCAGTCTTTTTAAACTTAGCCATATGTGATCTGATTGGGGTTTTTGTCTATTTGTTTGTTTGTCCAGAGACAGGATCTCTCTCTGTCACCCAGGCTGGAGTGCAGTGGAATCATCAGAGCTTGCTGCAGCCTCAAACTCAGCCTCCTGAGTAGCTGGGACTAGAGGTGTGCGCCACCACACCTGTTTAAGAGACAGGGTCTTGCTATGTTGCCCAGGCTGGTCTTAAACTCCTGGGCTCAAGCGATCCTCCTGCCTTGGCCTCCCAAAGCAATGGGATTACAGATTAGGTTTTAAAAAGAGCACCCTGGCTGTAGTGTGGAGACCCAACTGGTAGCAGCTAGGAGTGGGTTGGAGAGAAGAAGCCGAGAGACAAGGAAGGAGGCCATTGTAGTCATGCAGGGAGGATATGAAGGTGGTTTGGACTAGGGTGGTCATAGGGGAGCCATGGAGAAGTGGCTCAATGAGGATATGTTCTGGAATTGTAGCTGATGGGACTGGCTGAGATAAATGAGGGATAGGAGAAGGAGGCATCAAAGGTGAGTCCTAGCTTTTTGCCTTGAAAACCAGGGTGGATGAGAGGACCGTTTTCTTAGATGCAGAAGATTGAGGAAGGAACAGATGGGGGCCAGTGGAAGATTGAGGGCTCCTGTGTGGCTACTTGAGTACATGCTGCCTGCTGGAACTCAGGCTATCGTTAGAGCCTAGCAGTAGGCTCTGTGTGCCCCATCTCTTAGTAGAACTGGTAAATATTAGCTGTGTGAATCGTGCGTGCCTGCTGCAGTGGACAGACCTGGGTCAGGGGACCAGTGCTGCCCCCTCACACACCCTGTAACTTGGACCTTATGCTGGGACCACTCAGCCTCTGTCTCCTACCTTATAGAGTTAGAATGAAACGTGATCGCATATTTATGCTACCTGGAACATGAGAAAACTAAAACATCCCAGTGCTATGTGAGGTTGGCACCTTTTCCTCTCACTCACTTTTTCAAAGGCATCCAGAACAGCCCTGCTGAGGCCTGGGAGCACCGAGGCCACCCTGCTCCCCTCCCCCAGCCCTTCCCCAGCCTCAAAGGAACAGAATGGAGAACAGCAGGCGGGTTGATTCATAGACTTTATCTGCTTTTTCTCCACCCAGTGCTTTCTGCAATGACAACTGAGCCTGTACAACACGCATGGTTCACTCTGTTAAAGCTGTAGGGCACGGGAAGGGGCTGGGGGCCCTGGGCAAGGCGTCAGGGCTAGGGGCGAGTCGCAGCCAAGACCGGGCTGGTGGGTCCCAGCATTCAAGGAGGGTCGGGGAAGCTGGAGTGAGGAGGAAGGGCGGGAAGTCAGGGCTGAGGGCACAGGAGAGCGCATCAGCAGTTGCAGGGAGGCGGCAGGGAGAGGAGGGCGGCCAAAGCCACTGTGAGGGCGGGAGGGGGTGGGTCACAGCGCCTGCGTAGGTCCATGGACATTTTTTGTAGCAGGAAGAAGACAGACCGCTGTATAAAAGGGACTGTACAACATTACCTATGATACAATGTTTACATATGATACAAGGCTCTTTCCCTCTTTGAGTTTTAAAAAATAAATTTACAATTCCAGAGCTTTGGGTAAAAAATATATACACCCTCGGAGCAGGAGCAGCCGCGGTTTTTGCTACTGCTGCTGCTGCTGTCTCTTCAAGAGGGAAAGAGGTGGTGCCAGAAAGGAGGGTGAGGCTGAGCCAGGAAACCTCACCCAGTAGCTGCCAGGAGCCCCTGCACCCCTCAGTCCTGGAGGCCCGTGGCGGGAGAAGGAGGGAGCAGAGATAATAAAGGCCTTGCCGGAGTCCAGTTTCGCCTTTATGGTCTCTGCTGTCCCCCCAGCCCCACCTTTGGGGGGCTGCCTGCCCCAGATACAGGGATCCACCCCACCCCAGCTCCAAGGGAAGGACAAAGGGGAAGTCAAAACAGGGAGAGGGACGAGACCATGTTGTTGGTGTCAGACACAGGAGCCAGAAGGGGATGCCAACTCCCTCCTTAGCAGTGAAACACCCCAAAAAGCAGGAGTGTGGGCAGCAGGCACCCCTAACTCCTGGTACTGCTGCATCCCACCCCACTGCAAGGCAGAGGGAGGGTCCTATAGGCAGCTTAGGCCTGTGTTTCCCTGAGCATCTTTCACCCTCTCATTGGAGTTCACCCGGGGACCTTCGGGAGGCCTGAGTAGAGGACTCACAAGGGCTGTTGGGGCACCCCTCCCGCCTGCTGCTGCTCCCTGCCCTTAAAGCAGCTTGGCCCACAAGCCTGGGCACGCAGGGCAGCGTGAGGAGCTGAGCAGGGAGTGGTGGGGGTGGGGAAAGCACCCCGCACGTCCCAGGGGCAGAGTAGCACCGAACAGAAGGACCCCCCCAGCACACACAATATCACCCCTCAACTACCAGATGCACTCCTGCTCCCTAAAAGGGGACACATGCACACGAGCACACACACGCACACACAGGGTAATATAATATTCAGGGGAGCATATCCAGGGGGCCCAGCCCTGACCGGGGAAACAGGTGGACAGGTGGTGGAGGAGAAGGCTGCCGATCCCTCCCACAATTCCGCTCTGCAAGATGACGGCCGGGCGAGGTGGCTCACGCCTGTAATCCTAGCACTCTGGGAGGCCGAGGTGGGAGGATCGCTTGAGGTCAGGAGTTCGAGACCAGCCTGAGCAAGAGCGAGACACCTCCCCCCTCCATCTCTACTAAAAATAGAAAGAAATTAACTGGACAATTAAAAATATATAGAAAAAATTAGCCAGGCATGGTGGCACATGCCTGTAGTCCCAGCTACTCGGGAGGCTGAGGCAGAAGGATTGCTTAAGCCCAGGAGCTTGAGGTTGCTGTGAGCTAGGCTGACGCCACGGCACTCTAGCCCGGGCAACAGAGCGAGACTCTGTCTCCAAAAGAAAAAAAAAAAAAAAAAAAGATGAGAGGGTGGGCAGCTTTCTTTCCTGCTTGGGAAGACGACAAAGTTGGAAACTCCACGGGTGGGAGGGGCAGAGGATCTCTGCCCCGTTTCCCAGAGAGGGCAGGAACCAGCAAAGTGTGGTTTTGGCTTGAAGGAGCAATAGGGAGAGGATGTCAGCAGGATGAACAGGCTCATGAGTCCAGGGGTAAGTCCATCCAGCTCTCTTCCCCGTGGCGTGGGAAGTTGCTCCAGGGGAAAGATGTCAGATGCGGGTTAGGACATCGTACAAAGTGCTTGAGTGCCAGGTGCCCAAAGACCCTGGTAGGGGCTGACCAGAACCTCCCTTCTCACTGACTATTTGCCTCCAGCTTGTAGGAGAGCTCGAAGAGGAGGTTCTGGTTGTCGATGACCTGGAACTGGCGCACGTAGGCCTTGGTCTGCAGGTGATGAGGGGATGCCTCCATGTCCAGGCCTGGGTGTAAGATGAGAGAGGCAGTCAGGTTCCCGGCCTCCCTTCATCCTCTGCGCACACACCGGGCAGAGGATAAGGCTGTGGACTGGGACAGGTGCTGGGAGAAGGGCCTCTGGGGAGGCCAGGGAGAGAATGGAGAACTGACAAGTGGACGGAAATCCATATTTGAGCAGGGAGTTCTCCCCGGAACCCTCCCACTCGGTCAAATCTCTACCTGTAATGCTCTCCGAACCCCGGGTACTCACAAAGCGGCCGGCTCCGGTATTTGCGGATTGTCCTCACTTTTTCAGCCACTGAATGCTGGGAGATGACAAAGAATGAGCCCTGAAAAGGGCACAGAAAGATGCTCCCCCTCTTCTGCTCCCCCTCCTCCATTCACCAGCTCTATTGGTCTTGCTCCCTCCAGTCCCTCTCTGAAGGACCAAAGAAAGGGGTGTAACAGGGTGCCAGGCGAGGGGGAGGTAGAGTTGCCCCCAAACTGCCTGTCAGCTTTGCCACTTGTGGGTGGGTTGCCACAGTGATGCCACCAGGGAGACAGTCAAGAGTCTGTTAGGCAAGCTGGGCACCATGGAGGAAGGCTGCTATTTTTAGGGAGGTGACAGGAGAGAGGGGGAGGATGCAGGCCCCCCACTCATGGGACTAGCGGTTGGCAGTGCCACTCACCAGCTTCTCAATGTTCACCAAACCATCCACAAGGGTCTTACTCCCCTCGTGCAGGAATGTCAGGTCTAGGGGAGGAGGAGGGAATTGGTGTAAGGAAAGGCTAAGAGAAGAGGACCTTCCCCTCCTGCAGAACCCACTGTAGTCTGGGGTGCCCCTCTCCAGGCGGGCACTCAGGGCTAGTCAAGAGCGGACTGAGAGTCAGAACTGGGGCATGGGAGAAGGAGAATGTGGATAGACGAGCTACAACTTGGAAGTAACTCTCTTACCTTTGAGGATCAGAGGCACAAAAGGAATCACCGGGGGCTTCATTTTAGAGATCACTTCTCGGTAGCTTTTGTGGTTCCTGCAGGGGTCCTAGCATTCCACAGAAGAGGGATCAAAGGACAGATGGGCCCATTGTATCCAGAAGCCACCCCCCCGACTCCCTCCCTCATCCCCCTGCCCTATATCCATCCCCACCAGACAGGATGTGTATAAGTGTCTAGGCGGGGGTGTGGTGGGGAGGAGATTGACTGCTCTCCCTTCTCCAGGGAAAACAGGGTAGCAATCCTTCCACCCTTCCCCTCCCAGCATGGTGGGGAGGGTGGGGGTCCCAGGCACTAAAAACCTTCAAAGGGAAGCTAGAGGAAGAGGGTTTCTGGGAACAGAGGGTTTCTGGGGTGTGGGTCCAAAGGCAGATGAAAGAGCCAAACCCACTCACTGTCAGGTTCTCAAATTTGCGGAACAAGTTCTTGAATTTCCCCGGCAGCTTCTGCAGAGAGTTTGAAGGAAGGAGAAGGGACATCAGAGTAGAGCTCCTTGGGTTACCTGGGAGCTCCTGACTAATGCCAGGTGTTAGAGGGGGAAAGGGTCTGCATGTCTTGCAGTGGGGGTGTGGGCAGGAGGGTGGAGGAGCTAGAAACAGTCCTGAGGAATTGATCATTCTGGGGAAAGCCAGACCTCTGCTTATGCGTGCGCCACGCACAAAGGTGGCCCCACTGAGTGTGGCTGTAACTCAGCCCAGCTCCCACAGCCAAGTCTGCAACCTGGCGGAGGGCTGCCTGCCCGCTCTCAGGCGGGGATCCCGGCTTTGCACTAATTTGCACAAAGACAGGGTCCAGTAGCCAAGCTGTGTACCCTGGGGCTGTATCTGCCAGAAGAGGGCGCCTCCTTCCCACGGGCACGAGGACTACAGGCTAGCTGCGTCCCAGGGGGAGCCCGGGATGCCAAGATGCCCAGGTAGGAAAGGGAGGGGTCTGGTCTCATCACCTCCCAGGTGAGCCGCAGGCGGCTGACGGCGGCGTTGTCCAGCCCCATGACCACGGCATAGAAGGACAGCAGGTCCTGGTTCTGTTTGCAACTGCGGGGTGGGAGGCGGGGTCAGGGGCCGTCCGGCAGCGGCAGGTCTAGCCGCGGGCCTCCTCGCCCCACTCCCGCCGCCCGCCGCACTCACATGGCCGCGATCTTGATAAACTTCTTGAGCAGCTGCGCGCGCTTGCCCGGGGCCTCGCAGAGCAGCACCTCGGTGGCCACCCAGTGTGTGACCTCGCTGCAGCGCTGCAGCAGCAGCTCCAGGTTGGCCGTCTCCCGGCGGCCGCGCTCCCCGTGGAACACGTAGTCCACGAACTCCAGCTGCACCCACGGTGCGGAGGGGCGGCCAAGGCGCCGGGGCGTGGGTGGGACGGTGGCAGTGCAAGGCGGTGAGGAGGGAAAGGCAGGAGGGCGGGGGCAGAAGGGGTGGAAAATAGAAAAGGAGGACAGGACGGGAAGCCACAGAGACGTGGTGGGGGGGGGGGAGCAAACATCCAACGTTAACAATATTCCACGTCTAGAGCGCTTACTAGGTGGCAGGCACTTGCTCAAGGTTGACTTATCCTCAAGACAACCATCTGGTAGACGTTATTGTCACTGTCTTATTTTATTTCTTTAAAAGTGAATATTTTAAAAATACTAACCCCATGTGAGATTCTGTGTAAGCAGCACTTGGGCCCTGAACCATTCTGCTATGGGGCTCTCTCTTTGCCATTATTTCAGATGAAGGGACAAAGGCTTAGAGCGGTTATAGCCATGCAGTGCCCAAGGGCATGCTGCAAGGGAGCCTTCTAACAGGACGCTCTGCTGCAGACACTGTCTGTCAAGGGCACATTTCTCCCTCCCGTCCCCAAGCCCAGCACCGGCTTCAATCCCCACCTCGTGCACACAGCGGAACAGCTCCCAGTGGAAGGCAGTAAGGTGGTTGGCAATGTCCTCAGGCTCCACTCGGTGGATCTCTGTGTCTCCAGGGGAGACCTGGATCTCCTCCGGGAGGGGCACCTGGTGGCAGGCAGGGGTGTAGGGGCTGGGCTTCTGGTGGCAGGGTGAAGGACTGCTCACAGCCCCGCTCAGCCAAGGCCTTGGGAAGGAGTTCTTACCAGGGCCTCATAGCTGTCCCGGGTACAGGCGAACAGGTGGCTGTTGATGCCCAGTGTGGTGAAAACACAGTCCTCAGTCGGCTGGAGAAGGACCTTCTCTGCAGGAGAACGAGCTGCTCAGCCTCAGCCCCAGCCACCGGCCCCCTCGCACACCCCAGCACTGTCCCCATCCTCTCCAGAAACTCCTAACCCCACAATGACATATTCTAGACTAACGGGACTCATCACCAGTTTATGCCAATTTATCTGAAATTTGTCAAATGATGATTTCTTTTATATTTATAACCTTTTTTATAAAACCCCTAACGTTCTTTCACAGCTCTTCTCTTATTCTATTGTCCCCGTGACTTTGGAAAGGCAGGAATTTTTTCCCCAACTTAGAGGAAAATAAGGCTGCGGCTACATTGCTGGCTTTCTGCCTTCTCACAGGGATTAGTGACCCACCCTGTGTCTTTAGCCTGAAAAATATAGCATCCTTAGATGCACAGGGACATTAACAGACCAGAACACAATCGACAGGTAAGGCAGCACCCAGATCAGAACCCAGGAGTTGCGGACCACTGCTTCCCAAATATTAATGCGCATAGGAATTCCTGGGGGTCTTGTTCAAATGCCAATTCTGATCCAGCAGGTCTGGGCTGGGATCTCAGATGCTGTGGTTTTTTTGTTTGTTTGTTTGTTTGTTTGCTTGTTTTTTAGAGATGAGGTCTTACTGTGTTGCCCACACTGGAGGGCAGTGGCTATTCACAGGTGCAATCATAGCACACAATTGCCTCGAACTCCTGGGCTCAAGTGATCCTCCTGCCTCAGCCTCCCCCAGGTGTCTGGAACTACAGGCACGTGCCACTGCACCTGGCTTCAAATGCTACATTTTTAACAAGCTCCCTGGTGCTGCACATGAGGCTGGTCCCAGGACCACACTTTGAGAAGCAAGGGCCTAGAATTCAGTCTTTACCCCTGCCCCAGGGCACTGAGCTTGTGAGTTTCTCCTCTTCAGGCCGTCAGCTCAGTTCTTCCTGACCCTCACCTCCGGAGGAGGCCACAGCAACCAGGATGAGGGATTCCTCACGCCCTGCGGGCTCCTCCGAGTACTGCAGTTTCTCCGTCACAGAGCCCAGAATGTCCTGCACAGATGCTGAAAGGCGGCTGCGTATGGTCACATAAGAGTGGTCAGGCATGTAGACCCGGCAGAAGACTGGACAGAGACAGAAGGCAGCTTTTCAACAGAGGGCAGAGTGGCCGCACTGGCACAGTCCCCTCCAGGGTGCCTCTGTTCCCCACCAGAGGCGGCCCTCTGAACAAGGTGCTGTGAAAGCGGTTAGTTCTTCTACAGTGGGAGACAGCACTGAAGGTGCCCAAGACCCAGGGACCCCACCTGTCCTCCTGAGCCACTCAGTATGCCCTGCCCCTTCTAATGCCCACACTCACTCTCATCGGAGCCCCGGAAGGCCACTCGGGTCTGCAGACAGGAGTCTATCCGGCGGAAGTGGCGGAAGAGTGGCTTCACCTGCTTGCTGGGTGGCTGGTTCTCCTCTGGAATCCTGGCAGGGACACAGCTGGGCATCAGCAAGCCCTGCCAGGTATAAGGAGCACCAAGCAGGCAACATCAAGCAGGAATATCAGAAGTGGGTCAAGGATGCACCAGCACCAGTTTCAGAAGGTGGTTAAGGGAGTCAGAAGACAGGACAATGACCAACATGGGACAACTGTCCAAGTGACCCAAATCAAATGCCACTTTTTCCATGAATTCTCTGACCCACCCCACCCACCAGGAAAGGTCACTTTCTTGCCTCAACTGCTAGAGAACATTGGGATACTTATGTTCACGTCTTATCTCTTCTGCGAGATCAAGAGCTTTTGAGGACTGGGATTGGTTCTTACTGAATTTTTTTTCATCCTCCAGGGCCTAGCATACTGCTTGGCACATGGTAGGTGGTAGGTCATCAGCTGTTTGCTGAATTTTTCCAACAAGAACTTCACAGTCTGGGAGGGAGCTAGACATGCACACAGCTACTTCTAACACGAGGCAGGAGGTGTTGGTGATATAACAAAGGTACCAGGACAGTTATGTTGGTGTGGGGGAAGGAGAAAACTATTCCTGAAAGGAGGTGCTGGGAAGTTTTCATTGAGAAGATGGCATTTGACCTGGGCCTTGGAGGACAACAGGAAGAGAAGAGGGTGGAAGAGAAGGGCATTCTGGGGTGGATAGTGTAGCTGACGACAGGAAGTTCGTTTGTAAGCAAAGGAGTTGAGAGAATGATGGGGTGTATAGGGCATGTCATGGGTAGAGGGGAACATGGGAGATGAGATGGCAAGGAACAGCAGAAGGCAGAAAGGGAAGAGTGTTGACTGCTATGCTGGGATGTTTAACTTTGTCTTGGAGGCAGTGGGGAGCATGGATGCTGATGGCATCATTTCTGGAAGTTTGAAAGATCCTCCTGGTGTCAGCATAGAGAAGGGAGGGAAGGGAGAGAAGGACACAGGACCCCAAGCGGAAGCCCTGGATAGGAGGCTTCGGCAATAAGCCAGAGAGATAAAGAGCCCAAATAAGGGTTGTGCTGGTAGGGATGGAGAGGAGAGAAACAGAAAGGGCGGAAGGGATGGATGGATGACTGGACAGACAGGGATGGCTGCAGTGGTGTCCTGAAGCTGGTTCACACTGGCTCACCGGAACAGATTGCTAAGTTTTTTGGGAATTTTGCCAAGGGTTTTCAAACGGTTACAAAAATATATATAAATATAAGTAAGCATATATGTTTTATAAACTCATCGTCAAATAAATTGTGACAAAAAGGTAGTTTCCTAATTGTTTTACTCCATTTTACAATTATCTATGCTCCCGAGGTTATTGACGCCGACTGTATTTGCGTGGTGGAAACACTACAACACAGCCCGAGTCTGCACATCTCTTCCCGACTCTGCATTCAGTGATGTCCCGTCAATAGCTTGAAATCAGCCACAGTGAGAGAATTTACACCGTGGGAATCAGCAAACGCTACAAATTGGGGCTCTTCCCCCTGAAGCACTGCTTGTTAAATATTTACCAGTACACCACTGGATTGACAGACAAATGGATGGGAGAGTAGACAAAAAAGTGACTGGAGACAGTGCTTTGTGCTACCCTTCAGTGAGAGAAAGGAGCTGAAATAAAACGATACTGGAGCTGAAAGGCCAGAGGCAGCCACTGTAATAGAGGAACCCGGGGGGGACCACTTTCCTGTCCCCTCCCCCAACTCATTCCCCCTCACTTTAGCTCCACCGTCTCCACAAGCTGGTGCAGCCTCAGAGTGTCCTCTCGGAGGTCCTGGTAAAGGGATTCATCCTTCATAATTAGCAGGTACAGATCCTGGGGAGAGGAGGACAGAGAAGGTGAAGGCAGGGGTCTCCTCCCAAGGACCACTCTCTGCAAGGGCTGGGGCAGGGTTTTCAAGCCTTTGAGCATCGCAGAACCATGCAAGCTAAGGCCCACTGGCATCTTTTCCTTCCAGGTACTCAGCCTAGGGAGTATGGCTCCTTCAAAGGGCTCCCCTCCAGAGCTACAGAGCTAACAGCCTGCTCACCCACCTTCTCTTGCCCCAGGCCCACCTTGATGATGTGGCCGGCCCCCTCTTCCTCCTGTAGCAGCCCCTGGTAGGTGTCCAAGAAATGGAGAAGCATGGCTAGACAGGCCTGCTTCCGGCCCAGCCCCTCAGGGCCCTCCATGCCCCCTGCCCGAACAAAGCTGACCCCTAAGTTAAGAAAAATCCCTGGGCAGGCAGACCTGAGGAACAGAGAAGGAAGGTGCAAGGCTAAATTACCCCCAAATAGTCTCTGGATTTGGGGCCAGAGAGAAAGGAGATTTAAGGGTCCTAGAGCCAAGACCTGCTCATGCCCCAGGCCAAGTTTTTGCTTAGAGTAGTTAACAATGGCACCCACATGACCACATCCAGCTCCTGTCTGTCAGATTCCAGGACACCCTGCCCTGCCTGGATGCATCTAACCTCTGGCCAGCCCAGGGCCTACAGCTCACAGTGCAGCTGATAAAGGGGGTGACGGTGCTTAACAAAAACCTGACTATACCTCATTGTAAAGCCTGATGTTTCTAAGAGGACCTGTGACATTCTATTCAGTGGCCTGACATTTACAATTAGGTCCTAAAATAACTCAGTGGGAGGGCCTATGCTGACATGAGACCCTATGAAGCACCCAGCCAGTGGCTCGTCTCTAGCAGAACTTCTGGAAGCACAGCCATGGCCTAATGTTTACATCAGACCCTGTAATAACACACTTGGCAACCAGATATTTAGAGCAATAATTCAGTGGCGGGGGGCAGGGAGGAGAGGCACCTTAATAGAATAATAACATCTTATATTTGCACAGGGCTCTGCAGTCTCCAAAATACTCCAACAACTGCTATCGGATTGATCTTCACAGCAGCCCGGTAGGTAGGCAGGGCAGGTGCTATTTACCTCCATTTTATAGAAGTGGAAACTGAGGCCCCAGGAGGTTAGGTGACCTGCCCAAGGTCACACAGCTGGTAAGCAGAAAAGCTGGGACCGAAACCCAGGTGTGTTTTCTAGGTGAGAGCTCAGGCTCAGACATTGTGTATGGGGTGGAGGGAGTGGCTCCCTCCTGAGCTCTCCTTTTACAAGCTCCACAAAAGGATATTACTGGTGTAGCTCCTGCAGAAATTTCTCAGTCGGGAGGAAGAGAGAATGGGTGAGGACGATGTCATCCAGCAGGATATCTGTAGAGATCAGTGGGTGCCACAGATGTCAGGAGGGCACTTCCAGAACCAGACTGGAAACCCAGTACCTCCCTCTCTTGCCCCTGAGGGCGAGTGCTCTTTCGCCAGGCTGGAGCCCCAGCCACCTGCCCCGTCATGCTCTGCACACGTGCACACACACATGTGTAAAGGTTCTGGGCAGCCGCTGCGGGGGTGGGGTTGGCAGCTGCCAAGGCAGCTGAAGGGAAGAGGGGGGCGTGCCTCTGATGGCCATGCTCAGTGTATGTGGGAAGTTGTCAGATAACACCAAGTTTGAGATCTGCCCGAAAAAAGAAGTAGCCCACGGGGTCTCTAGACAAAGAGGACTTCCAAACACAGAGGTTAGCATCAGTGTGTGTGTGTGTACGCGTGTGTGTCCCTCCTCCCCTCCCCACTCCCTGCCTAACAGCTTTGAGTTCCAACTAGGCAGGTGGGAACCAGCCCCATTAAAAGGGAGAGGGAGAGACTACCATCTCTTTGATCCCAGAGCCTTTAAATAGAAACCCTCTGTCCTTTGGGTGCCCAGTGACAGAAGGGTTAATGATGGAAGGGTGAAGGGGAGTGGCTCCTCTCACCACTCCTTTCCCCTCTGCACCCCTGTCTGGGCCTGGCTCAGCCAGTCAGCCAGGTACAAGGTCGCCCTGACTTGCAGCCAGCCCTGGGGTGGGGCAGGGCTGCCTGGCACACACAAACAGGCAAGGTGTAGGGAGGGAACCAGGTGTCCTCCCTGGGACAGGTTAGGGCCAGGTCCCCAGGCACTGCCCCAGGACAAAACCACAGCTTCTGATGGCCCTTGGCTGGCTAACCATCCCCTGGTGGTCAATTCTAGCCACGAAAGTGGAGGAGAACCATCACAAGATCACCTGCTTCAACTATTTCATTTCAGAGAAACATTTCAGAGGCCCAGAGCTGGGAGGGACTTGCCTAGAGTTGGAATAAGAACCCAGAATCCTGAATGTTTGTTCGGTTCTCAATACGCCTGAGGCAAGCAGAGTGTCAGGGTAGAACCTAGTGGTCAGATGGAGCTGCTTAGACGTCTAAGAGGCTTTGGCTAGGTTTAGAGTACCTTCTGTGAGTTCCCTCCTCCCACACACCCTGGGAGGAAACTGAGACGGCTTAAGAACATTGGTTATATTGGAGAATATCAGAGTGGCAGGTTAAGCTGATTCTCATTCACTCTGGGACTGGTTTGGAGTTTCCCAAACCAGTTACTCTGGGAATCCAGCCTGCCACATAATATGAGTGACAATGAATTCAGGAGTCTTACTCCAGGGGAGACTGAGCAGAGTGTGGAGCATCAGGCCCCCGTGGAAGGGGAAAGATAGTTTCTCCTTTTTCCTCTCTGCCTAGCTACCCTGCTGTGTTCTTAAAGTGAGTTAGAGAGCCCCCAGCCCTGACCTCCCAGCTCCAGGGATGGGGACAAGGAATAGAGAGGCATGACATCCTGCCTAGACTCTTTATCTCACAGGAGAGCTAAGCCAGAGCAAAGGAAGAGGAACTCGGGGCAGAGTGGGGGAGATGCTGGTATGGGGGCTACAGTTTGGCGTCTGTCTCTTTCCAGGCAGGCTGTGGTCCAACGCACAGCCTCCCCAGGGAATGTGTCATAAAGACACAGGGTGTGTAGTGTAGGCGGGAAGTTATGGTTAGGAGAGCTGTGTGTGTCTGATATTTTTCTAATTAAATCCAAAAGGTGTCAGCTCCCCAGGGCAACTACAGCCTGAGCCAAAGGAGAGGACTCAGGTCTTGAGAAAAATCTGGAGAAGTGGAGCCCTACTCCCCACATCTAGGTTGGGGTTCCCTGCAGAGAGCTGAGAGCAAAGTGTGAAAGCCCCCATCATTGCTAGGGCATCAGTGAGACCTCCCTAACCTCAGACCCTCCTGGGCTTAGTGTAATGCCGAGAGCTGGACCCAAAGACCCCTAGGTCTTCTGCCTCAGCCACTAAGCAGCAACTTGGGGCCTCAGTTTTCTCAAAGGCTGCTTAGTAGGGGTGCTGGTGGCGAGTGGTGAAATAGTAGCCTCATTTAGGGAATAAGCATCATTTAGGGTGTGGTTATTATTTTTTAAAGAGGCCGTGTGCTGAGGCCTGCCACCGGAAGGGTGGGAGCTGGAGAGGCCCAGGCACCCCTAGATGCTGCAGGTCCCTGGTGCCCGCCCAGCCATCTCTCCCTTCACAGACACCTTCTGAGTCCACCCCCAAGTAGAACGCTATCTCCCCACCAAACTGCTAAGGACTATGCATCCCTTTACTCAATCCCAAAGGGCAGCCTGGGCCCTGAGTGGGCCAGCCTGTGCTCTGCGGGCTTCTATACAGAGTCAGGGACTCCTGTCAGGGTTTTCAGGGCTTGGGCACCTCTAGAGCATGGCACATCCGCGCTGGGCAGCTTCCATCTTAGTGTGTCAGGCCCTAATTGGAGGCCACAGGAGGAGGTAGTCAACATCAGGGACCCATGGCAGTCTGTGGCTAAAATGTCCAGGGGAAAGGAAGGGTGGCTTAAGGAGAGAGAGGGGCTCAGCTTCTTCTCCAGCCGCGGGTGAGGCTGCTACAGGGAGGAAGGTGGGCACTGCCGCGTCTCTTCCGCTGGAGGGTCTGTCCTCAGCTAGGCCCCTGCCCACTTCGGGGGACCATTAGATCCCATACCCCGGCCCCCGCGCCATCCTCATTCTCCAAGGGCAAGGAGGAGGAACCAGGGACACCCCCCTGCTCCGGGATGGATGAGCCCGCAGAATCCCTACCTGAGGCGGCGCTGTCCCTGGTGGCCCCTCCGGCCAGTCTCTCCAGAACCCGGTTCAGAAGATGCTCCGGCCGCTCGGGGGCGCCCAGGGGGGCCCAGGGCGGCGAAGTCAAGGGCTCGCCCGGGGACAGCTCGTCTGAGGAGTACGAGGAAGGGGAGCGCAGGGGCCCCCCTCCCCCGAGCTGCCCGGGCCCCGGCACTTCCTCTAGCTGCAGCCAACAGGGCCCCCCGGTGCCCGGCTCCTCCGCGACCCCCGCTGGCTCTCCCCCTTCCTCCTCAGGGGGCGGCTCCAGCCCCGGCTCGGCGGGGGGCTCCCGGAGGAAAGCTGGGAGCAGCAGGCGAGACACGCTCTGACGCCGCTGCAGCGGCCGCGGTCCCCCGGCTGGACCGCCGCCCCCGCCAGGTCCCCCACCCCCTCCAGGCCCGCCGCAGCTCCCCAGACCCCCGCCGGGACCTCCCGCCACCGTTCGGCCCGCCAGCTGCGATGTCTGCTTCTTCAGAAATTTCTCCAGCGGCTTCATGCCCCCCCCGCCCCTCTCCTAGGGGCCGCCGGGGGACCCAGGTGTCCCGGGCGCGGGCGGGGGGGGCGGGGACACGATGCTCAGAGCCGGAGGAGCAGAGCGGAGGGCCGTGCCAGGCGCCGGACTTGGGGCCAGAGGTGCCCAAGGCTCCCTGGCCAGAGTCCAGTGGCCAGTGGCCGGGGGAGGTGCCAGAGGGAAGGAGTGCCCGCTCTCAGCAGCCCCCCATGCCGGCTGCAGCCGGCACGCGGCCCGAAGGGTGGGCAGGCTGTCGGGCTGGTGCCCCCGGCTCTGCGCTGCTGGGCCGGGCTGCGGCGGCAGAAGCAGCGGGCGGAGAGCAAGGATGAGAGGACGCGGCGGCGGCGGCGGCGGCGGCTGCGGCGGCGGCGGCGGCGACGGCTGCGCTCCTGGCCGGGGGGAAGGTGGCAGAACTGAGACCGCGCCCCCTCCTTCAGTCCCCGCCCAGTCCCCGCCCCTGCCCTTCCTGGGCCGGGTTGCCCGGCCCCCGCGAGGCTTGAACTTGGGCACTGGGGCTGACCTCAAGGGAAACAGGGACGAACGTGGGTCAGAGAAATTAAGGGCAAAGGTGAGGCAGTGATTCACCAATGGAGAGGGATCCCTGGCTGAAGGGATTCTCGGGTCTCTTGGCATCATTTCAAAGAGCCAGGACAGGTCTGTGGCTTGCACACCTTGACTCACTTACCTGTGTACCCAGGTAAGGCCTGCAAAGATTGCTGAACCCTGAGTGTGTCCTTTGCCATACTCACAGGAATAAGTCTTTATCATCTTTCTGTGAGGGAAGGCCTCTTGGATGGATTGGCATTGGCACGGGGGGTGGTGCCCATCTGCCCTGTCTGGTAGGGCACAATAGGTGGTGTGGGCCTGGCCTGTAAGGCAGGTACTGGCAGGCAGGTAGGAGCCAGGCAGGGAGCAGCAGGTTGTGGCAGGTCTAGTTGGGGTGAGGAGGAGATAGTAGGCAGGGGGAGGAGACAAGGGGCACGAGGGCACCTGATCCCAGCCGGCAGCAGAAGGAAGCAGGGCCATGGAGATAGGTGACAAGCCCCAGAACTGCCAACTAACATCATAGAGCCCAGAGCATACATAGCCATGGAGTGGGCGGAGTGGTGCCAAATTAGCACTCTAAATAATCCTTATTCCTGATGCCCATGCCAGGAGCATTCTGTCCTTGAGTACACTGCCCCAGGAGGAGCAGGGGGTATAAAGGCATATTCAGTGTGAGCACATCTAGGTTAGGCTTACAAAGTACAGAAAGTGGCACCAGGTTCCAGATGGGTTGAGGCTTCCCGGACAATGCCCCACCCCTGTTTACTGTGCACGAACCAGGCAGGGACAGGAATGTGAATGGCTGGGAGTGGTGTGCTAAAACTGAACAGGGTGTGTACTACATACATGTCACTGTATGTGTATATCTAGTCCCATGTGTGCTAGAGCATGTGTTCACAAAAATAAAGCTTTGCACACCCATCTGTTTGTGGATTTGGAAAGGGAACAGTAAGCGCAATTTTGACTAAGAAGCTGGATTAGAGGTCTGAGTATCAGCTTCCTGCACCCCGTTTATTGACATCCCAATATCCTCAGGGTTCAAAGGGAAACTAGCTGGAGTGGCTTGGAGCTCCCCAGGTAGCATTTTATGAACCAAATAGGAAGAGGGGAGGGCATCTCTCCCAGCACATGCCACAGTTACCAGATTAAGCCGGTTGCCTTGGTAACCTCCTCTCTGGGCAGGATTTGGGATTGTTGGTTAGGAAGGGTGAAGAATTGGGGAGTGTGAAGGGTGTGAGGGTTAGAAATAAAAGTGCTGAGACTTCTGGAAACTAGAAGCTTAGGGAACAGGACCCCCACACCCCTCCAACTACTCAAGGATATCAGGTAGAGACTAAGTTCAAAACCTTGAATCAGGGAAGGAAGCCAGCATCAAGTTATGGTCCTCCTAGAGCAGCAATGGTTTTCATCCTGACTGCACACTGGAATCACAGAGAAGCTTTTCAGAAATACTGATGCCCAGGCCACATCCCAATTAAATCAGATTTCTGAGGCAGGGCCAAGGCTTATGGTATTTTTGAAAAACTTCCCAGTTGATTCAAATAGCCAGGGTTGAAAATCACTGCCCTAGTAGAACAACCCAAGTGGGCTGCAGATGCTGGGAGATGATTCTAGAATTTCAAGTCCTTGCTGTTCTAAGTTGCCCCACAAGATAGCAGGCAAGCTGTGCGCTGATCCTGAAGGGAGCAGGGTTGGCAGGGAACCTGCACTCTATCATGGAAGAAATAAAAGAGGAAGGCAGGGTGGTATGAATAACAACTATGAGGAGATGGGGGGCCGAAAAGCTTTGAGAACTCAGCCCATGGGCTTCAAGAACGGGACTGGGCACAGCTACCTAAGGCTGATCTGTCTGCCCCTTACACTCCCCTTCTTTCTGCCCACCGAGAGGCAGGCCGGGAGGGCAGAGAGAACCTGGGGGCTTTGCTGAGCTTGAGTTTCTTCTTGCTGAGCTGGTTACCAGGGCAACAGAGAGAGCAATGGGATCTAACTGCAGGACTGGGGAAGCAAGAGGCAGGGGTGAGGGGGAAGCATCTTAACACTCTCATTCCTCCTGCCAGTAACCCACCCACAAGGCTGGTTGGCATTCTTTCTTTTTTGGCCAGTTGGCATTCTTTGCATGACCCCAGGAGACCCAGGCCTATAGTAACCCATCACCCCATGGAGGAAGAGAAACTGACATGACTTAAAGAGGAATTAGGGATGGAGGTCAGGAAAGTCATGGTCCTCCGGCTATAGCAGCAGCACCGAGGGGTGTGGGGGGAGTCCTAACTGTCATCTTAAGGTACACCTTGATGCCCACCTCTCCAGTGTATGGATTTGCGAAACCCAAGAACAAATCCTGGGCTTCATGCCACATTAAACTCAGTTGCTCTCCCATAGCAGGGAAAGCCTCTACAGTAAACTTCCATCGCACCCAGGACCTGGAGGGAACAGTCAATTCAAAGCTGAGAATTGCCTTGTAAGTGGCCTAGGTAAACTGCAGCATGCGCCACAGTTGGTGGTCTTTAAATTTCCCTTCCCCTTACCTGTAGTATGATGAATAGGAGATTCTCCCTTAGACTGTGGTCCTTAATATATTGACACTAAAGTCAACACTAAAGTGTCAATATATTAAGCCTCTTTATTTTTCAAGAAAGAGAGCTACCTGCATCTCTCCTCTAGTCCAGGACCTGGTACACAGTTATGTTGACATTTAATGGCAGATTACCTTGGGAAGCTTACTTGCCATACACAAAGAAAGGCATAAGTGATACTGGATGTTCCAGCGGATAAGCCACATCTCATTAGTTTTTCTGTCCCTGACACTTCCAATCTAAGGGATTGTGTGATATCCTAGTATCTATGTGGCAATGTGGTTAAAAAAAAAATAACTTAGGGGGAGTACAGACACATTTATGGCCTCATAATGGCCCCTACCCTCTCTGGGCTTCCATTTCACAAGTCTGAGCTGGCTCAAGTTGTAACTGTGACCTTGTGGGGGAATTAGGGAGTCCTTTTCCCTCCCTCCCTCCCAAATCAAGACTCATGCACTTGTCTACCAGTGGGATGTTAAAAAAAAAAAAAAAAAAAAAGACTCATGCAAAACACTGGCAAGGGAGCCAAGTTTACAGTCTAAATTTTATTATCTCCAAGTCACAATGCAGATCACAAATGTGCACCCTTTAAAACAGTAACAAAAAACAAAACACATGGAGAAATCCTTGCAACTAAACACAGCGGACCAACAGAGACAACTGTCACAGTGTCTTAAGGTCTGGGATTCTGGGCATGCTGCCCACAGGCTTGAGGAGACATCTTCAGGTTTAAGGCAAAGGGAACAGCCTACAAAAGGCACAACCACCAGCTACCCCTGGAAGAACCTCTTAGCCATTTCCTTCTGGGGGTTACAGCTTCAGTGCCTCTCCCTACTCCCCATCCCACACCTGTGACTCAGAGTAGTTACGCCAGCTGCAGGAGGGAAGGAATAAAAACAGACAGTGACATTACTTGGGGAGAGACACAGCCACCACTTTCTCCCCCAGGTTCTGTAGAAGGACAGGGACAGTGGCCAAGTTATCCCTGGCAGACAGAAGTGCTGCAGTAATAGGAATCTCTTCTGCAGAGGCAGCAGGTGAGTGGTTCAGTGCCACGGATAGGAAGGAAAGAAAAGAGGAGCCTTTGCCCAGAAGGTGACTGGCTTCCTTAGGCCTTAAGCCTAGGTGTGGTATCTTCTGTTTGCAAGGACAAGAGTAAAATTTAGGGAACGTAAGATAGTAACATCTAAAACACTTGTAGCAGGAAAGATGTGGAGAAGAGCAATTGCAAAGGACAGGGTAGACTGCTTGCTGGATAATATTTGCCTCTAGAGAGATGCATTGGTCCACAGCAACTGGAAAGGGGGTATGGTAGGAGGAATGGAAAAGAAGAGAAGCAGGGCCCCCTAATTCCACTTACCTCAAAGACTGAGCCCTGAGGACTATGTGAATACATACTCCTAAGGTGCAAAGGCTCTCGCTTCATCCTCCCTGTCTCACAAAAGCAACTGGTTTGCCATCTCCTCCCACAATAGAGACTTTGCCCTCAGTAGAGGACTGAAGCCCACCACAGTACAAGTAATGATGGAAGCTCAGACTCTTAAAAACCTAAGTCAAAAAGAAGGGCTCCTACCCACCTATTCTGAGTTTTTCCGCACAACGGGACACTCTGTGCAGACAGCTATGCTTCCACAGGGTTACAGGAGTGAAGGGAATCCAAGTATATAAGAGAGTAACAAAGGCCAACCAAAAGTGAAAAGCCAGGTCTGTTTACACTTGGTGGAGGAAGGCTGGCTGATACATTCTCCATTATTTGGATGCAGGGAAGAGTCAAAAGGGAACCCAGAGAAGCCAGCAAACCAGAAGAATGAACACTTTTCATTTAAAGGCAGAGAGAGAGAACTAAAAGAATATTAATTTAAGAACAGCAAGCCAGGGTTTAAAAACGAACATCTCAGAAAACAAAACAAACAGGAAGGAACTTCCCTGGGAACAGAAGACACTTGAATTTCCCAGAAGAAAATAAAGAAGAGCAAAAGACACGGGCTTCTCGATCTACACTCAGAAGCTGGGCTGTCTGTCTCTGCTCCCCTGAACACAGCCAACTCAACTGAAGGGTGGAGATGGGAAGAAGTTCACTTGTTTCTCCTCTCTCCAACAGAGCCTGTCCTCAGAGGAAGGCAGGGGTCCTCCGCTTTCAGCTGTTTGCTGGTGGGAGCCACCCTCTATCTTTGAAGCCCTCCTGGTAGTAGATAGCCAGTTGTGTTTCTCTTCTCTCCTGAGTTCTCACCTCTGCAGTTCTGATAAGGGGTTGGGAAAAGGGAAGAACCACCAAAGTGTTAGTGGATCTTCTGGGCATTTACAAGCTATTTTCAAAAAGCCACGTTTCTAAATAATGTGTTTTAAAGTAATTCCTTAAAGAAAACAGCAGCAACAAAGAATCCCGCAGTTTTTCTCCACTTGTGATCTTCAGAATTGGCTCTTTCTGCTATAACACCTCAAATTCAGATTTTCTCTTTCCTCAATCAAGTTTAAGACCATCATCCTGTATTTTATCCTTGTAGCTTCCCAACTGAAATTGTCGTATTAACCATGGTTTTTATTTCAACCTTGCATAATTATAAAACAAACCAGCAAATTTCAGGACTCCTTTAAGCCTCTCCTGAGATATACCAAAATTATAACTTAAAGCATTAATTAGGCGATGTTGTTTGTTAAGTGTGAGCATTAGTTTTAAGAATAGGAGTCAGTAAATTGTGCACTTACTTTTATATGATGTTAGATTAAAATATTCAGAAACTCATATTAACTGGAACCCCTGCTTACAACCTGAAATAATAAAGTTGGAATTTGTTATCAAGTCATACTCAAAAGACTTTTTTCCATAGAAACACACCCAGTAAAGGAGAGAAATCCTCTGTGGAAAAGGAAAAGCCCACTGATGTGGCATATGCCTTAAATATGGGAAGGAACTCTCATACCTCAGGTGGAGGGGGCTTGATGGTGACTGGCTGGGGAGTCCTCCGGGGTGGGGAGGGCTTTGGCTGCACCTGCTGCTGGGCGGGGTTATAGTATGTCACTCCTCCATATACCTGTGATGGGGCCTGGGACCCCACAAGCCAGGAGAAGAAAAAGTTAGGAATTAATTCATCCAACCTATGATGAATAAGTAATATTACTGAGACACAAAAATAAGAATATTGGGGAATTTATTATACTGTGGTTCTAATTTCTTCAAAGTACTACTGAGCTTTCTCTAATTCCCACCATCAGCTGACAAATGGAAAAGGCTGAGCTCAATGGTGACACTCCAGCTACCTGATGGTGTCAACCTGGAGTTGGAAGTTAAGCAGGGCACGGGTAGAGCCGATAAGGAGTAGAACACAGCTTCTTTATGCAGTTGAATAAATGGCAGATACTGTGGTCCATGATGTACCACAACACTCAAATGAAATATTTAAGAAACTGAAGAGAATAAACAGATGATACGCATTACATAAGCTGCATTTCCAGATCCTGACCACCAAGAGGCGTCCTGGTGCCATATATCTATCAGTGGCATTGAAATGTTCTCTCAAATTCCTTTAGCATTCTCCCCATACCACATTCCTGTCTGATTTAAAGGAGGTGTACCTAGAAAAATATGCTCATTAGCCATCTCACCTGTGTATTAGGATACAGATGAGGAGGTGGAGGGGGAGGCAGTGCCCCTGGAGCATAAGGGTAACTGGGATTACCAAAGTTCATGACGCCTGGAGCAGAAAAGTAGGTAGGAGCAAGCAACTGCTGAGGTGGTGGCTGTCCTGGATTCATGGACACTGGTGGGGGATAGAGGCCTGGATTGGGCAGAGGCGCCGGTGTCTGGTGGGGATGTAAACCTGGACAAGGAGAGGAAAACAAAAATTGAAAAAGAAGATAATACCATTTCCATGGGATGGTCTGGCTGGACTGCTCAGCACAAACAGGCTCAGGATGGAAGCCGCAGGATGGACACAAGAGGAGTCTTGTTGCCCAAGCAGCCACGATGGCCAGCCTCATGGGCTAGCAGCACAGAGCTCAGGAAGATGGGGTCTGTGGAGCCCCAAACATATATCCTCATGTACTGGAAGCATACAAGTAGAGGCACAAAGCTTACCTGGGTGGGGAAGGTGCATTTCTGGCTGCACAATCATGCCCTGTGGAGGCAGTGGGGCAGGGCTGTCACCATGGGTATAGATTGGTCCCTGGAACTGCACTGTAAGATATCACATTGGGACTCTCATAAACCCTCACTCTTCATATCACAAAAACAAGTCTCCTTGTCCCCCAAACCCTTTAAGAGATGTTCTCAGTTTTCCATGTGAAGAAAACAGCAACCAGACATGTTTGATAACCACTGTGAAAAATCAGAAGGGAAATTCAGGAGGCAGGAGGCTGGTCTCTTAGGTTCACTTCACCCTGCCAAGAAAGGTACCCCAACAATAATAAAAAACTCACGTGCATCATAGTAATGTCCTTCCATGATACTGATATGCACAGGAGGGGCGGGGGGCTCTGGCACAGGTCTTTGCCGCTGAGATGAATAGCGTTTGGCTCGACCACCTTGGACACCCTGAGATAGAGAGAGAAGCCCGAATACGACTTCCAGAGGGCCGACTGGTGTATCAAGTCCTCCCCTTCTTTAGGTGCTGCAAAACACTTGGTACATGGCAACTGTTTAATAAGTATTTGGAAAGTGAATTGAAAAATCAATGAAAAACATCAAGAATTGAACCTAAATCTTCTACTCTATATTTCTGATCCCAAATTAAAAGAAATTTGGGTAAGCAATGGGAAAACTGACTTCAAGATCTTATCTTGGTTTAAACAATGAACAAGCTGTAATTTGTAGCCTCCCCCAATCTACTCCCATTCCCATTTTATACCATTTCTTCCATCCGGTTAAACTGAGGTGGTGGTCCTGCTCCCATGTGTATATGATGGTTAGGCATACCTGTAATATACCAAAAAAGTCACTGCTGCAGAGCAGACGTATGTGAGTGGGACTCAGATGCCATCAACAAAATGACAGGTTGAAGAGTCACCAGGGGGACCGTCTTTCTTCTTTTAAACAAACAAAGTTCCTTTTAAATTATCTCTGCTTCCTGTCAACACCATGATTTGAAATTTGCCCTCACTGCCATCTTAATACAGCAGTAAAGCCCTTGAACATGAAAAAAATGACTTCAGTGAAGAAACTCAAGTTCAGATTTTTCCTACCAAATTCTTCCCTGCACAGAATCCCCTGGGAGATTATAATTAGCACATTATGTTATCAAACATATTAAAAAAATGTCAGCCCAAGAGTTTCTGAGCAACAGTCACACAGGGGAGGGATGTTCTGTAAATCTGCTTGATTATATCCTAGTCACAGAGGTCTGGGTTGTAAGTTTGAGAAGAGATTCTGCTGTGGCTAAAAATGACTCAGGACAAAAAGGAATGTTCTAGAGACTGTCTTCCAATGGTAAAATCAGCAGGAGGGTATACTCCTCTACCCAGAGATCAACTCCAGGTCCAGTTTATGCTATAATCGTTTTTGGTGTTCAAAAATCACCCACACCAAAGTATGCTGAAACACTGTATGAAGATTTCCAATCTTTAAGTTACATTTCGGAAACTAAGGAAAGATCCCTCCTCAATCTATTTGGTTGGAGGAAGATAAAGGAGAATGAACAAAAAGTATGATAGGTAGTATAGTTTTGAAGAGTAGGATCTATCAGTCGGGCACGGTGGCTCACGCCTGTAATCCTAGCACTCTGGGAGGCCAAGCCGGGAGGATTGCTCGAGGTCAGGAGTTCGAGACCAGCCTGAGCAAGAGTGAGACCCTGTCTCTACTAAAAAATAGAAAGAAATTATATGAACAACTAAAAATATATAGAAAAAGTTAGCCGGGCATGATTGCACATGCCTGTAGTCTCAGCTTCTTGGGAGGCTGAGGCAGTAGGATTGCTTGAGCCCAGGAGTTTGAGGTTGCTGTGAGTTAGGCTGATGCCACAGCACTCTAGCCCGGGCAACAGAATGAGACTCTGTCTCAAACAAACAAACAAACAAACAAAAACTATACTATCCAATATGATACCCACTAGCCACATGTGGCAATTTAAATTTAAATTAATTAAAATTTAAATCTCAATCCCTCACTCTGGGGATATTTCAAGTATTCAAAAGCACCATCAGTCAGGTGCAGTGGTGCATGCCTGTAATCCTAGCTGCTCAGGAGGCTGAGGTGGGAGGATTGCTTGGGCAAAGGAGTTTGAGACCAGCCAGGGCAAGATAATGAGACCTCCCCATCTCTACAAACAAAACAAAAAAGCAGCATCATTACAGAAAGTTCTATTGGGCAGTCTGGCACTGGAAGATTAAGGAAATTAGAGGTTTTCCTTTCAAAGAGATCAGATCTAAATTCAAATGAATAAGTTTCTGCCTTCAAATATATATATATATTTTTTACTCCCCTGCCTTCAAATTTAAGCATTAGCTTAAATAATAAGAACATTGACTTCTTTCACTTTTTCTATAGAGTAGAAAAGGATTCTGTACTCAGGAGCTCAATGATGATGACTGATTAGTTAATAGACAACTGATTAGTTAACAGGCAAAACAGTGGGACAGTCTTGGGTAATAGATAAAACTGCTTTGAGGACTGGATGAATGTACCTATAAATCCATCTGTTTCTCTCAGTTAATGAAAAGGTAGGTATTTGTCAGATACCACATTCCTGAGAGCCATAAATCCCATTCCCCTAAACCTGATGATGCAAAGGGGGAAAAGCTAGCCACCAACCCTAAGATTCCTACCTCGAAGCTCTCGTGGTTGCAGGAAAGAAGGCTGCCCTGGACTCCAATTCTGTTCTGCTATGTTTAACTGCGCCATGTCTTGCTCCAGTCCACCTGTAGTAGAATCCACTGGAGCCTCCCAGTTCCCAGTCTTAGTAGGCGGAGGAGGGTTGGTTTCTGGGACTTGAGGTGCTGGGATCAGCCCTTCAGGTAGAGGGGGCACCTCCTCTGCAACCTTGACTGCATCTCCAACTTTGGTTCGGGTTCTTCTTGCCCGGGAATAGGATTTCTTCTCAATGGGCCTGTCAGGGGCTGGCGGTGTGACGTCAGGAGCAGCAGCAGGTGTCTCTGAGACTGCCTCTTCCTTCTCAGGACTGCCAAGCACTGCAGCATCTGCTTCTGGAGATGGGTCCCTCATAGGAGTCTGTTCCAGGCGCCGTGACCGGTAACTGGTTTCATGCTTAACAGTTTCACCAGACCGGCCACCATGCTGCCCACCAGCCTCCATAGGCCTAAAACCAGCACGACCTTCCTTGAAGCCCCCAGATCGAGAGTAATTCCTGGGTGCAGACATGCGGCCAGTACCTGCAGCATTCCTGTTAATAAATGTCCTTGGTGGTAGGCTGCCCCCAGGACCTTGGTGGCGATAGGACTTGTTTAGCCGCTCACCATTCCAGTTTGGATCTCTTTGTGGAGGACTCCCGAATCTAAGAAATGGAATGCAGAAACTGTTAAGAAGAAAATAACATAAGAGACCACTAGAGATGTAAACTGACACAGTCAGGGAGACTTCCCATCTTCCTCACCCATTCACTTACAGGCAGCGAAGAGCGTTCTTTCTAAAAATATCAATAGTCCAGGCCTTAAAAAAAAAAAAAAAAAAAAAAAAGTCTGGGCTCCAAAATTTCCTCACCGGGGTTTCCGGATTCTTCGGGGTCTGATGTCGTCAGGATTGTGAGCTGAGCGGATGTCATAGCCATAAAGAGCAATGAGTTCCTGTCGGGACTTTGGGGCCTGCTCGTCTTCCCGGAACTTGTCATGTTCCCAGCGGCCCTCATCCTTCCACAGTTTTCGTTGACGCCCTTTGGGTCTGAACAAGACCAAGGAAAAGTGTCTTAGGTCACCAGAATCTGCCAAGTAGAGATGTTCATGAAACAAATAGGGTCACGCAGGGAGACAGCAGGAACTTTATGTAATCTCCCCTTCTTTCCAGATCATACAAAACGGGCCCCCCAAAAGCAAGAGTGAATCACAGCAGGACCTGCTGGGCTCAAATACAACAAAAATCAAAATGAGAAAAGATTTCAAGTCATTCAGTACCTCTGAAACAACTCTCTCCTAAAAGACGGCCTATGCAAGTACTTCATATCTCAGGGGGCTCGAGCCTCAGATGAAGGAAGGCAAAAGTGTAATGATTAAGAGATGATGGGTTCTGGAGACATACTGCCCTGGGTCTGGATCCCAGCTGTCCCACCAAGAGTTATCAAATATTCTAAGCCTCGCTTTCCTCACTTGTCCAAGAGGGATAATCATAATATGTACCCTAAAATGTTGTGAGCAGTCAATGAGATAATACAGGTAAAACACTTAGCAAAGTGCCTGGCGTACAGTAAGCACTAAATACATGCCCGACAGCAGCAGCAGCACCAAGTGGCTGTTACCTGACTTCCTCATCCTGAGTTTGCCCTCGAAGATCATGCTCAAAGAAGAGCCCTTTCCGGGGTATGTATGCTGGATTCTTCCGATCCTCGTCATCATCCAAATGCTTAGGCCCCTTTTTACCCACTTTGTTCTCCACAGGCTCTGTGCTCTCCTGGAGGACACATAAAGGGCTCCTTACTCCTCCCAGGCTGTGAGCCCCTATTCTAGTCCCCAGCATGGAGGACTGTGGTGTGTACTGACCTGTCCATCCCCACTCTGCCTCTCTCCAGTCACAGTGCCTTTGCTATCAGGCTTTTCTTCTCCCTTCTCTTCTTTTGCTGAAGAATTAACCGCATCATTAGCTTCTGATTTCAGCTCCACTTTGGAGTTTTCCTCTTCACTGTATTCGTCTTCACCCTGAAAAAAGTTTCCTGGTCAGCTGTGGAAATAAGATCTGAATGGTTCAGGATCAACTGTATTTTGGCCTCAAAGTGTTTTGGGTTAAGATTCTCAGAAAGGTAACAGAGAACTGAGGGAGGCTGCTTGACTACACCCACACTCTGAGAACCAAGCCTATACCTACACCTTTTTAACAACCAACTACCCTTGATTCTTCCCATTTTCCTCAATTACATTAAGTTTTCTCTCCTCTGGAGATGAGGGTGGGTGGGTGGTAACCATCCCGTTCTTTCCTTGATCCTATGTTCCCTACAGATTTTGAAGCAGAAATTATAAGAACTTACTTGGGGTGCGTGTGTCACTTTAATTCATTACTCCCCTCGCCACACATACTGACTGAATTCAAACATCTTAAAATAGTACCAGCATGATTAATAAGGGAACTTTGTTTTATGCTCCACCCCATCTAGTCTGTGGTAGAATGTCAAATGAGGCAACATTTTTATTCCAAGGGAGAAACTAATTTTGTTTTCAGGGCAGAATAGAAAGATACAAATAGCCTAGAGCTGAGAAGACTCCAAATCAGAGTCAAACCTTGGTCTAACTGAAGCCAAGGTGCTACCCTAGGGTCACACTGTTTTGGCTAAGGGATGTCATCCGAACCCTTTTCCGGAGGAGACACAGTCCCCTACATCACTCACCACTTCAGTGAACTGTTTCCAACTCTTACTAGCTCTCCCCTAAAGGAACTGCTTCCCTTAAAGAATTCTCATGCAAAAGTTTTAGCTCATTCTTCTACGCTCCACATATTTCAGAGTAAGAGCTAGTGCTGGTGTTTTCCTCATTCTCAGTCTCTCTTCCAGATCTAACTCCCTCAGCCTAATTTTAAACCCCCGCTCCCTGAGGCCCTGGACCCACTCTATCATTGACTAGAAGACTCTGGCAGTGAGGTCACAGTCTTCACCTTCACTTCAGCCACCACTCCCAAGCAGTCTTACCTGGAAATGCTATGCCTTTTTTTTTTTTTTTTTTTTTTAAAGTAAACCTGCTGGCTTTTGAAGTCTTAAATACCCCAGGTCTTGACTAAAACTGTTACATGCAAAAGAATGAAGTCAAACCTTTACTTCACCCCACATACAAAAATTAACTCAAAATGGATCAAATACCTAAATATAAGAGCTAAATCTATGAAACTTGTAGAAGAAAGCATAGGAGTAAATATTCATAACATTGAGTTTGGCAAAGGATTCTTAGATGTAACACCAAGAACGAGAACAACGAAAGGAAAAACAGATAAACTGGACTTTACCACAGTTAAAACCTTTGTGTTTGAAAGAACATCATCAAGAAGGTGAACAATCCACAGAATGGAAACAAATATTTACAAATCATATATCCTTTTGTTTTGAGACACGGTCTTCCTCTGTCACCCAGGCTAGAGTGTAATGGCAGGATCATAGCTCACTGCAGCCTGGAACTCCTGGGTTCAAGCAATCCTCCTCTCTCAGTCTCCCAAGTAGACCACAGGCACACATCACCACACACAGCTAATTTTTCTATTTTTTGTAGAGACAGGGTCTTGCCATGTTGCCCAGGCTGGTCTTGAACTTGCCTCAAGTGATCCTCCCACCTTGGCCTCCCAAAGTGCTAGGATTACAGGCATGAGCCACCACGCGCGGCCACAAATCATATATCTGATAATGGACTTATATCTAAAATACATACAGAAAACTCTTACAACTCAATAAATAATCCAATTAAAAATGGGCAAAGTATCAGAATAGTCATTTCAAGGGAGATAGACAAATAGCCAATAAACACAAGAAAAAAATGCTCAACATCATTAGTCATCAGAGAAATGCAAATCAAAATGAGATACTGTTTCACACCTATTAGCATGGCTAGATCAAGAAATCAGGCCGGGCGCGGTGGCTCACACCTGTAGTCCTAGCACTCTGGGAGGCCGAGGTGGGCGGATCGTTTGAGCTCAGGAGTTCGAGACCAGCCTGAGCAAGAGCGAGACCCCATCTCTACTAAAAATAGAAAGAAATTACATGGACAGCTAAAAATATATATAGAAAAAATTAGCCGGGCATGGTGGTGCATGCCTGTAGTCCCAGCTACTCGGGAGGCTGAGGCAGGAGGATCGCTTGAGCCCAGGAGTTTGAGGTTGCTGTGAGCTAGGCTGACGCCACGGCACTCTAGCCTGGGCAACAGAGTGAGACTCTGTCTCAAAAAAAAAAAAAAAAAAAAAAAGAAATCAGACAGGCCAGGCATGGTGGGTCATGCTTGTAATCCTAGCATTTTGGGAGGCCGAGGCAGGATGATCACTTGAGGCCAGGAGTTTGAGACCAGCCTGGGCAACATGGTGAGACCTCATTCCTACAAAAAATTAAAGAATTAGCCGAATGTGGTGGTGCATGCCTGTAGTCCAAGCTACTTGGGAAGCTAAGGTGGGAGTATTGCTTGAGCCCAAGAGTTTGAGGTTGCACTGACCTGTCATCACACCACTGTATTCTAGCCCACGCAACGGAGCAAGACCTTGTCTCAAAAAAAAAAAAAGAAAAAGAAAAAAAGATAGTAACAAGTACTGTCCAGATGTAGAGAAATTAGAACCCCCATACACTACTGCTGAGAATGTAAAATGGCGCAGTACTTGGGAAAAGTCTGGCAGTTCCTCAAATGTTTAAACACAGAGTTACCATATGACTCAGCAATTCCATTCCTAGGTATATACACAAGAGAAGTAAAAACATATGTCCACACAAAAACTTACACATTAAAAATTAGCTGAGGCTGGGCACGATGGCTCACGCCTGTAATCCTAACACTCTGGGAGGCCGAGATGGGCAGATCGTTTGAGCTCAGGAGTTGGAGACCAGCCTGACCAAGAGCGAGACCCCGTCTCTACTAAAAATAGAAAGAAATGATATGGACAACTAAAAATATATAGAAAAAATTAGCTGGGCGTGGTGGCACATGCCTGTAGTCCCAGCTACTCGGGAGGCTGAGGCAGAAGGATTGCTTTAGCCCAGGAGTTTGAGGTTGCTGTGAGCTAGGCTGACGCCACAGCACTCTAGTCTAGGTAACAGAGTGAGACTCTGTTTCAAAAAAAAAAAAAAAAATTAGTTGGGTGCCATGGAGCGAGCCTGTAGTCCCAGTTGCTTGGGAGGCGGAGGCAAGAGGATCACTTGAGCCCAGGAGTTTGAGGTTGCAGTAAGTTATGATGAAGCCATTGCACTGTACCAGAGCCATAGAGTGACACTGTCTCAAAAAACAAAACAAAAACATAAAATGTATACAATAATGTTTACAGCAGCATTATTCACCATAACCAGATGAAAACAAGATACAGAAATAACCCAAGTGTCTGTCAATGGACAAATGGATAAAGAAAATGTGGTATATTACACACAAGAGAATATTATATGGCCCTAAAAGGGGAAACCTTGCCATTTGCAATAACATGAATGAACCTAGAAGATATTATTTCTAAGTGAAATAGGCCAGACACAGAAAGACAAATACCACCTGATCTCACTTATCTGTGAAATTTAAAGTAGAACTCATAGAAACAGAGTAGAATGGTGGTTGTCAAGGGTTTGAGGGTAGAGGAAATTGGAAGATTTTGGTCAAAGAATATAAAATTTCAGTTACAAGATGAATAAATTCTGGAGACCTAATGTATAGCATGGTAACCACAGTTAATAGTTATGTATTGTACACTTGGAATTTGCTAAGAGTAGATCTTCACCACAAAAAAAAAAAATCTATGTGAGGTAATAGATATGTTAATTAACTTGATTGTGGTACTCACTTCACAGTGTGTGTATATATATATATCAAGACATCATGTTGTATACCTTAAATGTATACCATTTTTACTTATCAAATATACCTCAACAAAGTGGGGAGAGAACAACCCAAATGTCCATCAATGGATGAATGGATAAAACCAAATGTGGTATATCCACACAATGGAATACTATTCAGCCACAAAAAAGAATGAAGTACTGATATATGCTACAACTTGGATGAAAACTTTGAAAACAATTCCTGTAATGGCTGCTTCCTAGAAGGCTGTGTCATGTGGAATCTCTTAGCCTTAGCATCCTGAGTTCCAGGAAGGGAAAAATTTCCAGTCAGAATTATGTATACATCATTTCTTTGGAACCTTCAGCCCTCAAGAGATCCCAACATCATGACTTCAGTTTCATCCCAATTGCTCTTAGTCCTCATTTCACTGCTTCTGGTGTTGCCTGTTGTGGAAGCAGTGGAAGCTGGAGATGCAACTGCTCTCTTGTTAGGTGTGGTTCTCAGCCTTACAGGCATTTGTGCTTGCTTGAGGGTATATGCACGGAAGAGAAATGGACAGACGTGACTTTGAAGGACCTCCTAATCAAACCTCACCCTGAAGACCTTTGTGCTGTTGAGGCTAAACTTGAGCTTTGGTGTCTGAAAATTTCCAAGAAACAGTAAATAGGGGCGTTTCATATTCTTTGTTGTTTCTCTTAAAATGGAAACAAATTAATATATAAATGGGAAAATATGCTTTTTTTATAACAAGTAATGCACTAAAAAATGCAGCCTATAATTTGTATTCGCTGGTTAGAAAGGGGGTCAAGGAAGTAAGATGGCTGAAATTTACATAAGTAATAGTTCATAGTTTTAGAATTTTCAAATCACATGAAATAGGAAGAAGGAAGCTTTTGCCCAGAATCCTAGGAAATCACTCCTGTTAAGTTATAATCATTGCCTCCTGAATTGTTGAGGAGTCTTTTCTCCATATTTTTATTAGATTTTTGCTTTATCTCCCACATTAATATTGTATTTAGATATCACGGTCAGCCAAAAATTGAAACGTTTATCTCTGGGTAAAAAACATTTAGAAAAATGTATTCAGTGTATCTAACATTCAAATCGAAGAAAGATTTAATGTAAAAAAACCCAAAAACGTCTGTATTAACATTTAAACAGGCCTTGGACAGGGGTGGGGGTTGAGTGGAAAAAAACATTGAAATAGAGATCTAATGTTTAAAAAAAAACCTTTATATTAACTAACATCCTCATGGTGAGAAGTGTTAAATATAAACTCATTATGTTGTTTAAAAAAAGAAAAGAAAACTTTGAAAACATTATGCTAAGGGAAAGAAGCCAGTTACAAAAGTCCACATACTACATGATTCCATTTATATGAAAGGCCAGAATAGGAAAATCTATACAGATAGAAAGATTTGTGGTTGCTTAAGAACATGGAGAATTGGGGGGTTGACAGCTAAAGGGTACAGTGTTTCTTTTTGAGGTGATGATGATGTTCTTTTTTTTTTTTTTTTTTTTTTGAGACAGAGTCTCACTCTGTTGCCCAGGCTAGAGTGCCGTGGTGTCACCCTAGCTCATAGCAACCTCAAACTCCTGGGCTCAAGTGATCCTCCTGCCTCAGCCTCCCGAGTAGCTGGGACTACAGGCATGCACCACCATGCCCGGCTAATTTTTTTCTATATATTTTTAGTTGTCCAAATCATTTCTTTCTATTTTTAGTAGAGACGGGGTCTCACTCTTGCTCAGGCTGGTCTCGAACTCCTGAGCTCAAACAATCCACCCGCCTCGGCCTCCCAGAGTGCTAGGATTACAGGCGTGAGCCACCATGCCAGGCCCATGATGATGTTCTGAAAGCCACCGTGGTAATGGTTGCACACATCTGTGAATATACTAAAATTCACTGCATTATATACTCATTTATTTATTTATTTATTTTTAGAGACAGGGTCTCACTATGTTGACCAGGCTGGTTTCAAACTTCTGGGCTCAAGTGTTCTCCTGCCTCAGCCTCCAGAGCAGCCAGGACTATAGGCATGTACCACCATGCCCAGCTCTAACTTAAGACATCCACTCCCCCTTGACCCTTCTACCTTCGGCCTATCAATCATTCCTTTCTCACATTCACTTTCTTCTCTCTCTAGACTTCACTGCCCATTCATTTCAATCACTATTAGTAACGTCCTCAATTCCCTTGTCACTCCCATGTGCCTAGGACAAGATCAACTTAAATGTCTGCTTTCTTTAGGCACCAGATGACCCCTTTGCTGAAGGAGTTGAACACATACACACAACTTCACAGATCAATGCTACCTCCAACCTCAACTATTCAAACTTCCTTTAGTCACAGTTTCTACTCTGCCTCTCCACATACCCCACTTCTAAAAGGAGATGTCTTTCCTTCAATTTCACAAAGAAAACAAAGTTAACACCAGCTTCACATACACTTCCTTTCCACCTATCTAAAAATACGATGAAAGATGATTCTCTGGTTTGGTTCGTATCTCTTCTTACATACTCACTCAAGAACACCAGTATGCTTATTATCTATTCCCTCTTTTTTCTTTCCCTTTCTACTTCATTCCTTCAATCTTTAACCATTCTTGAGACTCTCCCAACTTTAAAAACAAACACCAAATCACCTCTTGATCTCAAAGCCTTCTACTCCACCTACCATCTCTCTAGCCTTCCCTTCATAGTCAAGTTTCTTTAAAAAGTTTTCTTGGACAATTCTGTGAAAATGGCAGTGGCATAATATTTGACCTCTCTTCAAATCTCTACATGGAACCTGGACAGCAAAACCAAATGTTCAGACAACATTTACAGCAAAACTAGGTTATAAGATATCCCCCAAGCCCCTAAATGTATAAGCAGCACATAAGAACAAAGCACCAACAGCCGCAAACCCTGCATATTGTTGGTGTCCGTGTAGAAGAAAGTAGAGTGGGATCTGAGAACAGGAGAACCCCGTAATTATCAACAGGTAGGCAACGGAAAACACAAGAGGCAAAACTGAGAACAGCACTTGAAACTAGGAAGGGTTTTCCCACATGAATGTAAGGACCTATGGTAGGTAGATCCGAAGGGGTGAAATGGACCTGGCTGTCAGGACTCCCTTCTAGGACAGGATCTCATACCGAAAACAAACTGTTGAGAGGAGAACCAAATTGAGCAGGACAAGGAAAGTCCCCAAAAAGTTGGGGAGGGAAACAAAAGCAGTAATTCTCAGAAAGCAAGCCACCATACTTTTTAACATCACAGGAAAATAACAGAAGAGGGAGCTCTGTAAACTTAGAGAAAGCAACTCTGAATCATCCTTCCTTCTAAAAGAGCAGGAAAACTAATTTTACGTAAAAATGAGCACAAACTATAGAAGTTATACCCCATATAAAGATTTAAAAAAAGAACAGCATTCCTACAATGAAAGCAAGGCAGAAAGACATGTGCATATCATCAAAATTGCAACTCCTCACATCCATGTTGTGTGTAAAGAAAAAAGAAAAAAAAATTGCAACTCCTATTTCAAAATTAGCTAAAAAGACATTATCAATAATTAGAAAAACTCAAAAATGAAATGAAAACTCAGAAAGATATAAGAAATTAATAAGAAATTAGAAATTATATATTAAATATCACCACTTGAGAGTCCCACAGGTTCCCTAATCTCAAAACATCCAAAACCCAACCCACCACTGTCCTTCTTGCAATCTCTTCCTCCTGCTGTCCCTTTCTTATTAACTGTATTCATCAACCTGGGCATCCCTTTGACTCCTTAATTCAGGCTCCACATTCAATCAACAAACGGGTTCTGCTAGTAACACCAGAATACCTCTCAAATCTATGTCCACGTCTCCTTCTTCAGGGCACCATTGTCATGTTCCTTGGACTATCCTAACAACACTCCTGCCTATAGTCTTGCCTCATGCCTTGCCCATAATTCATCTTCCACACTTAGACCTTCAGTGGCCATTTCTTTTCTTGCCAATTAGGATAACATCCAAACTCCTTTACATACAGAATGGTGAGCCACTAGAAAATCACAATCCCCAAACCTCACTGAACACTCCACACTGCCTGGCAGTTTTTCCAACGTTTCCATTCTCCACTGACTACAGACAGTTCCCAGCTTATGATGGCTCAACTCACAATTTTTCAACTTTATAATGATATGCTTTCCTCAGGAACCATACTCTTCTTGAGATGCTGGGCAGTGGCAGCAAGCTGCAGCTCCCAGTCAGCCTCCCATTTTTGACTCATGTATTTTCAACTTAATGAAGGGTTTATCAGGACTAGACGTAACCACAGCGTAAATCGAAAAGCATCTGTACTGCAAATATTTCCTACCCAAAAACTTCTTGTAACTTTCCATTCTGTCCACTTCCATTTTCACTGCCACCAATCTACTTCATGCCACGCACTGCTTGCCTAGATTTCCACAACAGCTTTCTTTTTTTTTTTTTTTTGAGACAGAGTCTCACTCTGTTGCCCAGGCTAGAGTGAGTGCCGTGGCGTCAGCCTAGCTCACAGCAACCTCAAACTCCTGAGCTCAAGGGATCCTCCTGTCTCAGCCTCCCGAGTAGCTGGGACTATAGGCATGCGCCACCATGCCCGGCTAATTTTTTCTATATATATTTTTAGCTGTCCATATAATTTCTTTCTATTTTTAGTAGAGGTGGGGTCTCGCTCTTGCTCAGGCTGGTCTCGAACTGCTGAGCTCAAACGATCCGCCCACCTCGGCCTCCCAGAGTGCTAGGATTACAGGCGTGAGCCACCGTGCCCGGCCCACAACAGCTTTCTTAACTAGCTTTTCTGTCTCCAATCTTGCTCCTCTTGGATCAATTCTCCTCATTGCAGACAATATAATTGTTGTAAAATATTCTCAAATTTTATTGTACATAGGCATCAACCTGGGATCTTGTTAAAACATATAAATGTCTGAGTCTCCCCCCCGTCCCCTCCCCCCCCCCCCCCCCCCCCCCCCCGGCAAGATTCTGTTTCAGCAGGGACTGGATTTTCTGATGGAAGTATCCTCTGAACCTGACAAACACTGCCTTAAAATCTAAGTCTAATCATATCACATTTTTGTTTAAAACACTTCTATAGTTTTTCAATTCCTTAGAATAAAATTGAAATACTTTGTAACCTGGCTTACAAGGTACTTGAAGATTTGGACTTGGACTCATCTCTTATAACCTCCCTTCCTTGCCCTCCTATGTCCTCATCATACTAAATATTTCATATCCTCCAACTCACCATGCAATCCATCTCTCTAGACCTTCTTCCCAATGTTCCATTTGCTTAGAAAACTATCTACCTGGCTAACTCCTAACCATCCTTCACATCTTTATTTAAACATCTCATTCTTTTAAGTGTTTCCAAACAACCTAAACCCAATTAGCTACCCCTGGTATGTGCTCCCAAAGCACCCTATCCTTCCAATATCATGGCACTTACTAAACATTATTCTAAGTACTTAACTGTTTTCCTCCTCTCATCCAGAATGTAAACTCAAGAGGAAAACTGCATCTTTTTTACCCAGTGTCTAGTACAGCTCCTGACACAGAGCAGGTACTTAATAAAGAGAAGGAACAAGTAAGCTGCTTCATAATTTGGTCCCTGCTCACTAATGTGCCTGTATTTCTGGTAACTATCCTGTCCCAACAATGCTCCAGACACACCAAACTATAATACTCCAAGTTCCCAAATGCTCCATTTTCTCTCCTGTCTGTGGGCTTTCTTGACTATTGTTCTCTCTGCCTAAAACATGTTTTGCTTAGCTAACTCTAACTTATTCTTTTCTGCCTGCCTTAGATTCAGTGTCCGGCCAGAACACTCAATTTAGCTCTATCTCAGCAACTGTCACCAAGTAGTATGACTGCCTCAATGTTTGCCTGGCTTTTTTAATAAGTTGTAAGATCTCTAAAGATGGAACAGTGAACACTATAATAAAATTTCTATCTTCAAGGGTTTAACAGAGGCTAAGGTGTAGTAACAGTTCTATAACATTTATAAAGTTAAACCTTTGCTCTACCATCTAATTTTCTCTGTATGTAATCCCATCACCAAAATCAAGAACTCAGGACTCAACAACTCAGGAAACAACTACTCTGATGACATCTCTAGTAGTTTATCCAATCACAACAAGCTGACAAGAGCCTGTCTTTGGGAAACTTTCTCCTAAAGACAGAAAGAAAGCCCCATCTATAAAATATGGGATGTTTCTGGCACAAACCACCTGGAATCCTGCCCTTGCAAAGTGTTCAGACAAATCTGAAAAAAATATCCAACTGGTTGGCTTCTCAACTGAGACAGCATAAAATGAACTGCCAAACATCTTGTGGAGGACTTCAGGATGTTGTCATTCTCTTATTTGGAAACTTATTTTCTTCAGATAGGGAGAAAAGCCAACTACTAACAGTGTAATACCTGTGGCTTGAAGAGGCTTGCCCCAAGGTTTCCCTCACTCTAATTGAATAAGACTTCTGTAACAGTTTTGCAGAAGCACAAGTGAAGAATGCACAAGAGAAACAAACAGGGCATGGTACTTCTGCAGCATGCGTTTTAAAAATCCATTTTCTGACATACACCATAGGAAAAAGAACCTATCACACTCACTTCTGAGTCTTCTGCACTTTCATAATCCGAGAGAACAGCTGAAAGAAAACAGATATATGTGAAAAAAAAAACCCAGAAATTACAATTAACATTTCCTGACTGCTTATGGTGGGTCAGATTAAGACACTCAATTAATTCTGACTTCAACCTATGAGGTAGATGAAACTGGAAGCTCCATAATTTAATGGAGAAACAGACTCAAAGAGTGACTTACCTAAGACCATACTGCTAAAACCTATACTCTTATTCATTATGCTATAAAAAACCGTTTTGTGGCCCTAAATTCTTAACAGTCTAAGAGGATGTCACTGTCGAAAACAGGTGACCTGAGTTTATGCGCAAAAAACTCCTGTCATGATGGGTTAAAAGATGCTACTCACCATCGCCCTCCATGCCATCTTCACTCTCCTAAAAGAAAGAAGATATGGGTTAGTTCTGTGATTTCCAGAGGTGGGGAGCCGAATAAAGAAACGTAGGTGGAAAGGAGAAGACAACACAAAATGGTTGAATAGAGAGATGGGGAACGGTAAATCTTTAACAAGAAGTATCCTAGACAGGCCAGGTCTCTTCACCTCCAGCCCCAATTTCTCAACATCTGCTTTCCACCGGCAATGGCTCTGCCCTCTTCCCAGAACCCCCAATCTTTCCTTCCTCTTCCCTCGGGGCTCCGGATGCAAACTCGCACTGGGATAACTCCTCTAACAAAATACACCCCAGCATCTACATCAACTTCCAACCTCCCACCATCATCTACACCCCGCCCCCCGGCCGGCTAGCGGTCCGGCCCCCTCCCCGCCCCGCCCCGCCCCGCCCGCGCGCGCGCACTCACACACTCCGACTCCTCATCAGCGCTCTTGGCGCCTCCGCTCTCTGGCCGCCGCAGATGAAAGGCCCCGCCTCGGCCTCCGCGCTGTGAAAGCAAAGAGCCGCTGCCGGCGCCTCCAGCACTACCGCTGCAGCTCCCGCCGCCCCGCGTCAGGAAGCCGCCGCTGTCTGAGCCCGAAGCACCCGATTCTTCATCCTCTGTGTCCTGCGAAGCGTGTTGCCGCCGTCGGTCCGCCATCTTACGGAGAACGGCCACCGCCGGCTAGCTACTTACGCACCGCGCCCGTCGCGGAGGCTGCTGGGAGGCTCGAAAGCTGGTCCCGGCATGCTTCACGTGCGGCGCTCGGCCGCCCCGCTTTTCGGAAGGCGGGGCTGGGGGCGGGGCCTGCGCCCTGCGGCACGTTTGCGGGCGAGCGGGGGTACGGCTGTCGGTGACGTAAGGGGCGTGGCGTGGCTCCTCACTTCCCTTGGGCAGGCCCAGGGCGAGGGGAGTTGGAGTTCCGCGGCCTCCTGGGTTGCTGCTCGGCCATCTTGGGCTTTCCGAGTGGAAGTCGTTGACCTGCCAGCTTCACTGCAGCATTGGGGCTGTTTCATGCTTTTCTAGTTCCATTTCTTGTTATTACCTAATTTGAGGCAGGTCAATCTGCATTCGTTTGTTTGGTGAAATCACGAATCAAGGTAAATCTCTAAAGCCGTAGTGCTGCGTCAGATTTGCCACACTAGCCCAGATTAAGCTAAAGGGTGAAGGAAAAACCAGTCGTCTGCAGTGAAGCCAGGAGACTTATTGTTGCAGCATTTTCCTTGTGTCCCTGTTTCCTCTTCCGTCTTCATGCTTCTTCCCACGCCAGCCATGACCTCTCCCCAGAAGTGCAGGCTGGTATGATGCCAGTCTTACCAAGATTTTAAACTGATTTAAATAAAAAGAGATGATCAGTAAAAACGATTGTTGGTTACCAGAGGAAAATGCTTTGCTTTTGGCAGGGCATTTGTTAGCAATGAAAAGAATTATATTTTCTCTGGACCATGATGATATACAAGATGCCTGAGCTAAGTTACTGCATCTGCAGGAGTGCACATTAATGATATATATCAAACAGATAAAGGTCACTATGGCATAGTGTAGGATTCTGTCCTGAGTAGTATTTTTGTAAGTGGTATGGTTAACAATCCTGGTGATTATCAAAGTTATAGACGGTATGAAACTAAAAGGAATTATGATTGTTTTCAGAGATGGAGTCAGTATTCAAACAATCTCAACTGGTTAGACAAGTGGCCAAATGTGACAACTTTTAAGTCCAGCTTCAAAAACCAACTGCCTGAGTTCAAAATAGGGGATGTATGATTTAATAAGTGTTAAAGAAAAAGAGCTGGAGGATCTTATCCATCACAAGCTAAGTTGGTGCAAATAAGGCTGCCACATTTAGTGTCTAAATAAGGAAAGTGATAGTCTGCCACTTTGTCCTTCAGTTGTTTGGTCTGGGTCCAATTTTTAAATGGACGTGGGCAAATTGCTCACTCATCCAGAGGGAACTGGAAAACCAGAATCTTTTCTTTTGAGGAACAATTGTAAGATCTGTGAATGTTTAGCATGCAGAGAAGACTTGGGATAGCCACAGCAGTATTTATTAGAGGGACTGTGAAGAAAATAAGGGATTGATCTTTTTTTATCATCCTGGAAGGCAAAGCAAAAACCAATGGGCTCAAGTTACTTTGTCAACAAGGAAGAATTTTCAAACATTTAGGAAAAAAAAATATATATATACAGGGAAAAACAAAGAAGTTTTGAAGCAGAAGCTGGACTTCATTTGTCTGGAATGTTGTCAAGGGGAAATCATCTATCAGGGGTCAGACCAGATGACCTCTAAGGCCTTTCCAACTGTTAAGATTTTATTAACTTAGACACCAAGTACCAAGCATCGTACAATCCCCTGTTTTAAAATTGTCAGTATGTATAAGGAAGTACGCTGGACAAAAAGAGCTGAAAAATACATTGTATCTATACACAAATAGAAGTGAGTACCTTATATAAAGGGGAAAATAATGTGTTCTATTTAATTGTGAAAATGGATTTCTTTTCCCAGTCTTTCAAATACAATCAGAATTGCTTAATGCTTGCCAATAAATCTAATAAACTGAAGCAGAAGTTCAAAAATTAACAGCCACAATAGTTTATTTACAATTGAACTCTTTATAAGATATTTACAAGACAACCAATTTTACACATCAGAAATGGTATCAAAAGTATGAATTACAACACAGACGACAATATGAAATGAGCATAAAACAAAGCTGAAGTAGACAGACAAGCAATTTCTCTTTTTAATTTATTAACACTAGCTTAAACTTTGTTAAAGAAAAACAAAACTATGTTTTAGGAGAATTGCAGGGCTTTCAGTTGAAGATTGAATTTCACAGTGTTGTATCCCATGTAGGGAAAAATAAGACTAATTTTCCCCCCACGCTCAAACACACTGTAATTTTCCTCTTGGAACTTTGCTAATCTACTCTCCAAGCTCCTTCTCAACAAACCTCAACACATCCAAATCAAAGGAGAATTGATCTAGAAGAGGGGACAATAAAATAAGAGGTCCTCAGGGAGAGGGAGAACCAAGAAAATAGAATCCACTTAAGTCTGGCCAGATAGCACCTCATGGATTCCTCTCAGTCTAGTTCAAGTCAGAATCTGAGGAGTCCCCTGGGCAGGGCACAAACATAAAGTTCAATTTGCTAACCCATATCCAAAATTAGGAATCCAACAAATGCTGAAATCAAGTAGAAACTGAGAGGGATCAAGGAACAAAGTCAAGAGACACTGATTGGGGTCTTTTATCTTTTGGGGCACATCATGAAGGACATAACATAGGTCAGAGTAGGAAAGCAAAACAGCTTGCCACATTAAAATGATGACGAACAAAGAAAATCTGGCCCAGTTTTTCTAGAAATCTTTCTTCTCCTTAAGGTGTGAGATGAGAGCCCCTAGTGGAATAAGTCCTATTTCTCTCTACATCCTTGCTGCAATGATGTTCACAGAAGGTTCCCTTATAGAGAGCCCACTCTCCTAAGCAGATGGAGTTATAAATGAAAACCCATAGCCACACACACACACACACAAAAGGAGAAATAAGAGCAGCAAGATCATCCAAGAATACTACATGTGCTGCCGGAGTAATTCCTTTAAAAGTCAAATCCAGGGAGCACAGTTGAACATCTCACAAAAAGCTTTAGCAGTGGGAGGCCCCTGAGGAACTTTTTCTTCTCTTCCCACAATGGTATCCCCATTCTCTCTCATGCTCCACTGATGGGCCGGCCACACATCCTACATACCTTGGCTTCTCCTCTAAAAGTGCTAATAATATGGGGACATATTCTCTTCAAGGATAAAAGCCCCTACCTTCTAGGAGATTAGACCCCTACTTGTTTTCACACAATAGTCCTGAAGACTAAAGAAAGGCAATTCCTATGTATTTAAGACCAGAGGTCTTGGCTCTATTTTCCTTTCAGATAGTTAACAGGGATCTTACACTGAGACCAAAGTGGCCTGGGAGTGCTGTCCTGACACTTTAACAAAACTGGGGGTGGGAAGGGGGGGAGATAGGACCACAATGGTACACATACAAATCTATTTTTACAAAGTGAATGGAGAAGCTCATTAGGTACATTTGTTTCAAGATGCAGACATTTGCCAGCCAAAGGAAGCACATATTTCCACACTTTCCCCCCAACCCTCCCTAAATCTCTACCCTACCACCAAGAGCTCAGCTAAAAGGAATACTTCAGAAGTGATGTGATACAAGGACATCTATACAGGTTCTGGCACACCATCCTAAATGCCAGTTGCTTCTGTTTACAGCTGTAACTTGTCCCAAACTAACTATCCCCATTCTCTTTTCCAAAGATATTATTTTTATGGGGTAGAGGAAGAAATTCAGTTACCCATTAACTAAGAAAATAATTGCAGTCAAACATCCCTTCCCGCATTGCTGTATCACAGAATAGTTTTAAGAGAACAACTATCCTTTCAGACATTTACCTACCAATTCTCCAACCTCTACTCTGTGAAGATGACGTGCTTCATCACTTCACTTGTTATTCCTCATCTGGTCCTAAAGCTCACGGTGAGGTTTTTTGTTTTATTATAGGGTAAAAACCACTATGCCCAAACTATAAGGAGGGTACACCAGGGCAAGAAGAGTGCCATGCAGGCACAGCTCTAACGGCAGGGTTTGCTTCATCTTCCACATGTCTAATGAAGAAAGCCCTTTTACCCCTTTAACACAGGCAAATGTATAGAAGCAGACTCCTGAAACTTTCAAATCTGCCATCCTATAGATTTAGCTTAAGAGCTCATTTCCCTAAAAAGGGACAAGAAATCTCAGTCACCCTCCATAATTCACAATTAGCCCAATGAAAGAGTTTTTGTGAAATAAGAGTGATGAAAACAAAACCAAAATCAAGGAAGTATGGAAGGGCATTATCAGTGAATGATAACATACATGAGGACATAGGTCACATATACAGGTCTCTGCCACTCTCTGGGAATGGCATGCTACAACTATCTGAAGACAGAGGGTTCTTGCCAGCACAGCTATTTCCTACACGTCCGGTGAGGTGTTTGCTTCTTCTGGATCTCCAACCTGCATCGGCTACGCTCATCCAACCAGGGCAGCTCAAAATTCCTGGCAAAAAAAGATGAGGAAATCAACTTGCAAAACTAAAAGGGATTCAGTGTGGACATGATAGCAACTCCAAAAAAGTCACCAAATCCATCACTACTCCTAGCTCCAACTCCTGAGTCCCAAGTTTAGAATGTCTTTCCTGCCTCAAAGCCAGAGCAATAGTGTACCATTAAAGTAATGGAATAATCTATTTATAATTCAAAAAGCAATCCTAATTCGTTTGGGAATCTTATCATTGCAAAAAGCTAGTTGCCCAGATAGTCTCATCTCTTTCTTTTCTTTTTTTTTTTTTTTTAAGAGACAGGGTCTCGCTCTCTCGCCCAGGATGGAATGCTATGGCACAATCTTATCTCACTGCAACCTTGAACTCTGGGGCTCAAGCAATTCTCCCACCGCAGCCTCCCATCACTGGGATTACAAGTGCACACCACTGCACCTGGCCCAGGTAGCCCCATGGCTATCCCTAAGCCACCTGGTTACACCCTATATCTAGGCTTCCTTAAAGTCTGGAAAAGGAGGTGCAGGCTACCTGAGAGAGGAGGAAAAAGACTTTATACTTACTGTGGAGTTAATTTTGGTAATGGTCGTCCAAATGCTACAACAGGCAAGAAGGGGGTAATCATCAAACTTTCAACTATGGAAGAAAGTCAAATGGGACCTTGTTAGTGACATAGATGGGAAATGTCTAACTATACCTGCTCCAAAATACAGTTCATTCATTCAGAGTAAGCTGTATTCTGGAGCCTTGAACCCTTTTTCTTTTTTGAAAAACCTATTCTTTTAGATAGACAAAACTTACCATCATCTGGCTCAGGGAAAAATGAGGTAACCTCAGGCTCAGATTCCTGAATTCCTTTCTTTTTATACATTCTGAGCTGCAGTCGCTGTAAAATTCTTTGTTCCCTGATCCTCTGAATATCCCATCTGGGAAAAACAAACCAGACAAACAAAACAAACAAACCCAACATTACCGCTTACCCAAAATCTGCTCTATAAAAGCAATTCACACAATCCAGATGCTAGGACGATCCTTGCTGACTCCTCTAGACAGAGTAAAAAGAAATGACTGCCTGGTTAGGGAAGAGCTGTTTAGGTCTACCAGTCCAGATCATATGTTGGTGTTCCACAGAAAATGAAACTGAGGAAGGTCACACACAAAGAAAAAGAAGCCAAACCTGTTTACCTATAACAACTACCATTTCCAACTAAAATACTCAACCAATTGGGAAGCTAATAAGAGTGTTAAGAGCTCCATGATTCTCCACAGCATGGAAGAGGGAGGTCAGGCTGAGCTGTGCCTAGAATTGACAATCCCTGGCCTCACCTCTTCCTTCTCTTCTCATCCAGCTCCAGTTTTGCATGCCGCTTCGAAAACACACTGTCATCCAGGTTCTGTGTAAAGAAAGCAGCTGATAAGCTATCTATCACCATGTTACACACATATACTAACTAATTTCCAGCTTCCAGGAACACAAAATCTTTCACCTTCAGGTTCTACCTGAGTCTGTGGGTTCTATGAATATGACGTGAACCTCCTGGTAACAGAATCAACAAAACACATAACACCTTTCCCCACCCCCACTCTTTTAGAATCTCTCAATTTCAAAATCATTTCCATAATTTTCCAAGGTAAACATCACGTCAGACTGACCTCCTGAGACTGCCATAAACCCTCCCCACCTCCATACTTCCTGTAAGAGTCTGAGTTTAAAGTAAATATCAAATTTTTAAGAATCAAATGAGCTTGGAATACATAATTTTGTTACTGAGTGGTATACGCCAACTTTTCTACTTCACATGAAATCTACCTTTGCTTTGAGTACTACCTAGCTATTTATTTTTTAATAAGTCACTTAATCACTCTGGACCTCAGTTTTCTTTTTTCTGTGTTTTTTTTTAGAGACAGGGTCTGGCTCTGTTGCCCAGGCTGGAGTGCACTGGCATCATCATAGCTCACTGCAACCTCAAACTCCTGGGTTCAGGCAATCCTCTCGCCTCAGCCTCCCTAGTAGCTGGGACTACAGGTGTAAGCTGCCACGCCCAGCTTGGAGTTCAGTTCTATTTAACTCATCCATAGTACTACCACATATTGAAGTTACATCCCCACATTCAAGTCCCTTACTCCCTTCCATTGACAGCTCCTGGGTACCTACCTCCAAAAGGTCTGAAGGATTTGGGTCCCTTAGAGGCTCTACTGAGTGGTCCCTCCAAGAAGGAACTGTAAAAAAAAAAAAAAAAGAAAAAGAAAGGGAGGAGGGGTGGAACCACTCTTAAATCCAAAGTCGCACAACTATTCACTAGGACAAGAGGTGTCTCCCCAGATAAGACAAAGTTACCAAGTGATAGGAATCCATTCTATGGCCTCGCCTGAAGCCATATTCAGTGTCCCTGCTATGGTATAAATAAAAGAACCTAAAGTGCCATTGCAGTCTGCCAAACTCAGGATCACAAAAAAACCCTAAGCCAATACCTGACAATTCATATAATGGATGCTATTGCAGTTCCTGAAAAACAACTGAAATTTGTTGTCATTTGAAGTCTATAGTAGTATAATCAATCACACACCAAGAAATCTCACTCTCCCACATCCAATGGATGGGGAATGCAGCTCCCAACCATCCACCATCCCACCAACCCCCACCCCAGGCCCAGCCAGCACAATTCCTATTCTACTCACCAGCCAAGACTGAAGTTTCTCCTGCAACACTTGATGGCATCAGACACCCTAAATAATGCAGGAAAGAAGAATCATCTCAGTGTAAAAAGAAAAAAAGCCCATACCCAAAATGGAGGAAAGGATCATCACTGAAGTTCTCACTAGGAAGCCATTTTGTTTTTTGAGTTGTTCTTTTGAGAATTTCTCTCTGGGGGAGGGGAAGAGGGAACAACAGACAAAAGAAAAGAAAATAAGCCCACCACTTTTTTTTTTTTACACTGAGACGACTTCTTTTCTTCATTATTTAGGGTGGTTTCCCTGCAACAGTTGATGGCCAAGGATATCAAACCTTAAACTCAGAACATGGCAGGTGAGTAAAAGTTGACCCTATTTTTCAAATAAAAGATCAGCGTTCTCAAAACTTACATACGTAGTCTTCTTAAACAGCTCCCTCCTCCCTCCAACCAAACAAACTACCTTGCTGGTCCAGCCTGAGCAACATGCACAAAGACTTTGGCTTCCTTAGAACAAGCCTCTTGAGATAGGGGCATCAAGAATAAGGATTCACATGTTTATTCACAACTCAGGCTCCTCAAGGGGCTGGGATCTCCCCAGTCAGACTCCTTCGTACTGCTATGCCCACAATCTCAGAGGTGTTTGGAATTTTCTGTACTAGGGAAGATACAGTTTTCAAAAACAGCCAGTCACACAGAACATCTCTGGACCAAGCCATTTCTCAATCCCGGATGGGAAGTTGCTTCACATTTTCTCATAAGTTGTTACACAGCATTGCCATAGCAGCAAAAAGGTTAACCGTTAAGGATGAACCTGTTCAACTGACTGAACCAACAAAAAATCTGAACCTCGATCAGGATCCTGGTCTATCTCATGTACTCAAGTGTGAGGCCTAATAAATGTTAGATAATTAAGAAGAGTAATCTAGCTTTCCCACTTAATTTTGTCACCAGAACAGCCAAACAAAGCCTGGAGAATACTCTTGTCTCATTGGAATAGATTTCCATCCCCATCCTGCTAGGGCAAGACACAGTGGTAGAAACTTGGGACTGCGGTTCTATCCAAGAAGGCCTCCCCCACCAGAACCCCAGTACCCGCAGTGACTGTCATAGGCTAATATGACATGATTGAAGGCACATTCCAGTTACTGGTTGATGTAGAAGATAAGGGGAGCATCTCTGTGTGGAAGCCATAAAGAAAAAAAAAAAAGGGAATGAAGACCAAGGTCCCATACCCCACACCCTCCCCAAGCAGCTCAGATATCCCAAGATAGTCCTTATTGTTTGAAAAATAGTTTGTAGACCATTTTATTTAAATATATGAACAACCAATGGGCTACTGCAATCCAAGTAAACTCTTCACATTTTAGAACCTTTGTGAAGTTATAGTAAGATAAAGTAAGACTGTTAGTCTTTGGCAGATTCCTCCTGCCCCCCAGACCGGGACATGGAGATACAGATAAATGTTTATATAGTTAAAGAGCGGAGGCCCAGGTGAAATTCCCCACCCCAAGCTGGCTCCCCAACCCAAAAATTACCATTGGCCCCTGAGAACACCCAAAGACCACCCTCCCAGGTTTCACACAATATCAATTGCAGGAACAGTCGTGCATGGCAAAGTATAAGTTCTATGCATTTCACAGCACAGAAAACCCTTCTTTCAGAGGGCATGCAAGTTGCCGCAGATTACACCCCCAAGTCTGGTGCTCTTGTGATGAGCAACTTACTGGCAAACACATCTCCCAGTGTTGTAAGCAGGCAAATACATTGAGCACATTTTGCTGTAATTCCATCTATTTGCATTGCCTGCACAGTGTCTGTCTCTGGCTGTTAACTTACTCATTCTTGACAGAACTCTGCTTTATTGATTGCACTTTTTAAAAAATGCCAAAGGCATTTTCACACTTGTTAGCTTGACCGCCACCACTAGGGTATAAGAGCAAGTGTTCTCTATGCCTTACTTGCTACAGTCTCCTCCTTCTTTGGAGAGGATTCCCGTAATGGTAACGGTGATGGGGGAGGCTGGTGCCAACGACACAAATACATTTCTGTGGTGGAAAGGTACGGCAAATCTTCTATCTCACTTGAGAAGGCTTTCTCCTTGGGATGGGTGCTGGGTCCCTTTTGGGGAGTGGAGAGTCTTGGTGGGGTGTCCACTGAAGACCGGGGCTTTTCTGGGGTTTCTTGGCTCCTCAATTCACGTTTACAAACAGTTTCAGATAAGGAACCACAGGGCTCCTCTTTAATAGGAGAGTGCTTAGGAGTTTTTGTTTTGACTTTTGAAAATTCAGGAGCCAGCTTTTTAACAGAAGTCTTTCTTTCTGTACTTCCAAATGGGGATTTCCTATTAGATAGGGAAGAAAATATTATAAAAATTTATTGACTATTGAATAAAATCTAATCTGAACACACTTTGGGGCAAGAAAACTAGCTTGTTCTCTTGCCCCAAAATGACCAGTATTCAGGTACCTCAATATCTGTTTGTGCTCATTTGGCAGTCATGAGCAGAAACAGCCCCTGCTTAACAATATATATGAGAGGCCCTTAGTAAATGTGGAACAAGTGAGTTTCCATGCTTAAGAATCTCTAATAGTATCCTATTGCCTATTAGATTTAAAAAGATTCCTATTCAAAGTGCTTTAACATTAGGTGCCATTACTCTTTGCCATCTACTTCATTCCTGTCAACCAGAGATCAGTCTCTACTTTTCCCCCCAACCCTATTACAATCTCTATTTCTCTTTTCTTATTGTCTGCTGGCTCTTTCTCCCACCTCTATCCCTCCCCTTTTCTCCTCTCTGCCATCTCCTTTCCTCTTTACCAACTAAACTTTATATTTCTTTTTCAAGATTCATCTCCTTAAAAGTTTCAGAGTTCTAACTCAGAATAATCTTTAATATCCCTGAATCTTACAAAACTTAGTTTATATCAGTGTTATATATGTATTTTATTGCATTTGAATTCTGAGTTTTCAAATTTTATGCCCATCCTTACAGTTTGACTGATTTCTTTGAGTTCAAGGACAGTTCTGTTTTACTTTATGTCTACCAGTGCCCAACACAATGAAGTTTAACACTTCCTAACTTGAAGTAAACTGCTACAGTTTTCTTTAAGAAACTCAGCTGTCACATTTGATGTCCATTCTCTGTATGTTACTCTGCACTCTGTAATTATTACTGTGACCAAAATGTTCCTAAGACACTTTTATAGCCTGCATAAGAATGTTCAAGATAGTTTCTCAGCACAGAAGACTTCATAATTCAGGCTGTGGTTGAATTATTATATTGCTATAAAAATAATTCATAAATCCCAATCCCTTCTCTTAGTCATTGGTAAAAAGTATCCTTATTATGTCCAGACAGTGTAACAAAGTTATCAGCACACCTTTTGTGTCCCTTTCCACTCCGCCCACATGAGAAAGGCTTGGGAGGCAGAGTCTGGGATGTCTCGGAAAGCTCCGGCTGGCACTCCAGGTTAATTTTCTCAGATAGCTCTGTTTCCTCTCTCTCTTCAGTTTCATAGCCCTGAAACAGCTTGTGTCTTTCTTTTTCGTTATCCTTCTTTACCAGCTGCATCCGCCTTTCCATACGTTCAATCCGAGCAAGGAGCTAAAAGAGAAAGTGGCAAAATGCAGACTTACACAAAAAAATTAAACACAGATACTTGGCCCCATTTAGGAATGAGTATAGTCTTCTGCCTCTTTCTGTGGACCACATCAATTCAAGTTATTTTTAATAGGCAGGCATTATCTGAATAGTTTTCTTTGAACAATATAGAGAAGACAAAACGTCCTTTAATTTTAAGGGCTAACCTAGATGGGAAGAGGCATAAGGAAAATTGAAGTTCAGTCTTCTGGAGGAAGACCCTCTCTACCAGAAGGGGCCACGGTATGCCTTTTAATGGCATAGTCTCTGGTACTGCTAACCATGGGCTCTAAGTTGGTTTGAGAGTTTCCAGAACTAACCTTATATATGTTCTTTTAAGAGGCCTTAAGGTTCCTCAAATTCTATCCTCTCTACTTCTACTCCAAAACACTATACACAATGGCAAAGTCCAAACAGTACATTGAGAGGGAATTAAGAGCTCATACTACCACTAGGGATGGTAGTGTTATTTGAAAGTGATGGTGGGGGGGGACTTCTAAAACAATGAACATTCCATTTAATTATAATACAAATCAGTACCTATAAATCCCAACAATCATGACATATACATATTGCTTTGCATTTGAGATAGCAGAAAAAATTACACCCATTTATGTAAACATTTATTGAAATCAAAGTCCTTTCAATTTAATTAAAAGGGAGAACTACATAAACAGAAAATGGAAGTCTATTATCATTGAAAACTTCATTAATTTAGTTTTGAGAAAAGGTGCTAACTGTGCTACTTATGCCCTATTACAAGAATTTTATCTGGGTTAGACGGTGACATTAATGCTGCCTTCATTACATTCATTGCATGGATTTCAGTCAAGGCCAAACAACAACTGGAATAAGAGAAACAGGCTTAAGCAACATAAAGACTGCAATACACAACAGAAGCAGTGAATACCAAGTTCAGACTGACACTCTATCCTTAAGTCACCCCACTTTCTCTGCCTAGGAAAGCCTGCAAAGGGGCCATTACCTCAGGAGCTAAGAAGAAACCTCCACAATCAGCAGAGAGCCCCTCCTGTCAGCCATACTCTCATTTCATCTCCTCATATCTGTTTTGATTCACAGCGTTAGCATTACTTAGCCACGGTTTGTGGGTGACATTTCCTTGATTTCTTCTCCTTCACTGGTCCTCCTCTTCCCACCTACCCCCCCATGTAAGGATATGATGTGTTGTAATTACAGTACCATCACACCCCTAGACTGCAGTACAGTAGCTGAGCAATGCCACCTCCATGTTGAGTAACTTCCACAAATCAACACCATGAGATATTTTAATAAGACCTGCCCCAGCTCCCATTCCACCTTGCAGAATGCATTCTCCAATAAGACAGCTGCCTGATGCGATTCATTTGGAAAGCAAACAAAATGAATAGCCCTCTGCTCCCTTGCTCAGCCCTTGGCGCACAGAGAGAGAGAGAGAGAGAGAGACTGAGAAAGAGAGAGAGAGAGAGAGACTGCTGCAGCCTGAACACAACAATTGTAGAAACCATGTTTATTTTTAGGCAGCTGTAAGGTATGCTAGCACAGTAATACCCCACCACCCCAGCTTCCCTGGTATCTGAAGGAATATGTTTTAACACGGAGGCTCCCTTAACTACTGATGCAGTAAAAATAAGCCTATGCAGTCATGCTCCTCAGAAGTACAAAGAAATAATAAACGACATCCCTGCTACCTTAAGATTCTAAAAGAGATTTTGGGGGAGGTCTACTTAATACATTTAATAAGCTTACTCTCCCTTGATGCCTTAAAATCTTCAAGCTTCAAACACCATGCTTATACAAGGGACCTGGTCAGTGGATTGTGTTTTATAAACTTAGATTCCTATTAAAAACTGTCTGAAATCACAGGCAGCAATTCTCTTAATATCATTTAGGAAAACTAAAATAGGCTTCCATGTAAATCATCTCTGCCCCTCTGCCCACTAAAAGGCCTACTACCCTCCTATCTAAAGATGCTGCAGCAGTGGTTAGAGCAACAGCTGCTCTGTCCCTCTGCTCCACAATGCATTTCTAACGCAACATCTCTTTAATTTAACCCCTTCCATAAAGCCACCACATATGCACCCCACCCTTTCATTTTTAACCCCTCACAAATCAGGTCTTTTCCCACTCTAAACGTCCTTCCCACAAGTCTGGGACTGTCATTTTAAATTAACCCTTTGGCACCTGAAACTCCCCTCCCCCTCCCACTGGGAGCTTGCCCTTTAAACCTTCCCTACAACCTAACGTGTGTGTGAGCTTGGCTCCCACACCCAGCACCTAAGATACTCCTTTGCTGGTGGCCAATCTCCTTTCCTAACCAAGGGGTACCTTAACCTCCTACAGCACCCCTTCCCCCGAGCATGCGCACAACTCGCTCCTCGTCCCGAATGCAGATTAACCCCTCCCGTACCGTATCTCTCTCTGACTTCAGCTCCTCGATCTCCTTTTCCTTGGCCTGCAGCTGCTGCTGCTGCTGTTCGATGAGGTCCAATTGCAGCAGAAGGATCTGTTTGAGGCAGGCGGCCTGACTGGAGGCTCCCGAGCCGCCGCCACCCCCGAGAGGGCTCTTCCTCATACTCTTCCATCTGCCCTCGCTGGCCGCCAGAGTCCCGGCGGTGGCGGTGGGCGCGAGGGGTGGCGGCCCCGGCAGAGGTAGTGGTGGGGGTCCCGCCGGGTCCGAGGCGGTGGCAGCTGGGGAAGCCGCCCCACCCTTGTCCCCAGCCCAGGGCGTAGGCTCTTTGGCCGCCGCCACGAGAGAGCCCGTCTGAATGGGCAGCACCGCCTGATACTTGGGCCGGGGGCTGCAGCCGGCTCCGGCTGCGGCTGGCTCCCCCCCAATGCCGGCTTGTTTGGTGGCCGGGGGCGGACAGGGCAAGGGCACCGAACCGCCCCAGCTCTCTTCCTGCTGCCCTGGTGCCGCCCCGGCCGGGAGTAACAAGCCCCGGCCCTTGCCGCCGCAGCCGGCCGGGGAAGGCGCGGGGCTCCCGCCCTGAGAGGAGGCCAGCGGGGGCCCCGGCTCCTTGAGCTTACGGTGCCGGGGGAGGAAGTGGGCTTCGGCCGCCCCGGGCTCGTCCTCGGGCCCGCCCAGCGCCGCAGCCCGCTCGTAGTCCAGTCGCTGCTCAGGGTTGCCGCCGGCAGGGGCCGCGGCCGCCTTGAACACTGCGGATCTCATGGTCATAGTGGTCCGGAGCAGCGCCGGGGACCGAGACGGAGGAGGGGGTGGGGAAGGGGCGAGGTGCGGGGGGTCGAGGACGGAGGAGGGGGAGGGGAGTTTGGCGGGCTCGCCTCAGCAGCGCGGCAGCAGGCCTCCACTAGCGCGGCTCCTCCGGGGCCCGGACGCCATCCCGCCGGCGTGCGGAGAAGTGGAGGCCGCGGCTGAGGCCCGCCGCCGGCCCATGGGGGCCTCGCCGCCGCCTCTGCTGCCGCCGCCACCGCCTTCGCCTCAGAGGCAGGAGCTCGCACCCAGCCGCCCCCGAGCTCATCCCCGGAGCTCGCTTCGGCCCCCCCTGGCCCGGCCGGGCCCGCCTCGTCTCCCCACCCCACACCCCCCCTTCCCCGCCCCGGCCCCCCGCCCCGGAGCTCGCCTCAGCCGCCCCGAGCCTCCATTTCCCCCCCCCTCCTCCTCAGGAGGGGGTGGGAGGGATGGGTCCGCCCAAAGCCCTCCTACTCCAGGAGGGGGTCTGTCGCCTCCCCCGAGGGTTTCCGAGGCTCGGGATCCCCCTCCCCCACAGTCACCCCCGGCGCCTCAGCGTTTCCCTTTAAAAAAACGGAGCCGCTCGTAGCCGCCACCGCCGCAGCCGCCGCCGACCGGAGCACGCATGCGCGGGAAGGGAAGCGGGCGGGAGCGAACCGGGAGCGCAGATGAGGGAGGCGGGCGGCGCTATTGTGAAAGGGGCCGCCGCTGCGGCCGCCTCGAGGGGGGCGGGGAGGGGGCCGCGGGGCCGGCGAGGGGAGGCCGGGGATGAGGGGCAAGGACCCAGGAGCGCGCGGAGGAGCGGGGTGAAGGTGGGCTGCCGAGGGAGGGGCGAACCGGGGGAGGGTCTGGAAGAGAGAAAAAGGGCGAGGGCGGCCCTGGGTAGATGCGGAATGCGGAGGCTCCCCGGGAAAAAGAAGCGCGAGAGAATGGCGTTGAGAGGAAGGAAGGGGGCTTCGGGAGGCAGATGCGCCCTTCGTGGAAACGCACCGAGCGCTCCACGTACCCGGACTGCGCGAGGTGGCCCCTGCGCCGGCACCTTGGCAACGCGCCTGGCCCACGCCGGAGGGGCCCCCGCACGCCTCCTGGCGAGTCAGGATCCAGGCTCCTCTTTGAGCCTGTGGGTGTTTCACGGGGGTAGAATTCTAACCCCTCCACCCCCTACCCTCCCCAGCAGTCCCACACTGGTACGGAAGAGAATGAAGTTCTTTGTCTCTAAGTGCTCCAGACCAGAAACGGAGGGACCTCTGGTTCCCAGAGGGAGGAGAATCCATGATGTCTGCTGCCCGGGGAGTTGTTGCCACAACCTCCGTGGGATGAAGTATTGCCAACTACCAACAGTTCTTTCCCAACGGCCATCTCCCCGGCCTTCTTAAACCACTCCTGGCATCTTCTGGAGGCTTTTGAAGGGTTGAAGCGAAGGATATCCCTGATGGGACTTATCCTTTTATCAGGAGCAGGAATAATTTAGGCTGTTCTATGTTGAGCACCTCTTCCTGTCTCTCCAAGTTCAATTTGTATGTATGTCTTAATTTCCAAGCAACTTTAGCCAACAAGTCCTCACAGAATTCCTCGTGGAAAAAATTTTAAATAGTCTTAATAATTGATTGTTTTTCTCTTCTGTCTGAGGTGTTCTTTTTAAAATCCATGTGGAGATGGAGAAGACTAACATCCTCTGGCCTAATGTGAAAACCTAATTAAAACTGTGTCTCTTCCTTGTAAGTCTGAAGCATGAAGCATTGGAAATTTTAAACAAATGGGTGTGAATGTGTTAAGTATCCATCAGAGCCCAGCCCTCTTCTACCAGATTGTATGGCCTCAGATCTGCAAGGGAAGTGTTAGGCTTAGAGATACCAAGGAATGGAGGGGGTGCGGTGGGCATGAGAATGTACACAGAATATGGTGATCTCTTTCAGTGTCAACACTTTCTATACCATCTCTATACTGATAACTCTCAAATTTATGTCTTCTTCCTGGACTCATCGTCTAACTCCAAAATCATATATCCTATTGCCTCGTATACATATCCAGTTGGATGTCTAATAGGCATTTCAAACTTACATCTAATATCAAGCTTCTGAATTCCCCCTACCCAAATCCTACTTCTCCTACCCTTTTCCTCTTTTTCTGTCACCCCATACCTGATAAATCAGCCAATCCTATTGGCCTTCAAAACATATATCCATAAGCCTATACCTTCTCAACACCTTCATCCACAACTTCCACCTTGGACTAAGAAGCCACATTCATCTCTCTCTTTTTTTAAATTGCAGTAACTTTGTAATTGGTCTCTCAGTTTCAACCTTTGCCTTGCCCCACTTAAGTCTGCTTTCAGCAGCCATAGTGATCCTGGTAAGATGTGAGATGTTCTTTCTCTGCTCAAAACCCTCTCACAGGCTGGGCGAGGTGGCTCATGCCTGTAATTCTAGCACTCTGGGAGGCCGAGGCAGGAGGATCGCTTGAGGTCAGGAGTTTGAGACCAGCCTGACCAAGAGTGAGACCCCTTCTCTACAGAAAATAGAAAATACTAGCCAGGCATGGTGGTGCATGTCTGTAGTCCCAGCTAATCAGGTGGCTGAGGCGGAGGATCGCTTGAGCCCAGGAGCTGGAGGTTGCAATGAGCTGTGAGGACACCACTGCACTCCAGCCCAAAGGACAGAGCAAGACTCTGTCTCAAAAAAAAAAACAAAAAACCTCTCATGCCTTCCCACCTCACTTGGAGTAAAAGCAAAATCATCACAATGGCCTGTAGGCCCTGGCCCTCTGGTGCTGCTCTCTGAACTTTTGGCTCCTACTGTTCTTCCCTTTTATTCACTCCGGTCCTGCAAATACTTACTTCCTTGCTGGCCCTTGGATGCTCCTGGCACGCATCTGCTGAGGTCCTTGCACTTGCTGTTCCCTCTGCCTGGATCATTCTTCCTTCAGATAACCTCATGACTTCTCCCTCCTCACTTTCTTCAGCTCTTTACTAAATGTCATCTTTTCAGTGAGAACTTCTCTGGCCATCCTATGTAAACTCACAACCCCTTCCAAACTCCCTCTCCTTTTCTGCTTTTATTTTTCTCCATAGTACTTATTGCCATCTAACATGTAATTTACCTTGTCCATTGTCCTCCCCCACTAGAATGTAAGCTTCATGTTTTATTGACTCAGCACCTAGAACCATATCTGCCACAAAGTAAGCATTTAATAAATATTGATTGAATGAGTAAATGAGCGTTTTAGACATACTAAGAGAAGCACATTACATCTGTCGTTGACCTTTAGCTTGCTTGCAAGTGGCAGTCATATTAATATTATATAAAAAATAGTGAAACCTAGGGAAGAATAAAGTTGTCTAGGAGTGCAGAGGAGAGAGAACATACTATCTGGAAGAAATTAAGGAGGAAGTGACGATATAGGTGGGCCTTGAAGGTTGGAGATCATAGGAGGGCTTTTCAGGCAGAAGTAAGAACATTGCAAAGGCATGGGATAAAAGGATGTATTGTAGAAAATGGGAGAAGTTGGCTTAAATGTAGCCTGGATAGTGAGGAATGTAGGGGATAAGGCAGGTAAGGGGGTTGGGGCCAGATTATGAAAATTTGAAGGAATGTATAATTTATCAGCCATGGTGAACAATCAAAGGATTTCCAGCAAATCATGGAATGATTAGATTTGTGTTTCTGAAAGCTAACTTCAATATTTGTGTCTCTGCGCCAAAAGCAGGAAGCCAACTTGAAGGCCGTTATTCCAGATGTGAGATAAGTGGTTAAACTAAGGTACTAGTGGTATTGGTATGGGGATAAAGAGAGAATGACAGGTAGGAGATTCAGCCCTTAAGAACAAAGGCTCTGGTGTGAAACTGCAAGGACCAAACACAGTTTCCTCATCTATTGTCTCTGTGTTATTTAACTTCTCTACCTGACTTTGCTTATCTGTGAAATGACTATAATAGCACTTTACTTCACTGGGGTATTGTGAGGATTAAATGAGATAATCCACTGAAGTGTTTATCATAACATGTGGCACCTGGTAATGCTTGATAATGTAGTTATCACATTATTATTCATTAGCAGGCTTTGTTGATTAATAGAAAGAGGGGGTGAGGGAGGAGGACTTTACAGTCAAGATTTCTAAGGCAGGACAAATGGCAATTCCGTGAACAAAACGTATATGTTTCCTTCCTCTCTAGAGCAAGTGTGGTTCCAGACCAGCATCTTCAGCATCTCCTGGAAGCTTGTTAGGTATGCAAATTCTTGGGTCCCACCCTAGACTTATTAATAATAAGCTCTAGGATAAGACTCAGCAGTTCTTGTTTTAACAAACCTTCCAGGTGACTCTTATGCACCTCATGTTTAAGAACCACTGCTTTGGAGTCTACACCACGGCAACCTATTCTTTTTTTTTTTCCCCAAAGATAGGGGGACTTGCTATGTCACCCAGGCTAGAGAGTACAGTAGCAGTGGCTATTCATAGGTCTGATCATAGCTCACTGCAACCTGGAACCCATGGGCTGAAGCAGCCTCAAGCAGCCTCCGGACAAGGACTGCAGGAACACCCTCCCGGGCTTGGCTGGGCAACCTAGTCTTAAAGGGCCAGACCGTGACTACATTTAGGCTTTGATGGCCCTTAGGGTCTTTTTTGTGCTCCTCAACTCTGTCATTGTAGCACAAAAGCAGCCCCAGTAAATGAAATGAGTGTGGCCCTGTTGCACTAAAACTTTATTATTTATCTATTATGTGAAATTTGAATTTCATGTAATTTTCATGTCATAAAAATTATTTTTAAATTTTCAACTATTTAAAAATTCTTAGCTTGTGGAACATACAAAAAAGATGTTGGACTAGACTTGGTCTTCAGGCTGTAGTTTGCCTACCCCTAGTCTAGGACAAAATTGGGGGGGCGGGGAAGGCACTATAGAGTACCCATGTGAGTCAATGCAGGATAGCTGAGAATTGTTATCAATTCTGAGCTTACAAGCTTCCTGTTTTGTGTGTGTGTTAAGATGTACTTTCTTTTGTGAACAACAGTCCCCATTTTTTTTTTCCTGGAAAGTTTACAGTTCTGAAATCCAAAGTCTAGGATTTCACTGCTCCAGACTAAGTAAACATGCTTTTGTCCACCAAAGCCAAGCCTGAAATTTTTGGATTTGGAGGTCTGATCTTCTTGATCTCAATTCACTCACGGTATGACCTGGCTAAACCACCAGAAAACTGAAACCTGGAAGAGAAGGTCTTCTAAGAAGAGAAGGGAATTCTTGATTCCAAACCATTAGGTTTTAAACAGTGGTGATCCCTTTGATAAGAAGACCCCCATCTATTACCTGGCTTCTGCAATCATGCTTACCAATTGCATCAGCCACCTGAGACTCCACCCCTCGGACCACCCCAACCTAATAAAAGTGGGAAAAAAAAACGGGTAGACGGGGGCTCAGAATTTGGTGGCCAGACCCCTCTGAGCCAGTCGAAGAAACCTTGATTCTCTGACTCTCCAAGTGCTGCTCAGTTTATCCCTGGAACCACCCGCTGTAACACTTGCTTTAACACCTTAACTGAAACATTAAGGAAATGTGATCTGAAAGGCCAAGAGAAACAAAGTGGAGTTGCTAGCTAAAAGGAAGCCTAAGAAAACTGCTTAGGATCCAAAATCAAGTCCCTAATCAATTCCCTATTTTATCCTTAATGAGATAATGACCATTCCTTTTGCTCTCTGGCTGGCTAAAAGTATGGATAGAGTTAAAGCCAACCACTTTCACCATCCCTCCAAGGCTTATAGAATGGCAGAATTCCATTTCTGTGACCTACATTCTTTGAAGGGAATACCTATGGTGTGGAAAGAGCATGCAACAAACCCTTTTACTTGACTGGGTCTTGGTTTTCACAGACCAAAAAGAAAATCCAAATAGATCATCTTTAAGGTCCCTTCCAGCCTTGTGACTGTCTGAAGCCGTGTTTTCTTGCTAACAGTATGGCAGAACTAGGTAGTAAAATGAGGAGACTTGTTTTGGTTTCTCCCCAGGGGGAGAGGATTCAACTCGGCAGCTTCCTGAAGCTCTCTCGGAAAGGTAAATAAATAGAGACTAGAGTTGCGTGGCTGGCGTTAGCCCAGCCCCCACATGGCACTGAAAGGGACCACAGCTGGGGAGGCCACCTTTTCCTTCCCTGGCAGGATGGGGGATGGGAAACCAGCATGGAGCCACAGAGGCTTCCGGCTCTGAAACTCGGCCCCGGCTCAGAGCTTCTCCTGGCAGAAACCCTGCCCTGCGTTCCAGGCCTCCACGAGCACGATGCTCGTGTGCCGCTCCCCTACTCTCCTCTGCGGGGGCCTCTCACAGGGTAGAACACACCCTCCTTGCTGCTTTTTTTTTTTTTCCGCTCCCAATAAAATCACAACACAAATTTGGGTATTTTTCTCCCTCTGTCAGCCCCGCCAAAACTTTCACCGCGTTCCGCCCACTCCACGTGGACCTCCCTTCCCTGTCCCAGCAAACCCTGCGAGAAACCTCACCCCCAACACGTGACCAATTGTTATGTTTCCTTCCTGGGGCTCCCCTGTAGCTGGCACCAGCTAACGACTGAACAAAAGTGCCCCCTTCAGGGTGAATTTGGGGCAGCAGCCTGGGAAGGGAGGAAAGTTGATGTGGGCTGAAGGACAATAGGGGAAAGAGGCTGCCTCTGCTTAAAATGATTTCATATCCACATAGCTGCCTGGTTAATAACTTTAAGGATTACACAATCAAAAGATGAGACAAATTCAAGAGAAGGATGTCATCAAAGAAAACTACTTTGGGGTGCAGTTGGGTAAGGTTTTAATCCCCAGCTGCAAAGTTAGTTACCTCTACTCCAACTCCACTTCCTCCAGAGTTCATGATGTTGGCAAAGCGCTCAGATCCTCCAATGCCAGGCGACAGCCAAGATTCCCTAATTATGGGCTGGGTGATGGGAACAGGGCCTCTCCTGGGGTGGATGAACTGCTCCTTGCCTCCACCCCCTCCCCCAACAACACTGTAAGCAGTTGTCTCTTTATTGGCTCTGCCTCCTCAAGCTGACATCAGTTGTTTTCAAAAGGGAATCTCTCCCCTCTCAGCATTGGGAACATTTGCCCTGGATGGGAAGAGCCTCAGGAGATCATGTTGTAGGAAGGAGTGGGCAGGGCAGCAAAAAATGAGTCCAGTGGGAAGGCTTGGTGCACAGAAAAAGGGGATTAACAAGGAAAAGCTAGAAAATAGGTCAAGTGAAGCCAAACAGAGGCAACTAATTTCCTTGGGAAAAATTCTAACGTGGGCTTTGTCCAGTTTTCACCTTACACTTTTCCCCCACATATGTGGGATGGAGGGATTGGGTAGGGAGTTGGGGTGATGGAATGTATGAGGTTGGAGGCCGATTGAGGAAAGGAGTTGTGAGCAATGCTCTCAGAGAAGGAAGGGTAGGACTAAGTAGTGCAGGCAGGGAAGGGTAAGTTTAAAATCAGAATTATCGTGGGGCCATTTGTCCCTCCAAGGTCACAGGGGTCATTACTAGTTAATGGCCCAAGAGCTACCATCCTTGGAGCCCAAGTAGGGAGACCTCGTAGCCCAGAAGCGCACTACCCAGGGACGCGTTAAGGAGCAATGTGTGGAAGAGAATGGGAGGAGTCCTAGGGCACTACTTTCAAGGGAAACAGTCCAAAAAGCGATCAAGCTAAAATGTTGAGGACTGTGGCCAGGACACTTGCTCCTATAACTCAGTATCTGTCAGCGCTCCCGTTACCAGGTGCTATTTCCAGAGTCCCAAGCTAAAGGGGAGGAAAAGGGAGAGGCAGGGGGAGACCCGATGGGCTCCTCCCCCAGCGCAACTGCAGTACCAGCGTTTAGCCACTCGGGGGCTCCCAAGCTCAACCACAGCCGCAGAGTAAGGGCGAAAGAGAGCGCTAACGAGCCTCCAGAGGACAGCTTGCGACGTCAGGGATGACCCTGAGCAGCGAGGTGACCCAGGGGTCATCTGCTCTGAGGCAGCAGACTCTTCGCATAGCCAATGGGAGGGCATCCAGCCTCAGCCATTCTCTCTAAAAGAGACTTACGGCACTGAGAACTAACTCCCCATCTCTTACCCTCACCGCTTTCTCTTTGTTCACCCCCACCCCCGCCCGCGCCTTTCCTTCCCCTCCCCCATCCTCATGGTGGGAACCATCCCCCAGCCTATCAGAGTCCCGAGGAATGCTCGCCGCACCCTGGCTGGCCGCCAAGCTATGGACTTCCTGGGCTTTGGGGTGGGGCTTGGCGGAGGGGAAGCCCGTGTGACAGGAGAGCCACCCAATTCTGCACAGCCTGCCCATTTTCTCTCTCTCTGCTAAGCAAAAGGCTCATCTATCATTCTCTATCACCATCACCTAATTTCCTCCCCCTACAATAGGATTTCCTTGCCAGGGCAAAATATCCAATCTGGAGGCAGCGGTCATCCTAAGCATGTGGTTTACAGTGGGAGAGAAGGGAAAGCACCTATTTCAGAAAATGCCTTCCCTGTTCCAGAAGGCCTGTAGCTGGAAGGAGGGAGTCAGTTGCCAGGGTCTTGAGGAAAGGAGTTTGTAAATGGTAATTCACATCTAGGAATCCTTCTGGATCCTTCTCAGAACCCTTGGGTCTAAAGTACAGGGTCTCTATATAGTTAAGCCTGGGAGTAAGTGGATTTCTGCATATGTGACCTCTACTCAGCCTTCATTTCCCTGATATAAATCAGCTGAAATCTGAGCTCACTCTTCCACATCATCTCCCCAGCCCACTGCAGTAGACTGGGGTGGGTTCAGCAAGAACTGGGAGCAGACAGAAACTCCTCCCAAATCTCACGCATAGAGACCAGGCCTGTCAGGGACCTCTGGCTCTGATCCAAGGGGTCACTGCTCAGAAATATTTTTGCCGTTAGGGGAGTCTTCTGATATTGTCCACAAAAAAAGCCCTTAAATAACAAGGTGAGAATTCAGTCCTGTGGTGCCCACTGCCTCACGGTCTCTCAATGCCACTTTTGCAGCCTGTCTGCCTGATGTCATCATCCGTAGACCTGTGCCAGATTCCCAAGTTCCTATCTTGAAACCTCAGCCCCCACACCCAGGGCCTAGGGGAGAGCTGATGTAGGTCACTGCAGCTGAGCTGCAGGGCTGTCTGCTCCTTGAGCCCAGAGCCTTTCAGGCACAGAAAGGAAGCCTTGCAGAGAAGCAAAAGAAAGGGCTCTATGAGAATCAGAGGAAAGCTTATTCCTCAAAAACTGAAGCAGGAGGCCGGGCGCGGTGGCTCACGCCTGTAATCCTAGCACTCTGGGAGGCCGAGGTGGGCGGATCCTTTGAGCTCAGGAGTTCGAGACCAGCCTGAGCAAGAGCGAGACCCCATCTCTACTAAAAATAGAAAGAAATTATATGGACAGCTAAAAAATATATATAGAAAAAATTAGCCGGGCATGGTGGTGCATGCCTGTAGTCCCAGCTACTCGGGAGGCTGAGACAGGAGGATCGCTTGAGCTCAGGAGTTTGAGGTTGCTGTGAGCTAGGCTGACGCCACGGCACTCACTCTAGCCTGGGCAACAGAGTGAGACTCTGTCTCAAAAAAAAAAAAAATAAATAAAAAAAATAAAATAAAAAAATAAAAAACTGAAGCAGGGAGAGGCCAGGAGTCAAATGCTCAGACTTGAGACAGAAACAGGATCTCTGGTTAGAGCTGCCTGTGATGGAGAGAAGGCCAGAGGAGAGGGGCTGGCCATAGCTTCCATCCCTCCTCCTCGCCCCACATTTGCCTGTATAATGGATCTGCTGTCCATCCCTTGTTCTCCACTCACTTTGCAGCCTCAGGTTTCATCCTCAGGAGCCTTTGTGATTTGCCTTAGAGACCCTCTGCTTCCTCTGGCCACACTTTCTAGGGCTCCCAAAGCTGGAATAGGCCACGGTGTCCCCGCCCTCCCCTATTGAAAGACTTTTCCTGCTTGTTATCTGCTAAACTCGTTTTGCCCAGGGAACTTCCAGCCCTCTGGGACTGCATTCCTTTTCTTGGCTCTCCCTGCCCTTGCCTCTGAGATCCAAAGGGTTGTGTATTTGTGTGTGGGTATGTGTGTGTGCGTGTGTATGTATATGGTCCTCATATCCTTTTAGTTAGGCATGGGGGGGGCGGGTCAAGGGCCTATGGCTGTAACTAGCTTGGGGTCCCCATGGCCAGCAAAACCAGACAAGGGACCAATTTCTACCTCCAGCCTCAAAACAATTTAAACCACAATGAATTGTTCTAATAGGCAGTAAGATAGAGGAAGGATAAACAATTACACTTCTACCCTTCTCTTTCCCTCATTTCCCCCCCCCCAATACCTTCCATTCCCCTTTGAGATCTCAGCTAGTCATTATTCCACTACTGTTGTGCCTTTTGCCCTCATTTCTGGAATCCTTGCACACAGGAGGCACTCAATAAATGCTTTTTACACTAAGTCAGACTAAATCTGGTTATGCTCTTTGGCCAACTTTGAGATGCAGCAGCACAAAGGGGGAAGGTAGATACATCCCCAGATCCTAGACTAGATCCTCCTAGAGGACTGATTTCAAGGCAACAAAGACCTAGAGCAGTGGTTCTCAGACTTCACTGTGCATCAGAATCACCCAGAGTTTCTGATCCAATCAGTCTGGAAATTTATGTTTCTTCTTTTTTTTTTTTTAAGATATAGTAGTCTTGCTGTGTTGCCCAGGCTGGTCTTGAACTCCTGACCTCCAGCTATCCTTCCATCTCAGCTTCCCAAAGTGCTGGGATTACAGATGCCACTGTGCCCAGCCAGAAATTTACATTTCCTTTTTTTTTTTTTTTTTTCGTTTTGGAGACAGGGTCTCACTCTATTGCCCACTGGCTCTTGCTCAGGCTGGTCTTGAACTTCTGACCTCAAGGGATCCTCCCACCTTGACCTCCCAAAGTGTTAGGATTAAATTTACATTTCTAACGGATTCCCACGTGGTGCTGACCCCTCTGCTGATCCTGAGAACTGTCTTCTTAGAGAACCCCAGCCCCTGCCCCAGTGTTCACCAGGAGGACCAGGTTGGTTCTAAGTGAGGAAGGAACAAGTGAGAATTGTGAGCACGTGACTCCTGCTCAGCCCTCTACCCTAATGTGTACCTGGATCTTAGAAAGATAGGGTAAGGGCAAACAAAGTTAGTCTCAGACTGATTATTCATTCTATCTCTTTTTAAATAGTCCATTGACTCTATCCTTATTGAATGTCACTTCCCAAAAACATGTTTTGCAGGAGCACTAGGAATTTCCTGTGGCAAGGCAGTGCCGGTGCCAGGGAGGGGTGGAGGCAGTGCTGAGCGAGCGCCTTCCCTTGGCTCGGGCAGGGCCACGTGCCCCACCCCCTCGCTTGCACATGTCTCCGCCGCCACCGCCGCAGCAGCCGGGCTGTTTATGAGCGAGTTGTTGTGGTAGAAATGGAGCAGGCTGCACATGCCCGGGCCATGTGACCCCAGCAGCCCGCGTGAGCCTCAAGCCTGCACAAACACACTGGTCCCCTTCCTCCACTGGTCAGAGAAACAGGAGGCAAGATGGGGAAGGAGTGAAAGGGCACTGGGCTCCCTTCTTGTCTCCTTGTTCTTTATCCTGCTTTTGTCTCCTTTTGTCTCTCCTGAGCCGCCAGGGGAGCAAACACCCAGGAAAGAAACATGATTTCCCCAGGCATATTGTCCTCCCAGGCAGCCCCTTGCTGTTAACACCACCCAGAGCCCTAAACCCCAAAAGAACAAAGGGCCTCCCCAAACCACAGGCACAGAATGGCCCACCCAGCCCTCACATTGATGTGCTAATGTCAGCCCAGAGCCAAAACTTGGTTTCCCTGCTGCCTGGGCTCCCCAAATGAGGCTACTCTGTCCTTTCTTTCTAGGAAGGAGAATGCCCTCCTACCTGCCCCCCCCCCCAACACACACACACACACACACACACACACACGAAGCAAGTGTGCACTCCCGGATTAGAAAAAGGAGGATTCAGGGATTTGTGGGCTTGGGGACATGAAGCAAAGGTTCTGCAGCAGTGGTCTGCAAGGTTAGTGGACAAGAAAGGCAAAGTCCCTCTGCCAATAGGGGATGGAGAAGAGCCGAGGGTGACCTGGAAGGGCTTTCACACTAACCCCGGTGCAGCTGGAGAACAAATGTGGGTGTGCAAGGCAAATTCCGCCTCCACCTCTCATGGAAGCGTCCCGTCCCATCCGTCTGGCCCTCCCAGCCCCGTGGATCCTTTGTGGTGCTCTAACTTCAGACCCCGATTTCCAGCCCTCTGCTTCCGCCCCCTACCCGTGACCCTGATTCTGAGCAGCAGTGCCTCTTGCTGGGATGTGAGACTGTACTGGAGTCAGGGGGACAGTAGGTTAGCAGGAACAAGCAAATGAAATGAGCACGACCCACATTTCCTCATCGCACCAAAACTTCGCAGATCCTGCATTGCAGAGCTAGCGGTTTTTTTTTTTTTAATCTCCGCTGGGCCCCTACACACGTCTGCATTTTTGCAACCAGCACAGATTTTTTTTTTTCCAGGGTGCAAACTGTGCATTCTAATGAGCCAAAGCTCCTTCCTGCGGCATCGGCATCGAAAATCTCTTTGGCAAATTGCTTCTTCCCCCCTCGCCCCCCCAGTTTAGAAGCAGGGGAGGGATCCCAAATTTGCGAAGTCGCATCCTCTCTCTCTCTCTCTCTCCTTCTACTGCCCCCCTCCCCCAAGATACCGCAGTCTTTCCAGCCCAACTAACAGCTGCAGACCAGGGGAGAGGAGTGGGAGGAGGGAAAGTGAGCCTCGTTCCTTCTTTCCACCCAGGCTGAGCTGGCGGGGCGGGCGGGGGTTGCTTTTTTTCCTGGGCAGCCCATTGCAACCCCCCTTCCCTCCTCATCCCAGCCAGTGTTTATGTAAGCCTCCCAGAAACTACACATGGGCCCCTAATGCCTGCCCAGCCACAGCTCCTCCAAGGTCCATTCTGCTCACGAGGACTGTCATGAGCCTTTGGCCTCCCCAGGCAGCTGCATGGAGATCTGCAGAGGCCCAAGGAATGGGGAGATGCTGGATAAGAGGAGGGTTTGAGATGGAGGTTGGGGTAAGGGGTGGAGACGGAGGCAGGCACACACATTCCCCTGCATCTTAGTTCTGCAGCTCAAGGACAGCCAATGGGCAGGTGCAGGAGCCTGAAGATAATACCGCTGTGGGCTCCGGCAGCAGCATGGCAAAGATTGCACAGGAGGCCTTGTGGCATAGCATGTACTGGATGTCACTGCCCTGCAACCCAGGAAGAGGAATCCCATGCCTGAAAAATGGTCATCTAGGGCTTAATCTTCCACTGCCAAGGACAGTCCATGCCACCTCTAGGATCCTGTGATGTGAACTGGATCCTGGGCTCTGAGAGGGGGACCCTCCTTCGGGTTCCCCAAAGTATCTGCAGAAGAAGCACTGGCCCAGGATGGTGGCTTTAGGAAGCGTTGGTTTTAGAGGTGCACATAGCTCAAGCAGGTAAATAGGGAAGCGGGATGTTTTCTTAGAGCTTTTTATACAAAATCTGTCTATCTTTGGTGGCCTTCTACTTCTCTTTTTCTTTCTTCTTTATTTTCTTTAAAGGCTAGTCAAGTGAAACAGTGGGAGTAGAGAGGGAACAAAGAAATCTGTAATTGGTTGTGATCAATTAGTTGTAAACACCATTGCACTGGGACCAGCTCACACTCTCTTTTAACCAATCCATTCTTAATACATCCCCTGGAGGGAAGCATCATGGGGTTTTAATGGGCCCTGACCCACCAGCCCCACTCCCTTCATCACCAGCCGCAGACCCCAAAGTCAGAAGTGCGGGTAGAGGAGAGAGTTCAGACGCCCACTTCAGTTAGTCATCTCTATAGCAGTCTATGCGGAATTTTCTTTTGGTGGTTGGTTTGGTTTTTGCACCCTACTCCAGACCCCTTCTACCTTTAGAACCCAGATAAGGGGAATGTAGTATGGAGAGAGGGAAGAGTTTAGAGGAAGAGGAAATATGGGGTTAAGAGAGAGGTTCTGGGAAGCTGAGGTACTTGTCGGGGTGGGAAAAAGTGGTGCTTCAGGCTTCTGTTCTTGGTGCTACACCTCACTTCCAAGAACCATCATTGCTTGGGAAATACCAGGATCAGTTTGCTGCTCAGACATTCCCCCCAGAGTAATCATTCTCTCTAGGAGAACAGTTTTGCTAGTAGAAAAAGTTTCCTCTTCAGGCCTGGGGTTGAAGCCCCCCAGCACTGCCATTTTTATTGTGACAATGATGGTGGTAGTTCTAAGAGGTGGCTAGGGGAGCTTTAGCCCATCCAATAATCTCCGTCATTCTTTGATGTGACATCTTCTCAGTCGTAAATAAAGTGCTATGCAAATACAGCTTCAAGATAAATTACCTAGTCCCTCTGGCACCCTGGGCAAGTTAATAATCATCTCTAAGTCTCAGTTTCCCCACCTCTAAAATAATAATGAGACCTACAGCATAGGATTGTTGTGAACATTAAATGAGATAATGTGTGTAAAGCACTTAGCACAGTGCCTAGCATATAGTTGGTACTTAATACATACTTACGAATTCCTTTCCTTGGAAAAAGTAGTAGTGAGGTAAAGATAGAATTTAAGACAAAGCACAGGCTGGGCACGGTGGCTCATGCCTGTCATCCTAGCACTCTGGGAGGCCGAGGCGGAAGGATCGCACGAGGTCAGGAGTTCGAGACCAGCCTGAGCAAGAGCGAGATCCCATCTCTACTAAAAAATAGAAAGAAATTAACCGGACAACTAAAAATACATATAGAAAAAATTAGCCGGGCATAGTGGCGCATGCCTGTAGTCCCAGCTACTCGGGAGGCTGAGGCAGAGGGATTGCTTGAGCTCAGGAGTTTGAGGTTGCTGTGAGCTAGGCTGACACCACGGCACTCTAGCCTGGGCAACAGAGTGAGACTCTGTCTCAAAAAAAAAAAAAAAAAAAAAAGACAAAGCACACCTTGGTTCATGCCTCACCCTCTCTTTCTTCATCTCCCCCAAAAGCACGTTAGCTCAGACTTTGTACCTCCTGTGACATGTTCTTAAAGTTCTCCCCAAGACATGGAGGTTTTGGGTGGGGTAGGAAAACCTACCTGGCCTTTTAGAGACAAGGAAAAGGATGTAGGAGGTCAGGGAATGAGTCTTTCCTAGGGACATGGCTGGTTCCCTGAATCAGGGGCATCCCCAGTGTTTCTGGGCCAGGTTTGCCTCACCTGGGCAGACAGGTTTTTACCCTGGGCAATGGTTCCTTGGTGAGAAAGCAGGGGGATGGGAAGGCACCTACTGAAGCCTGACCTGTTTTTAGCAAGGACCCACCCTTAGTCAGTCAGTCAGTCAAGCAGTCAGCCCAAGATTTAGGCCACCCAGAATTTGCACAGGGCGTTGCCTTATTACCCGGAACAACCTACTGGCAAGGAGAACAGACCTTAGATCAAACACACGCACACGTATATACGTTCACAGCATTCACACTCACACTCAAACAAGCAGTCTCACACTCACAATCATACAATCACACAGACATACACGCACATACTCTGACCAGCACTTAGAGCTCTCAATCCCTTTCCTTCCTCTATTCTATCTTTGCTGTTCTCCTCAGTCCAAAGAAATCAAGGAGAATTAAATACATATTTGGAAACATACACACAGGATCCAAAGCTGCCCCTGATGGTGAGGTCAGTCCCCAGAATCCCAGACTCTGAGGAATCCAACTGGAAGGGTATACAACATGGAACCAGGGCTGTGCCTTGCTGTGCCGGGTCTTGGATATGCATCTATCTTCCTGGATCCAATCTGAGCACTGCTTTTTAAAAGCCCAGCCCTTTCTTGGGCTGAATTTGGCTATGGTAGGAGTGGTGTATTTGTGTGTGTGTGTGTGTCTGTGTATGTCTGTGTGTGTTTAGAAATGAACTGGACTGCCCAGCTAGTGGGTGGGGGAGGGAAGTTGTGCTGAGATGCACCTGTTGTCTTAAAGTCAAGGTTGAGGTCAAAGAGAGGTCAAGATTCTACTCCAGGTTCCCAAGGGCCAGACAACCCAGCCTTTTCCCCCCTCCCTTTGGTGGCTCTGGGTCTCATAGCCTCTGCCCTTCACCCAGCAGCTGCTGGTAGAGAAGGGAACAGGGTAGACAGACTAGAAGCTTCTAGAGCCAAGGCAGAGCACTGCCTTTTCATGCTGTATCCTTCTCACCAGTTGTAGAAGAAAGACCCCAACATTACTTCTTCCTCAGGGGAAAAAGTGGGGCCCTATAAGCAGCACAGAGGAAGGAGGAAGCAGAGGTAAGCCCCCTCCTCTGCCTCCTCCCTCCCAGCCTCTGCCTTCATACCACACACAGGCTGCAAAACAACCCAGCTTGCCAAGAGCAGTTAGGCTGACTGAATTTCAGCTCCCGCTGCCTCCTCCCCCCTCCTTCTCACTGGCTGCAAACTCAGGGAGGGATCCTGACCTCTGGCTCTCCTCCTATAGGGATAAATACCCAGCAAGTAGACAGGGGGTAGGCAGGACCCCCACAGCAGCAAACGGAGCTGTAGGCCACTAGGAGGACCCAGGGCAAGTACAGGAAGTGTGCCAATGGTGATGTTGGGGCCGGTGGGGAGCCAGGTGTCATGCCAGGGGCTCTGATTTTGGGTCCAACCCTGACAGATACCTGGGCTCTGGCCTTGGCTCTGATGAAGAGTCAAGAAGGTCGCAGAGAGCAGGCCAGAGCAGGACATGGCAACTCACCTCCCAGCTTTCCCTCTGGAGCCCAGTGGGGAGAGGGAGGGAGTAGAGGGTGACCTCAGAACCAAGTTTTCCTGAAAAGCCTCTTTCCTTGTTTGTCCTAGTCCATCCCAGCCCCTCCCACGCTCTGCTGCAGCTTCCCAGCTCTGGGCCACAGGGCCAGGGCAGGCCAGGGAAGAGCCCACTCTCTTCTCTCTCCCACCTTTCTTTGGGGCAGGGGAAGAAAGCTGAAGCCTAGCCCACTCTAGCCAGGCCATCTTCTGCAAGGAGTCGGAAGGCCCACGGTCAAGCCAGCTGCCCTGCCACTTTTGCTTCAGCCAACCTCACTGTCCTCACTAGTCAGTTTACTCCTTCCTTGGGGCCCATATTCCTTTTCTCTACCTCTTTGGTGGCTATCGTGTTTCTAGGCATCCATCAATACTGTCCCAGTGGCTGCCTGTGAACAAGTGGAGAAGAGCTTCCCGTGTGAGGAAAATCTTCCCTAGAAGCCCTGGGGCTGAGGGGGGAATTAGCAAGGACAGCAAGTGGGTCAGGCTCATTTGGCTGCTTGAAGAAGCTTCCATCTCTCCCTAGAACCCAAGCCTTCAAACAGGATAGACCTCTACTTTAGACGTGTTACTACTCACGGGACAATTGCTGCTCCGAAGTGAGATGCTGGCTGTTTCTAACCCTGTTCAGTGTTTCACTTGCTCATCTACCCATCTCCCTGATGTTCAGGGTGGGCAGATGAAACTAGCAATGGGTATCTGACCTTGGGCCAGTCACTTCTTCTAAGCCTTATTTTCCCCACCGAAAGGAGGGAGGCTTAAGATGATCCTCATGTTCCCCTCTGAGCAGTTACCTTCTGTGGAATCCACATACTACCCTCAAGCACGGGGGCGGGGGGGGGGGAGCGCCCGGGTCGCTCTGCCCCAGACCCCTGCCTCACCTCTGCCCTCCTATTTTAGGACCTCAAAGCACTTTCACCATCAAGTTCCCTCTGTTGTCCTTTTTATTTCCCACACAAAGGGAAATGACTCACTCCAAAGTCACCTCCAGTGGGTGGGATGGTGTCATACAAGCAAACAGGGAGTCCCTAGGGATATCCCCACCTCCACAGCAACAACTCCTTTCCCTAGAGGTGTTCTCCCTAAGGGGAGTAGAAGAGAAAGGGGGTCATTTCTTCAGTTCTTTTGAGTTTCAGGACTTGGCCCCGAAGCAAAAGGCAGCCTAAGCTCCTGACTCCCAGGAAATCTCCCTCCCCTGTTTGTCTCTCTCTGGTCACCAGTAACCTCAAGGTGAGGTCAGTCCTGTAATCACGTGAAGCCCTCACGTTTGCAAGGTTTGCAGAAAGGGCCTCTCAGCTTTGATCTCCCGGGGAGCAGCCAACCTCTGTAGTCCCTCCCCAGGAATTCACATGCCTCTGCCATACAGGCTTTCCGAACACGCCACCCTGACTCTTCAGCGCACCCCACCCCACCTCACTTAGCTCCTCCCGAGTCCCAGCAAGCACTTTGCAAGGCAGAAAGAGGAAACGTACGCAGTCCACCCACTTTGTCAGTGGACTACAAATCCCGACAGTCTAGTCGTTGCGCAGGCGCACGGAGCTCAACGTGCCGGCTGCTGGAAAAGTGTGTCACTGGGGCACGAGGCGCTCCCTGGGATCACATGGTACCTGCTCCAGTGCCGCGTGCGGCCCGGGAACCCTGGGCTGCTGGCGCCTGCGCAGAGCTCTCTGTCCCAGGGAAAGGCTCGGGCAAAAGGCGGCTGAGATTGGCAGAGTGAAATATTACTGCCGAGGGAACGTAGCAGGGCACACGTCTCGCCTCTTTGCGTCTCGGTGCCCCGCTTCTCCCCATCAGCTGCTTACTTCCTGGTTGCAGCCTCTCTCCCTCTGGGACTTTTGCACAGGAGCTCCAGATTCGCTACCCTGCAGCGCTGCGGAGCCGGCAGGCAGTGGCAACCCGAACGCTGCAGAGACCGGACCCTCCTTGCTACCTTCTAGCCAAAACTGCAGGCTGATTCCCCCCACACACTTTCTCTGCTCTTCCCATGCAAAGCAGAACTCTGCTGCCTCAACGTCCTACCCTTCTGCAGGGCTGCAGTCCGGCCACCCCAAGACCTTGCTGCAGGGTGCCTCGGATCCTGACCGTGAGCCGCGGGATCCGCTCCCCGCCCTCAGCCCAGTGCCCAGGGGGCGACAGCGGCAATCGCAACCTCTAGTTTGTGTCAAGGTCCAGTTTGAATGACCGCTGTCAGCCGGTGAAGACATGACGACCCTGGACTCCAACAACAACACAGGTACTGAGATTCCTTTACTATCATCTTCCTTTCTCTGTCACTGTCTCCCCACCTCCATTTAGGCCTTATAACAAGAGGAACTTCATAAGGGACTGGGGGACTCCCTCTGCCCGGAGATTTGCTAGCATGCCGAGGGGCTTTAGGGTGGGATTTCCAGAGCGGGTTGTTAGGGCTGGGAATGCGCCCAGAAACGTCCCCCCCCCCACCACCACCACACCTCAGCGTCCCAAAGCTCCCTTGAGCCTGAGGGACTCGGATCCCAGGCGGGAGGAAATGGGAGGCGGGTGCGAATGGTGAGATGAAGAGTTTAGGGGGACTGGGAGTTTTGGAACAGTGCTGCGAAAAGCCTCCATCTGTTCACCCCCTGCAGTTGTGGTATGCTTGGCCTCGGAAAAAGGACCCCCTGCCTCCCGTCTTCCCCTTCCTGTAGTTCCCGCAGGCTCTGGGGAATCTGAGAAGCGGTGGCGCGATCGGGGCTCTGGGCAGGAGGGGCTGGGCCGGGAATGGGTCGGATCTCACTGGGGAATCCTCAGTGACAGGAAGGAGCGGCACTTGAGCAGTCCGGAGCGTGGTGCCCGGCCCGAGGGAGGGCACCTACAGCGCCCCGGCTGCCGGCAGGGCTCACATGGCCGCAGAGCCGGGCCCACGTGCTGCGTTTGTTTTCATTCAGTTGGAGCCGTGGCCGCCACCCCATTGGTCGGTGCCTCCCGGCCCCGTTACATAATGAGCTCCGCCCCCCGGTCGCCCCGGCAACGCGTGTTCCCTTCTCTCCTCCCCTCGGTTGTCCCGGCCCAGCTCGCGTTCTGGGCCCAGCCCACCACCCGGTCGCCGGGGAAGGGCGGGGCGGGGGCGGGGCTGCTGCTGCCGATTGACGGGAAGCGGAGAGGGCGGGGCCTCGAGTTCCGGGGTTCCTCGTTGGGGAGCCACGTGCGAGAAGCACACGTGGAGCGGGGACGTGAGGCCGGCTGAGGGCCCGGCTCCCGCCCCGCCCCGCAGAGATCTGGGTGAAGCTGGGCTGACTCACGGCCCCCGCCTGCCTCCTTTTCCTGTCTGCCTGCCGGCTCCCCTCCCCCCATCACCGAAGCAGAGTAAAGTGGAGCCATCCCTGACCTCTCATGGCCTTATGTTTACACTCCCCAAAGGACCTCGCACCTAACCACCCTTCTCACTTCTTTCTTCTTCATTCTTTTTGCACCTATTCCACCATACTGCGTTTAGAGTCAGCCAATCCACATTCCAAACTCTCTGTGAATTAGTCCTGCAAGCATTATCTTCCTTCCACCTCCGCCAAATGAGCGGAAGTTTGGCTCCTAAGGACTTCCCCAAAACCACTATCCCGGAATCATAGCTGAAACCATTATCATCTTTCTAGATCCCTCTCTGCCCCCGCCCCCTTTTCTCACTGAAAGGAAAATGGAGACCCAAAGAGGGGAGTTGATCTCCTCTAGGTCACAAGTTGGTGGCAATGGATCTAGACCTAGAACTAGACTCTTTTGAGCATGCTCCTCACTTTCAGGTTGGAAGTCTCTTTGGATGAAGGTCTCACTCCCCTTTTGGGGATGGGTGAACTAGGTCAAGTTCATTTACCACCAACTAAGTATTCCATCCCCCATCTCAGTCCTCAAACTGTAGGAGCCGATCTGTTGTGCAACTATTTTACAAGCAGCTGGGTTCACCCTGACCAACATTGAGCTATTTTAGGGCTGCCCTGCCCAGTTTAGTGTGTGTCAGTGGGTGAGGAAGACATGTGCCTCTCTAGTGGCATGGCATATGTCAGCTCACACGTGCCCTGGGATCCTCCCTTCTCTCACCCCGCCCATGGCAGGCCAAGCTAGGTGCTTGGCAGAGGTGTGGCAGCCAGGTCACCTTTTTATCCTGCTAATACCACAGCAGCACAGTCACCTGGTTGGCAATGTAACCAGAAGGCCAAAGTCCCTGAGTGGCCAGAAAGCCAAGGTCGTTTTTACCAGGCTGAGATCTGAAGGGAGAATTCCAGAGCCCTGGGCTGGACAATTTGTACTTTACTTCCACCTCTGCAGCTTGCGCTGCTAAGTCCTTCCTGGACTCAAAGATAGAGTCCACTGTGACTCACTCTATTGGAGGCCAGGAGAACCAGGCTGGGCAGGTTCTTTCCCTTCAGTTCCTTTAGAGAATATGTCTCCCAGTTTGGGGGGAATGTAACTGGCTTACACTCTCTTCATGGCTAGCTGTACCCCTGTGGTCCATAGAATTGTCTTGGTGCCAAAATCAGCAGCTGGTTTGGGGGTTTTTTGTAGCACTGGGCACTGTGATGTGCTCAGCTGATAATCTCATCCCCAGTTCTGCCACTCAAAACTAAGTCATTAACTGCAGTCAATATTCCCAAGGGAGGTGTATAGGGAAGGGGGACACGTGTGTGAGATGCCTACAGGGGTCATGCCTCGCACTTAAAGCAGACTCTGAATGTATCCTGCAAAGAGTCATGCGTGTCGGTTGGCCATGCCACATCTAGTATGTGTTGGGGAGTGGTTCATTAACTTCAAGATTAGGGGCTCCACATGGTTAACTTCTGTGTGACCAGTGGTGTTTTGGGGAGACAAGTGGAGGATGAGCATGGTGGTCCCCTGGGTCCAGACATTTGGTGGCTGAGACCCCCTTCCCTTTTGTTCTCCCACCAGGTGGTGTCATCACCTACATTGGCTCCAGTGGCTCCTCCCCAAGCCGCACCAGCCCTGAATCCCTCTACAGTGACAGCTCCAATGGCAGCTTCCAGTCCCTAACCCAAGGCTGCCCCACCTACTTCCCACCATCGCCCACTGGCTCCCTTACCCAGGACCCAGCTCGATCCTTTGGGAGCATTCCATCCAGCCTGAGTGACGATGGCTCCCCTTCTTCTTCCTCATCGTCGTCGTCCTCCTCCTCCTCCTTCTATAATGGGAGCCCCCCAGGGAGTCTACAAGTGGCCATGGAGGACAGCAGCCGAGTGTCCCCCAGCAAGAGCACCAGCAGCATCACCAGTGAGTAAATTTCCAGCTGATACGGGGGAAGGGAAACAAGCCAGGGCTAGGTTGGGAATGAGTTTTCATGTGACGGAGTTACTGCCAGGGCCTACCCTGGCCTCAGGGACTTCTAGGGTTGCACCAGCCCCTGTCCAGCCCAGTCTGGTCACTCCAGTGCCCCTAGATATTGGAGGTTCTCCTTAGCTTTTTCCTCCCAGAAACTCCAGCCCAGAAAGCCTCCACACCTCTGGCCACTCAGCCTGTCCCCTCCTGTTCACCTGCTGCCTGTCTCCCCCCACAGAGCTGAACGGCATGGTGCTGCTGTGCAAAGTGTGTGGGGACGTTGCCTCAGGCTTCCACTATGGCGTGCATGCCTGTGAGGGCTGCAAGGTGAGGCAGCTTGGGGATAAGGGCAGGGGCAGGTGACCCCCTCCCCCAGGACACATAGGCCCAGCTGAGCTGGAGGTGCTCACTAGCTTCCCCTGCCCTCCAGGGCTTTTTCCGTCGGAGCATCCAGCAGAACATCCAGTACAAAAGGTGTCTGAAAAATGAGAACTGCTCCATCGTCCGCATCAATCGCAACCGCTGCCAGCAGTGTCGCTTCAAGAAGTGTCTCTCCGTGGGCATGTCACGAGACGGTGAGGCAGCATCCCAGCATCCCCACATCCTTCCCCTTCCTTCCACTTAAGCGTTTCTGAATTAATCCCTGCCTTAAAAAATAGTCCCAGACTAAGACACATCATACTGTGAATACATTTCCTTTGCATGGGGGGTGTCCATACTTCGTCCTCTCGGGTCAACACACTTCTTTCCCATTGGTCCCTCTGTTCACCTCCTACCTGCAGTCCCTACTTGGGAAACCCCCTTGTTGGCATGGCCGTGCTGGTTTCAGTTTTGTTGTGGAACTCCAAGCTTTCAGGGCCTCGCCCTTTCAGGAGGAAGGAAGGAAGAGAAGCATGTGTATGAGAACTTCCTGACACTGCTCTCATCCTGTCACAGCTGTGCGTTTTGGGCGCATCCCCAAACGAGAGAAGCAGCGGATGCTTGCTGAGATGCAGAGCGCCATGAACCTGGCCAACAACCAGCTGAGCAGCCAGTGCCCACTGGAGACCTCACCCACCCAGCACCCCACCCCAGGCCCCATGGGCCCCTCGCCACCCCCAGCTCCAGTCTCCTCACCCCTGGTGGGCTTCTCCCAGTTCCCACAACAGCTGACACCTCCCAGATCCCCAAGCCCAGAGCCCACAGTGGAGGATGTGATATCCCAGGTGGCCCGGGCCCATCGAGAGATCTTCACCTATGCGCATGACAAGCTGGGCACCTCACCTGGCAACTTCAATGCCAACCATGCATCGGGTAGCCCTCCAGCCACCACCCCACATCGCTGGGAAAATCAGGGCTGCCCACCTGCCCCCAATGACAACACTTTGGCCGCCCAGCGTCATAATGAAGCCCTAAATGGTCTACACCAGGCCCCCTCCTCCTACCCTCCCACCTGGCCCCCTGGCCCTGGCCACCACAGCTGTCACCAGTCCAACAGCAATGGGCACCGTCTATGCCCCACTCACGTGTACGCAGCCCCAGAAGGCGAGGCACCTGCCAACAGTCTACGGCAGGGCAACTCCAAGAATGTTCTCCTGGTAAGGGCATGGGAGAGGAGGCCAGGGGGCCTGGAAGGATGGACTTAGCGTAGGGCAGCTGGGTGTTCCTAGAGGCTAAGTATGGGGATATCCTTTTCTCAGGAGAAGGTGTCTTGTCCTGCACTTGGGGCTCTGCCTGGGAATCCCTGATCTCTACCTGGCACCCGATTGCTACTTTACCAGCAAGACCCATCCTCCAGGGCCACAGCCCATAGTCCAGGCAGAATCTGGGGCCCAGCCCTAGCAGGAGAACCCATCTGAGACAGCCTGGCTCATACTTCCCGCCCTATATCCCTTCTTCCCCCAGGCATGTCCCATGAACATGTACCCGCACGGACGCAGTGGGCGAACCGTGCAGGAGATCTGGGAGGATTTTTCCATGAGCTTCACGCCCGCTGTGCGGGAGGTGGTAGAGTTTGCCAAGCACATCCCCGGCTTCTGTGACCTTTCTCAGCATGACCAAGTCACCCTGCTTAAGGCTGGCACCTTTGAGGTGAGTGACCCTTTATGCTCCATGCTCTTGACCTTGGGAAGGATCCAGAAGGAAGGCTTGGTGTCTGGAGTGGGCAGGGGCTCTCGAAGGCTTTGGAACCCCAGTATCTTTGTTCTTATAGCCTCTGACTGATGGAAGGGGCAGAGCCCCTCCCACTCCTGCCTCTGGATGGCTGGACTGTCATCTCAGGCTGGAGTCTAATCATACCCCGCTACATTAAAACAACAGCTTAGGGTACATTGCTATCCTGTTCTACACCCGAGATTAACTTTGGGGAAGTGCCTTGCCCAGAGTCACAGGTAGTGACAGAATTGAGACTCAGACTCAGGCCTGTTGCCTTCCAGAGCCAGTGGGATGCTGCCCATCCTTCCACCCGGGCCCCCTTATTATCCATTCAGAAACAACCCCCCCTCTACTTCGGAAAGCTAAGGCAGCACCAGTAAACCTTTGGCAAACTGTAGGGACAATTTGGCAAGTGCTCCGCCCACCTCACCCAGGATGACTGTCCCCCACCGCCCCACCGCCTTTAGGTGCTGATGGTGCGCTTTGCATCGTTGTTCAACGTGAAGGACCAGACAGTGATGTTCCTGAGCCGCACCACCTACAGCCTGCAGGAGCTCGGCGCCATGGGCATGGGAGACCTGCTCAGTGCCATGTTTGACTTCAGCGAGAAGCTCAACTCCCTGGCGCTTACCGAGGAGGAGCTGGGCCTCTTCACCGCGGTGGTGCTTGTCTCTGCAGGTAGGTCAAGCTCTCGCCTGACCCGGGGGGAGGAGGCAGACGCAGTTCAATTCAACACACCTTTTATGGAGTACCTACTCTATGCCAGGCCCTGCACCGGGCACTGGGGATACAGACATGATTCAGACACAGTCTAGCTTGGGAAACAGACTCATGCCCGACTAATTATAAAACAGTGAGATAAGTGTCACAGTAGAAGCATGAACCAAGGAAGCACAGACAACTATTTCTGCCTGGGGGAGCTGGGGAAGGTGACACTTGAGCGGGGCCTCAAAGGGACAAGTAAGATGTTGCCAGGCAGAGGGAACTACAGAGCAAAAAGCAAGGGAGCCCGGACATGTTTGGCCTGTTTAGGGGAGGAGGGTGGTCTGATGGGGTGGGAGGTGGCCAGCCCTGCTGAGCCCACGCTCCCAGCATTCAGGCACCTCCTGCTCTCGGGGCAGAGGCCTGGGAGAAGGTATTGCGCTCCTTCTCCATCCCCATCGGCCCTCGGAGGGGCTTCAGGGAGAGGCCGCATTGCCTGCCGGGTCCTCGCAGGCCTCCGGTTCCTCGTCAGAGGAGCTCAGGGAGCCTGCCTCACTGCTGTCGTCTTCCCCACAGACCGCTCGGGCATGGAGAATTCCGCTTCGGTGGAGCAGCTCCAGGAGACGCTGCTGCGGGCTCTTCGGGCTCTGGTGCTGAAGAACCGGCCCTTGGAGACTTCCCGCTTCACCAAGCTGCTGCTCAAGCTGCCGGACCTGCGGACCCTGAACAACATGCATTCCGAGAAGCTGCTGTCCTTCCGGGTGGACGCCCAGTGACCCGCCCGGCCGGCCTTCTGCCGCTGCCCCCTTGTACAGAATCGAACTCTGCACTTCTCTCTCCTTTACGAGACGAAAAGGAAAAGCAAACCAGAATCTTATTTATATTGTTATAAAATATTCCAAGATGAGCCTCTGGCCCCCTGAGCCTTCTTGTAAATACCTGCCTCCCTCCCCCATCACTGAACTTCCCATCCTCCCCTATTTAAACCTCTCTCTCTCTCTCTCTCTCCCACCCTCCTCTAGCCCCCTGATTTGTTCTGTTCCTGTCTCAAATCCAATAGTTCACAGCTGAGCTGGCTTCTGTGGTGTGTGCTCGTTTGGGGGGGTGGGGTGGAAATACTGCCAAGGCTGGGGGGGCACCTCTCCATCTGGTCAGTTTGTGGGGCGGGTACTCTGCCAGCAGATGGGAGGATATAGGGAAACAGCACACAAGTCTAAGGGGGGTGCCAAAGGGGGTTATTTTCATCATATATTTATTACATAAATATATAGTAAAATAGACGAGCAACAATTACCATAAAAATATCTTTCTTTAAAATCCTGACCCAAAACACAACGGGGTGAAAAATCGCACATAACAGACATACTGATTGTCAACGTGGGGCAGGAGTAGGAGCCCCTTGAGTCACCCCTACAGGTCTCACCCCTCCCTGGGGAAGGGACCTACCTCCTTTCCTGTTTCTGGCCACAACCCCCCTCCCCCCACCCCAGCACCAGCTTCTCATACATTCAGTAGCGCCTCTGGGCAGTGTCCCCCTCCCCCCACCCAGGAGTTCCCAGGGCAGGAGATATTGTCCCCCTTATGGACGGTGTCTCTGTCACACACCCTGCCCTCTCCCAGCCCTGCAGACCCGCCACCAGGGGAAGGGGTGGGGCTCCTCCCCCACCCTCCCCAAGTCTGACAAGGGAGGAGGCTGGATGAGGTATGTGTGTTATGAGTGATGGGAGGGGGAATACTGAGATGGAGAGGCGGGTGGTGGGGGCGGGGTAGTGGTCATGGCTCTGGCACCCCCTTGTCCTGGCCTGGCCCCCTCATCCTATTCCCAGCAACCTGTCCTCCCACCAATACTGCACCTGCTGCCCCACCCTGCCTGCCCTAGTGCCCCGGGCCAATACTGGGGGAGGCATGCTAAGCACCCACGTCAAGGCCATCCCCCTCATTAGCACCAATGGCCCCCAGGAGAGGGCCCTGTCCCCTACTTCCTCTAGAGCAGGTGCATGGCACTCCTGAGTCTCCCTGGCTCCTCCCCTACCACGTGTACTCACTCACACATTCACGCAGAGAACACACACACACACACAACCCACATCACCAAGAGGGAGGGGAGGGGGAGGGGAATCACAGCTCATATGATTGGGGAGGGTGGGGGGAGTCCCAGGTGCCTGTAAGAGGCCAAGGCTCTTCAAGGCCTTTTTTTCCACCGTGTCCATGGCTGAGGATGGGGATGGAGGGGTAGAGGTGGGAAGGGAGGAGTGGGGGAGACAGTAGACAGGTCAGGAATTCCACTGGGCCCCCAGGCGTGGGAGGAAGGTACAGGAGAGCCTACCCATGGGACTGGAGTAACACAGGAATCAGTACCCCAGGAGAGAGAGAGAGGATAGTCAGACAAAGACAGCTCGGCAGCCCAGGGCCCCAGAGCAGGGTGGGACAGGCACATGCACAGGTGACAGTGGATGCTCCTCCAGGCCCTCCATCCCTATTGGAACACCTGAACAGGGTGGGAAGGATGTTGCCCTGATGGGCAGCATAGCACTGCCTTCCCATGTGTGCGTGCGTGCGTGTATGTGTGTAGGGGGCTGTGGCAGGCTGACGGTCAGGGTGGGGTGGCAGGCTCCCCACTGCTTAAGACATTTTTGCCCCAATAGTGCAAAGCGCAGGAAGCCCTGGCACCCCTCCCCCCGCCCCCTGCCCCATTCCCCATGGCTTCCGGGGGCATCTATGTCCACCCATCCATCCCTGCCGACATGCAGCCCTGACCCCAGGGCCCTCTGGTCTGCTCTGTCCCTCCCTCCTCCCTTCCTCCCTCCCCTGAGAAGTGGGGGGCAGCCAAAGGGAGGAGGAGGAGGGCAGCTCACCCAAGTGCAGACCAACAGAGCACTCCCCACCAGGAGGGTGGGAGGGGGCTCAAGCCAAAGTCCCTGAATTAGAGAAAAGAAGAGGGAAGGGGGTCCCAGGGGCAGAGGGGTGGTGGGCCTAAAGAGCTTTAAAGAAAAAAGGAGGAGCACCAACCACCCCTTTGTCCAGGGCCCCAACTAAGTGCCATTTATCTAAACACCCCCAATCTGGTGCCTGCCCGCCCAGAGTCTGGGTTAGTGCATTGAGTGGGAGTGGGGAAGGAGGGCAGAGGTTAGAGAGAGCCCAGAGGACAGATGGAAAACAGGGAAACAGAGACCTAAAGGGGTGAGGCTCTGGGGGACACTCACGCACAGCCCCCCCAACCCCCCAAGTGCAGCAGCATCTGGATTGTAGCTAATACTGCAGGATATGAGGTGGGCAGGAGCCGGAGCCACAGTTTTTCCTGTTTGGCTGCCAAGGTGGGGAAGAAGGAGGGGGACAGGGAGAGGCCCCTGGGGCTGGGCACTTGAAAGGGTAGCTGTGCGGGCAGCAGGGCAGGCTGGTGAGGGGCCAGCTGGCATCCAGCATGAGAGGTAGATGGAACTCAGCGGGCACGAGCGGCAGACAGCAGAGGACGTACTGGGGTGGGGCACAGAGGGCGGGGCAAGGCAAGGGGGTGGCCAGGACCCTGTTGTGTTCTCACAGCTCTGATCGGCAGCCCTACCCTTGGGGATCTGGTGTGTGGGGCATTTCTCTCTGATATGGGGGGAGGAGGGGCAGCTCTCAAAGTGCATGGGGTGGTAAGGGGGGTCCCTCCCCTCTGGCCAGCCTCAGTTAATAATTTAATATCATCTCTCTCTCTCTATCGCTCACTCTCTCTTTTTTGTCTTTTTTCTCTCTGTCTAGTGTTTCTTCATTTATCTTTTCCCCTTGCTTGGTTTCCAAAGTGCAGTTAGAATGACTATAATTTTTAACCTCCAGGGGAGGAGCCAAGCCAAGCCGTTCTTTGCACCCAGGCAACTGGGGAAGTAGAGGGGCCCCAGCCTGGAGGGGAAACTGAGGCCAAGGAGCTGGGTGGGGGGCTCTCTCTCGTGTGTGTGTAGGGGCTGAGTGGAGGGCATCTTCCCCCATCCCATATTCCTCCTTCCCCTACTACGATCAAGATGGCTTGTCCCTCTCGGTTCTCCCTCCCTTCCCCTACCTTCTGAGAGGACGGGGTCCCCCAGCCTCCCACACTGTCCTTTTCATAGCAAGTTCATTTGTTTGCCCTGTCCCAGGGCTGGAGGTTCTGAGGAGGGACCTGGGCAGTGCGGGTGTGTGTGTGGGAGCTGAATCTATCCAAGGGTGAGAGGAAGGAGAGAAGAGGTGGGGGGTCTCCCTCAGCCCCCAGCTCGGCCCCTTCTCTCCAGGCTCCTCCCCACCAGCTCCGCACACCCTCTGGCCGCCTGAGGCTTTAGACTTCCTGATCCTCAAAGACCTCGAGGAAGAGTGGGGGGAAGAGTTCGGTGGGGCACTCGACTTTCATGTGGAGGAAGCGGCTGGCGTGGCAGGCCCCGATCATGCGGAGGTCAGTCACCTTCATCAGCAGCTTGGGCCAGAAGTGCGGAATGTTGTGTTTGCGGTGGTTGACGTAGTGCTCGAACGCCAGCAGGTACGCCTCCTGACTCTTCTCGATCTTGTCCACGCACAGCAGGCCCGAGCGGTCTGCGGGGAAGGACGGGCGTGAGGGGTGAGTGGCTGCAGAGAGGGGCTGTGGGGGCTGGGGGTGTGCAGGGACCGAGGGGTGGCTGGGGAGAGAGAAGTGGGGTAGGCATGGGGGTAGGGAGGGGAACTGGTTGACAAAAGGAGGGACCCAGGAGGGCTGAGGATAGAAGGTGTGTGGCAACAAAGCGGAATGGGAGTGACAGAGAAAGAATGAAGCAAAGACAGGACAAGGAGCAGAGCAGGGACTGGGGGTGAGATGGGCCTGGGAGCAGAGTTGGCGGTGGGAGACACAGAGGGAGCCTGGGGGCGGGGTGACTGGGCAGGGAAGCTGGGGAGCAGAGAGAGCCTGTAAGATTTAGGGAGGAGCAGAGCTACAGGCCCAGGGGCCAGCCAAGCTCTGGGGCCCCTGGAAGCTTCTGAGCCCTCCCGGCCACTCAGCAGGTACCTGTTGACATTAGCAGCACAGCCTGCAGCAGAGCCACTTCCGTGTCATCCAGGTTAAAGGCAGAGAGTGACTTGCCCAGTTCAAAGATGGCGTCAGAGACTACGCCCAGGCCGCCATTCTTGAGCTGCTCCCGCTTGACGGCCATCTCCCCACTCAGCGTCAGGGTGTCGCTCTCGGGGTCATAGCGGACAGCCGCCCGCAGGGACATGATCTCCATGCAGCACCCCTTCAGGAGGATGATCTGGTCTTCGCAAGGCAGCTGCGGAGTGGCAGGGCCACAGGAGCACTCAGCACACCCCTCCCTACGTCCCTGAGTCTCCCCTGGGAGCTGCGAGGCCACTACTGGCCTCAGTCAGAAACATGGACTCTAAACAGTTGACCATGTGCTGGGCCACATGCACACCCTATGTCATTTAAACTTCACCAGTATGCCTGTGAGTTAGGTCCGATCCTTACCCCCTGCCCACTCCAGATGAGAACGTGAGGTACAGGGGATTTAGGTCACCTGGCCAAGGTCACACAGCTAGTAGGGCTGTCTGTCTCCAGAGCTAGTGCTCGGTAAAATGAGAACTTCCAGGCTGCCTAGAGTTGAGATGGCCACATAGACTTGAGGGTGAAGGGGCTGGGAAAGTGGGTGCCTAGAGCCAGCCAGTTCCTCAGATCAGCGAGCCCTGTGTGTGTGTGTGTGTGTGTGTGTGCATGGTGTGTGTGGGGAGGTGTATGTGTGTGCACACGTGTGCTGGGCGTGTGCTGATCTACGGGAACTGTTCCCTGTCCAGAGGACCTCAGCTGGGAGCAGCCCCCGGTTTCCCTCCAGCACGGCACCACGTCTCCCCTCCCATCTGCCACTCACCTCGGAGAACATGGGCAGTTTTTTGGCAAAGTCCACCACACGGGTGATGGCCGGGGTGATGATCTTGGTAAACTCGCTGAAGGCCTCTAGGTCCACCTTGTCTCCGTCCGGCATGGAGACGATGGGTGACTGGCCAATGTCATCCGGCTAGAGGGAGGGGGGCGGTTAGCCGGGGTGCAGACCCTTTTTGCCCTCTCGCTGGGACTGCCTGCCCACCAGGGGGAGCTCCAAGGCAGCTTCAGGAAGAGGGGCCGCCAGTAATGGAGTCCCAGCCCTAAGGCTTTCCCTTCACCTTGGGGCAGAGGATAGACCAGAGCAATAACAACAATGGTAACGACAATAGCAGCTACAATTATCAAATACTTAACATGTGATCAGGCATTAGGCTACATGTTTTACATATCTTATCTCATTTCATCCTCACCACTATCCTAAAAGGAAGATACTATGATTACCACCATTTCACAGGTACCGCAGCTAAGTACCAAGGTCAAAGTCACGTGACTAATAAGTAGCACAACCAGGGTTTGAACCCAGGCAGTCTGACTCCTGACTGTTACACACGTATCTGCTTGGCATTGGAGACCATGCTCTTAACAGTGCACCGTCCTGCTCCATGGCACGCTCTACCAGGAACCAGGAGCCACACCACATACCACCAACTGTCCACCTCCCCACAAACTGACCTGGAAAAACCTGGCAACCAGTTTTACCAGGGCCTAACACAATGCCTGGTGCCCCAAAATATTGTTACATGACTGTGTCCTTACCCACCCCCAACCCTGGTCACTATGGGCAGGAAAAAGAGGAAGGTCGCCCCTCCTCACTGGAAATGCGATGAGGAAGGCAAGGCCCCGTCCTCATGGAGCTCCTAATCAGATGGAATAGGCAGGACACAGACAGCAAGGACACATACACAAGTATACAGAATCAGGACTGCCAACGTGTGAAGAGTGTCAGTTTTGGGTCAGATTAAACTAAGAAGGCTTCCTGGAGGAGGCAAGACTCTGAGCTCTCTCTCCTGCCACTTGGCTGCTGCTCTCCCCGGGCCCCTTTCTCCTTACCAGGAATTTCCGCCTCTGCTTCCAATGGCTGCCCTGGGCATTGGTGCTGCGATGGGCCTCCGTGGCAACGTGGATCAGATCCCACTCTTCAGGAGTGGGCTCTGGTCTCTGCTGCAGTGATCGAATCATCTCTTCCTTCCGCCGCCGCTCCCGGTTCTGCTCGATCAGCTTGCGCTTGGCCACCCGCTTAGAGTCATCTAGAACCACTGTCAACAGAGAGGCGCGAGGTCCTCTGCATAGCACCCTCCACCCTCTCCACAATCCTTTCAGAAACCACTCTTCCTAGTGCACAGGTTGGGGAAACTGAGGACCAAGAGAGGTTAAGTGACTTCCTAAATCACCTAGCAGTTGGATGGCACAACTCAGATCATGATTAATCCCTGGGCCCCTGGGACCATGTCAATGACAATTTGGGCTGCTCCAGATGAATATCACGTTCTGGTCTAATGGGTTATGATATAGGAGTTATTAGAAGACCCTGCCACATAATCCCTAGCTAATGAAGGATGCCCTCTCTCATCCAGAAGCGGGGTACCTTCAAGGTAGTCAGAAACAATATGTTAGGGTGGGTGCCCGAGGAGCTCCTTCTGCCCAACAACTCTCTCTCTGAGGCCCTCACATGGTGGAAGGCATGGGGGCCTATGCCCAGGGCCCAGAGAGGAATCGTTTCTTTTTCCCCAGGGCTGAAGGATGCAGGGACCAAGACTCTGAACGTTTTGCCATCAGCCTGACCTGGACTGGACTGTCACTCTGCCCTATGGGCCCTGAGGGCACCCTGGAAGGGAGCTGCCACCCCCACCCGCCTGGCTCCACTCCCCCCACCCGGGCCCCTTACAGTCCATGGCCATGCCGACAGCGATGCACTTCTTGAAGCGGCACAGCTGGCACTGATTACGGGTGATCTTGTCGATGACACAGCAGCTGTCATATTTGCAGGAATAGGTGGGATGGAGGTTCTTCTGGATTGTGCGGCGAAAGAAGCCCTGAGGTGGGGGGAGATGGAGCAGTTTGTGATCATGACTTCCCCTTCCTGAACCAACAGTGCGGTTCACTGGGGCGGGGGTGGGTTTGTGAGGAAGGCAGGATCGGTGAGGGAACCTGGCAGCCTCCTGGCACAGCCAGCCCAGGATCACTGGGCTCTGCCAGGCCAAAGGACCTGAGAAAAGTGTGCCCTCAGCCCCCACGACTGAGGGGTGGGGAGTGCCTGGGTAGTGGAGGTGGCGGAGGTAGGAATGATGACCATGATGGGCAGCTTTGTGCCCGGGACGGTGTGAGGTGCTATGATGCCTAAAGGAATAGCAGCTTTGGAAATCCAAGTAATACCTTATTTTCCATCTTGTTAAATGACTCTAAAAACAGCACTGACCCAAAAACCACTCTCATGTATGATGCCTGGTGCCCATGCAGGTGGAATTCATGAAACAGATGGACCAAAAAAGTCAAGAAAAGGCATTGGGTATGAATCCTAGTAGCGTGAAAAGAAAGATTTCAATTCCATAGACTGGGATTGGCCTTTGCTTTAAAGGAAAAACCTCAAGAATCAAGATGGTCATGATAATGAAGGGCTAATATTTACTGAGTGCTTACTCCATGCTGGGCACTTAGTAAAGATAAGGCTTCTCTTTCATGGGGCATCACACTGAACCCTCAGGGCAACCCTATGAGGTAGGAACTGCTACTGTCCCCATTTTGCAGACTAGGAAACTGAGGCTTGGAGCAATTTGCCCAAAGTCACATGGCCAAGTGGGCAGCAGAGCCAGAACTGGGCCTCAGGTAGGGGACACCAAGGTCTGAGCTCTCAGATTCTGGGGGGTGCATTAAAATCACCTAGGTCACTTACAAAAGATACAGATTCCCGGGCCTCGCTCCAAAACTCTATAGGGGTGGGGCTTCTCTGTCCTTTTAGGGTGCTCCCCTGGGGCTCAGATGTCCTCAGGGGTAAAGATCCTCGCTCTATGCTAAACTGCTTGTACTGCTTCCAGGAACACTGCTCCAGCGCTTTAAATCCCTGGTAGTCTTGGTTTGGTTGACACTACGAGAGAAACTTCAAGCCTTAACATATTTTCAAATGATTCTGTTTCTTGGAAGGTCTCACATTTTCAGGAGGTGATCCTGGAAAAGCCACACAGGCTGAAATGACCAAAGTGCAATCTAGCCCTCCCCAAGTCTATGACCTTATCCCTTCTGTCCAGGAGGAACCTGCCATCCTCTTCTCCTCCATGCTCCTACCATGCCCCCCAGCACTGGCTCTCACACTTTCAGTTAATACCTGGGGATCAACACTTACGTGCACATATAGTAGTAACATTCATTGGGTGTCGGGCAGGTGGGAGGGGGAGGAGGATGGGTATATTCACACCTAATGGGTGTGGTGCGCACCGTCTTGGGGATGGACACTTGAAGCTTGAAGCTCTGACTCGGGTGGGGGGGGCAAAGGCAATATATGTAATCTAAACATTTGTACCCCCATAATATGCTGAAATAAAAACAAATACCTGCGGAGACTATTAAAAGGCAGATTCCTGGGCTCCACCACACAACGGTTCTGAGCAAATAGTGGTAGAATGACGCCTGGAAGTCTGCATTTTAATGAGTACTGCAGGTGGTCCAGAACCACATTTTGAAAACCACTGATGTCTGTTTCAAGTCTTTCTCTCTCTGGTAGGCTGTGAGCGGTTTGAGGACAGAGCATGTCTTGCACCTCTCGCACCTAATATGCTGAACGGATGGATGACAGCTGACATTCGTCGAGTGCAGAACAGGGATGATGAAGGAGCGAATGAATGAATGAATAAGAGAAGAGGAATGATGGTGTAACACGTGGGCTTTAGACTACATGCTTACAGAGCTTGTCTGTCATGTCAGTGCTGAGGGACTTAACGGGAGTGAGAAGGGGGCTCTGGGGGTGGGGAGTGGCTGGAGATCGCTTCCGTACCTTGCAGCCCTCACAAGTGATACAGCGGTAGTGATAACCAGTTGCCTTGTCCCCACACACGACACACTGCTCGTCTTTGTCCAGGTAACTAGGGATATACCCTGGGAGGAAGGAAAGGATGCAGGCAGGCATGGCTTGGAGCCCCAGCAGAGAGGCTCCTATACTTTCCCCATCCACCAACTTTTTGTTTCTGGCCCACCTCCTAGCCCAGCTTCCCTGGAGGGTTCTTTGTCTCTAGGTAGAATCCTAGAGATATATTGGGAGGTAATCCTTCCCTAAGTATGCAGAGTATATCAGTTCTTCTCACTGTCCACTCAGGGCTTTTTTTCTTGCTGTATCTAAAGGGCAGAGGATGGAGGAGAGGGAAAAACAAATGTCCCCAGCTCATCTCAGAACACAGCCCCTAGGAACTTCAGCTCAGCCCCTGATTCTGGGAGACCTTGAGTGAGGGATCAAGAGAAGAGGCCCTTCCTGACCTAATCCATCCTTGAAGGTGGGGCACTCCCCACATCACCCTTCTCACCCTCAAATAAGTCCACCCCAAGTCCTGTAGGATGCTCTCCCCATGGGGCACAGGAGCTGCCAGTACATGCCCAGGCCCAGAGCAGGCCTTGCTTGGTTTGGTGGGCTTGGGGGCAGGGAGAATGAGCACATGTAGCCAGGCTCACCTGACATGCTGGTTTTCAGGGAACATTGGCCGTTCTTTCTTTTTCGCTTTCCATCTGGTGACCTGGCACTGGATGGGGGCAAAGTGGGCAGAATCACAAAGCCGTCTTTGGGCAGCCCCCTTCTCTTCCTAGAGGCTGATACGATCCCCCAGGTTCAAGTCCCTCTATCTGTGTCCTCATTCTACCTCCCAACCCCCCAAGTCAGCTGACAATGCTTAGAAGGGTCCAGCTATCTGGAAGCTACAAGGGAGAGAGATAAGGGGCTTGGCTGTAGCACAAGCATGTTCTAGAACACGCACATACATATACACACACACATACACACACACTGCAGACCTTAAGTAACCAGAATCTACAGGACATCCAAATATTTAAGCTTTCAGTAAATGACAAATATGCTGAAAGAACCCTCAGGATATGCTTAAAGCTATGGAACGTTTAGAACACACATATACATGCAACATAACAGTGCATGTGAATAACTATGCAGCCTTCAGCATAAACCCAAGCATGGTAAACAAGCACCAGGACCTACATACCTACGTAACTTTTAGGACATTCTGAAATGTGTTATATATCTCTAGAATATGCCCATGTGTTACAAAACCCTCTGGACAGGCACCTACTAATGCCACCTCTCTCCCTCCAGTGTGAATATCATGTTTGATTTCCAGGCATGCACATATGCTAAATAACCCACAGTGACTGAAAACACTAAAGTTACCCTGTTCATGGCCTCCATTTAACAAAGCAGCAAACCGAGGCCCTACTTGTGCCTGGTGACACCATGCACTCGGGTCAGAGCCAGGACAAGGACCCTGAGCCCCTCCATGCAAAGTATAAATAGCAACCCTCAGTCACTACACATGTATGTCGCCTGGCTCTCCACATACATGTTACATAACCTCAGCACACACAGGTTACATAAGCCCTCTACATGCATGCAAGTATTGTATAATCTTCCACACCCACCCTGCTCGTGGCATGTTGCAGGGCCCCTCCTCCTGGAGCAGAGGCAGCTCCCAACACACTGACACAGTGACCTTGGCCAGGGTCACAGCCACAGACAGCCCTGTGTTCTATGCCCCCTGGGGATTACCCCTGTCTGGTTCCTACAAGGCTGGAGGGTCAGGTCTCCCTCCTGCCTTCCCAAGGGGTGGGTGCAGGGGAACCCAAGCCACCTAGGCCCCAGTTGAGCTGGCCTCTTCAGCAATTACCAGACTCTTAGCCTCTGGGTGCAGTCCCAGGGACAGCCACAAGGTGGCGCAAAGACATGGGGGAGGGGAGGATGATGGGGGAGGGGCTGCAGTCCTCGGGCACTGGGAACTGGCATTCCTGCCTTTCTCTAAGCCTTAGGGGCAGACTCTCCCAGGCCCACAGAAGTCTGAGCAGGGAAGTACAGGGGCTGCAAATGACACCCATACAGTGACAGGCCAGATCATCCTCAGAGTCCCTCCTGGGTTGAGGCTTTGGGGGAGGGGGGTTACCTAGTGCCCTACCCAACTGCCAGCTCCATGGACTTCCTCCACCCCTCCAGGGACCCAGTCTTTGGCCCTAGGGCTTTGCCTGGCCAGGCCTCTGGCTTCCTGGCTCAGGATCTGATCTCCTAGGCAACGCCAGCCACACTGCTCCCCATAGCACCCCTACCCCCATCCTCTCCCCAGCCATAGGCACAGGCTGTTCCCAGCTCCCGGGGTACCATGCCAACTGGGACAGAGCTCTGTGCCACTTGGAGCCAATGGGAAAGGCAAAGACCCTCTGGGCTCCTAAAGGGCAAAGCAGATCACAGGTAACCCATCCCTAGATTTATGTGCAGGGCTGACGCCTCACCCACGTGTAAGCAAAACCTTCATGGTTGGCATGCACTTCCACTTCCTGGGAGGAGTCCCATGACAGTGCCCGCCCTTGACCATGAACAAGGAAGAGCTTGTAGGACTCCCAATAGAATCCAAATATAAGCGTGGGCTGTGACCAATAGTTACTGGTGCATATGTCCTGAAATGTCATGTTATACGAACCACAGCTTGTAGACAACACGCTTGTGGTCAGATGGTAAGCGGGCTGGTAGGCAGAGGATGAAAATGGCAAGGCCATTTGGATCCTACATGCTCAGGTGAGGGCAGCAACGACAGAGGGGACATGGGGAGCATTTGAAACTGCCCAGCACTGTCAAGGGAGGGGCCATGTGCCTGCTGCTTGTAATTACTCTGCTCCGTATCACTCCTCACTTCAAAATGGGCAACTCTCAATCCAAGCACCTAATTCTTTGCCACATCTGAACTTGACTTTATCCCCTGGACAAAGGTAGGCAGAAGGCTTGCTGGCTCCAAGTCCACCCTCAAGAGGTGCTTAAATGTTCAGTTCAGCTCTCTTTTGCCCAGCCAGGTGACCATGCCTGCTGCTCAGGAGTTGGCATGATCTAGTTGCCACACCCATTACCTGTTCTCCTCTGGGTCTGACCCACACTCCACCTTGCTTGGCTTCTGTTCCATTCACTTCAATTCCATCCAGGATGCCCTCCAGCACGCCAAGAGACTGGGGTGGGCACACTGGCCCCCCCGGCACACCCACAGGCCACCCACCCCCCGCCACCCAGGCCCTAGGGCACAGCACCCATGGTACCCGCCTCAGCACTTGGCCTTTCACACCATGCCCTGCACCCCAGCGGGGGCGGGCGGTGGGAGGGGCCAGGGAGTGGCAGGTGGGAGGGCTGGGGGCAAGCTGGGTCTGCGAGGGGGTCCGGGGTTCTGGGTTGGGGGAGTAGCTTCGGAGTCTTGTCCTGTTCAGAGATCCCTGCAGAGAGAAGAGAGAGGCAGGGGTAAGAGGGTGCTACGGCGAGAGCGTAGGTAGGATTCCTTTGGTGGCGACATTTGGGGCTTTATGGGCCATAACAAGATGGCAGAGGGTATGGAGCGTAGGCGCAGGGAGAGGACCAAGTCGACCCCTTAGATCACAGGTACAGCAGGAAACATCGGAGATCCACATCTTAAGCCCACACATGGGGAGGGATGGAGGAAAAGATTGAGATCTTTTATGTGCTAGGTAACACGTCTCAATCCTCACATTCAAACAAATGCCTGCACCTTAATGAGTGTCTACGACACATTAGCTATTGTTACCAACCCTCTAGTCAAGTTTTCCTAAAATTCATCAATATTATAGGGGTGAGAGGAGACCAGGGATGCGCAGTTTTCAGCACAGCTATGGGGGTTCCGGTGAAGGAAGGGTTGGGCATAGGGCAGCACGCTGGGATCGTGAATGCCCATCTCGGTGTCTTAACAGAGAGAGACGCTGAAAGCTGTGGGGAGCTGACCTCCTCTGCTGTTGGCTAAGTTATGACACCCGACCCTGGCCCCCCAGGGACTCCAGAGCTTCCCATACAAGGTCTCAAATCCCACCCCCCACTTGGTTTAGCTGAGACCAGACTTCCCAGTTGGTTTTGCTGAGCTGCCACCGACCAAGACGGCAAGGGGAAGAGGGAAGGAAATTGATGTGTGTTAACTGAGTAGATAATATGTGCCCTCCAAAGGGGGCAGCAGAACGTTACAAATGAGGAAACTGAGTCTCAGAAAGCTTCATCATTCACTCAAGTTCACACAGCTAGCAAGCAGGTGGCTGAGGGATTAGAAACTCACAGCCTGGCTGTAACGCTAGCCTTGTTCTGCTACCTGAAGTCCAGGGCAGTGCCAACCTGGGCCCACCATTCCCTCTACACGGCACCTCTGACCCTGGGCTGCAGACCTGTGGCTTACCGTCTACGTGCACACAGGCAGGTGTGGGCATGTAGGAGGGGGAACAAAGGGTGCAGCTCCCCACATATAACCTCCATCACGTGGCTGCTGTACCAGAGACCTCGCCCCTGGGCCCCCTGGCCCCACCCCCAGGAGCTGATAAGGAGCCAGGGCGGGAGGAGAAGGGAGAGATAAGTCTGGGCATGGGCAGGGCCTCTGTACCCAGGCAAGCTGGGTGCATGGGTGGTGCACAGAAAGGTGGCCCATTCTACCTCTGATACCACCCACCCCAGACCAGGACTGGGCATCGGGGCCTGGACAGGAGACGGGGGGAGGGTACGAGTGGGGAGCCTTAGCCCAGGGAGCCGTCAGGAAAGTAGGTCAAGTTTTTCTTGGCTTGTGGAGAAATTCCTGTTATAAATTTATAATGGCGTAGCCAGCCCTAAGGGGTGGAGGTGGGGGAGGAGAAGGAGTGGGTGGGGATACCCAGGGGCTGGCACTGGGGCCTGCTGCTCTCAGCCAGAGCAGTGCAGGGCAGGGGGCAAGGGCCCTCGTGGAGTGTGGGCTGGACACTCGAGGGCTACTTGCTGTTTCCACTTCTATCTGTGCCCAGCGAGGCTTCACTTGTCTGTCTGCGTCTGAACGTCTCTCTCTCTCTGGGTCTGGGTGTCTCCATCTCCCCCCCAGGCTGTGCCTCGGTGCTTGGCACACCCTGGCTGCGGTGCTGCCCCCGCCTGTCTCCTGCCCGCCTGGCACACTGCCACCACTTGTTTACAGAAGCTGGAAAAATCCACTCGCCAGCCGGAGGCCCAAGCGCCCCCAGGGAGGGGAGGAGGCAGGCACAGGAGTGGGCATGCTGAGAGGGGGCAGCCCTGGGGAGTGGGCCCCGGGGGCAGGCGCAGAGGGCCAGTGTGCACAGGAATGGGCATTAGCAGCTGTGGGCCAGGCTGGGCAGGGAACACCAGCAGCAGCCGCATGGCATGGGCAACTCCTGCCCCAGGCCACAGCTCTGGAGGACCCCCTCCCCCCACACCCCCGCCACTACCAGTTGCTACAGGGCAGACCTGGGGCAGTGCCAACCTAAGCCACCATGTTTATTTCCCCTTCCCCCTGCCCAGCCCAGCCTTAACTCCAAATGTGTCTGGGCACTGCCAAGGGCTTGCACGTGCCCGCTGGGGGAGGGCAGGCTTGCTCTCTGCCTACCTCTGTGCCGAGCTGAATGGTGCCCTGCTGCCAATAGGTGCAGCCCAAGCTATAGTTGGCCCCCGTAGTGGGCAGAGGAGCAAGGTGCTGCCCTCACTGTCTAGGACAGCCTTACCTGGCACCTAGCAAGAGGCTGGAACCCCTGGAGACTCCCTAATACCTCTCCAGGGAGTACTTGGGCCTCTGAGGTGACACAGAGCAGAGGGGGAGGGCCCAGCACGCAGGGAGGCACAAACCACGTGAGCCTGTGTTAGCTATGGGCAGAAAAAGATCAGCAAGAAAGGGGCATGGGGCAGGGATATCCACCCTGAAGGGCAGTTTCTGTCCCCTCCTCCAGGAGTGCAGCTTAATTCCCCAAGCTCCTTCCTGGCACCTGCCCTGCAGAGGCGCAGCAGGCTCGGCCCCCAGGGGCAGAGGGGGTGGGGCTATGGGGTTCTGAGTCTGGGCTGGACAGAAGGACAGCAAGGCCCACCTGTTGGCTGGCCTGGCCACCCACTCCTTCTCTGTCAGATAAGAGCTGCCGGGTGGCAGCATGGGCAAGGTGCCTGCGGAGGGGGAAGCATTTCATTAAGCTTAAGTGCTTCTGTGATGGGGGGAACAGGGACAAGAGGCCAATGCGGCATCCATGGGCACCGTGCCAGGTTCCCACTCCTGGTCTGTCCCACTCCGCAGTCCTGCAGATCTGAGAGACACCCCCAAAGGACTCCTGGGACTGCCAGAGGGGGCTCTCTGCCCCCAGGATCCAGCCCCAAATACTGCACACGCCAACTCTCCTCAGTGTCTGCTCTCAGCTTTGGCCCTTTCTGGGGCCTCTGAACTTTGTCCTTAATGCTCTGAAGAAAGCCCAGCCCTACTTCTTGCCAGTCATAGCGACACACACACAGAGGGGGGCTGAGGAAAGGGAGAAAGAGGAGGAGGAGAGGGTAAAAAGGGTGATAGGGGAAGAGGGGAAGAAAAATGTGGGGGGACAAAGCGACAGGGCAGGGATGGGGGCAGAGCCAGGGATGACAAGGAGGTAGGGGGGAGGAAGAAAGGGGAGCAAGAGACTGGGATGGAAAAGAAGGGGTGAGGAAGGAAGGAGGGCAGATAAGGGGAGGGGAGACAAAGAGAGAAAGGTAACAAAGAAAGATGGGTGGGGGGTGTTTCATACCCGCCTAAGTCCCACCCCATGGAGGCTGGGGGAGGGGGGAGTAGGAATGGTTTCCACGGTGACAGCTGGTTCTTGGTGGCCTGGCATGTGGGCTATTAATAGTGCTGTGGGTAGGTTCACACCTCCCTCTCCCCTTCCCCTCTGCCTGCTGCTAGGGTGGGGGGAGATTCCTCCCCCACCACCCACTCCCAAGCAGCCCTGAGTCCACACCGTGGGAGCCAAGAAGGGTGATGCTTAAGGGCCAGGGCAGCCACCATAGCCCAAACACACACACACGGGCATGCACAGGCAAACAGGCCTCTGTGTGCAGACGCTGCCCCGTGTGCCAACGTGGGCTCTCAGGGGCAGCCACAAACACCAAGGGCTCCTGGGAGTCTGTGGTGATGGTGGAGCTGCAGCAGCCACACACACCCCCACGCTGAGTGGTAGCTGCCTCTCTAGGGCTGGCACCTCTCTCTTTTCCCAGACCCCCCTGTTCTATCCTCAGGTATGGATTGAGCAGGGCTGCCCCACCCAACTCTCTGTTATCCTAGTGCCAGGGAGAGAGGAGGAGTGAAGGCGGGGAGGAGGGTACTATCTGGCAGGTGTGACATGGCAGAGGGGTACACACAGACTGGGGGCACCAGCTTGGCAGGCATGGGCAGAGGAGAGGGAGGCAGGCAGCACCCTTTGGTGAGCTCTCACTGGGCCCCCGGGAGGTGGGGTTCTGGAGCTTAAGGGCAGTGACCCCTGACTCTGATCACCTAGCCACTGTGGGACCTTAGAGGCCAGAGAATGGGAGATGGGGGTGGGGGATATACATAAGGGGGAGACTAGTTAAACAAAGGATCTTCTCCACCCCCCCAAAAGAATATAACAGGAAACTCCCCCCTGCAGGTCAGAGACAGAAAGACATAAACAGCAGCCTTGACTCGGGCCAGCTGCCCAGTATTAACATCAAAGACTGTGTTTCCCACCCTACTCCCCCAGAACCTCACCCACCTGCTGCTCTCCTCGCCCTCCTCCTCCACCCCAGGCCAGCTCCGGGCAGGCACTAAGGTGGGTGCCCACGTCTAGAGGTCTCCTTCTGGGTCACATCCACCCCCCATGCCCACTGATGGGTGGCTGTGTCCACACCAGTGCTCGAGAGCTCAGCCCATAGAACTTCATGCCCCCTGCCCCAATTCCCCTCGGGAATTCCAATTCCCTACACGAGATCCAAGTGGCCAAGAAGGCAGAATCAGGAGCACCCCCAAGCTGGGCATGGCACATTCTCCCCACCCTCCCCCCAGCAGCCAGCAGGTAATTGGAGCTGGGAGCTGGGGCAGCTGAATGCTAGAGGCATGAATGTCACAGGGCCAAGGCGCTTGCTGCAGATGGCACCATGGGCACAAGGCTTGGGGTCCTCACTCCCCTCTTTTAAGGCAGTAGAAGAAGTTGCCTGCAAGCCCTGGGGAGCATCGCCTGGGAGAGGAGGTTATGGTGGAAGGGAAAAGAACGGCTAAGATGTTCTCCCAGGCACCCCAGGGAGGCAGGAGCTAGCCCCCACCCAAGCAGAACTGGCAGAGGCAGAGAGAAAAAGAGAGGGACAGGGAGGGGCAAAGAGAGAAAGACAGGCACAGAGAGAGAGACAGGGAGGGAGGGAATAGGAAAAGAGGGAGGAAAGGGGAGGGGGGAGAGAGATCGAGAAGGAAGAGAAAAAGAGAGAGAGCGCGAGAGCGTGAATGCAGCTGAGTCTCCGGCACACACACGGACACGTGCAGACACACACACTCACCCCGCATGCGCACAGCCATAGGGCTTTGGGTACCGTTCCAGGAGATATTCAGAGCCCTCCCCAGCCCACACATGCACAAAAACACTCTCACATGGATGCGTGCACAACACACCCACTCACTGATGTGTACAGAAATGCTGAAAGCCACCAAAGCCTTGGGTCCCCGTGCCCTTCCCCTGCCCCTCCCCCTCATGCCTGGTAAAAGAGAAAATGAAATAGGCAGCTGGGGCTCTGGGAGCCAAGAGCCCATCTCCTCCGTAGAAGAGGGAGAGAGGAGGAAGAGGAGGTGGGCCGAGGGCTTGGTCCAATCACTCTGCTCTTTGCCACTGCTGGGGGCTATGGCTGTGCCTTTGGCACTAACCTTTAACACCCAGTCCCTGGTCCCCAGACTGAGTGCCCACTCCAAAGCAGGGGAGCAAGTATAGCATTTCCTGGGCACAAACAACATCCATTTTGCTCCCCTTGTCTACCCAGCAAAGTTCTGACCCCTCCCTCTGGACCACCTCTCCGCCATAGGAGAGAGGTGCCCTATGGCACCCCAGCTTTGGCCTACCAGGTGGCACCAAGGTGAATCCACAGGCTCCCACCCCAGATGCCTCATTGAGAGACTGAGAACTGTCTCTGGTTGCAGGCAGCTTGCTCACCCCCCACCCTGGTGTATGCCAGGCTTGGGAGGAGAGGAGAATCCACGGGCGTTGCTTACGATGTCAGGTAGTGACACAGATTGAGCACAGGTGTCATCGCACCGTCGCACCGTTTAGTATTTACCCTCAACCCAAATGAGATAGGCATCACTGTCTCAAGATAATGCAAACCCAGGCCCAAAGTCTTACAACTGGTAAATGATGGAAACCCAGTCTCCCCACTCCCAGCTATTGCTCTTCCCACCATGGTCACACCTGCCTCCCTTCCCAAGGGGCACAAAAGCTCCCCAAGCACTTTTGCAGACACAAGAACTAGAGCTGAGATTGGCTCCCACTCCAAAGACTCCCAGGCCACCTTCATGGGGCAGTCCCCCATTGTCCTTGCTTCACCTTGAAGGGCAGGGGCCGAGTAAAACAGGTTTGGGGGAGAGGGGACCCTTATCACCAGACTCACAGAGGGAAAGAGGTAACCCAGGACAGACCCTGGACCTCAAGGTGCCATGCCCACCACCCTGGTCCCTAGAGCCTCAGTTTCTTTCTGCTATCACCTTTCTCACTAGTGCCCGAACTATGCTGGGAGGAGAATCTGGCATCTGTCAGTCAGGTCTGGGTTCTTGTGGATTGAGAGCAGGTAACTGGGATGCTGGCCCCCAGGAGAGAAGAAGGCCACTGTCCCTTCCCTGAGCCCATGCTGTACCTACACAGAAGAAGGCAGAGGGGACTGCTTTCCTCGTTCTCTTTCTCTCCCAGCCCCAGTGCTCCCAGCAGAGATGCAGTTGATGCCCAAATGTTGATGCATGTGCCCCCTAGCTCGTGAGGTGTGTGCCAGGCTGAGATGCCAAGGGCTCCTTCTAAGCTAAAGGGTGAGGGTCAAAGGAGCTTGGGGCAAAGGGGCCTGCCTTGGGCTCTTTTCCAGACATTGGTCCCAGGTTACAAAAATTTGTGGGGGAGAGAGAGGTGACATGAAGGGTGAGGAGGCTGGAGATTGGAGACCCACTGCCCCCAGCCCAGTCCCATTCCTGTGGTATCTAGGAGACCCAATTCTCCACTAAGCCCCTCCAAGAAATCCGGGGGATCCCAGGCCCACAGCCTTCCGCATCCATCGTAACAGTTAACACATACAGCTTATTATGAACAGGCACTTGCTAAAGCATTTTATATATTCTAACTCCTCCAGTCCTCAAAACGCTAAACGAGGTAGATATGATCGTCCCCAATTTACAGATAAAGCAAAGGGGAAGTTAAACCAGCAAGTGGCAGAGCTAGGATTCAAACCCAGGCATTCTAGGTCCCCCCAAAATCCCTGCTCTTAACCATGATAGCATAACACCTGCTAGGGGAAGGATACCTTGTTCTGTCAGCTGGGTATGTGTCCCTGTGACCAAGCCTCAGTTTTCCCTCTGTAGCAGCCGGTGGATTCTCTACAATGGAATCATTACCATGCCTCCTCATCCATGTAGGCGAGGCTAGAGGGAAGTGTGGCTTCTGGATGCCCCCGGGGCTCTGAGTCTCCTGCCCCAGTGCCCCGTGCTTAAACTCCAGAAGCCAGAAGAGCTGCCCTTTCTGCCCCCTCTGGGCCGGAACCTGCATGGTGGGTGAGAGGGCCTCACTCAGCCCCACACACAGTCTGGCCAGCTGTACCCTGCAAACCAGGCCTTGAGGCTGGGCAAAAAAGACAGCTGTTGGGCATCTCTGAGGTGGTTCTCAGCTGCCAGGGGTGTGGAGAAAGGCCATTCTGAGTCCTGCCGTGGACCCAACTCAGCTGGGTCCTGCCAACTCCCGCCACTGCGCATGGGGCCCATTCTTTTCCAGCTTGGGTCACTGTGCTGGGAGCCTCTTTGCTGGCTTGTTTAGGAGCTCGCTAGCCAGCTGCAGCCTGCACACTGAGGGCTCCCACAGCACTGGTGTCCCTAGGAGGGGCCTGCCAGCCAGAGGGGTCAGCATGGGCAGAAGCTGACCCCCGCCCTTCCCCTGTTCCCAGCCCCCAAATCTTGCTGGCCGTTAGCTGTAGCAGCAGCACTAAGGAAGCACAGGAAGTCCTGAGCAGCCAGCTGAGCCCCCCCGCCCCCCACCCCAACCTCGCGCTGACCCCAGAGGCCGGCGGGCGGGGCCCAGGGGCGGAGTTTGAGTATTAACAACTGGAAAAGTATGAAGAACATCGCTGCCAGTCCCCAGCGCTGAGAAAAGAGGCTGTGGCAGAAACACAGACAGGACAGGGGTAGACTGGGGTAGCGACAGGGTAAGAGAGAGTTACAGATGGGCAGAGAAACAAGGAAAGAGAGGGAGAATCAGACACCGCAAGACAGAGCAACAGAAAGAGAGACAGAGTTAGAGAGAAATTCCAAGTCAAAAATACACATCACTCACACACACACTCGCCAGCATACGGCCTCTTAAGGAAAGCTTCCAAGTTTGGACAGGAGGACTGAGGTGGGAAAAGGGGCCAGACACATGGTGGGCAGCAGGAGTTCAGCTGAGGGAGACTGAGTGTCCCCAGGAAAAGCCCAGGCAAATAACCCAGAGCAAGGGCAGCTAGATCCCAGTGAGCTTTTAGGGTAAGGATGAGAGCCACTCCCTAGGCACTACCTCTCCCCAAGACTCCCCCTCCCCGAGAGGCTAGGACAAACCCAGCTGCTAGAAGTCACTGGACACTGTTTTGAGCCCATGACTCGGCCCTCTGGAACCCCCCTGCACCCACTGTCTTTGCTTTTGTTTCTCTGTCCCTCCAAAAGAAAAAAAAAAAAGCCCATTCCCACACAGTGGCTGCGCCTAGAGGAAGGAGGCAGGAGGAAGCTGGGGGGGGGAAATTCTGTGATTGTGTGCATCTAGGTGCGTGCCTGGTTGCACAAGCTACAGTGTGTGCATCTGGGGCTGTCTGGACACGACTGTTAGTGCAGACCTGCACCTGTGTGGACTCGGACTTTGTGGACCTTGTGAACTGGTTCTGCACAAGAGTTCATGGGACTGTGTGCAAATGAGTGCACCTGCGTCTGCAGTTCCCACAGTCAGTCAATTAACAAGTGTCTACAGAGCACCCCCTGTGCTAGGCTCTGGGTGGGATCCAGAGCTCTTCAAGTGATTCTCCTAGGTCTCAAGGAGCTCACTGTCTAGTAGGGTGGTATGGCAAGCAATAGGGACTGAGAACATGTTATCAGGAATGCATGATTTGCACCATTATGCAGGAAAGCCTTTACACACAGATGAATTTTCTTGGGAGCAGGGATTTTGTTGTCTATAGAACCTCAAAGCTCCACACTAAGAGTCCAAGAAAATACTTGTTGCTAAGTTGTGTATACATGTGTTGACGTGTAACTGCGTCTGCATCTAACTGAGTGACAGCGACTGTCACGGCAGGCGATGATGTCTGTGTGACTGGGCTCATGCGAGCACGTGTGTGCCTGTGAGTGACAGGGTCTTTTGTAATTGTGCGGCTGTGTGCAATTGCTCTGTGTGCATGCATGCATGCGATAGTGACTTTTTCTGTGTGGGTGACAGCGACTCCTCCTTGCCCCTGTGTGTGACAGCATCTCTGTGTGACCCTGTGCGTGGGTATGTGCATGGGTCGGTCTCCATGCTCTTGGTCTCCCGTGGGTGTGTCCCGCCCCTCTGAGCTCCATGGTGCAGCAGCAGCCTGCCTCTTTCCTTGTCCCTATGTGGGTGTGTCCAGCAGTTCCTGTCCTTGAGTCCACCTGGTTGTCCCTGGGTGTGCATGTGGCTGTCTGTGTGGGCATATCTCTGTGTCTGCGTCTGCGTGTCACCTTTGCTTCCCCCCTCATCTTGGACAACAGCCCCCTTCATCCCCTCCCCCTCCTGGGGCCAGAGCCAGCACTGAGGGGCAGGCTCCCATCTTACTGGCTTTCCTTCTGCATCCCCCACCCCCAACCATGGACTGGTGGCTGTCTCCATTGCCCCTGTCATTCCCCCAGGCCTTTCTTTCACACTGGATAAGGGAGGGCCCCAGATGGAGAAGGGGTACCAGAGACACGTTGCAAGGGGAGGGAAACAAGGGAGGGTGGTACATACAACACAGGTCCATTCCTCCTCTTCCCCAGCCAGCAACTCTCCTAATCATCTAGGGACCATCAAGCATCCCCCAACACACACACACACTCCCCCTCCAAACAGCCGCGTTTTTGCAATTAGGAGTGTTGCAACCAGAGAGCCATGCTCAATTGGGGAGGCGGGTAAGGAGGGGGGGGACTTCCCTTCCCGGGGCCCATGCAAGCCCACCCTCCCACCGCACTCCTACTGCCCTCCGCAACTGGAGGCAGCCTTGCAAAGGCCACTCGGCCTCCGAGGCTAGGGGTGGGGGCTGGGGGGGCGGGCAGGCCTCCGGCGCACCGTAAACAAACCGCGGCGCGGCGGGCGGGGGAGCTCCGGCGGCCGACAGCGGGGCCCGGCCCGGGAATGCGCAGCAGACCTGCCGGACAGAGGCCGGGCGGGCCCTCGAGGGGGAGGCCCGGACGCCATCTCCGCCGGCGAACCCCGGGCCCCACCGACCTCCTAGCAACCTCCCTTCCCCAGGGCGTAAGTTGCAAGCTCCCAGGCTGTGACAGGGTCACCGGGGCGCCGGGAAAGGCAGGAGCTGGCAGCGGGCACCCCCCGGGCGCCCCCAGCCCGCCTGGGAGCTGGCCACAGAGCCCCGCGGCTTTGCATAATCAATCGCGAGGCATTTGCATATTAATGCCCCCTCGCTCCCTCCTCCTTACCTCGGCGTGGCGCGCTGGACCGGGCTGGGCAGCGACGCGGGGGTCTCAGCGCCCCGTGCCGGGGGCGTCCATGGGGGGCCGGTGGGGCCCGGGCCGCCCGCCTCCTGCGCCCGGGTGTGAGTGCGAGTGAGCGCGGGGGGGCGGGGGGCGAGTGTGGCGGCCCCGCGGCTCCTCCGGCAGAGGCGGCGGCCGCTCTGGCTCCTCCCTCCCCCGCCCCGCTCCGGCTGGGGCTCGGTCTCTGCGCGCCCGGCCGGCTCGCGGCTGCTCCCTGCAGGCCGCCTTGTCGCCGCCGGCCCCCGTCCCCCGCCCCCCGCCCCCTGCCGCGCCCCGGGACCCCGGCCAGCGGCCCGGCCGCCCCTCGGCCGCCTCTGCCCCGCCCCGCTCGGACTCGCCCTCCTCACTCCAGGCGGCTCCGGCAGGAGTGGTACTTGGTGATATATTTTGGAAAAGATGTCATTAAAAAATAGCCTTTGCTTGCTGGGAGAATTGGGGTTTGGGGGTTTGCACCATGGGGGTGGGGAGGAAGGATCGACCAGCTGCCTGCACCTCATACATGGGGAGAAAGTGTAAATACCAAACACTTGGAGATGTAGAGTTTGTTTCGGAGTTCGAGTCTCTTCCCTACCAGTAACTCGCTGGGTGACCTTGAGCAAATCACCACTGCTGTCGGGGGTAGAGCTTCCTCAAGCTTAAAATGCCAGGGCTGGGCAGGTAATCCCTGATGTCCTTTGAACTTCAATCATCGTATGTTTTTAATCCTTTGGGGGGCTCATTCCTCCGTTACTTCCCCTCTCCTCTCATTTCTAACATCCACACCCCATCCACTGCCTCCCCTTTCAAATATCACCCTTCTCCATAAAGGCTTTTTCTATTCACTGTCACCAGCCATTTCCCCAACAATCTGCTCCCTCTGCTGAGCTCTGGGAGGGGGCAAGACTTGCCATACCCCCTCCATTCCTAGCTTCACGCAGGTGTATTTCCTCGCATGTTCGCCCCCACCAAAATGCAAATAGTACCAGGGCCACTCTAAGGAGGAGGGTGGGCTGCATACAAATGGACCCCCTTCCCCAAAGGAGAGCTCTCCAGCATGCCAGCCCCACCCTCCATGTGTGCGCACACACACCTGCATTCATGGACATAAAACCATCCCAGTGACGCCAGAGCCCCTTTCATCTCAGGATCTCCTAGGGCCAGGCAGAGCTCTAATTACCCCAGCACCCCCCCTGGCCCCACCGGTTCCCCTGCTGTCATTAGCCCAGTTTTACCTGTGGGGGCCACAGCCTTCCCACAGCGCCCAGGGCAGGGCCCTGTCTCCACAGTCTGCTCTTGGAGAGGTGTGTGTGTGTGTTAAGGGAAGCTGCTCTGCTAATCACCCAGTTTGCACGGGGCAGAATCACTTGCTGAGTGGGGGTTCTGACCAACAGCATATCCAATTTGGGGTGCCCTTGCTCATCTCTTAGTCTTAGCTACCTGCAGCCTCAGTTCTGTTGGAGCCACTTCTCTTACAGGGGGCATTGGGGTTTGCAATGCTTGGGGGAAGGGAGGGTACGTCTCTTGGGACCGTGAGGACGAGAAGGGCAGCTGTGATGAAACTCATGGGGTACAGAGCACAGTGGTGATGCTGAGGGGTGTGCAGTGGGTGAAGGGAGCCGGCAATATGCAGTGGTGGCTGCAGTGGGGAACTGAGGCTGCAGCATGATGGTCAGGATGGAGTAAGTGACCCTGTGTTCGGTCTGGGCTCACGGTGGACATGCAACAACTGTAGTGTGGAGCAGGGTGCTGCAGTGTGCAGAGTCAGGGCAGTGTGCAGTGTGAGGTGCACTGCGGTTGGCTGTCTGCCAATTGATGCCACCTTCTTGGTGATCAGGTTTGGCTGAGACCCTGGGGAGCAAGATTACAGTGTGTAGTGCTCAGGATTTGTGCTCTACCCAGTATGGAAATAGTCCTTTGGGACTGGGCTGTCCACAGAGTTGGGAGAGAACCCCGATGCATGAGATACATTACACTTTGCCTTGACCGGAGAACCGGAGGCAACGGAAAGGGCCAGCAGTGACCTGGATCAGGGCAGGGGTGATGGAGTCCAGAGGGGGAAGATGAAGGGGCTGTAGTTTTGTCTCCCCTCCATTCTGGCTTTGCTTACCACGTCTTTCTTTGAGGCCCTAAAATATTGGGTGGGGGAAACTTTCTGGAACCCTAGACCCAGAACCATAGAAAATGAAGTGCCTCCTGATCCACCTTTTTTCCCAAAGGGGCAGAGTGGGAAATCTTGAACTAAAAAACAAGGGCTCACCATTCCCATCTTTCCCTAACCTCTCTCCCTTTCTTGAGCTCCCAGTATGGGCTGGTGACAGACCTGGGCAGGGAGAAGGGAAAGGCATACTGCCTCCAAAGCAGGCATCTCACCAGATGCCAGGATCTAGCCAGGTCTGGGCTTCTAGCCCCGTCCCTGTGTTGCATCGCCCCTCTTCCCACCCCACTCACCCTGCCCACCCATTTCTGGAAGCTGCTAGCTCTTCTCAGATTCAGTTCATTACCAGTTCCTGTTCCCTTCCTGCCATGAAACCCCCACCAGGCCTGTCCACTCCCATCCACCTCTGCTTCAGAGCAGTCCCTGAATCTGTGGGGAGAGAGGAGGGCAGCATGAATGAGGACGGATAGACCTTCCAATGGGATATGTCTTATGGCCCCCTCGGGCTTAGATTTCAGTTGCCAACGAGGCAGCAGGAATAGCCTGTTCTCTGGGCCCCCTTGGAGAAACCATACCCAGGCCCCTCCCTTTCTCCCTCCCCTCTCTCCCTCTCTTCCTTCCAGACTGTTGCTGGTAAGCACCCCAAGAGTTCTCAAGGGTCCCACCCCTAGGAACCTAGAGATCCAGATATCTTTCTGAAGAACTCTCCCAAAAGTCTGGCAGCTAAGACCCCACACAGCATCCTCTACTCCTGCCAAAACACCCTAGCAGTTTGGAGAAACAGGACAAACTCCTCTGCCGGCCACCCTGGAAGGAGCTCTGTGGCCTGGGCCTCAGTAATTCCCCTCCCCCATCTCATCTTGACCTTCTGGACTCTGGGTCATGTCAGCAAGTGATGAGGTGTTCAGCATATACCCTTTGGCTCTGCAGACACAGCCCCACTTACCGGGGGTGCTCTGGAAAGACAGCAAAGGAAAATGAGGTACCGCCAGCTAAGAGAACTCAAAACCCAGGTGTTTCACTCCTTAGTGATCTCCCAGTCAAAAAGAGGTGGGAGTCCCAGGTACTTGGGAGGCTGAGGCAGGAGGATCACTTGGGCCCAGAAGTTCAGGGCTGTGGTGCGCCATGAGCTTCCCTGTGAACAGCCACTGCACTCCAGCCTGGGCAACGTGGGGGGACCTCCCTCTAATAAAGAGAGATAGAGAGAGTAGAAATGAAGGAAAGAAAGGGGGACAGTTTGGAGATCAAGTGGCTGGCAGAGATGAGAGACTGGGAAATTGGCAATTACCCCGACAAGAGGAAAGTGGCCACTTAATTCTCCCCTTTGTCCCATCAGGTGCTTTTGTTATGGGTCACAAAAGAGCGGGCCAGGGAAGGGACCAGGCCTGGCTGAGCCTTGGGCTTTTAATAGCTGAGGCAAGAAGTGGAAAAAGCAGCTGACACCTTCTTCAGGTTGTCCTTTGGGTTTCTCCTACCTTTATTCCTCCGACACTTTTTTTTTCCTGGAGCCTTTTATATGTGCCAGGTATCGGATCCCATGAATGTTCCCAGCTTCTGGTTTCACGCTTCCATAGAGTCCCCTCATTCTGCCTTTGCCAGCGGGACAGAAGAGAGGCGGGGGAGGGGCGCTCACCCGCCCGCAGCCCCCTCCCCCTCCAGTTAAAGGAAAGGGTGAGACAGTCTGGCGAGGAGGCCAAGAGTCTAGAATAGAGTGGCTCTCAGGGCCTGCAGGGAGAGGCTGTACAAAGGAAATGGCAGGCTGGCCTTCCTTCCCTGCCAGCCAGGCCTTGGGATCACAGCACCTGTCTTCTCATCTGTGCTGGGAGTGTGGAGAGGGAAGGCGTCCTCCAGGGTGTTAAGAGGAAACACTCTGAGGACTGGTTCAAATTCTGTCTTTCACTCTTCTAGGGCAGTGGGAAGATAGAGACCGGCAACTGTGGGGCGTCCAGGGGCTGTCCCTGAGGTGCAGCCACCTTGTTGGCCCCTTCCCCATGATCCCCTCCCCCACATAGATAGAAAACAGGGATTTTGATTTGGGGACTGGTGGGGAAGGGAACCGGTTTGGAGCCAGCTGTGTATGAGTATGTGGGAATGACTTTCTTTTCCCATCCACCTGCTGCCCGTAATGGGGGGACCCAGGCAAGCTTCCAGAGGAAAATGTTCTCCTTAGGGGAGGGGAATGACTCAGTTTCCCTATGGAGAGGGAAGCTGAAACCCTCTGTGCCTTGTGTGCTTACCAGCGATTTCAGTGTTTCTGGGTTTTTGGGTCTGGACTCTTGCCACTTTTCCTTATGCTCTTTTCTAGCCTAGATAAGGAATGTCCACTTCCCCTGGGGTACCCAAAACCCTGTTCCTCACAGCCTCTTACCCCATTCTGGCCTGGCTGCTTTTCTGCCACTACTCCAGATGTTGCCATGTCACTCTGCCTGGCTGGGTTCCACCTGTCCCTCTTTCCCAGTCAGAGCAGCCAACAGGATGGAGAGGTTGGGGCTCAGGGCTAGGAGGGCAGAGGGGGGAGCTCAGCCTCTATGAGTGTTGACGGAGAGGAAATGAACAGCAGAAAAAAGTGGGGCAAGTAGGAGGGGGCTCTGAGAGGGAGTAGGGGCCATTTTCTGTACTCCCAAAGGGGACGTCGGCATTTCTTCTTTCACCCCTGGAGGATATCATAGGCCCCATCCTTGAGGCAGGCGAGTCAGAGAGCTCAAGAGGATCCCTAGGAAGGAACTGTGGTGCAGCAGGAAGAGGTGGTGTAGGGAAAGGCTATTTCTGATATTTACAGATCAGAGAGGCGGGAAGGTCAAAGTAGAGAAATTAAAAATGGCCCTTGCCCAGAGCTAAGGGAACCTTGTACAGAGGAGGCCAGTCCTTGGGGAAACCCTGCCAAGCCTGGAGAAAGGACTGCTAGTGGGAGGTGGGGGGAATGGGAAGGCAGATGGCCTAACTACAAAAGCCGCCTCCTTGTCACTGTGAATTGGGGAGGAGGCACCTCCCTAGAAATCTGCCAGGCTTTCTGCCAGAAGGGATGGTTTGAGCTTAGAATATCACCATTCTCAGGGTCCAAATATTCCCCACTCCCATGTGGACTGGACTCAACACCCACTAACTCAGTCAAAGTTGACAGCTTCTTTCCAAGAGAGCCAGTGTGGGCCCTGAGGGATGGGGAAGGAGCTGCAGGATCCAGGAATGGCTCCAGGTGGGGGGCCTTAGGCTGCTGTAACAGGAGAAGAATGAGAGGTGGGGAGCAGACAAAGGGAAGGTGAGGGGCCTGGGAGAAGAAGGGAAGCCAATTAAGTGAGAGGCTAAAGAGAAGCAGGGTTTGTGACAGTCCCAAGTGTCACTGGGTATGACTGGGGGGAGTCTAGAGGTTAAGTGTGAAGAGTCTAGGTTCTCCCTCCCTCCTGCTTTGGAAGCTTTGGCTACACATATTTGGCAGCTGGTTTGTATAAACACTGTTCTCCAGTGGTGTCACCTGGGCAGGTGTAAAGGGAGCAGAATGGAGGGCGATGTGGGTGGGTGTATGGGAAGGGAGAAAGGCCATAGGCTGTATCAACCTCAGAGGGATGTTACCTGGCCCTCTTCCAGCCACACTCTCCCTTTTGGAACAGGAGTCCTTGACTCCCTGTTTATACCATGCTCCAGAAACCCACAATTTATTCCCTGCCCAAATGGCCACAGGTTTGCTTCCAGAGCCTTAGTGGGCTGCTCTCCCAGATTTGTCCTCCTGAGAACTGATTTTGCCATTCAAAGCCAAAGGATAGTTGTTGGGGAATATGGATGGAACTTGAACTTGTGAACTGGGATATCAGGCTCCTTATGGTATGAGATTAGGGGCTGGACACTGGCTAGGGGGCCTCCATATTTACTCTTTTTTTTTTTTTTTTTTTGAGACAGGGTCTCTTGCTCTGTTGCCTAAGCTAGAGTGCAATGCTGTCATCATAGCTCACTGCAACCTCAAACTCCTGGGCTCAAGCGATCCTCTTACCTAAGCCTCCTGGGTAGCTGGGACTACAGGCACACACCATTGCACCTGGCTAATTTTTTCTATTTTTTGTAGCTACAGGGTCTCACTCTTGCTCAGGCTGGTCTCGAACTCCTGGCCTTAAGCAATCCCCCTGCCTTGGCCTCCCAAAGTGCTAGGATTACAGGTGTGAGCCACCATGCCCAGCCCATATTTACTCCTTTTTTTAAATTTTTGTTTTCTCTTTTAGATGTGGGGTCTTGCTATGTTGTCCAGGCTAGTCTAGAACTATTGGGTTCAAGTGATCCTCCCACCTCAACCTCCTGAGTAATTTACTCCTATCACAGATTGTAAATGTTAGGGACAACCAGTCCATAGGACAGGGCAGGGACCAGGGCTGTGTATAGGGAGGCTAAGACATTGGAGTTAGAGGTGGGTACGTTTGCTTTTGGGCTTCTCACTGGAGGAAAGAAAGGCTAATGCCCAAAGTCCTCGGCATAATAATTTATATATAGTTCTTTGGGATAAGCAAGATTTTTTAAAAAATAATCTTTTTAAAAAGTTTTAGATTTACAGGAAAAAATGTGAAGGTAGTAGCAGGTCCTCACATTGGTCCTGCATCCAATTTCCCCTTTCATTAACATCTTAACAATTTGTAACAATTTGTAACATTTGTAACAATTAATGAACCAATAGTGATACATTATTGTTATTTTTAAAGACAGGGTCTGGCTTTGTTGCCCAGGCTGGTTTCCAACTCCTGGCCTCAAGCAATCCTAGAGCCTCGGCCTCCCGAAGTGCTGGGATCATAGGTACGAGCCACAGTGCCAGGCCTGATACATTATTATTAACAAAACTCCATGTTTAATTCACATTTCCCTGGTTTTTACCTAATGTTCTTTTTTCGTTCCAGGATCCTATTCAGAATACCACATTACCTTGTCATCACGTCTCCTTACCCATCTAGGCTATGACAGTTTCTCAAGAGTTCTCTTGCTTTTGATAACCTTAACCTCAGTTTCCTCCTTACTTCCCCCTGTGTACAAGCAGTATGCAAGGCCAGGAGATTCTGGGAGGACCGTCAGATTTGGAAGTGGTGATGTATCTGCAACTAACCGCACCTCAGTGTCGCTTTTGGAATACAGGTGTGGAAATGAGAACTCTGGTAATCCCCGGGATTTAGGAGAACAAAAAAAGGCCAGGAAAGAGAAAGAACCTATTGCTAACCGCCACACCCTTGCCGCACCTACTAACTAGAGGGTAAGGAAAGGGTGTCGGAATACGATGGAGAAGCCCGGTCGAAAGTGACGTCATTGGGCGGTGCCTGGTTGCAAGCAGCTTTTCGCGCTCCCCCAGCTCCTGAGTCTCTGTGGTGCCCCAGCTCCTGGAATTCCTCCCTTACAGGACAGAAACTACGCGGGCCGTCTAGATTCGTCCTTTAGCTTCCCCTCCAGCGCAAATATGATCCCAGGCCAAAGAACTTCAATTCCCAGAAGACACCGTGACTTTCCGTGCTGCATTTCTATTGGTTCATGTTTGTTACTCCCAGCCAATAGAAAATGAACTCCTTGATAAGTGGCAAAATGGCGATGCCTACGCTCTAGAACTAGATTGTCTGGTAGGCTTAAATTTGGGGAGGTAGTGAATGAAAAGGAAATAGGGAATTATAGTTACAAGGTTGGGGAAGGTGGAGGAAATGGAGAGAAAAAAATCTGGACCTGGGGTGGTGGTTGCTAAGGGACTCAACCAGAGTTAAGGGCGTAACTAGGCAACCGGAACTGGCTTAACTCCTTGCTGCCCTCTTTAGTCTTCGTATTTAGCCCCCTTTGATACCATCTTCTTAGTGCCTCAGTTCAAGGAAGGATGGTTCAGGAGCGAAGAGCCTGACAGGATCTCTACCTTGCCCCATTCCACCTTTTTCTTTCTAGTTCCTGTGCCTTGCTTAAATCTTTACGCATCTTCTCCATTCTATTTAACTCTGCCTTCTCCTGTTCTTTTTCTCAGAACCTCATCTCTTCTCTAGCTCCATTTCTCCCACCTCAAGGCTGCTGGCTGCCATCGGCCCCACCTCCTCAGAGTAAAGTCATGAAGGTGGTGAACCTGAAGCAAGCCATTTTGCAAGCCTGGAAGGAGCGATGGAGTGACTACCAATGGGCAATCAACATGAAGAAATTTTTTCCCAAAGGAGCCACCTGGGACATTCTCAACCTGGCAGGTCTCAAGTGAAGTGGGATGGAAAGATGGGAGGGATAAGGGATAAACCCAGAAAGGTCGTAATCACATTCTTACTTGTCATTCCCCTTGCAGATGCACTACTGGAGCAAGCCATGATTGGACCTTCCCCCAATCCTCTCATCCTGTCCTACCTGAAGTATGCCATTAGTTCCCAGGTAAAGCGACCCTCCCCATCCCGCCCTCAAGGAGTGAGGGTTTTGGAAGTAAAAGACATGGAATGCAATTGTCAACTTACACTTTGTAGATGGATTTGTTTGAACAGATCATTTCTCTGAGTTTCAGTATTCCTGTAAAAATAATACTTCTTTTGTTGTGATGAATATTACATTTACTTATTTTATCAATCAATAAATATTCATTAATGGTTGCTTGTGCCAGATAGTGCTAGGCCCTGTGGACGTAACTGTGAACAAGACCTGATCCCAGTACACAAAGAATTTATTGAGTAATACGGACATGTAAATAAGCAATGCATCACAGAATGGGTTTATGATAAAGGCTAGGACAGAGTACAGATGCTCCTTTACTTATGATGGGGTTACATTCTGATAAACCCATCATGAGTTGAAAATATCGTAAGTCGAAAATGCATTTAATACACCTAACCTACGAAACATCGTAGCTTAGCCTATCCTACCTTAGACATGCTCAAAATCTCTTACACTAGCCTACAGTTAGGAAAAATCACCTAACACAAAGCCAATTTTATAACTAAGTGTTGAATCTCATGTAATTTATTGACTGCTGTACTGAAAAAGCGAAAAGCAGTAATTTGACTCAGTTGGGGACCATCTGTACCATGGGAGTACAGGGGTGGGGGGGGCACTCCTCCTGTCTGAACAATCAGGGAAGGTTTTCTGGAGGAAGTAACGTTTAAATCTAGACCTGAATGTTGAGGAAGAGTTAGCCAGGCAGGTTCATGAGAGTGTGCAAAGGAGAGAAAAAGCAGATGCAAAGTCTGGGAGGCAAAAATCACGTGGTGTTTAGGAAGCAAAAATAATTTGGTATGGCTAGAGCAGCAGTTTTGCTCTCAGGACCCCTTTATGCTCTTAAAAATTATGGAGACTCTGAGCTTTTGTTTATGTGTATTATGTCTATATTTACCATCTTTTTTTTTTTTTTTAAATCTTTTTTTTTTTTTTTTTTTGAGACAGAGTCTCACTGTGTTGCCCAGGCTACAGTGAGTGCCGTGGCGTCAGCCTAGCTCACAGCAACCTCAAACTCCTGAGCTCAAGGGATCCTCCTGCCTCAGCCTCCCGAGTAGCTGGGACTATAGGCATGCACCACCATGCCCGGCTAATTTTTTCTATATATATTTTTAGCTGTCCATATAATTTCTTTCTATTTTTAGTAGAGATGGGGTCTCGCTCTTGCTCAGGTTGTATATTTACCATCTTAAAAATTAAAACAAATTGTAAAAAATATTAGTAAACTTAAAAGTAACAAAAATAACCTGTTACATGTTAATATAAATAACATTTTAATGAAAAATAACCATATTTTCCAGAATAAAAATATTAGTGAGGAAAATGGCATTGTTTTACATTTTGGCAAATCTCTTTTAACGTCTATCTTAACAGAAGACAGCTGAATTCTCACATCTGCTTCTGCATTCCATTGTAGCAACAGGCTGTTTTGCTTAAGTATATGAGGAAAATCTGGCCTCACAAATCAGATGTTTAGTTTGAAAAGGAAGAAGTACTTTTAATAAGTTTTTCAGAAAACTATAGGTATTTTTCTTTGATACTACACTAGAATTCTACACTAAAATACTCCATTACATTAAAATCCATTAGTCTTTCTTGTACTTTGAATAGATCTTTTACTTATCCATCAATTTTGGTCATTTGGAAAATATGAGTTATACAGCTATTCCAATTGTTGACATATTTAATTATATAACATTACACATCATGGAGCTTCTGGGACACTCCACTGTATAACTGGGAGAGAATTAGAGTGAAAAGGTAAATAATACCTTAGTAGTATTTTAAAAATAGTTTTGATCTCCTAGACCCCCTAAAAGGTCTTGGAGACCCCCAAGAGTCCTTGGACTGTACCTTGAGAACTGCTGGGCTAGCACTTCGAGGAGGAGAGTGGTTTAGAGAGAGAGAGAGGTAAGGTCATAAGGGACCTGTAGGTGATGTTAAGGAGTTTGGACTTTATCTTAAGGTGACAAATAATTATTTAAAGGGTTTTAAGTAGAAGGATAGTGTGATAGAATTTACTTAAATATATATATGAATGAAATACACAAATCTTAAGATCAATTCAGTTAGTTTTAGGAATTGTATCTTCTCATGTCAACAGCATCCAAAATAAGATAAAGAACATTTCTGTTCTCCCAGAAAGTTCCCTTTTGTCCCTTTCTGTTCCACCTCCCTCTCCTGTAACCACTAAGGGATTTCTATTACCAATTATTGCCTTTATTTGGATTTCATAGAAATGCAATCATATAGTATGTACCCTGTATACTGTCTTCTTTTGTTTAACATAAATGTTTTTGAGATTTATCTATGTTGTGTATGTCAGTAGTTCATTTTTTAAATTGCTGAATGGTATTTCTCAGTTGATACATAATTCTTAATACTTCCTTTTTCCTCTTGGCATTATGTCTGCTTTCTATGTTAGCACATATTGATTTACCTTAATCTTCTTAACTGCTGCATAATGTACTGTAATTTAGGTTATTTGTAACTTTTTACTGTTTTTTTTTTTTTTTTTTTTTTTAGACAGAGTCTCGCTGTGTTGCCCAGGCTAGAGTGCCGTGGCGTCAGCCTAGCTCACAGCAACCTCAAACTCCTGGGCTCAGGTGATCCTCCTGTCTCTGCCTCCTGAGTAGCTGGGGACTATAGGCATGTGCCACCACGCCCAGCTAATTTTTTTTTTTTTTCTATTTTTAGTTGACTGGCTAATTTTTTTTTTCTATTTTTCGTAGAGACGGGGTCTTGCTCTTGCTCAGGCTGGTCTTGAACTCCTGAGGTCAAGAGATCCTCCCGCCTCAGCCTCTCAGAGTGCTAGGATTAGAGGTGTGAGCCACCACGCCTGGCCGTTTTTCTGTAAAGGACCAGATAGTAAATATTTTGAGCTTCGAAGGCTGTGTGGTCTCTCTCACTGCTATTCTGTCATGATAGCTCGAAAGCAGATATAGACAATCTCTAAATAAATGGACATGGCTCTGTTCTAATAAAACTTTATAAACAAAAAAGGTGCTGAGCCAGATTTGGCTTGTGAGCTGTAGTTTTCTAACTGCCGATTTAGGCCATTGAAGTAATTCAGGTGAGAGATGACACTAGCGTAAAATTGAGAAGTGGCAGTGGGAAAAAAAGATGAATTCAAGAACAATTTAGGAAGCGGCCTTGAGACGATTTGGTGATTAGCCAGATGAGGAGAGTGAGGGAGGGGAAGAGGTGAAGAATAATACTTAAGTTTCTGGTTTGGACACAGCTGATAGCTCATGAGCAGACAGTGGAAACAGATAGGACTGTTGTTAGAGTTGGGATGCGGGTGGGGATGGCATATTTGATTTTGGCCTTACTAGATTTAAGGTGCCCGTATGGACTATCAAAGAGAGGATACTCAGTAGGCAGTTGAACATACTGTCTGGAGCTCAGAAGGAGAGGTCGAGACTGGAGCGAATAGTTTAGACATCATCAGCCATAGGCGGTAATCAAAGCTGTGGGCATGGACCATCTTCCCCAGAGAGTGTGGAGTGTGAGTAAAGAAGTAATTCCAAAAAAAAAAAAAAAGTGACTCCAGCCAATTTCCTGAGGAACCAATCATATTTAAGAAACACACATAGGAAGAAAATTCCTCATAGGAGTCTGGGAAGAAGGGACCAGAGAGAAGAGAAGAAAAGCGAGAGAGTGTGGTATCAAGAAAAGTCAAAGGAAGAGAGGAGTGAAGAATGAGGGAGTGTTTTATGGGGTCAGAGGCTGCTGGGAAGTCAGGTAAGATCAGAAGCAAGAAGGATCCACTGGGCGTAACATCAAGAGTTTGTTGATGACCTTAATGAGCGGATTCCCGGGGTGGTCAGGACAGAAGTGATTGGAGTGGGTTGAAGAGCAGCAGAGAGAGGGTGGTGGTTAAATGGAAGTGTGGGGTCTGCAGGAAGCTCTTTTAAAAATAGAAGAATCTTGAGATGTGTAAACACTGATGGGAAAGGCAAGAAGGAGAAAGAGGCTGAAGTAACAGTGAGAGAGAAATAAATGGGTAGGGAAGACCTTCGCGACCTGTCAAGTGCTATGCAAAATTAGTAATTTATTCTTCCTTCGGAGTCAAGAGGCTCTTTGGTCTGGTGCTGTGCGTGTAGAGGGCACTTAAGCATGGTTGGGGGTGTTGGATATGAAGAAGAGCAGCGGAGAGGATTAGAGAGCAGGGGCGGGCTCAGGTGGGGCTGGCCACAGGTGCGGTGGGCCACACACAGGGTCTCCAGCCTTGGAGCTCATGGTGGTTCAGAGCTTCTATAGTGACAGAATTATTGAAACTGGAATAGGTCAGATCCTGCTGCGTTCATCACGTGGAAAGTATTTTTAGGTCTCTGGAGTAGCGGTGCTTTATTGATAGCAAAAATTTACTGAACAGAATTCAGAATTTGAAGACCATAAATTCATTTTGACCAATGGTATCCCTCGGAACATACAGAATTGGGGGTTTCTCTCCTAGTAGTTTGGGGTCAGTGGGAACATCCTGCTCCCCCTACAGGTTGGTATCCAACAAGGTTCAGTGCTTTGCCAAGAGCTTGCTATGGGGACATCGGTTATGAATAAACAAACACTCGCCTGGAACTTTATGGTCATCCTACCCAGGCAGGCTCCCAACTTTCTGATCACTGTCAGACATTAGCTCTGGCTTCACAGTATGGTGATTCTGAACACTGATTATATTTAAGCCCTTTCTGTGTTTCGTGCCTGTTCATCCAAGATTATTAGTTAAAGATGTCTAAAGAGAGAGCAGTCTATGCAGGTGATAGGGAAATTATGCAAAGAAGGAAAAATTACCATTTTCAGGTGATTGAGGCTGACTTGGCTTTCTTCTTTCTTTGTTTCTTTTTAGAGACAGAGTCTTGCTCTGTTACCCAGGCTGGAGTGTAGTGGCACGTGGCATGATCTTAGCTCACTGCAGCCTGGAACTTCTGGGCTCAAGTGATCCTCCTGCTTCAGCCACTCGAGTAGCTGGGACTACAGGCACGCACCACCACGCCCAGCTAATTTTTTAATGTTTTTATAGAGATAGAGTCTTGCTGTGTTGCCCAGGCTGATCTCAAACTCCTGGCTTCAAGTGATCCTCCCACCTTGGCCTCCCAAAGTGCTAGGATTACAGGCATGAGCCACCCTGCTTGGCTGACTCAGCTTTCTTCTTAAATCTTTGAAAGTTTCTACTCGAGCAGAGACAGCCTATGAGGATGGTGACTGTACTGATCATTTCTGTCATTGTGTTCTGCTTTTTTATTTTGGTGTACTTTGCCACTGATTTTGAGAATACCAGCGTAACTACTCTCTATGGTATTATTCCTATTTTATCAGCATGCTAGAATTATTTTTTAAAAATATAACAACTTAAAAGAGTGTCTATAGGTTTTAATTCCATTCAGAACAAATTATTTCTTTGGAGCTAGACCTCCAATCTTATTATGGTGATGAATAGATTTTACTAACAGAAATTTATTTTAGGCCGGGCGCGGTGGCTCACGCCTGTAATCCTAGCACTCTGGGAGGCCGAGGCGGGTGGATCGCTCGAGGTCAGGAGTTCGAGACCAGCCTGAGCAAGAGTGAGACTCCGTCTCTACTAAAAAAAAATAGAAAGACATTATATGGACAACTAAAAATCTATATAGAAAAAATTAGCCGGGCATAGTGGCGCATGCCTGTAGTCCCAGCTACTCGGGAGGCTGAGGCAGGAGGATCGCTTGAGCTCAGGAGTTTGAGGTTGCTGTGAGCTAAGCTGACGCCACGGCACTCACTCTAGCCTGGGCAACAAAGTGAGACTCTGTCTCAACAAAAAAAAAAAAAGAAATTTATTTTAAGGTAAAATTTTTTCAGAATGCACAGTGTCACTGTCTTTCTTAGTGGGCTGAGGAAGGCCTATCCAAGAGGTTGAGGTTTCAGGAGAGCTGCAGCGACTTTAAGCGTCAGTGTTTGCTCTTCTCAACTATGGGAGACTAGTCGTCTGAGTGTCACCTTTCTTCCTTCCCACCAGATGGTGTCCTACTCTTCTGTCCTCACAGCTATCAGCAAGGTATGACCACAGCCACCCACAAGCTAGATGGGCCGTGCTAGACAAGGCCCCACCTCCACGGCTGCCCTGAGCGTGTGACCTCTGTGGCTGGACCGGCAGCATGCGATGCCTCCGGCTGGCATTGCCGGCCTTCCGGGTGGGGGGCGGTCCTGGGAAGTGGGGGCTGGCCCTCAGGCACCAATTTCCAGTGTTGAAAGGATGCTGAGTCTGAGTCCCGAGGTTGGAGGAAAGAGGGCAGGAGTGCTGAATGCCATCTGCCTTTTGTGTGCTACCCAAGGGCTGACTGGAGCATCCTGTAGCATCTCCACTGTTCTTTCCACAGTTTGATGACTTTTCCCGGGACCTGTGTATTCAGGCTTTGCTGGATATCATGGACATGTTTTGTGACCGTCTGAGGTAAGGGCATGGGTGAGGGGCTCACAGTGTTCCAGCGTTAGCTTAGTGCAACGGAGAAGCTTCTGGCACACAGACTGAGACACCTGTGGGCTCCTACATTTATTCTCCCCACGTCTCCCCACATCCACACCCACCCATCCCCATCCTTTCCTCCTTACTCCCTTAGGACAGAAAGCCTCTTCTCTGTTTGGAGTGGCTCATTTGAAATCTTGTCCAGTGGAAGCCGAAGGGCCTAGGTGTCTTCCCCAGGACTTTGCTGGCTTCTGTTCCCTAGGAAGGGAGTTCCAGACACTCTGGGGAACATCAGCCTGGGTCGGATTTCAGCCTTTGGAGCGGAGACAGATTTTACATCCTTTCCCTATAGCTGCCATGGCAAAGCAGAGGAGTGCATCGGGCTGTGCCGAGCCCTTCTCAGCGCCCTCCACTGGCTGCTGCGCTGCACGGCAGCCTCTGCAGAGCGGCTTCGGGAGGGGCTGGAGGCCGGCGCCCCAGCTGCGGGGGAGAAGCAGCTTGCCATGTGCCTGCAGCGCCTGGAGAAGACCCTCAGCAGCACCAAGAACCGGGCCCTGCTGCACATCGCCAAGCTAGAGGAGGCCTGTATGTCCCCCAATTCCCCTGAGCCCCACCTGCCACTGCTCCCATGGTTGGTCCTTTAACTGAGAGGGGAGAGGCAGGATGCCATCCCACTTCTTTCCAGGAGAATCTGAAACCATCCCACTTCCTTTTTTTTCTCCCCATAAGCATTGCACACATCCCAGGGACTTGGGCAGGGTGGCACCCGAGCCAATCAACCAACAGGTATTTACTGAGCATTATTGTATGCCCAGCACTGTGCCAGGTGCTGGGGGCGGGGGGAGGGGGGCTACTAAAGGAGCATGTGGCAGGGTCCCTGCCCTCAACAAGCATACATGCCAGTGGGGAGCAAGGCTAGTATGTCGTATACGCAGAAAAAATCAGAGGGCGAGACAAGCACACCGTCTATTCTTGTGTTTGTCTCCATGTTACTTACCGTCTGGAAGCAGACGATTCTCGTATCTGAGTGTTCCCTAAAATGTCCCTTAAACACGGTGCCTGTCTGCTGTCGGGCCTGTTGCACCAGATACCTCTCGACTCAAGTTCAGATGTTAAGTATTGGAACCTTCCAGAGCCTGAGAACAGACAGATCACCTGGTGGGAGGGAAGACTCCGGCATTTCAGGCAGCAGGGTCCTAAGGCCAGTCTTGCTTGGAGCCAAGGTGGCTTGGGACCAGCTAAGGATCTCTCATTCTCCAGTAACGAGAACGCTAGAATGGGTTTCACCCAAGTCTTCAGGACCTGGTCGGAGAGCTCGTTCCAGGATTAGTGTATTTATTACTTCTCTAAATAGTTTTGTTGCCTGTGAAAAGTCCAGAAAGATAATCATTATGTAGAAATGGACTGTGTTGACAGTATCTTACCTATCTTGGGCACTCAATGAATGTTTATAGGCTGAAAAGTGGATGAATGCTTAATTTTAATGGATCCCAGGTCTTTCCCCCCCCCCCTCTGTGCTCCATGGAGGTTAATGGGCAAGTTGGTGCCATTAGTCATCATTTCACCCTCTGGAATTGTAGCTAGGATATGTGACTTATAATTAAGTGCTAACTGATGCAGCCTAGACCATGAGTGTGGGATCGAGGAGGGAAAGCTCAATGCTTCAGAGCAGCTGGGTGGATTGTTAAAGGAACCGGGGCTTGAACAGAGACTTGAAGCATGGTGGGGGCTGGGGAGGGTGCAGGAGAGGCATTCAGAAGGGGAGGGCCTCAAGCACAGGGCCCAGTCAAGGGAGCGGGTGAGAATGGGAAGGCTGAGAATGGGAAGGCGTGAAGGGACCCAGCTCAGCTGGAGGACAGTGACAGCCTCTGCAAGGCTGGCCTTTCAGATTGGCCCACTCCTGAAGGGCCCTCCTTGTTCTGACCACTGGACTCTCACTTCGTCTTCCTCTCTCTTCTACTGCCTGTGTCATGCCATACCTAGTCCCTAGAGTCAGCTGGTGCATCCCCTGGGCCTTTGGGCATGGTTTCTAGGGGCTCCAGCCCTTGGTGCTCACTCCCCTTCTGGAAGCAGTGCATGCTGCCCTCAGGCCCCTGCCTCTGTGTCATCCTCAGGGGAAGCCTCCCTGCGTGGTTTCGTGGACCTAAGGGGGTGCCAGAGTCGAGGAGTTTGGGGCCAGCTGTGCCGCCTCTGTTTCCCATCACGTTTCTGTGTTTCCTCTTCCCCACCAGCCTCCTGGACTGCCATGGAGCACTCTCTCTTGAAGCTTGGGGAGATCCTGGCCAATCTCAGCGACCCCCAGCTCCGGAGCCAGGCCGAGCAGTGTGGCAGCCTCATCAGGAGGTGTGGCTCCATGGGCTGTGGTGGTGACGGCAGAGAGAGGGAGTGCCCTGGGGCATGAGGGGAAGGTGTGGCACTGGGCCCCGGCCCCTCCACTCTTCCCTTCGCCCCCCAACACTGTTCCCCGTGTGTGTCCCCTCAGCATCCCCACAATGCTGTCCGTGCACTCGGAGCAGCTGCACAAGACTGGCTTCCCCACAGTCCACGCCCTGGTTCTGCTCGAGGGCACCATGAACCTGACAGGCGAGACGCAGCCCCTGGTGGAGCAGCTGATGATGGTGAAGCGCATGCAGGTGGGAGGGGCCGGGGGTCCCCGTTCCCCAAGATGGGCTGGCCTTTGGGGGCAGGAGGGAGGATTCTTCTGGGTTTCTCCTGCTCCTTGGTGGAAAGCAGAGGCCAGTCGAGCACACTTCTGCCACATAGCCTCACGTCTCTGGTTCTCAGGACTGGATCTAGGGGGCCACCCTGCTCTGCAGCAGAGCGGGGAAGAGGTGTGGCAGCCTCTCATGCCTCACCCGCGCGTCTTCCCACAGCACATCCCCACCCCGCTCTTTGTCCTGGAGATCTGGAAAGCTTGCTTCGTGGGGATCATCGAGTCTCCCGAGGGGACGGAGGAGCTCAAGTGGACAGCTTTCACCTTCCTCAAGGTACCTAGGGACGTGGCAGCCACAGAGAGCCCAGCTGACAGTGGGGAAAGGTGGGGAAAGGTGAGGAAAGTGAGGGAAAGCAGTGACACCCAGGACCTTTGCCTTGTGTCCCTCCCTGCTGGCCTTGTGCCCAGCCTGCCAGGTATCCCAGCGCAGTTCCCATCGACTGTTTTCTCTGAAGTCCCAGGGCTATATTTAGCCCACTTGGCAGGACTCTTGTTTCTTACCACAGCGGTGCGGTTTGGCTCAGTCATCAGCCAGATTGAGGCAGGACAGTGACGGGAGCCAGGGAAAGAGGCCCTTGGTCCTCCTGGAAACTGGGGTTCTATTTCTGCGTAAGGCATTTCTTTGTCGAGCCAGCAGAGGTGAGGGGTCCCTCTGCCCTGTAGGCCGAGGGGCATCAGGTGCTTGGGCACCTCATGGTTTTCCGATGTACCTCTGAGCGTGCTTTCCCTGCCGGGGCAGGGTGTTCCTGTGCCTCTGCCCAGAGGAGGGGGACAGGAGGATGCCTTCAGTGGTGGGTGAAAGAGAAAAGAAACTGATCCTCCTGTTTTTCCCCTTCCCCACCCACTAGATTCCACAGGTTTTGGTGAAGTTGAAGAAGTACTCCCATGGGGACAGGGTGAGTTGAAGAATTGAGATGGGGCCATGGGAACAGGTGAGGATATTTCTGCCCTGGAGAAATGAGGGCAAGGGGAGGTCTTTGAGGCCCTAGCTGGGCAGTAAAGCATTCTTGTGCCTGGGAGAAGGCTGGAAGCACGTGCATCCACGCACACGCACCCGGGCTCCAGACAGACGCCACTGGGCAGCTTAGGCCAGTTGCTCCAGCAGGCCAGGTCCTCGAGATTATTGAGGGCAGGATGGCCGTGCAGGGGATGCCTCGTGCTTCTCCCCATCCAGCTGCTGGGAGCCAGGGTGGGCACAGCCTGCTTGCAAGCTCTTGTATCCAGCAGGATGTCCTCGTGAGCCTGCACTGCAGACTGTGGGAGGAGTGGAGGACCTAAAACCAGGTGGAAGTTTCTGACTCTTTGTAGGACTTCACTGAGGATGTCAACTGTGCTTTTGAGTTCCTGCTGAAGCTCACACCCTTGTTGGACAAAGCTGACCAGCACTGCAAGTACGCACTCCGCTGCTCGCCTTGCTGTAATGGAAGGTGTTCTGGACCTTTCCCCTGCTCTTCTGTGTCAGAGATGCCTCTGGAGACTCTGTCTCCTTGTTTACGCCCCTTGGCAGAGGCAGGAAGCAGCAGCCCATAGCTGCTGAGTACCCACAGCCCCTCTGCCTTCCCTGAGGCCCCCCAAATTTTCTTCATCCTAAAGGAGGGAGGACTCTGGGCAGGGACCCACTAGTCATACCCCTCAAAATCCCAGCTAGGCGCCCAGCTCTCTCAGCGTCATTTCCCTTCACAGCTGTGACTGTGCAAACTTCCTACTCCAAGAATGTAGCAAGCAGGGGCTTCTGTCTGAAGCCAGTGTCAACAACCTCATGGCTAAGCGGTAAGTGTGGGTGCATTGGGGCTGCCCCAAGAACCCCTCGAGCTCCCTCTCCCACGTCCAGACGGGGCTGCTGCTGCCTTTCCTGCCTGTTGAAAGTTTGGGTTGCAAGTGACTGGGACCATGCCCAGGGGTACAGAGAACAAGAGGGAAAGAAGACACTGATTTCTTCAGTCCAGAGTTTAATACTCTTAGTTGCTGCTTTTTAACTCTTCTTTTTTTTTTTTTTTTTTATTGAGACAGAGCCTCGTTTTGTTGCCCAGGCTAGAGTGAGTGCCGTGGCGTCAGCCTAACTCACAGCAACCTCAAACTCCTGGGCTCAAGTGATCCTCCTGTCTCAGCCTCCCAAGTAGCTGGGACTGCAGGCATGCGCCACCATGGCTGGCTAATATTTCCTGTACATTTTGAGTTGTTCAGCTAATTTCTTTCTATTTTTAGTAGAGACGAGGATCTTGCTCTTGCTTAGGCTGGTCTCGAACTCCTGAGCTCAAGCAATCCGCCCGCCTCGGCCTCCCAGAGTGCTAGGATTACAGGCATGAGCCACCGCACCCAGCCTGCTTTTTAACTCTTGCCCACCTTTGTGATAAAAGTAAAAATCCTGAATCTTCCTTTAATCTTAAATGAACTTTGAAAATAGATATAGTGACATGACCAGTTGCAGGGACTGTGGTATTGAATGCACGTTCGTAAACTTCACCCCAGCCCCAAGGGTTCTTGTGTGCTTCCCACCTTCTCTGTCCTCTGCTTCTGGGCTTGGACTAGGGAGTGTGTCAAGAACTTCTGTCTGTTCCTCTTCCCTTCTCTTGGCCACCTGGTTATGGCCTCAGCGCATTAGACCGGGAGCACGCACCCCAGCTGAAATCAGGAGAAAACGCCAACATCCAGCCCAACCCCGGCCTAATCCTCCGGGCGGAGCCCACTGTCACAAATATCCTCAAGGTGAGTGTGCCCTTCCCTGGCCACCAGGGTCTTCTCTTTCCTCTTCACAGTTTTCCTTCTACTTCCAGATAAATAAACAGAGGCCACAGACCTCTCTGTCATCTGGCTTTTGTACGTAATTGCGTTGGAGGTAGAGGAAGGGGGGCGGCAGCTACCGCTGAGCACTGGCACTTGGAGGCTTCACTAGTACACCAGGCCTGTGCTGGGTACTCGCACCTGGGCCATCGCATGTGGAAAAACAATCCCTCAGCCGTGACCTCGCCCACCCCACTGTGGTGCCAGTGTTGAGAGGGGTGGATCAGACGGCAAGGATAGATGTTAGGAATGATTTTGCAGATTGAAGTCAGAAAGATGTAGATTTAAAGATTAAATTGCAGGCTGTGGGAGAGAGAAAATGTGGCTAGGCTGGATCTGGGGGGGTCTTCAGTGTTCCTCAGGACTTGATTTCCTGTCCTGTTCCCAGACAATGGATGCAGACCACTCCAAGTCCCCGGAGGGCCTACTAGGGGTCCTGGGCCACATGCTGTCTGGGAAGAGTCTGGATTTGCTGCTGGCTGCTGCTGCCGCCACCGGAAAGCTTAAATCCTTCGCCCGGAAGTTCATCAAGTGAGGAAGGCCCAGCCCTGACCACAGCGGGAGGCCCCGTACGAAGGGAGGAGTGAGGCACGTGGGTCCGGGTCTTGCCCGGAGATGCACAGGCCCAGGCAAAGCGTCCCGGCTCGGGAGCTCAGAGGAAGGGCCGGTTCTCTTGGCCCGAAGTGCTCTTTCCTCTTCAGCTGAGGATAAAACGAAGATGTTCAGTAAAGTGATGCGGCCTTGACTGGTGGGCACGGAGGAATTCCCAGTATGTCCAGCTATTCACAGGGGGCGCTCAGATTCTGTTACCTTTGTTGGTTGACAGCATTTGACATATAGAACCTTGTTCCATTCAGCAAGCCATTCTCTAAGCCTTGGAAATCTTTTAACGATAGATAGAAATAGTTCTTTTTTCTGTAGCAATGGTGTTCATTTCAAGTTTAGCTTGTCATTCAGACTGTAATGACCAGCCCTGAGCGTGTGCACCCCAGCACCCGGCTCCTGTCCGGCTCCTGCCCTGGTCGATGCAGCCTGTCTCCGTTCCTTCCACAGTTTGAATGAGTTCACGACCCATGGCAGCGAAGACAACCGTAAGTCGGCTCTGCATCCGCGGACCCGGGAGGCCCCCCGAGAGGGGTGTGGAGGGAGAGAACAGGGGAGAGAGGAGGGCGCCTTTGCTCATGGTGGGGAGGCTGTTTCCTTCCTCCCCTGAGCCGTGACTGACCGAAGCCTTGCCAGAGGGTAGTGCTGGAAAAGGATTCTTCTAAAACTATCCATGTGTCTGTCCCACTCCGGCCCCCTCTGGGATTTGGTTGGGTGTCAGGGGGAGGGAGGGCACCAGGCGCCTTTGATTCTAAGGAAGGGATGATGTTTCAAATGAGACTCAAGAAAAGGATTCTGAGCCTCAGAGCTTTGAAGGAGCCACTTGGTCCCTGACCTTCCTGGAGGCAAGTCCTGATCCCCTACCCAGACGAGGGCTTTGGGCCCCTACCCTAGGCTGACGCCTTCCTGTCCTTCCCACAGCCAAAGCAGCCTCAGTCCGTGCCTTGCTCTTTGACATCTCCTTCCTCATGCTGTGCTACGTGGCCCAGACCTATGGTTCAGAGGTGAGAGGAGAGCAGGCAGGACTAGGGTGCCAAGTGGGCGGGTCGGAGGGGGAGGAAGCGACCAGTAACTCTCCTGCCACTTCAACTCCCTGTCTCCCGTCAGTCTCAAGCCAGTAAGTTCTGCTGGGCCTCAGAAATCAGGCCCCTACCCTGGGCGAAGTCTAAGTAGATGCGCCCTTGGTCACATCTCAGATCCTCTGGTGCCATGCTCACACTGACCACTAGGTGGCAGCATAGCCCCCATCTGCCTCCCTCAGAGCATCTCACCGCAGGTCTTTAGGCTGGGGAGGGAGCAGCGGCGTGGCAGGAAACTGAGGTGTGGACAGTCCCAGGTCAGCTCTGGCAGGCACCGCACCGCTCCACTCAGCTGGTGCCTCTCTACCCGCTTCCAGGTGATTTTGTCTGAGTCACGCACAGGAGCAGAGGTGCCCTTCTTTGAGACCTGGATGCAGACCTGCATGCCCGAGGAGGGCAAGATCCTGAACCCAGACCACCCCTGCTTCCGGCCAGACTCCACCAAAGTGGAGTCCCTGGTGGCCCTGCTCAACAACTCCTCAGAGATGAAGCTGGTGTTAGTGGCCTGGGCACCCACTCCAAGGGCGGTGGTGGGGGCAGGGTTGAGCCAGGGGTGGGGAACCTGCAGCCTCACGGCCACATGTGGCCCTCCACATCCCCAAGTACGGCCACTCGACTGAATCCAAACTTCACAGGACAAATTCCTTTATTAAAAGGATTTGTTCTGGAAAATTTGGATTCAGTCGAAAGGCTGCACTCAAGGATCCAGAAGGCCACATGTGGCCCAGCCCCCGAGACCCTCTCGCTAAGCCCATCCCATGCTCCCACCCACACCCTGTAGGCAGATGAAGTGGCACGAAGCCTGCCTCAGCATTTCAGCCGCCATCTTGGAAATCCTCAACGCCTGGGAGAATGGGGTGCTGGCCTTCGAGTCCATCCAGGTACCCCACCTTTCCGGCAGCCTTCTTCTCTCTTCCCTGGGACACAGAGCCAGTCATTGGTAGCTTGTTATTTTTGTAAGAGTAAGAAAACCCTAATTCAGGAGCTCGCACTGTGGTATTGATCTTCCCAATAATTGTGGTCTCAGCCACTGCTTCCCTCCCAGATAGCTCTGGGAAAATCAAACTTGTGGCAGAGAGAGGTGTAGAGTGTGGCTTAGGACTCCACCTGCTGCACTTAGCTGCCCCAGAGCCTGGGAAAGTGATGTCCAGGGAAGGGGCCATAGTAGCCCGTCACCCTTTTCCCCCCTCCCCCAGAAAATCACTGATAACATCAAGGGAAAGGTATGCAGTCTGGCAGTGTGTGCTGTGGCTTGGCTCGTGGCCCACGTCCGGATGCTGGGGCTGGATGAGCGTGAGAAGTCACTGCAGATGATCCGCCAGCTGGCAGGGCCACTGTGTAGCGAAAACACCCTGCAGTTCTACAATGAGAGGTCAGTCACCTGTCCCCTCCCTTCTCAAACCCTGCAGGTGTGTTGTGAGAAGTCAGCACCTCTAGTAACCAATACCCCTCTCTCTTCTCACCTTCCCGGATGTGCTGCTTGCTCACTCACTCACTTCCTCTCTCACTCACTTTCTTACTGACGTATTCACTCAACTGACTCAGCAAACATTTAGTGTGTGTCTCTGTGCCAGGAGTGTTTATAATCCAGCACCTCCTCTGTGCCAGAAATACAGACCCCAAACAGCTAAGACTCCTACCCTCCAAGAGCTCAAGTTCTAGAGAACTCACTCACCAAAAGAACAAAGCCATGTCACTGTCTAGGAGCTGTCAGCCCATCTGTAGATTTTATAGGCTGTCCCTCTACCCCCAGCTGTCTCTTGTGACAATTTCCTGCCCTGGCTCTGCTGAAGCTTGGAGGACCTCCCTGGTGACTTCAGCTATGTTGAGGTCAGTGGTGTTAGTTCGTTCATCCAACCAATAAGTTGTTTTTAATTGTGGTTAAGAAAAGAAAACCACATAAAATTTACCATCTTGAGCCAGGTGCAGTGGCTACCCCTATAGTCCCAGCTTCTTGAGAGGCTGAAGCAGGAGGATTGTTTGAGGCCAGGAGTTCAAGACCAGCCCGAGCAACATACCGAGATCCTATCTCTAAAAAAAAAAAAGTTTACCATTTGACCATGTTTAAATGTAGTGTTGAATAATGTTAAATGTGCTCACATTGTTGTGCAACAGATCTCCAGAACTTTTTCTTCTTGAATCTCTGAAATTCCGTACCCATTAAGCAACTTCCCATTTCTCCCTCCCTCCAGCCCCTGGCAGCGGCCATTTTGCTTTCCGTCCCTATGAGTGTGGCTGCTTTAGAGATCTCGTTTAACTGCAGTCATTCAGTATTTGCCTTTGCACGACCGACTGATTTCACCCAGTGTAATGTCTTCACAGTTCATCCGTGTTGTGGCATGTGACAGGATTTCCTTCCTTTTCAAGGCCTAATAACGCTCTGTTATATGGATATACCACATTTTGTTTGTCCTTCATCTGTGGACGGACACTTGGGTTGCTTCGCCTCCTGGCTTGTAGTGAATAGTGCTGCTGGGAACACGGGTGTTCACCAACCAGTGAGCTGTGAGCGTTGCCTCAGAGTCGCCGTGGAAGACGTCTCACGAGGGAGAAGCAGAAACATGTAGCTGAAGTGAGGTTTAGGAAGGGTCTGTAAAATCGCATCTCCCATTTTCCCCTTGCCTCTTCCTTTCTTCCCTCGTCCCTCACCCCCCAGCCAAAGGATGGAGCATTTGCTCTGACATAATTCAATCTGAGGACCCTAAGTCCTATCTGGGTGAGGGACAGTGGGACGTTTGGCTCCATTGTGCAGGTGGGAAAAGTCATCGCGATTTTCCCAGAGCCACCAGCATTCCAGGAACAGTCAGCACTCAGACCCGGTCTGCCTTCGCAGCTGAAGACTCTTTCCTTGAGAAAATTCCTGGACATACGTTTCTATTTGCCCAGCTACCGAGGGCCGGGAAGAGTGCTGTGGGGCAGCCCTCGGGCCCTCCCCTCTCCTGGAAGTAACAGTTTACTTTGGGAGGAGGCCAGGCCTGGCGGGGACCCCCCCAAGCTCTCGGCGCAGGGGGAAGTGATTGTATTTATTTATGCCACAGTGCTGGCCGGGCCCAGGCCTGGGGGATGGGGAGAGTTGGAGAGTGAGAGAGAGAAAAAATATGAGGATCTGGCTAGAACTGGAGTGGCCTGGGGGAGGAAAGCCCCCACTAATATGCCCGGCGAGAGAAAGCCTGCCAGGAGCAGGGACACGGGGCCGGATCTGCTGGGGGTTGTCCCCTCCCCCAGCACGGAACAGGGTTAATGCCCCAGGGATCTTTCCGTAACCCAAACCCATGGGAGAGTCTGGCTTGGACTTTTCCTCCCCTCCCCTCCCCACTGCGGCACCTGGCCCTCAGGTCCTCTCGTCCCCAGGGTGGTGATCATGAGCTCGATCCTGGAGCACATGTGCGCTGACGTGCTGCAGCAGACAGCCACGCAGATCAAGTTCCCCTCCACGGGGGTGGACACGATGCCCTACTGGAACTTGCTGCCCCCCAAGCGACCCATCAAGGAGGTGCTGACGGACATCTTTGCCAAGGTGCTGGAGAAGGGCTGGGTGGACAGCCGCTCCATCCACATCTTTGACACCCTGCTGCACATGGGCGGCGTCTACTGGTTCTGCAACAACCTGATTAAGGTGCTGGGGCTGGGGTGGGTGTGGGCCAGACCCACGGGCTGGGGGAGCAGGTATCCTCAGATGTGTAGACGTCTGAGGAAATACCTGACCGGTCCAAACTCCCTCCCGTCCCCTGACTTCCCAGCACCCAGCCTGGTCAGCTGGGCTTAGAGAGGCTGTAGTGAGCCGGGCGGCCTCCTGGGAATAACATCACGCTAAGGCGGGGTCCTCGCCTTGGAGTTGTCTCCTCCAGGCAGCTCTGGCCAGAGGCTGGGATTCGGCCTGTGGGATGGCGCGGCACCCGGGGCCCCTCTGCGCCTTCCCAGAGAGCCAGGCTGGAAGGATCCGGGTGTCAGAGCCCCAGGTGCAGGGCCCCCAGCTCCTAAACCGCCCCCCTCCCCTGTGTCCCCAGGAGCTGCTGAAGGAGACACGGAAGGAGCACACTTTGCGTGCGGTGGAGCTGCTCTACTCCATCTTCTGCCTGGACATGCCTCAAGTGACCCTGGTCCTGCTGGGCCACATCCTGCCTGGCCTGCTCACCGACTCCTCCAAGTGGCACAGTCTCATGGACCCACCGGGCACGGCGCTTGCCAAGTAGGCTTCTCCCCAGGGCCTGCTCTGCCCTCACGCCATGGCCCCAAGTCCCCAGCCCAGAGCCCGTGCCCCTCGCCTGGCTGTGGGGGGCCCTGTCAGAGGGGCTGGTCAGTATGGACACAGAAACCCCCTTGGGGACCCCTCTAATTGTACCCCCTTTTCCTGGAACCCTTCGCCAGGCTGGCCGTGTGGTGTGCCCTGAGCTCCTACTCCTCCCACAAGGGACAGGCGTCTACCCGCCAAAAGAAGAGACACCGTGAAGACATCGAGGTAGGGCCCCCGTGTTCACTCGTTCACATGTTTATTCGGCATTTACTGGTACCCTTCCCAGGCGAGGGGAATCAGACGTGGTCCCTGCCCTGGGGGCAGTTGTGGCAAGGTCTGGAGGGGTGACTGTGTGGCCCCCAGGCTGTGCTTGGTGAGAGGGTCCTGTAAGGTGCTCTTTGCCCAGCAAAGGACCGCGGGAGGGGTGGGCAGAGGGGCTGGGACCCTGCCGGCAGGGCCCAGGGAGGGCTGTGGGGCGTTGACTCCTCGCCACTCAAATCTGAGCTCCAGTCCTCTCTCCAGTCTCCCGATAACTGGCAATTTGAGATTCAGGGGTGCGTGACAATGACTTTCCTGCCCCCCAGGATTACATCAGCCTCTTCCCCTTGGATGACACGCAGCCGTCGAAGCTGATGCGACTGCTGAGCTCCAATGAGGACGACACCAACGTCCTCTCGAGTCCCAGTGAGTGTGGGCAGGGCGGGGGCTGCTTCCTCTCCTGGCAGCTCACCCCCCCCGCCTCCGGTCTGCTCTGTCCAGGCCCAGCAGGCGTCTTTGCTAGTCAGAGAGGGTGCAGTGGGGGCTTGCGCTGTTCTGTCCCCTCTAGGGGGGTCTCTGTCTCCTACAGAGGTTGCTGTCTCTTCTCTGCCCGGGTCCCAGCCCAGCTCACCATCGTCTCTGCCCCTCCCCTTCCTTCCCACAGGGTTACGGGGTTAACAAGTGACCAAGTGAGTTCGCTGCCTTGGGCACAGCCCGTGCCATTGACTCACCAGCTCTGACCTTCCTTCCTTGCCCCAGACATGCCCTGAGAGGCCCGGGCTGGGACTTGGGGCTACCCCCGCTCTTCCTGCCTGAAGTGCGCCCTCCCCACCCTGGCTTCCCTAGACGTCGATGCCTCCTCACTTTCCTCCTTCCCGTCAGACTTCTGCCAAGGGTTCCTTCTGTGGCATTTAATTTTGCCTGTTTCCAGAGATTTCTCCTGAGCATATAAGTGTCTCTGAAGGCTTTTAGGGACTAGGGGACAAACCACGTGCTTAAGCAGAGGAACGATGCTGAATCTGCCACCTATAAACCCTGTGACTTAGCTGCTTACTTAGCAAGTGTGCGTCTCAGTTTCCTCGTCTGTAAAATGGGCTGTTGTGAGGGTAAGGCCTCTTAGTCTGTGTGGTGCTGGCCAAGTGTCAGTTCCTCTCTCTCATGGCCAGTTGCCCGGGCTAGAGTGCCGTGGCGTCAGCCTGGCTCACAGCAACCTCAAACTCCTGGGCTCAAGCAATCCTCCCGCCTCGGCCTCCCAGAGTGCTAGGATTCCAGGCGTGAGCCACCGCACCTGGCCCCCTCTGTGCTCTTGATCTAAGGATCTTCCCTGGGCCTCCGTGCACCAGTTACCCTGTGGGTGAGGGACAGGGTGTGGCGGGCAGTGCCCTCAGCACTCCCTCCACTCCGCCCTGCAGCCGACCGCTCCATGAGCAGCTCCCTCTCAGCCTCCCAGCTCCACACGGTCAACATGAGGGACCCTCTGAACCGAGTCCTGGGTGAGTCCCCACCCCTGCTGCTGCACTGGAGGCTGTGCTGGAAAGAGCCTCTCAGCTGGAGGGGTCCCCCTGGTGCCCCTCGCTCCCCTACTGCACCTCCCCACCCCTTCCTCCCTCACCTGGGCTCTCCGGCTTCCCCTCCTCTTCCCAAGTCTCCTCTCACCCTGCTTTTGGGGCACTCTCAGCACTTTTTCCCTTTTCAGCCCCATCTTCCCCCAGAGCCTGTCCTCTTCTTCTCACCCCGTCTCACGGAACCCCCTCTCGCTCTCCCCACTCTGCACAGCCAACCTGTTCCTGCTCATCTCGTCCATCCTGGGCTCGCGCACGGCCGGCCCGCACACGCAGTTCGTGCAGTGGTTCATGGAGGAATGCGTGGACTGCCTGGAGCAGGGCAGCCGCGGCAGCATCCTGCAGTTCATGCCCTTCACCACCGTGAGTGCCCTGGGGACGGGGCCCCTGCCTCCTGCCACACTCCCTCCCTGGGGCTCCCCAGTGAGCAGCTGTCTGTCTGTCTGTGGCAGGTGTCAGAACTAGTGAAGGTGTCGGCCATGTCCAGCCCCAAGGTGGTTCTGGCCATCACGGACCTCAGCCTCCCCCAGGGCCGCCAGGTGGCTGCCAAGGCCATTGCTGCACTCTGAGGGGTGGCGGGGAGGGTCCCGGCCCCAGGCGCCTCTGGAGGGAGCAGTGAGGAAAGATGAGACATCGTTGCTCACATCCACGTGGTGCAAGAGCCCTTCGTCAGTTTCCACGTTTCCGTTGCTCCTGACTTCTGACCTCCAAGACGGCTTCCGGTCCCTTCTTTTGTAATTCCCCGTCCCCTTTGCTGATACCTGGAGTGTGAGCAGCCCGGTTCCCAGCGGTCACCCCTGTTCCGGGAGGGGATGCTGCTCTGAGGACCCGTGTGGATGCGTAGTGTGTGTGTGTAGATATATACTTTTGTGATACTTGAGGGGAAGTCCACCCCCGTTCACTTGTAAATAAAGATCCTCGTGGATCCCTTTGTGGCTAAGTGTCGGCGCCTGTGCCAAGTGGGGCAGGGAGCAGCAGCTTCTCCCTGGACTCCCTTGTGCGGTGGCCTGGGAGAGGCGCAGTCCTGTGGCTGGGAGGAGCGGGGGGCAGGAAGAGGAGGAGCAGCAGCAGCGGAGGAGCACAGGGCTCAGGTTCCCGTGTTTGTCCACCCAGCTGGGGCGGGGGCATGAGAGCGGCTCCCGCCTGAGTCAGCACCACCTGCCGCCCCCTCCGCCAAAGCCGGCCGTGCCCTGGCGAGGGAGAGGTTCTGGCTGAGGGCCCGCCGGTGCCAGGGCAGAGTGTCCTGTTCCTCAGCTGCTCAGCCCGGCCTGACCGCACCCAGAGTCTGACTGGCTCAGATTTTGATCTGTCCCCTCCAGAAGAGGAACGGAGGGGCAAAGGGCAGGAATGCCCTGTAACCCTTCCTTGTCTGCTGTGCACAGCGCCGAGCCCCGAGGTGGAGGACCCTGAGCCGTGCGGCAGGTGCCACTGACCCTCCTTTCTAAGGAGCCACGTGGGGAGGGGAGGAGGGAGGTGGCCGAGGAGCTCAGGATGGGTCTGGGCGGACGGTGGCCTGGGGGCTGCTGGGGGCACCCGGAACCCCATGGCAGTCTGTGGCTGCAGGGGCGCCTCGCACCTGTGGTGTAGACGCCAGCCCCTCTGCTCACCGCAGCTCAGCACCCTCCCGGCCCCTTCCCCCCTCTCAGCCCACAAGGCCTCGACCCTGGGGAAGTGGCCAGGCGGGGTGAGGGCAGAGGCCGAGCCTGATGAGAAGTTCGGACCCCAGTGGTCACCCTGAACTTGGCTTCCTCTGTGTTTGTGGGTGACTTTGTGGATGGGCACAAGTTTAGGGAAGATGGCAAAGTGACAAGCCCTGTGCAGATGTCCGAATCCCCTCGGGTCAGCCCTGCCTGGCAGCGTCTGGCCTGTTATTTGCACCCCCACCCCGTCTCTCCTCTCCCGCACCCTTGGTCCCTGTCCCTTCTGTCTCCCCCTTGAGGCTGTGGCTGCACGAGGGTGGGGACTGTGTCTGCCTTGTTCACTATGTCCCTAGCACTTCCCCCAGCGTCTGCACATAGTAGCTGCTCAGATAAACGCAGTAGAGGAATGAATGTTGCATGAGTTTGCGAGCCCCCCTCCTCCCCACACCCCCTCTCCCCTTCCCTCTGGCCTCTCCCACCATTCAGCCCTACCCGCCCCCCCCTCCCCTGGCCAGGCACCAGCTGGACTCAAGAAGGAGGAAGGACATTTGCTGGACAAACGCTTTATTACTGTGAAGCTTGGTTACAATGAGACAGTGGGGCAGAGGTGGAAGGTACACGGTCGCGCTCCTCTCACACACACCTGACACGTTCCCTCCCACGTCCCCAGTGCCGCCACCTGCCCAGCCCTAAGGAGAGTCAGGGTCCTGACCCCGGTGGGGGCAGGGCAGGTGTCCCAGGGGCACTGAGAAAAACCACCCAGAAAAACGGGAGAAACGTCACTGATGCCTGAGTGCCTCGTGCTGGGAGGCAAAACACGCCCCCAAAATCTTAAGAAAAACTAGATTCCCCAGCAAATTCATGGGACCCCAGGGTCAGCTCCCCCCAGCTCTGTCGCCCTTGTTGGTCCAGGAACTTGACGCCCAAGGGACGCAAGGCCTGGCACAGATAGCCGAGGCCAGAGTGAGGGTAGGAGGACCCAGTTGGGGAACACTGCTGTTTAAATATTAAACAGGGATGTCTTGTCTCCCGTGCGGGAGACCTTCTGATGCTCCCAAGGGCCCCACGGTGGGTGCCCTCGGGGGAGGGCTCACTGCGGCTCTCCCCAGGGCCCCGCAGAGCCAGGGCAGGGAGCAGTCACAGGAATAAATACTTGGTATTTACCTATCCACCTCCTAGTCCAGGGGACAGGAGGACGGAGCTTTTTCTCGCTGCCACGGGCAGGAGAATAAAACTCAGAGACGCAGGGAAGGACCCAGAAGTCTGGGGCTTCGTTCTTCTCTTCCCTGCCTTTAAATACAAGCTTAAATAGGCATAAATATTAAATAGAGATAAATACACCGGAGGGAAAGGGCCTGCTCAGGGCTGGGCGAGGTAGCGCAGCACGCGGTACGCCAGCTTCAGGAAGCTCTGCAGATGGGAGGTGACCAGGACACCTCCCGCTCGGCGCTGGAAGGCAGAGGTGAAGGTGGGCATGGTGCCCTGGGTGGGCTGCAGGGCAGGGGCCACCCCCAGGTCTTCCATCTGTGGGGAAAGATGAGAGCAGTGGTCAGGCCCGCTGAGTGGGCGCTGGTTGCGTCACATGAGGAAATGCTGACACCCGACTGTGGAAGGTCACTCGGATAGTGGAGCCAGGACTTGAACCCAGGTCTGTCAAGGTCCCTTGCTCTGTCTCCTGCTCTAGCTAGGGGACTGGAAGAAGGCCAGCAGGAGGAGGGTCCTGCGATGGGCCACATACGGGCCCCGAAGAATGCTCCTGGCCCCAACCCTAAAGACTTCCGGGATCCCCAGCCTGCTGTGCTGGGCCTGCCAGCACAACCTTGGGGACCAGCTCCATCTGGTCCTACTGCCTGCCTCCCCCAGCGAGGCTCACCTGCTGCCAGACGGTGGTGGCAAAGTCGGCGACGTCCAATTGCAGCATGTCCACGGTGGGGGCCAACTCGGGGGAGATCCCCGCCAGGGCCTGCAGGAGGCCCTGGTAGAGGAAGAGGCCGCTGTGCAGTTGGCTCAAGCAGCCCGTCTGGAGAAACAGAGCAGGACAGTTAGGGCTGCTGCCGGGGACACTCCTGTCCTCCCCGTCCCGTCACCTTCCTCCCCTCCTGACACTCACCAGCTGCAGGGCCTGGCTGGGGCAGCCACTCAGGGGAGTCCGGGGGATGCCCAGAGAGTGCCCCAGCAGCACCAGCTCCTCAGGGTGGCACAGCTTGTAGGTGGCACACTGGGGACAGAAGGGTGCTGGGTGAGAACCGCCTGGCCAGGCTGCTGCTCCTCCTACCCAGGTCCTCCCTGGCTTCCTGGCCTTCCCCCTCTGTGCCCATCCTGCCACGCTGCGCAGCCCCACTCGCCACCCCTAGCCCATGTCCCTCGATGTCCTCCCTGGAGGTTCTGTTCCCTAGGTTCCTTCCCAGCCTTCCACGTTGCCACCTCTCCTAATTTTCTCCCGTGTGTCTCCCTCTCCCATGTCCCTTCCTGAGGGCATCTTCCGTACGGGTTCCCTCCCTTCCCCCTTCCTGTCCCCGCTCAGCTGTCGCCACGTCTCCCACTCACCAGCTTCTCCTGCAGGGCTGCGCCGTCGCTCTGGATCTTTCTCACTTGCTCTAAGCACTTGAGCAGGAAGCTCTGGGGCAGGGAGCTGGCAGGGGCCAGGGGGCTGGCTTCTTGCACTGGCCAGAGTGCGCTGTGCCAGAGCAGCAGCTGCAGGGCTGGGGACAGACAGGGCTCAGAGGCATGCCGCCTACTCCCACCTGGGGACACTGGGTGTCCCTAGTCCCCATTCCCACAATGGGTATCCCCAGCCCCTCTACCACTCCGGCCTCCCTCCCGCGCCCAGGGCAGGCAGCACTCTGGTCCTGGGCCAAGACACTCACCCATCAGCTTCATGGGGCCAGCCATGGGTCTGGGTGGGTCTGGGCTGCAGGCGCCAAGCTCTGTCGGGCCCCGCTCCAGAGGGCCTTTATACATAAGCCCATGGCGGTCTGGGAGGAAATTACCTGGGGCTGCAACTAAGGCTTAGTAATAACTTCCCAGGATTTATGCAAATTTAGTGTCCAGGACAATGCAGGGGGGTTGGAACAAAAAGCTGTTTGCGAAAGTTTTGTGAAATTGTGGAATCTCTGATCCTTCTTTGACGTCTTGTCCCCCTCAAACTCCCTTCCTCCCCTCCTGCCCCGCCCAGGCCTGAATTGCCCCAGGGTGTTTGAACAGAACAGTAGCAAAGGCTGAGCCTCCAAGAGAAGCTGGGAGGCTGGAGGCTGTTCAGGCTGGTGGGGAGAGGCGGCCTCCAGATGGGCCTCCCTTCTCCAGCAGATGTCCTGGGGCAGCCTCCTTTGCCCCCTCCTTTGGGAGTCTCAAGCCACCTGTATCCCAAGTCCCCAAATTCTAAGACAGAAGGGAAGAAGCTATTGCCCCCATTCCTAACTCCCAAGCTTCCTGGAGGCTGCCTTCCTGGGTCACCTCCTGGGGACCCCTGGCCTGAGACAGGGACACTGGGGTCTTTTCTCCTGTCTCCACGCCACACTTGGATAGACACCATCCCAGGTTCCAGGCTGTCCTGCCGGAGCTGATTAGCTGGAAACTCCCCTCTACCCACCCCCCATGACTCATTCCTTTAAGCCCCCGGAGTCCCGGGAGAGACCAGAGGAAGCCGGATGTCTGCCCTGAATGAAGCAAGACTTTCGAGGCTCTCAGCTCACCTGACCTTGCCCTTCCACCTCCTCCAGCACTACCCCAACAGCAGATCCCCAGGGCTTTGGAAGTAGGGGACTGGAACACGTGGCTTCTCTGGCCATTCACTGCCCAGGGAAGAGGCTGCCAGCCAGAGTGTGTGCAGCCCGGAAGCAGACTCGGGCTGGGGGTGAGGAAGGGGGAACTGATCTCATCTTCGCATCCTAGAACCATGCCGTGAGTGCCAGAAGAGACCTTGGAGCAGGTTCCAGCCCTGTGAACTGGGCCAGAGAGGGAAGTGCCTTGCCCAAGGTCATGGTTGACAGAGTCAGAGTACAAGCAGGCCTCAGTCCTGAGAGCTTTCCACAGGCCCGGGGCAGTCTGAATGGCCGCGCCCAGGGCTATCACCTTCTGTCCTAACGTACCCCGCAGCATGCCAAGAACCAGAGACCTGACTGCGCGGCGGGGCCATCTCCGGGGCTGGGGTGCCCTCTGGTGGCCACAGCTGGTCACCTGCTACTCTGTGCACATCCTGCCATCTGGTCCCCTCGTCCTGTGGGGACACTGGCCCAAGCACACAGTCCCCACTCCACCTCAGCTGGGCAAATCCACCACCTTGCACCGGTGTGGGGGGGGGGCCCAGCTCTGTGCCCAGCTGCTCGGGAGCAGAGGGTGGCTTTAACGGAACCGCGGAGGGCAGGAGATTCACGTTCTTAAACATACTGGCTGGCAGTTATTGGGTACCTCTTAGACGTCAGGCACCTTTGTTACAGTCTTGTCATTTCTTCCTATTAACCAGCGGGTGTGTTACAGACGAGGAAAGGCTTCAGAGAGGTGAAGAGACTTGTCCAAGATCACAGAGCTTGTCGGTGGCAGAGCCCAGGCAGGATTTGTGGTTTTGTCAGCGTCCCAAGCCCGTTGTTCCCATACACGAGCTCCCTGTCCAGATGGCTGAAATCTCGAAAATGGCTCAGTCCAGACATCAGCGCCACCCAGGGGAGAGTAAAGACCAAATAGAGAGCAAGGGCTTGTTGCACCAGCCGTGACACACAGGGCTGAGCTGGACGGGAAGCTCAGAGACCATGACGATCTGGCGAGGGCCCAGCTGCAGAGACCTGTGTTATCCATTCTTCCAACTTCCCGAAGGCTCTCCCAGGTATTTCTTTTTTTTTTTTTTTTTGAGACAGAGTCTCGCTTTGTCGTCTTGGGATAGAGTGCCATGGCGTCAGCCTAGCTCACAGCAACCTCAGATTCCTGGGCTCAAGCAATCCTCCTGCCTCAGCCTCCTGAGTAGCTGGGACTACAGGCATGTGCCACAATGCCTAGCTACTTTTTTCTATTTTTAGTTGCCCGGCTAATTTTCTTTTTTTATTTTTTAGTAGAGACGGGGTCTCACTCTTCTTCAGGCTGGTCTCAAACTCCTGGCCTCAAGCAATCCTCCACCTCGGCCTCTCAAAGTGTTTCCATTACAGGTGCGAGCTGCCACACCTGGCCATGACTATTCTTCTTAAAGCTATCTAGAAAAGTGAATCCTTTCCCCAAAATTTTCAATTTACTTTGCCCAGATCCATCAGAGGAATCACTATCTATGGCAGCAATAGCCTTGGGAAATGTATTTCTTAAATAAAAAGGCTTGAAAGTCAAAATTCCTCCTTGATCCACGGGCTGCAGAATGGATGCTGTCTTAGCAGGCATGAAAACAACACTATTCTCCTTGTGCCTCTCCATCAGAGCTCTTGGGTGACCAGGTGCATTGTCTATGAGCTGTCATATTTTGAAAGGAATCTTTTTTTCTGTGCAGTAGATCTCAACAGCGGGCTTAAAAGAGTTAGTAAACTGTGCTGTAAACAGATGTGCCTTGTTGTTCCGTTTATAGAGCACAGGGAGAGTAGATTTAGCATAATTCTTAAGGGCCCTAGGATTTTGGGGATGGTAAATGAGCATTGGCTTCAATTTAAATTACCAGCTGCATTAGCCACTAACAAGACAGTCCTGTGAAGCTTTGAAGCCAGGTGTGCTGTTTTGGCTAGACTGAAAATCTCTAGTTTAGTGCAGCCACCTTCGTCAATTACCTTGCTAGATCTGGACAACTTGCAGCTTCTCCATCAGCACTTGCTGCTTCACCTCGCACTTGTATGTTATGGAGACGGTTTGCTTCTTTAAACCTCGTGAACCAACCTCTGCTAGCTTCAAACTTTTCTTCTGCAGCGTCCGTCCTCACCTCTCTCAGCCTTCACAGAATTGAAGAGATTTAGGGCCTTGCTCTGGATTAGGCTTTGGCTTAAGGGAATATTGTGGCTGGTTGGATCTTCTATCCAGACCACTGAAAGTTTCTCCATATTAGCAATAAGGCTGTTTTTCTTTACCATTTTTTTTTTAACATCATTCTATTTTTCAAAAAAAAATTTTTTTTTTTTTTTTTTTGAGTCACAGTCTTGCTCTGTTGCCCGGGCTAGAGTGCCATGGTGTCAGCCTAGTCAGCCTAGCTTTACAACAACCTCAAACTCCTGGGCTCAAACAATTCTCCTGCCTCAGACTCCTGAGTAGCTGGGACTACAGGCATGTGCCACCATCCTGGCTAATTTTTACTATTCTTAGTAGAGACAAGGGGTGGGGGGTGGGGGAGGGGGGGTCTCACTGTAGCTGAGGCTGGTCTCGAACTCCTGACCTCGAGCAATCCTCCCGCCTCAGCCTTCCAGAGTGCTAGGATTACAGGTGTGAGCCACTGTACCCAGCCTTATCATTCATGTGTTCACTGAAGTAGCACTTTTAATTTCCTTCAAGAACTTTCCCTTTGCACTGATTATTTGGCTAAGTGTTTGGCACAAGAGGCCTATCTTTTGGCCCATATATATTTTTTCTTTTCCCATTTCCCTTTTCAAAAATGAATCTATCTTGGCTTTTGACATGCTCAACTCACTAAGCTTAATTATTTCTAGTTTTTGATTTAAAGTGAGATGTGTAACTCTTCCTTTCACCAGAACACTTAAGAGGCCACTAGGCCGGGCACGGTGGCTCACGCCTGTAATCCTAGCACTCTGGAAGGCCAAGGCGGGTGGATCGTTTGAGCTCAGGAGTTCGAGACCAGCCTGAGCAAGAGCGAGACCCTGTCTCTACTAAAGAATAGTAACAAATTATCTGGCCAACTAAAAATGTATATAGAAAAAATTAGCCGGGCATGGTGGCACATGCCTGTAGTCCCAGCTACTCGGGAGGCTGAGGCAGAGGGATTGCTTGAGACGGGGAGTTTGAGGTTGCTGTGAGCTGGGCTGACGCCACAGCACTGTAGCCTGGGCAACAGAGCAAGACTCTATCTCAAAAAAAAAAAAAAAAAAAGTGGCCACTACAGGGGTATCAATTGGCCTAATTTCAATATCGTGTCTCAGGGAGTAGGGACACTAGGCAAGGAACAGATGGCTGGTAGAGTAGTCAGAACATACACAAATTTACTAAGTTTGCTGTTTCACATGGGTGTGGTTCGTGGCCCTCAAAACAATAGTAACATTAAAGATCACTGATCACAGATCACCAAAATACATAATAATGAAAAAATTTGAAATATTGCGAGACAGGCTGGTGTGGTAGGTCACGCCTGTAATCCTAGCACTTTGGGAGGCTGAGGCAGGAGGATCGCTCGAGGCCAGGAGTGTGAGACCAGCCTGAGCAAGAGTGAGACCCCGTCTCTACAAAAAATAGAAAAATTAGACGGGCATGGTGGCTCTTGCCTATAGTCCCAGCTACCTGGAAGGCTGGGGCAGGAGGATGGCCTGAGCCCGAGTTTGAGGTTGCTGTGAGCCATGATACCACTGCACTCTAGCCTGGGCAAAAAAGTGAGACCCTGTCTCAACAACAATAAACCAAAACAACAACAAAAGAAATATTGCAAAAAGTACCAAAATGTGACACGGAGACACTAAGTCAGCACATGCTCTTGGAAAAATGGTGCCGGGAGACTTCCTTGACATAGGGTTGCCACAAACCTTGGATGTGTAAAACATCACAGTATCTGTGAAGCACAATGAAACAAGGTGTGCCTGGACTGGGAGATGACAATCTGCAGCTGGTGACTGCACGGTGACCTTTCCTAACAAGACTTCATGGAACCCACGGTGTGCCAGACACTGGGCAAGGCCAGGGACACCGGAAGAGCTTCCGGCTGGCGGGAAGGCAAAGCGTTCGCAGCAACCACCTCCTAAGAGAAGCGTTTGATCATCAGGCGAGTGGCCCTAAAACCAGGGCCTAAATCAATCATTGTGCACCAGGAAGCCTGGAGGATGTGGCAGGTTCAGGTAGGGAGGGGAGGCAGCTAAGGAGAGGCAGCAGCCGGCAGGTATTCTTCAGATGAGAGGGCTTGGCAGGAACAAAGAGGACATGTACAGCAACGTCGCAGGTGCTAGCGGAGAACACATGAATAATTCAATGACCCAATGCGGGGAGCACTGTTGTGCGTGGCGAGGCCTGTAGACCAGGGCAGGCGTGTTTCCCACTGTGCGCGGCTGCAGTTGATGGGTGGGGGCCACAGGGGAGCCCCCTCCGGCCTGACCCCACCAGCTCCGCTCAGCGAGGAGCCCGTCCCCCACAGCACAGGCCAAGCGGGCCAACCCTGCTGTCAACCTGCCATGCTCTTCTCTGTGCACCTCCCTGACGGTCAGCCTCTTTCTTTGAGCCTCTAGAAGTCTAGAGTCTTAGTTTTAAGAGCCAGGAAGTCACTGAGCCTAATCCTTTATTTGACAGATGGGGGAGAGGAGCCTGAGAGGTTAGTGGCCTGCCGGTATCTGAGAGCCAGACAGACAGAACAGTGAAGCCGGGCGCTTCCGCCCCAGCCCGGGCTCTCTCCACTCGGCTGGGCTTCCTCCCGCTCTGCAGACACGCAGGCCCAGTGACACCTGGGCAAGAACTCCAAGACCAAGACAAAAACGTGGCCCCGTCCACATTGCTGCCATGAGCACGAAGTATAGTAACTGCTGCCCAGAGAGCTTTGGAGAACTTTTTATTGTTTAAAAATTGTAATTGAAGCTTCAAAAAACATACAACCCAACATGTCCCAATTCCATGCCCTCCTCCCTAGAGAGCAGCACAAGGCTACTACCACCCGCCTGCCGCCCACGCCACCAGCCAGGACCCTGCCCTGGGGGGGCCACCTGCCCGCCCTCCTGCCCGCTTGTGCTAAGTCACTGGCTGGGGAGGGGCCCCGGGTGAGGTGGGGGTGGCCGGCTCCCAGCACCCCTCACCCCCTGCAGTCTGTGAGCTGTGTGTGTGGGAAAAGGGGGCCAGTTCCTTGGGCAGGGGACCCCCAAGGGGGAAAGAGAAAGAGCCGGTCCCCACTCACCCCACCCCTCCCCAGCCCCCTAGCTCAAGGGAAGCTGTCGTCGTCATCTTCCGCCATCTCCTTGGCAAACTCCAAGTCTTGCTGCTCTCGCTCACGCCGCTCCTGCGGAGAGAGGTGCTGTGAGGCCAAAGCTTCGGGGCAGCTCCCCACCCTTCCAGACACCCCCCCTGCCCTTTCTGCGTGCCAGTCTGACCTTTCGGCCCTGCCCGGGACGCAGGCTTACCTCTGCCGACTCCAGGTCCTTGTTGTAGGATTTCGGAGGGAACCGCATGGCCTGGAGCACCGCAGAGAGAGGAGCAGGTGAAGGAGGGCAGGAAGCGGAGCACCCCTCGCTCCCCGACTGCCACACAGCGACAGGGAACAAGACGGGCCACTCTCCAATCTAGGCCAGTGGGGAGCTCGGCCCAGAAAGGACCTGTTACAATACCCTGTGGTACATGCTAAGAGGAGAATTAGAATTTGGAGGAGTAAATGAGCAACCCTCTCCGGTGGGCAGGGAGGAGGAAGAGGAGGAACGCACTGCCTGTGGGAACGGGGAGAGGCCTTCCAGGCGGAGGATGCCACACGTGAGAGGCCTGGCCTGGGGACGGTGGGGCTGGTTGAGGGGGTGGGGGGCAGTAGGGGAGGGGAGGCGAGATCAGACATAACGGACCAAATGGCCTTGTGTGTCATGCTGAGTATGGCTTTGCTGGATTAAGCAAGGCCGAGATATCCCTGGTTTCCTGGGACAAAGAGACTGGAAAAAAATACGGCAACCAAGGAGTAACAGCATCAAACTCGGTGCCCGACAGAGGCCAAGGGCTTAATAACCTTTTGTGGAGCCAGATATCAGCCCATTTTACACAAATTAGACTTCATTACGTGCCCCAATACAGTGATTTCATTTAATCTTACCAACCCTGCGAAGCAGGCAGGACAGGTAATCCCTCACCGTCAGCTCCACAGACAGAGAAACAGAGGCTCAGGGAAGTTAAATGACTCAAATTTGGAGACAGATCTAGAACCTTGCACCCTGAATCCCCGTCTGGTCCTCCCTGGTGACCACATCCCTTAAAAGCGCTAGGAGTGCCCACCCAAGCAACTGGCTGTGGACCCTTGCCAAGGCCCTTCCCCTCTGTAGCCTGTGCCCTGCCGCTCCATGACTCTACACAGATGGCTGGGAACTGGGCCACGAAGCCGGCTGGCCTTCGCTGAGGCGGCCGTGGTGTGGGGCAGGGGCGTCTCACCTTGACGGACATGTTGTGGATGTCCAGGCAGAAGGAGATGCGCTGGTGGAAGGCCAGCTGGGGCTCTCGGGTGGAATAGATGTCGATCATCTCCTTGGACTGGACGTAGCCCTTCTCGTGGTTGATGCTGGCCTCAATGACGCCATCCCGGATGGCCTGCAAAGCCCCAAAGGCAGGGAGGGTCGCCAAAAAACCATCTTCTAAGTCTGAGAACATCACGTCCCATCCTATTCCTCTGTCCTCACGCTCAGACACTCACATGCGCTCTCGTTCTCTCTCTGGCTACTTACTGGCTTCACGGCAAACGACTGGCACTCCCTAAAGGACTGCGCCACTGCTTTACCTATTTCCCTCCGTGGCCAATCTCCTCCCACTGCCACCGCCTGAAATTGGCAGGACAGTGACAACCTGGCCACTGTGGTTCCTGAACCAGCCCCACCTTGGCAACGATGAACTCTGCATCTTCGGGGCTATCCAGCTGTAGTTTCTGGGCGATGTCGGCCAGGGAGATTCGGGAGTAGGAGAGGCTGATCATGCGTACACCTGGGAGAGGAAGGCGCAGTGCGGTGGGCAGGGCGGGCACAGACGCCTCGCCCGCCCACTTTCACCCGCAACGCTGGCCCTGGCCCCTGGAGAAGCCCAGCCTGGCTCCAGGTCCTCCAACGGCCCCCCCAGACCCTGATCCACACCTGTCTTAATGACATTGTGTCGCAGTCGGATAATCAGGGTGTAGGTCCCATCTGCTTGAAACTTCTCCCCAAACTGATCCAGGACCTGGTTGAACTTGGCTAGGTTTCCCGTCCTGACAGCTGCAGAGGGACAGGAGAGGATTGGATAATGCAAACGGGCACAGGTCCCAGAGGCCCCAGTGGAAGGGGTCTGGCAGGCGTGGGGGCTGGGGACGGCCTTACCTTGGGTGAGGAGGAAGTAGGGCATGAGCGAGCGCTTGAGGGAGGGCTGACGGAACTGCAGCCGGTCGGGGATCTCCCCCAGCAACAGCTCCACCACGATGAGAAGCTTGTGCACCTGGACAGCGACGCCGGAACACAGCGGGCGGGGAGCCCCACCGGTGGAAGAAGAAAACGAAATGGGGCGTCAACTCAGTGAGACGCACTGGGAGATGGAAAGGCAGCACCGTGTTTAGGCCCAGAGAGAGGAGCCCCCTGAAAACCCGTGCTGGCATGGAATCAAAGCTCTGCCTTTAAGGCCGGGCGTGGTGGCTCACGCCTGTAATCCCAGCACTCTGGGAGGCCTCGAGGCGGGAGGATCGCTCAAGGTCAGGAGTTTGAGACCAGCCTGAGCAAGAGCGAGACCCCGTCTCTACTAAAAAAATAGAAAAAAATTATATGGACAGCTAAAAATATATATACAGAAAAATTAGCCGGGCGTGGTGGTGCATGCCTGTAGTCCCATCTACTCGGGAGGCTGAGGCAGGAGGATCGCTTGAGCCCAGGAGTTTGAGGTTGCTGTGAGCTAGGCTGACGCCACGGCACTCTAGTCCAGGCAACAGAGCGAGACTCTGTCTCAAAAAAAAAAGGAAAACAAATCTGTCTTTCTCTGAACTTCTGAACAGAAACAAAATGAGGTGTGTGAGAGAGACCTGAGTGTGGTGGTGACTTCGTGAGTGTGCGAGACCCGGAGGGTGAGAGTGAGGCCGTGAGTGAGAAGGGAGACTGTTTGTGTATGTGTGTGTGTGAAAAAAATTAAAAAAAGAAAAAAAAATGAATTTTCCACTGCACTGACCTAATCATGACACATGTTCCTCCCATTCCCTGTCAAGGGCACCACGGAGGTGGATGTTGTATTAAGGCAGGAGCAGAGCTTTGTAGTTGGGAAGATTGGGTCCAAATTCTGGCTGGGCTCTGTGATTTTACATAGGCCCTCAAGCTTTCTGAATCAACAAAGAGAATTCTTTATCTATTTCTTCAAAATATTATCTCTAATCATCACAGCTCACTGTAACCTCAAACTCCTGGGATCAAGTGATCCTCCTGCCTCAGCCTTCTGAGTAGCCGGGACTATAGGCATGCGCCACCATGGCTGACTAAGTTTTCTACTTTTTGTAGAGACGGGGGTCTCACTTTTGCTCAGGCTGGTCTCGAACTCCTGGCCTCAAGCAATCTTCCCACCTAGACCTCCCAAAGTGCCAGGATTCTAGGCATGAGACACTGTGCCCGGCCAGAAATACCATTTCTGATCCTTCTTTCCTGTCCCTCACAGTGTCTAACACCAACGTCAACACTCAAAAAAATACTTGGTGCCTGACAGTTCCTAGGTGGCCAAGGTTTATCTGCACTCGAGCCAGTCAGCTGTATGGAGATTTTCTGGGTTCCTTGGCCCCAGACAGCACTGCTCCTAAATGGGCATGTGAGGGACCGGTAAGAGCCTGGGGTTTATCAACACGATCCAGGCCCACACCTGGAATACCTGTCAGGAGTGCAGGGAATCAGGACACTCTGAACACACCTGCCAGAGGAGCAGGTAATGCCTGCTTCATGTGGTCTGGAAAATGATGCGCACAGACACACACCTGAAGCAACCTTTTGGATAAGGAAGACGAAGGATGCCTTCCTGGGCCCCTTGTACAGGGAAAGACTGGAGTGGTACCAGACAGTAAGAGGCGATGGGATGGTGGTAACCGTGGCTCACCGTCTGTTTGAAGCCGACAGCTGTGTGCTGAGGGGCCTTGCGAAGGGCATTGGTCATTGTTCTCCGGGCCTCTGAGTACTCCAGCTGGATGGCTTTGATGCGCCCTGGGTGTGGAGGAAAGGAGAGTGGGTCAAGAGGGTGGCATCAGCCATAGCAAACCAGAGTGCCAAATGGGCCTCCCATGCATCACCCCTAGAAAATCTGCACCAAGTGAGCCTGAGCCACCTTCTGACTGTGGGCTGGGCCCTCTGCTCACCTGTGTAGTAGAGGTACCTTGCCCACTCATTGTTGTTGGCCTGCTCAGGGAACACGGACTTGGACACCAGCTTCTCGGCCTGGTCGTACAAGCTGTAGTGTAGGTAATTCCGCAGCAGGAGGTTCAGCAGGGTGGCCTGCCCGTCTGCGTCATGCCGCAGGGTGGCTGTCCGGAGCCGAGCGTGCAAGAAGCTGCAAGGAGGAAAGGAAAGAGGATGTCAGAGGCTTCAAATTACAACTCTTTGAACTGCCTTTGAGTCTTCATTCACTCTCAAGCTTGGCCTCAAAAATGTGATACAAATTACTTTCCTGGTTATTTACTGAATAGTCAACTACTGACTGCCCACCGTGGGAAACACTATTCTACATGCACAAAAAGGACAAAACCCTGTGCTCGGGGAACTCAGTGGAGAAGACAGGCAACGATCATGATGAAGTATACCATGTGGCATGACAGAAGGTGGCAGGGCCGTGAAGGAGTCAGGGTAAGTGTGACGAGGAACGCAGGAGGTGAGAGAGATGGGGCTGTGCATCTCAACAGCTGGGTCACCACGGGACTTGCTAAGGAGGGAACAGTCCCGCGAAGGCTGACGGAGGCAGCGAGATGGTGCTCTCGGCAGGGGGAGAGCCAGAGCCAAGGCTCTGAGGAAGAGTGCGCCCGGCACACCCGAGGAAGAGCAGGAGGCCGGGGGGCTGACAGGAGCCAGCCGGGGGAAGCAGGAGGTGAAGCCAGGGAGGCTGTAACAGGGCAGAGTGTGTTGGGCCTTAAAAGCCATCATGAGGACTTTGGCTTTTCCTTGAGAGAAAGGAGGAGCTACTGCAGGTTCTGAGGAAAGAAGTAAAGTGTTTTCCAGCCTGTCCCTCCACCCCTAACCCACTGGTCAGTCCTCCCCTGATGTGGGGTGAAGGGAACAGTCTGGGGGACAGTTCCTAATAGCCCAACAGTTAGCCATTTGTCATCTAGAATTGGTCTCTCTCCGGAACCCCTTGCACGGCTCAGGGCATGTTAGCCATGACCCCTATTTTTGCTGGGCACCTCACATCTGCCAGCTCACCGCCCTCCGCAGGCTCACTGCTCCGTGGTAGTGACTCATCAAGTCTCTGACCCCAAGGGCCGCCAGTGAGCCCCTTGGCCCCCTGTACCTGCGCACCACATCCAGCTTGTCCAGGAACTCATAGACCCGGGCGTGATAGTAGTAACACTTTGCAGCCACAAGGTCCAGGGCCCGGCGGTTCTGAGTACTGATCTTCTGCATCAGGTCGTCAGAGATTTTCTGTGCCTGGGGAGGAAGCCGAGAGGCCATCAATGGCAGTTCCTCCCAAGGTTACGCATGGAGTTCTCATATGCCAGCAGTTCCCCTCCTAGGTCTACCTCCAAGAGTACTGAAACATACATTCACATAAAAGTTTGTATATGACAAAAAATCTAAAAAAAAGGAAAAACAAAACTAAAAAAACCTTGTACACAAACGTTCACAGGAGCATTATTTATAATAACCAAAAAGTAGAAACAACCCAAGTGTTCCCCAACTGATAAATGGATAAACAAAATGTGGTTATATCCAGGATGGATCATCATTCAACTATGAAAAGAAATGAAGTGCTGATACATGCTACAACACGGATACACCTTAAAAACATTATGCTAAGTGAAAGAGCCAGGCTGCGTGCAATGGCTCATGCCTATAATCCCAGCACTTTGGGAGGCTGAGGTGGGAGGATCACTTAAAGCCAGGAATTCTGTGACCAGCCTGGGCAAGAGTGAGACCTCATCTCTACAAAAAAATAGAAAAAATTAGCCAGGTGTGGTGGCATGCACCTCTACATAGTCCCAGCTACTCAGGAGGCTGAGGCAGGAGGATCGCTTGAGCCTGGGAGTTTGAGGTTGCCGTGAGCTATGATGACACCATGGCACTGTAGCCTGGGCAACAAAGAGAGACTGTCTCAAAAAAAAAAAAAAAAAAGGTAATGCTAACAACAATCTTATAAGGTAGGCATTGTCATCCTCATTTTACGTATGAGAATATGGGAAAAATTAATTTGCCTAGGGTATAGTTGGGATTGGAACCCAGGTCTTTGTCTTCAAATCCCCCACTTCCCCCAAAAGAATCTACAACAACAGTATCACAGCACAGGCAGGTACAGAATGAGCACTGCCAGCCCGTTCCCACAGCACCCGGAGCAGGAGGGGAGGGGCCTTCCGAAGAGTCTGGGGGACGGCTCTTAGGAACCCAGTGATTATCTCCACTTCCTCACCAGGGACAATCTCCCCTGCAAACCCCTTGTACTGCTTGGGGCTCATTAATCGCTCGCAGCTCGCACTGCATCCTGGATACCTCTTTGTAGCGCTTGCTGTTCATCAGAAAGATGACCATGAGGAGCTGGAGATAGGCTTCGACCTCAGGCAGGAGGGGTGCCGATGCCGCTTTTCCTGTGCGGGGCCGGAACTGTAAATCGGCTTCTGTGTCCATGGGCTAGGAGAGGACAGAAGTTACCATGGAAAAGCTCAGTAATCAACCAAGAATGTATTGAGCACCCACTGTGTATTTCAACATATATTTATTGAGTGTCTACTATGTGCCAATATTTTGCTAGGTGCTGGGGATACAAACATAAAGACACAGTCTTTCCCAAAGAAGTCAAGGAGGCTGGCAATATGATAATACAACAAAGTATTACAGGAGTGTAACAGTCTCCTTTACAGAATCTAGCGGGGATATAAAGGGTGACGTAAGGAACCCACAGTCAAGGAGCCCACAATCTAAGTAGAGAGATTAAATCACCACACCAGACAAATACTCATTTGTCACTGGGCAAATGAGTATTAAAATGGGCTGCTTTGGCTTCACTCTTTGTGCTACGGTAGTAAGACAGGTCTTCAGGATGGGGAATAATTCTATCCTGGGGTCTGAAACCAAGCATGCAGCCTTTAAGTTGGCCCAACCCACTCACCTCTTCCAGGAAGGGGAGCAAGAAGTCTCGAGTGGCATTGTTTGAGGTGAAGAAGCCATGCACAGCTTTATACAGAACATAGTGGTTGAGGCGGCGTGAAGTGGAAGGCAGCATCCGCAGGGCCCGCAGCACGAATCTCGGCTCCTTGCCCGAAACGGCCTTCTCCAGCTGTTTCACATGCTCCTTGATGTCTGCAGAGGACCGGAGGAGACAAAACCGATGTTACTTCCCACTCGTCCTAGTGCCCCACCACCTTAGGCAAGCAGATCTGTGGAGCCTCTCACAAAGGGACAATATGTGGCCAGTCATCTCTTTTGCCCTAATGGGGTTAAGCAATATTTACAGATTCCACACCTTGATTTTTAAAAACATAATCAAGAGGCAAGGAAAAATATAGCTGGGGTGGGGGATGGGGTAGAGGCTGACCGAGGAAGAAAAGAATAAATAAAAAACAAAAGAAATAGGTGGAGATTTATCAGATCTCAAAATAGGAAAAGACTTTCTAAATGTAAACAATGGGAGAAATCACATACTCAAACAAAAGATTGATGAACTTGACTTCTGGATAATTGCATAAACAAAAGAAAAATATTTGCAACAAATGTGATCAAAGATTCACATTTTCATTCTACAAAGAACGTGTATAAATGGTTAAGAGAAACTATATTGCTGTAATTTCAAAATAAAAATGGACATGAACAGACATACATAGAAGAGGAAAGATAAACAGCTAATAGGCCGGGCATGGTGGCTCATTCCTGTAATCTGGGAGGCTCAGGCAGGAGGATCACTTGAGCTCAGGAGTTCGAGACCAGCCTGAGCAAAAGTGAGACCCCTGTCTCTACTAAAAATAGAAAAAATTAGCCAGACAACTAAAAATAGAAAAAATTAGCTGGGTGTTCATTTTTATCTTTTATAACAATAAAAAAATAGCTACTAGACAAACAGTATATTTCAGTAGTACTTGAATAATTGCAAGTGGAAACATTTTTCAACTACCAAATTAGCAATATTTAAAAAATTACAGAATACAGTGAAAAGTACATTTGTTCTGGTATAATGTAAATCAGCATAGTTTTTCTGGACAATATCTATCAAAAACCTTAAGAATGTTCATCTTTTTTGAGCCAGGCATATAAATTCTGGGAATCTACACTAAAGAAATAATAATACAAGTAGAGTAAAAAACTTGGGCACAAAGTTGCAAAGCTACTTGTCACAAGAAAAAACTAGAAACAGTTTAGATGTCTACCAACAAGGGAATGCTATCAGTTGGTTGTTTCTTAGTCACTTTTGTTTACTCAGCACTTAGCACACAGTGTCTGCGCCACATTAGTGATATAATAATAACAGCAGCTGATATTTATGGAAGGTTTACTATGTGTTCACCATGTGCTACACACAGTTCTAAGCATTTTAATGTTTACAACAACCCAATAAAGTAGGTACTATCACTCTCATTCATACAGATGAGGAAACTAATTCCAGAGCCTGTACTCTTAACTACTATATTAAGTATTCAATAAAAGTTTCTGAAATAAATTGAATGCTGATTATATTTATGGATATGTTAAATGAAAATACACAAAATTCAAAATCATCTGTATTTTGGTACACTCTGATACAAACTGCATCAATTACACGAGAGCAGCTCAAATATTCATAGGAACAAAAATAAGCCATGATTTTTTTCCCTGCTACTTCTGACCTCTCATACTTTACAAAATTGCTACAATGAATGTGACTTACTTTATAATAAGAAATTGAAGTGTTCGTAATAAACATACCCAGTAGGTAATGTTAAGTGGCACCTTTGCCACTGGCTATTACTATTGGTAAAAGGTTATCGCTAGAGGTAAAAGGATCTCTGTTAGATACTGATCCTGTTGCTCAACTTTAGAGTATGAACTGATGCAGTCAACACTATCACATTATCAAAAGCACCATCTAGGAGCATAACTTTGCTTATCTCAATGTTTTTGAGCTAGTTTCTCACGCAGTTAAGTAAAAAGAAAACCCAGTAAGTAGGCCAGGTGCAGTGGCTCACACCTGTAATCCTAGCACTCTGGGAGGCTGAGGCGGGAGAATTGCTTGAGCTCAGGAAGTTCAAGTCCAGCCTGAGGAAGAGTGAGACCCTGTCTCTACTAAAAATAGAAAAAATTAGCGGGGCATCTTGGCATACACCTGTAGTCCTGGCGACTCGGGAGGCTGAGGCAGGAGGATCACTTGAGCCCAGGAGTTTGAGGTTGCTGTGAGCTACGAGGACCCCACTGCACTCTACCCAGGGCAACAGAGTAAGATTTTGCCTCAAAAAACAAAAAATCACCACCAAAAAACTCAATAAGTAGTTTGGTTCCACTTGATCCAGAACCAGGAAAACAGAACCAGGATCACAGTGGGAAGGTCTCACTTTACCCACTTCAATTGTAGACAGGATGCTCTAAGTGGGAAAAGCCAAAGGTGAGTATTGAACTCAAAGATGACACCTAAAAAGTTTAAGTGTGTGTTTAAACCCTCTAGAAACAGAGTAGGAGTAGGAACCTGAAGGAAGAGGAAAAGAGCAATGGGATCATTTGGACACTTCAATTAGATAAATTATGAAACAAGATACTGGGTCGAAATGGTTCTTTTAGGGGAGTTTGCTTAAAGGCAGTTAGGACCATAGAAACCTTTTGTACACTCTTAAAACTCAGGGGCCAGTAGTCTGTGTCATCCCGGTCCTCTTCACAAACATAAACACAAACACTGCTTTCCTAAAGAATCAATCATATACACTGGGGGTGCTAGAATCAGTGGGGTGGGATGCAAATGGAGATCAGAGGGGAGGGCTTAGAAGACTGAGTCCCCAGGCCCACTAAGACCTAGATCTAAATACAACCCCAGATCGGGGAGCGGGGGGATGTGAGGGGAGTAGTTCCCGGGCTGGAGACGGGAGTGTCAGGGTAGAGGGGGCAGGCATCTAGGGGTGATCCCAAGGAACTGCGGGGGGAGGCGGGGAGGAGGCTGCGCTGGGGTCCCAAGGAGAAGCTGTCACCCGTGATCGTGGCACGTCTCCGGCCCAGGCTACCCTACCCTCCAAGGTGACAGTGTCCAGCTCTCGCTGGGAGTGCTCAGCCGCTGCCGCCGCCGTCTTGCCGTCTGCCTCCCCCGTGGATCCGCCACCCGCCGCCGCCTCCTCTTTCATCTCCACATCCTGGGGGGCCGGGGGCGGTGGTGGTTCTTGTTCCCCTCCGCCGGGCGGCGGCTTCGTCTTGTCCGCGCCGCGGCGCCGCGCCGAGCCCTCCTGCTTCATGGCGCCCGGGGTCGCGGCCTAGACCAGGGGCCGAGGCCGGGGCCTCGCGTGAACCCTCGCGCCCGGGACCAGGAACCGAGCCGGGCCTGCACACGAGCGCGGGCTACCGTCAGGCCGCACGATGACGGAGCAGCTGCAAACCCCTTCCCAGCGCTGGGCTTTCTGGGTAACGCCAGGCCCGGCGGGCCGATGGCCGACTCAACAAAGGGGAGAGAAATCAACAGCCGAGGTACAGAATGGAGGCGGATCTTCGAGGAAGGAGCGGGGAGGAGCCTGTATGGGTTTGTGGGACTTTCTTTCGAGTACTTAAGCGTGTTGATTTTCTTTTATGTTCCTCTGGGGTGCATTTCTGTGGATGTCCACGAGAGGTCCCCTCAGGCTCCAACCTGGGTTACAATGGACTCTAGGAGCACCCCGACCGGCGTGGAGTTGGTACCGCCTATCCGAGCGCCGGGCGAGATGACGTCATGAGTTGCCGGGCGGGTTTTGCCCCCAAGCTCGCTCAGTTTGCCCTGGGCCTGGGTCGCCTTCCAGATCCGCTCGGCAGGTGCTCAACGGCCGCCCGGTGCATCCGGCGCCTGGGAAGGAAAGAAGGCTGCGAAGGAGGGACGTGGAGCTAGGGGCTGTTGGGCTTAAATTAATAAACTGAACTGGAGAGTAGGAAAAATCCTATGGGATCCAGACTTCTTTGTCAGATTTTAGCTTAGTGCTGTAAATAAGGCATAACATTTCTGCAGCCCGGGAGTGCGCATGGTGGAAAGGATGCATTTGTGCAGAAATCACTCCAATTTATTAAAAAGATAGGGGTCCATCCTACATACGGCCCAGGGCTAGCCCCTCTCTGGGCTGCGGTGTTTTGTGAGGGTTGGGGAAAGAGGGTGGAAGCCCGTTGAGGGGGCCTTTGTACATCAGGCAGACACTGTTGTGAAATGGGGAACAGAATAATGGTGTACCTAAGGGGAAGGAAATTGGACCGGAAACCCTGCCCACTTATTTTTCAAAGGACTCCCCCACTGATTCTCTGCAGTGTAGGTGAAGCCAGGAGGTGAATACAGCTCCCAGTTTATGAAGACACAAAACAAAAACTCCCTATCTTGCAACGTTCGTCTCTCCTATAAATGGAAGTCCTGGGTTTTATACCTTTGATGGACTGTACGAGACAATCTAGCCCTGTTGTAAGGACCTAGAGGGCAGGGAATATGTTTTGACCATATCCTCCTTTTTATATAAATGATATCCTATATATTCTTTATATATATATATGATATCCTACATATCTTTTGTATTCCCCTTTTCATATGATTGCAGCAAATAGTTCTTTGCATTACACAGCTACTTTCTAAATGGAAAGATATGTGCTCCAGTTTTAGAAAACATGCCTTGACAAATTCCTCCTTAACTGTCCTCTTACACCCTCCTCCCCTCCCTCCCCCCCAGCTGTGGGATGGATAACAGGACTTTTGAATCATCACTGGAATAAATTCACTAGAGCTTCTTCATAACACTGTATCTGTAACTGAAGGTGGGCGAGAATGGTAAGGAAGAAAACAGACGAGATTTATTGTTTATCCTTAACAATCAAAGAAGTTACTCTTCTGGATGGTTAGGATGTTAGCTCACCTCTCTATTAAGTTTACATCACAAGGAAAAAACAATTAAGTCAGCAGATAACAACCGAGTAAGTCCATGAGCAATGCAGTGAGGCTTTGGAAGATGCCCAGGGTGGGGGAGGATGGATTTGCACAAAGCCTTTGGCAGTTGGTCATGAATTCTTGGTGAATGAGGGAACCAGCTTGGGCAGGGGGTGGCTAAGAAGGAGGAGAGTCTGACTCCTGGGGGCAAAAGCCTTAGAGAAATTATGCCACCCATAAAACTACTTTAAAAGAGATTGGTGAAGGATGTTCAAACCCAGCTTTAGGCGGAGGAGGTTGATATAAACACAGCTGTTTGATGAGATTGCAATATACATATTAGCCAGTCCATATGCTAAGCCTACCCATACTACTTCCTCCCACAACCACCCTGAATTTCAACATAGAAAGGTGAAAGAAGATAATACCATGATTTATTTTTAAAAGGTTTGGGTCAGTCTTATTCTTGGGGCTCTCTCTCCTTTTTTTTTTTTTTTTTTTTGGAGACAGAGTCTCGCTTTGTTGCCCGGGCTAGAGTGAGTGCCGTGGCGTCAGTCTAGCTCACAGCAACCTCAAACTCCTGGGCTTAAGCGATCCTACTGCCTCAGCCTCCCGAGTAGCTGGGACTACAGGCATGCGCCACCATGCCCGGCTAATTTTTTTTGTATATATATATTTTAGTTGTCCATATAATTTCTTTCTATTTTTAGTAGAGACGGGGTCTCACTCAGGCTGGTCTCGAACTCCTGACCTCCAGCGATCCACCCGCCTCGGCCTCCCAGAGTGCTAGGATTACAGGCGTGAGCCACCGCGCCCGGCCTCCTTTTTTTTTTTGAAGACCCATCTGCATTTTCTATTCAACAGTACTCGAAAGTTGTCTTATTTTTGTTTTGGGTTTCTACCACATATCTGTAGATCTTTCCCTCAACCCAGTGCGGGAGGACCCCCAAATGCTCGTCTTTGAAGACAAGCTGCTTTGATGATCTTCTCACTTCAGAATCTAGATCCCACATTCTGCACCTTCACAGTTTGAGCATCTTCCAGCTCGCCTGAGGACAGAAGAGGGTAGCGTTCATGTACATATGATCTCTATGTAGTATGATAATGATAATTTCTTTTTCTGGCACAAATTAAGAATTTCCTCATGATAAATTCTTTAAACAAAAATACCAAAAGATACCTCATCCTAAGATTGACATATTATTTTTCATTAATTCCAGTGAAGCTTGCTTTTTGGAAGTACGAGTAGGAGAGATTAGGACAGGAAGTTAATTAATTTATTTTTCCAGTTTTGCTGAAATGGCTCATAAGTTCAAAAGTTTGAGTGCTTCTACTTCCAGAGGATTTAAACCTCCACAGATGGGCTTCGTGGGTTGCAGGGCTGGAGGGACAGGGAGGGGTAGGTGGAAATTGGTTATCGTTGGTGACCAGCTAGGATTTCAGTCATCCTCAGCCTGGTGGCTCTGAAATGCCTTTGGGTGTTAAGGACACAGCACGATGAGGTTGGGAAGATATTCGAGAAGCATGAAGCAGGTGGCAAAGGCAAGTTAAGAAGCCTTGGTGAGCAGCTGAAGGAGGGAGAGGCTAGCGTAAAGGGCACAGAGGCGAGGGAGGGTGTCTGGGTCCCATGTGTACTGGGGGCCGGATCTCTGCACTTCCAGGCCACTCAGTCCCACTAGGGCCTCCGTGAGGGTCAGTTCCTCTTCCCCGAGGGAGGAGAGCAGCTCTGGTCGCAGAGGGAAAACACTCTCTTTATCCTGGAGGAAATTCTGTTCCATTGTGCTCTCCACCTAGAAGGAACCAAAGCAGCATGAAAAGAAAGAACTGGAAAACTCTCTTCCTGTCTCCTAACTCATAAAAGTCACACCAAGGCTATATTTCTCTGATTATAACTCCTTACTTTACCTTACATTACAACTCCATCTGGGTCTTTGGATAGCTTTATATGGTGAACAGCACATTTTTAAGCCCCATTTTACAGAGGAATAAATTGAGACAGATACATTAAAAATTTTGCTCACATTATTTGGCTAGGAATAAGCAAAGCCAGAATTTTCTGTCTTGTCTCCCAAGATCAGGCTGATCAACCCAGATCCCAGAAATTCAGCCTTCTACCTCTTGCATGGAGAGAAAGAGGTGTGCATGAGCTCCTGGGAAAAGATAGGCGCCCTTCGAACCATTCTATCATTAAGCGACATCTGCATCTTTCCACTGGCTGTACCTGCTCTAAAACTCTCCCAGCATCTGCCTTTTTTTTTTCTTACCAGCTTTAGCTGCACAGGTAGGATCTTCTTCTCCATGGATTTTACCAGCAGTTTCTGTTGGGCTTCACTTAGCTCTGGAGAAAAAAAAAAAAAAAAAAAGGCAGAAATAGAGATGAGTATGTTGCTGGTGCAGAGTGGACTACAGATTCCAAATAGTGCACTTCCAGAATGTCAGCATTCATTCATTCATTCATGGTTGAAAGCCTGCTCTATGCCAGGCACTTTTGCCGAGTGTTAGGTGAAAATCGTACCCCCTTCCCTCAAGGGACTTGCAGTCTGGTGATGAAGACAGAGTAACATGTAATTACAATACAGGTGTTAAGGGAGCTGGAGCTGAGAGGTCTACTTTGGTCATGGAGTTGTATATTTCAGTTAACATCTGAAGGAACAGAGTTTTTCCAAGAGGGGGAATGTTTCATACAGAGGGAGGAATAGAATTTAGGGGCAAGATCAGAAGATGTTACCCCCAGAAATTAAAGCTAACGGGTATCAATATAGACAGGATGAACTTAGCTATATGCAGAAGTTTTTTTTGTTTTTTTTTTATTTTTTTTACCTTTTTTTTTTAGAGACAGGATCTCACTCTGTCACCCAGGCTGAAGTGCAGGGGTGCAAACATAGCTCGCTGTAACTTCAAACTCCTGACCTCAAGGGATCCTCCTGCCTTGGCCTCCCAAAATGCTGGGATTACAGGTGGGAGCCACTGTGCCCAGCCTTATGTGGCTGATAAAACTAGGGTTATTTCTGAATCTCTATTAGCAGACTAGGCTGTCTTCTCAGACCATCCAAGATGATCAAGTGAATTCTTAGGCATGAAACCAATTTTTAAAAATGTAAATATAAACTACTTAACCATGGTATATTTTGTCTGTCATTCACTCATCCATTTATTCATGCCTTTGGGAACTCATTCAAGTCATTCATTCCTATCACTGAAAAGGTCTATAAATGAAGACCTTATTCCCCACTTGCCTGTTAGTGCTCCAAGGAAATAGAGGATGGCACCCATAGCCTCCTTTGAGAGCAGGACGTCTTTTGGGAGTGCCTCCAGCGTCACTTCATGTCCCTTGCCTAGAGCCCCTTCAAGCTGTGGGGAAAGATAGGCGACTATTGAAGACAGCACGGGTAAAGAGCCCAATGTGGTGCCCGGCACATAACAATCCCTTGTGACATGTTTTTTTGTTTTTTTTTTTTTTTTTGAGACAGAGTCTCACTCTGTTGCCCAGGCTAGTGTGAGTGCCGTGGCGTCAGCTTAGCTCACAGCAACCTCAGACTCCTGGGCTCAAGCGATCCTACTGTCTCAGCCTCCCGAGTAGCTGGGACTACAGGCATGTGCCACCATGCCCGGCTAATTTTTTCTATATATATATTTAGCTGTCTGTATAATTTCTTTCTATTTTTAGTAGAGATGGGGTCTCGCTCTTGCTCAGGCTGGTCTCGAACTCCTGAGCTCAAACGATCCGCCCACCTCGGCCTCCTAGAGTGCTAGGATTACAGGCGTGAGCCACCGCGCCCGGCCCCTTGTGACATGTTAACTCTCTCTCATTTCCCCATTTCTTTTTCGAGGTATCAAGGTCTAAAAAGTATTGGACTGGAAAGGGAAAGTTCCAGCCCCTTCCAGCAGAGGGCCCTTCTGGCCTGCCGCCTGCCCTCCGTCCATCAGAGGGACCATGTGCCTTGGAGGAATCTGCACTGTTTGGCCTTTTCCAGGGGACAGAGGGAGCAGCAGTGGCCTGGCAGCCTGAAGGCACTTGGCCAGCCTTGGGGAAGGTACTCACTACTGACTCCCCTGGCCACTGGCCACCTTCTGCCACTGTCAGATCCCCCCACCAACTGCAATTCTCCCCGCCCCAAAACCTGTCTTCTCCCATCCTTCCACTGGGGCCTCACCTCAAGCTCGAGGTCTTGTAGCTCCTTTTTCCTCCCTAGAAGTTTGCTGAGGGAGCTGAGCAGGGAGCTTTGCCCCTCCGGGCTCAGCTTGTCCACTTCTTGGGTCTCTCTCTGAACCTCTTCTTTTAGAGTCTTGAAGCCTTCGTGTACGTCCCCTATGGGGACAGCGAATGTGGCGCATGGTACTCCATCTGGCACCCTCCCCGTCCAGCAAGCATCCTCCCCGCAGGGCTCATTCACTCTCCGCCCTCCTCAGGTCCACGCACCCTGCCCCCAGCTGGAGCCTGGCCTCTTTCTTCTTCACCAAGGAACGAGGTTATGAGGATATCCACTAGCCCTTACCTCAGGGTTGGGACAAGGAGGTGGCCAAGACCTGTAGTATCATCTAACCCAACAGTTAACATTCCCTGAGACCCCAGGCCTCATCCCGAATCAGTACACAATTGACTTCGCGTTCACTAAGACGTCAGCTAAAAGTTGAGGAAGAAGGTCTATTTCTTCTTCTCAGGAGTTAGTTTGACAAAGAAGAATGACTCTGGTGACTGAGTGAGGGCCAGGATGGGGCTGTTCCAGAGAGCAGTGCGTGTACATCCAGGGATGTGGGTGGACCAGGGAGAGCTCGAACCTTAGCCTGGTCCTCTGGGGGCCTGGCATCCCCAGAACATGTCCTGCCTGCTTTGGAGAGAGTGGCTCCCTGGAAGTGGCTCCAATCCCTGGGACCCAGGACTCAGCCCTTCCCTTCCCTTTACTCCACCTCCTGCCACCTTCATGCCAAAGTCTTGGGAGAAACTCACAAAATTCCTTACCAACATCAGATGCCTGGATAACTGAGAAAATAACAAAGAAACAAAACCAGGTAAGAATGTAATCTTTCAGAGTGGCAGCCATACCCAGGGGATGAGACACCAAGGAGGATGAGGAAATATGTCCTGTCTGTCTCCTGGGAGCTCCCAGCTATCTTAAGGATACTCTTGCTCCTGACATCACTGTGACTCAGAGGCTCCAGCCCTGGTTGCTGGGTGGCAGAGCTGCAGGTGTGTGTGTAGCAGGTGACAGCTACTGAGGCCCTTGGCGACAAAGGTTGAGGCATCAGACCACCCGGGCATCTCGTAAAGACTTTCCCCCTCCACTGCTTTTTCCCAAGCTATTGGAATTTCTGCCACGTTTCAGGGACAATTGTTAGCTGAGACCTGCTCTGCCATCTTCCCTGTCAGTCCCACAGAGAAGGGAAGAAAAAGATTGGAGTTTTAAAATTCTGAGTCAAGAAAGTTGCAGTGAATGAAAGGAAACACTTACGGATGAACTTCTCCTCTCCTGGTTTTTCTGAAGACAGAAACAATGCACATCTGTCAGCATAAAACTCATTTTTGCCTCTTTATCTAAAACAGTTGTCAAGGCAGCGTTATCAGCGATCGTTATAAAAACACATGGAGATTATGTCAGCTCATCCGCCCCCGCAATTTGGGAACAGACACTGTCTCCAAGTCTCATTTCTGCTTCCGATTGTGCCTTCTGGTCTCTGTCTTTCTGTTTCTCTGTCTCTCTTGGGGAGTATTTATATGTCTCTATCTGTCTTTCCTAAAGTTGAAGATGGACACTCTTAGGGACTTGGGAAACAAAAGCAGGGGCTCCTTGGGGGATTATGGTATGAGTGGAGGGTTTAGGATTTTAGCAGATAGTGTCAGCGTCAGGCAGAAGATGGGGGGAGTCTGGAAGCAATTTCACTTACCCCCGGGAGGGAAGGTTTCCATGTTGTCATTGCAGATGTGCGGAATATCTGTGAGGGGCCAGAGAGGGAGAGCAGGAGGTTGCTTAACAGCTGCTCCATATTGTCTTCCCGGTCTCAAGCCCAGGGGATCTGAGAAGGGCTAGGACCCTGCCCCCAAATGCCCCCTCTAATTCCCTGCTCAGCCTCCATTGCTGGAAGCAGTCTTTTCTTCCTGTGTAGATTCTGTCCTATGTTAACACTATTTTCTGCCTTGCATTCTAGTACTAGTGTCTGTGTCTCTTTCCTCTTTTTGCCACAGACAAATGAAAGCAGAGGCTGTGCTTGTTCATTTTTGTACCCCCTCCCCTCCCATCAACGACCACAGTGCCTGGCACCCAGGAGATGATCAGAACTCAGGAGCCCCTTCACCCCCTCCTCAGAGCAGCCCCTGTCACTCTGTCCCTGGCAGTCGGACCACGATACAATACACTCCTTCGCTCATTCTCTGACATTGCCACAAGAGGGGACCAGGATGCCTCCATATTCATGTGTATAATTCTCGTCTCTGCTTACCCCACTCATCTTTGCCTTTGACTATCAGCTGTCTCACTCGAAAGGCCAGGACGCAGCCCTTGGGGATGGTCACAGCCTCCTTGTGGTTTACGGACCCCTAGGATCAGACAATGAGGATTTGTGAATCTGAGAGATCCGAAGTATGAGACATTGGGAGTAGGGTGGGGGCAGGAGCAGGGTCAGGGCAGAGAGCATTTGTGGAGGTAAGAAGTTGGGAACTTCAGTGGTGTCCCCAGTCATCCCTCCAGTGATCTGTGTCTCTCTTCCTGGTTCAGACCCGAGCAGGGAACTGGGCAGACCTGCTCCATCACCTGCCTGTGCATCACCCTGTCCCCCCTTAGGGCTTCCACCCAGGCCCCGACTCCTTCTTCTTCTGTGCCATCTGTCCCATGCTCACTTTGTTCAGGAAGCCTTCCATGACTAGCCCCTACTCCTGGCTCCCAATTCCAAACAATCTCTTGAATACTGATACTCAATAGCTATAGATTTGCAGAGCATTACTTATTTCCGTTGAATTTTCCAAACCTGTGTCTCGGGGCTTTAAAGTATGTGTCTCCTCCATGAGCCTGAGAACTTTCTGGATGCCTCCTCTTCAGGCTGGGAGCACCATGGGGGAAAACTCATGAGTTTGAGTTTCTCTTTTTCCAAAAGTTTCCTGTGGCATCTGGCACAGGGATCTGCCTACACTGGGCCCCGCTGACCAGCGAGGGGGATTGTGTCTGGCCAGCAGGGGGAAGGAGCGTGTTCTTTCAGTGTCCTGTGTGGGCACCGATCGTGCAGAACCAAGGAAGCCTCTGACAAGGGGCTGAATGTAAACATGCATGTGTGTGTGTGTGTGTGTGTGTGTGTGTGTGTGTGTTTGAGCCAAACCTGTAGCCCCAGGGGGGCAAAGAAGGGCAGGGAGAAGCAGCCCTCCGCCTTGCCAGCTCTCTCCAGGGTGACCTCCTGCACTGTCTCCACCACCTCCATCACCACGTACAGGTTCTCTCCCCGATCTCGCATCTCCTTCAGGAACGGGTGATCTGCCACCAGCTTCCTGAGGCAGGACATGAGGGAACCGTTCAGAGCTTCCCCTGCCTGGGCCATGCCCTGCTCCTTTCTTCTGTCGTTCCTAGGAACTAAACACTGTGGTAGCAGGGAAGGGCTGAGGACTCTGGGGTAAGACTGAGTTGACACCCAGACCTCCTGCTCTCTGGCAGGGCGGCTTCCCTGAGTCCTAGTCGCCCCATCTGTAAAATGAAGACAATGGCGCCCACCTCCAGGGCTGCTGGGAGATAAACTGGGAAGTGCTCTGGCGACCCTCCTGCCCGGAACAGGGCTCACGGGTGTGTCCTTCTCCCCTTTTTCTTCTGTCCAAGGGCAGATTCTCCTCCCTTTCCTCCCCGTTCATCTCTTCTGGGATCCTTTTTCTCCATCTCTTATCCTCTCTGGCACCATTAACACGGGTTCCTCCTCTCCACTTGCTCCTCTACGTAAACATGTCCCTGATCCTAACAAATTCACTCCTTTTTCCCCCTGATATGTAAAGAGCTTAGAAAATTCACTTTCTTTGATCTTGCTACTCTCTCAAATTACCACCCTGTTTCTTTCCTGCACTTAGTTGGCAAAGATCTCAAAAGATATGCCCACGCCCACTGTCTACTTCCTCACAGCTCGCTCCTAAATTCTCTGTAATTTGCCTTCTGTTAGTACTCCTCAGCGGAAATCACAATGACCTCTGACCCGTCAAACTCAATGACCTTCCCTAACTCTGCAGTGCTTGACCCTGTTGTCCAAACCCTCCATGTGACACTGGCTACTCTTGGCTTCCGATCGCACTGTACCACCCCGGTTCTATCCCACCTTCCTGATGCTAAATCTTATCCACTCTGTCTGCATCTCGTTTTCCAGTTATTTGGTTCCCTAAAATTTTATGTTCTCTAAGATTCTGTTCTCACTCCTCTATTCTCTGAACTCCCCCCAACAGCACCCCCATTTCTACAGCTTTAATCTTACATTGTCACCACCACATGTGTGTCTTCACCTTGACTTTTCTCCTGAGCTCCAACATCTTATTTCCAACGACCTGGCAACCATCCTCAGCCCGTGTGTCAGCAGAGCCACGCACTCAAGGGAACTCACAATCTCCTTCCAAATCTACCTCTGACCTCTCTCTTCCTGTTTGTCACCTGTAATGTCACCTTTAATGTCCTGTAATGAATGCCACCACCTGAGTCAAATCTCAGTGTCATCTTTGACAAAACCCCCACTCTCATCCTGCGATCGGCCACCATGCCCAGTCCATTCGATTGCTGTTTGCAACAGGCTTTGACTCCGACCCCTTCATCCCGACTGCTGCTCCCCAGCTCGGGTCCTCAGCTTGCCTCACTGACAACGGTGGGACACTGTCTTGCCTGATCTGCCTGCTTCACAGCCCTGGCCCCCTTCCTCTATATGACACTTCCTCCATTTGGCCAGATGAGTCATGAGACACAGCAGAGCTTTGTCAGGGTCTCCCTGGTGCCTACAGAGTGGTTCAATCCCCCTGATGTAGCACCCGGCACACCTGTCACCTGGGCCCACTCAACATCTCCCGCTCCTTCCACTCGTATCTCTTCTGTTCCCCCCAAACTGGCTGTTCATCGTCCATACTTGTTTTGAGATTTCTCGCCAGTGTGCCTTGGTAATACCTGTCTCCCAGCCCTGCATGTCCGATTTCTGCTCATCTTTCAATGTCTAGATCATAAGCTGCCACCTCTGTGAGGTCTTTGCTTATTTCCCCAGCCAGAAGTCCCTCTGACCGGCCACAAGACTTAACAGAACCATTCCTGTGGCTCTTACCACTTCTTGCCTTGGATTATAATTACAGTTGCAGGTTTGGTTTGTGTTTTTCACACTCCTGGATCCCAAAGTTCTTGGACAAAGATGTACTAGGTGCACCCCAGCATGTAATAGGGTGCTTTGCTATGTAAATAGAGCTCTAGAAATGCTTACTAGGCGACTTCCCAAGTCCCAGCCCTTCCTTCCTGCCTCCCCAGTCCTCACCTCCTTCTTTCAACTACTACTTAACTACTTAACAGTCAGTTTCCCGTCAAGCCAAACATCCGCGGTGCCCATCATCAACGTGGCACCTGCCACACCCTTCGCGCCGTGAGGCAGCATTCCCAAGGGCGTGCCTGATGTGTGGACGGGGCCAGGGGGAGGCTTCATTTATGGGAGCAAAACACTGTGTTCAGGCCTCAGTAGGGCACAGTGAAGACCCACCCCTCCCCTTTCCCAGTCTTAGAGTTGGAAGGAAACTCAGAGATTGTCGTCCAACCCCATATTTTGCAGAAAAGATGAAGTGACATTTACAAAGTCACACAGCAGGCTAATGTGAACATCCTCACAGTTGAAGGTGGTCCTGGAGGCCGTGGGAGGACCGGGAGGAGTGGTTAGGGCAGGGCCTGGCTGCACCCATAGGCCAGAACAAGAGCCCCCCCTGTAGTGACTACCTTGGGGAAGGCCAGTGTGAAGGCCCCACCTTTCAACTCAGGGCCCAAAGCACCCTTTCCATGTACTGCCCTGCCCCCTCTGGTCACCTCTCGGCCCTGTCCCCTCTTACCTCTCCCCCTGCAAGGTCTCCAGGGCCTTGGGAGCCACGCTGAGTGTCTGGACTTCCAGGGTGCTGTTCCGGGACAGCCCTGCGGTCCCCCTCACCTTCACCGTCTTTGGCACATCCACCTCACCCTCCACTCGGGCGTCCAGCATATTCTTAAAGCCAAAGCTCCCAGTGTCTCTTGGATCTGCGGGAGGGAGATGGCAGGAGGAGCTGGGCTGAGGGGTATCGCTTCCCCCCGGCCTCCTCAGCTCCTAAAAAGGGCTTTGGCTTAGATGACACCCATTCGAGTCTGGGCAGAGGGGGCTTTGGGGTCCTCCTTGTGGGCCCCCATCCCTCAGCATCCCTCACACCCAGCCCCATGCCCGGGGCTGACCTGAAGGGGAGCTGCCAGGCTCCAGCACGTCCAGGAGGGTGTAGTCGGTGCGGACATAGCGGGCCCCCCAGAACAGCGTGCTCTTCCTCTTCCTCAGCACCAGGCAGAAGGGATGGAAGCGCTTAAAGTCAATGAGGCTGTCAAGCGGTGTCAGGTCCCCTCGAGGGTTTAGTTGCCTGGCCAAGGCCCGGGTGACATTTTCAAACATGGTCATCGTCTGTGTGGGGAGTGGGAAGACGGGAAAGAATCAAGGTGGCTGCCCAGGCGACCAGGACCCGGTGAGACCCCTGCAGGGAGGGCTCACTGGCTCTGGGGCAGGGACAGGTCTCAAGGTGCCTGGATCCCCCAGTGTCAGAGCTGGAAAGAACCAAAGGCGTCTTCATTTTATGATGAACAACCTGGTGCTCAAGAGCTGAAACGACTGCCGGAAGTCACACAGCTGGACAGAGACGCCAGCCCGCCCCTGTCTTTGTCGAGGGCTGTTTTCTCACTCCATACTCATTTTCTCCACAGACTTGGAGCCTGGCTGGGACATTTCATCAGCAGTGGAATTAAAGCTTCCCCTCACGCCAGAAAATAGCGACAGCCAGGACCTGGGGACACCAGGGAAGGGAAGCAGCCACCACGGGTGCCGAGGGCCTGGGATGCAGAGCTGTTCACCTGGACCGGTTGTCCTTTCTTCAGATAGGGGACACTTCCCTGCACCCTGTGCCACCTCCTGGCTCACAGGTGTGACGGACCCATCTCCCTCCAGGCAGTGGCCCTAGATCCAGGCATTCTGACAGTCTTCGCCTTCTCTCCCTCTGCTTGCAGTACCCCTTTCCCAATCTAAAGAACCCTTGCCCATCCTTTGAGACTCAATTCGGGTCACCTCCTTTTGACCTCTTCTGTCACTCCTTCAGGCAGCTGGTGACTCCACCTGTGTCCCCAAAGCACTTTGTGCATCCGCTTCTGAAACACCTGCACTTCATGTTGTTATGCTCTGTTCACCTGACTCTCTGGCCTCTTCGACGGAGACTTCCCAGAGGGCAGGAAATGGGTCTTAGTCACCTCCGCAGCATCAGCACCAAGCATCATGCCTGGCACACAGTTGGAACTCGGCAAATGTGTGTGGAAGGAATGTGGCCCTGGGAGACATAGGCTGGCTGGGGCGAGAGGGCACTGGAGAATGCGGGGCCCATGAGAGCCTGAGGTTCACCACCTTAGGTCCCTGTCTTTGAAGTTCAAGTCTAGGTGCTCTGGCTGGGCGGCCAACTGGCACACCCAGATTATCCCCGTGGGTGGAAGAGGACACACCAGCTGGCCTGGAAGAGCCTCACCTCCACTGTGGGTACCTCACAGCGGCAGGGAAGCAGGAGGCACAGGCATGGATGGGGCTGGGGCCCTTCTGCCAGCTCCGATGTGATTTTTTCACCCCCTATTCCTGGAAGTGCCAGGATGGGGCAGGACAACCTCCAGGGCCAGCTGGGTGCACCTGGGAAGGGCTCAGGCGACTTCAGTCTCCTTTTCTCCAGAGAGGCTCTCACAGGGCCACCTCTCCCTTCCCTCCCCAAGGCCTATTGGATACCTACCCCACTGGACTCCAAGGGAGCCCCATACCCTCCTGGTCCCACCCATCTCCCTATATCCCCCGAACACCCCCCAGCCTCCTCTGTTGTCGTCAAGTTCTTACCAGGGAGAGGGGCTGGGTCCTGTCCAGCAGTTGGGTCTGGGGTGAGGGCCCAGGGCTTGCTCGGTCTGTAGGTTGAGAGACTGACTGTCCCTTGCCAGGACTGGCTGCTTTATGTCTCTGTGGAGGCAGGGATGAAGGCTTCCAGGGACCCCGCCTGTCCCAGTGACCCCGCCTGCCCCAGTGACCCCACCCCCCTCCCGCTCCACTTCCAGGAGAACAGCATCAACCTGTTCCATGTGTGCCCTGGTCTCCTGAGGGCTGAGGGGGTGGATGGGGAGCTGCCAAGCAGGTGCCAGCGTGGGTGGGGGAGCCAGGGCCGAAAGAGAGGTGGCGACTGAAGGTTGGGTGTGGGTGGAGAGGAGAGGAAGGTGGGAACCTTCCAAGGGATGCAGAGAGAGGCAGTGGGAGCTGGTGTGTGTGCATGTGTGAGTGCGTGTATGTGTGCACATCTGTGTGATGAGGGAAGGCATCTCTGGTCTCTCATCTCATCATGGTCATCAGAAAGCACTTAGGTTCATGATGGGATCTGTGGGTATGATGTGGAGATAAGAAACGCTGTGTGTCCACAAGTTCCAGCAGAGAGCAGAGCAGCAGAAATGCCATCCTCCCTCTTTCTGCCTGTCAGCCTGCATATCACTACCTCACTCCATTTGTTCGAGCTGCATAGACATATCTCTGGTACCGCTAGAAGCATATGTCTGAGTAGGCAGAGATGGAGCTAGACCAAATGGTTTTCTGTTGTTTAGCGTTCAGCGTCTCTGCTCCTTGTGGAATAGCATACATACACACACACACACACACACACACACACACACATTTGTGTTGGCAGAGGCACAGCAGTATTAGGGGAAAATCTCAATAAACTTATTGTGGAGATTCAGATGTCTCAGCAGAGGTCACTCAGGCCTTGCTCTTATCTTAAGTCTCTGCCTAGAAGGAATCTTAAAGGGGATTTACACACACAGTCCTGTCTCTATAGGACAGATTAAGGGATTTACAAGAGAGGCTCTCAGTGGTGGGATACAGGCTATGTTTGCGTGTGTGTGACCTGGATACACCCGAGCCTTGCTCTCACTCTGAGGCTCTTCTCAGCATCACTCATCGGGAGAAAAAAAAAAAAAAAAAAAAAAAACGCCTCCTGGAACACCATGAAAAGTAGGGATCCTGGAACACCAGGAAGAGTAAATTTGATTTTTACTGGAGGCTTTCTTGAGGAAATGGGCGAAGGGGAAGATTAGACCATACCATACTCTGTAAAACTCCCTAAAAAGTCACTACTCCATTTCTGTCCCTAAAGTCTCATTCAATATGACAGATGCTCCCAAATATCTCTTCTTTAAGTCTTAAACCCAAATCAGGCTGGGCACGGGGGCTCACACCTGTAATCCCTGCCTTAGGATCCAGAGGCTCCTCCTCAGAGTCCTGGCTTATGTTCAGGGGACTCTGGGACAGAATTTAAGTTGCGCTGGAGGCTATTTAGGTTAGACTAACATGTAAGGACTTTTTAGATCAATTAAAAGCCCCTTAATGCTGAAGCGGGAGGCTGTGAGGGGCCTGGCGCTAGGCGGGCGGCAGGCTTTGCTCTCTACCTCCCTCTGGTGGTCGGTCAAGGTAGTGATGGGCGATAATCACCCCTGATCTGGGGATCAAGCTTGCGATTGGCGGGGGTCTTGCTAGGAGACGGGGATCAGGAGAGGGAATTGACTTAGAGGAGGAAGCCCCAGCCACCTGCTCTCTGGCAATCGTCCTGTCTCTCTGACCCACAGAGTGCACTGCAGACAGACACAGGCATTGGGACAGGGTGTTATTTCCTTACCCATTTTCCTTTTTATTACTGTTGATTTTCCCCTCTGGAAGGGGCCAAAGAGGAAGGAGTGAAGCGTAGGCTACGGGAGTCCAGGCAGGTGGAAGGCACTGACCCTCGCCAGAATGGGAAGAAGCTAGCAGTCTGGGAGTTACAAGAGTGAGTAGAAGGTTCAGGAACACACTTGTAGGATGTGAAGCCCACACATAGGGTGTGGGACGACTGGAGCATTTGGGGAAGTGAGTCCCACACAAACACATTCCCAGACCTTCTCTGAATGAAAGGAGGCAGAATTGTTAGGGGTGAAGACAGGCTGGGATGGGGGTATGACCACTATGACCACCCGGAGGAGGGGCAGGAAGAACGCTCCCCAGGGGCATTGGTTTTATATCTCACATGGTAGATTGGAAGTTTTGGGGTGCAAGATTGTGAGGCATACGTCCATAAATTCTCCTTTCTGAACAAAGTAAAACTCTCACACTCTTTTCTTATCCCCTAAAAAGCTTTGAGGTTTCTTCCCAAATTCCCAAATCAGCTTTGGAGTCCAAGACATCCCCGAACTCCTGGCTAAGCAGATAGAGGTGTTCAGCTTGAAGTGTGTCAAACTCAGCATCAAGCTTCACGATGTCAGCCCTCGCTGCCTCCAGCCCTCCACTGCCAATCCATCCCCCACCCATCAGGCTGGTTTGGGCAAGGAGGCCACCGCCAGTTCCCAGCACAAACTCAGATAAGCCTCCTCTGTCACCTGATCTTCTCAGGATCCCACCTCTTCCCGAGTCCCTGCTGATGCAGCAGGACCAGGTGTTGGAGCTCTCGTCCACCTGGTGGCTGAGGGGAGAGGAGCTCTCCTCCTCAGCTGTGATTGCCGGGCACTCCTGATGGGACAGAGCTCCCAGGTCCTTGTTAAAGAGACTAGGTCCTTTGACCACAGAGGAGGTCTACAGAATAAAAAAAGAAAGAAAGAAAGAAAGATTTTAAAAAAAGAGAGAGAGAGAGAGAGAGAGACTGGGTCCCAGATGGAGCGTTCGAAGCTAAGGAAAGCTTAGAGCCAAAGCTTCTATTTTCACCAGATCCCCGGCCCATCCCTAAGTCCCGCTCTGCTTTCCCTGTTTTCCCTTTCTCTGGTTTTTTAAACAAGAAACCCTGCATTTCCGTTTGGCACTGGAACCCATGTGGTAGGTCCTGCTTGGTATCACTGGACCTTACCTAGTAGACCCTGACCTTCAGGGACGGCCCACACCCTCCCTCCTGACCCCTCACTACACAGAGCCCCAGCAGGTAGAGGATGCTCCCAGCCAGCGTGGAGTTGAGTTTGCTAGAAGTCTCCTGCAGACTCTGTTCCCGCCCCCGCTCCCATCCCCCTACCTAGAACTACTGGTTCCTTAAGATCCAGGGCCGGATCCACCTGGAGATGGGAAGTGAGGAGCTATCTAGATATTCCTGAAGTTAGAGAAAGAACTTCCTGAAGGAGGGGAAGGTCTCCCTGCAGAGAGTGGCCATTCCCTCAGGGCAAGGGCCTAGCCTCTCCTTTAGCCGGAAGAACCCTCCTCAGGTGGGAAGCTCCCAGGAGAGGGAGGCGCCTCAAGTCCCATCTAGCCCACCTCCGGCCCTACCTGTCTGTAGCCCCGCCCCCAGCCGCCTTAAGCCCCGCCTCTCGACCTGCAGTCCTGACGTCACCACCCAGCTCCGACCCCAACACCATGCCCTGCCCCGCGGCCCGCAACCCTGCCCACTCCGCCACAGCCCCGCCCCCTCCGCCCGGGCCCCGCCCCCTCCGCCCGGGCCCCGCCCCCGGCCGCACAGCCCCGCCCTCACCGTGCCTTTGAGTCCAGCAGACCTGCGCCCCGACCACCTGCGCCCCGACCACCTGCGCTGGTCACTCGCTCGCTCCGCAGGCGGCCCGCTGCCAGAGTCAGGCCCTTCAGCACACAGCTCATCCTCCACCTCAGCCTGCAGCGCCCGAAACCCCATGTGCTCCCTTGGGGCTGTCTCAGGCCCGAACTGAGCTTTGGGTACAGGACAGTGGTGACTGGACCCCACTACTCTCCACCCGCCTCAAAAGGACTTCACTCAGCGGGGTCCCCACTCCCAGGCACAGAGGTCCTTTTCTGGGGTGTGGCGGCCTGCTCCCTCCCTCAGACTCTCCTGGCCAGGGAAAGATGATCAGGGCAGGGTCTGGGGTGGGTGTGTGGGGACTCAACTCTTTTTTTTTTTTTTTTTTTTTTGAGACAGAGTCTCGCTCTGTTGCCCGGGCTAGAGTGCTGTGGCATCAGCCTAGCTCACAGCAACCTCAAACTCCTGGGCTCAAGCCATCCTCCTGCCTCAGCCTCCCCAGTAGCTGGGACCACAGGCATGCACCACCATGCCCAGCTAATTTTTTCTATATATTTTTAGTTGTCCAGATAATTTCTTTCTATTTTTAGTAGAGACAGGATCTCACTCTTGCTCAGGCTGGTCTCGAACTCCTGAGCTCAAACGATCCACCCGCCTCGCCCTCTCAGAGTGCTAGGATTACAGGCGTGAGCCACTGCGCTGGGCAGGAAATTCTTTCTCACGTGCATCACCTGCTCCCTCCTTCTGAGAATGGACACTCCAAGATCTGACCTTTTCTGCAGGTAACCCAACATCAATGGGATTAATATCATGCATCTTGCCAATGCTCGTGAACTCCTGTGAGGCAAGGAGAGTCAGTTTTCCACACGGGACCACGTAAGAGACACTAGAATGCCCTACTGCCTGGCGTGTAGTAGGAACTCAAGAGATGTTTGTCGGATGAATGGGTGACTTGTGGTGACACCCACTTGGCAGCTTGGGGCCCTTGCTTGGCTTTGCCTTTGCAAACTTTCCTGGTTTGGAACAGGGTTCTTTCCTGGCGGAAGAGGATGCTAATGGCTGAGTCTCAGAGGAATGTGGTGAAACCGTTTCTATTAGTTTGAACGCCCCTGTCTATGGGGAGGCGCAGTCCCTCTCTTGGGAATGAGCCTCCTGGGTTGCCTTTGGCTCTGACGTAGACGTGCTTCACTCCTGGGAGAGCTCAGCCTGCGTGTTGTGCTTGAAATGTCTGCCCAAGACAGGAAGGGTGGGGCCTCCCTGCCTCCCTCAGTGCGGTGTACTCAGCCTGCTCTCTACCCGTCTCCCTGTGTAGACAGTGAGGCTTTATCAGTGCTTACGTCTTGTGTCTGGGGTATGTCTTGGTCTCATCAGGTTCAGAACTCCCCCCAAAGAAAGAACCCTATTTCATCTATTAGTCTGGAGGTCTCCTGAGCGTTAGGTTCCTCTGGCTCCCCCTCAGCCTGGGGGCTCCCTCAGGGTACTGTCTGCTTTCTCTGCCGCTCAAGGCCTCGGCTCCATGGGGCAGGGAGAAGCTGGTGGAGGATTTCAGGCCGCCCAGATTCTTGCCTCAGAGCTGGACCGGCAGTTGACAGGGCTCTCGTGATACTCAGCAGCTACGTTCTGGGCACCAGCACATCCCGGTGGGAGAGGTTTGGGCTTGATGCAGTGACAAGAGTGTAGCCTTTCTCTTCCTTGGTACCAGGCAGAGGGGCCAGGAGCAGACAGCATCACTGAGGCCATCCAGCTGCCTCAGCAGGGCCCATCTGATGGTCCCTGGGCCCTGGCAGAGATGAAGATGGGGGTGAAGCCAGTTATGCCCTCTCCTGCCTGCCCAGTGGACAAGCACAAGCCAGAGGCCGGGGTGCTGAGGGCAGGGCCAGGGGTTCAGAGACTGACGCCCCAGGCAGGAGTCTCTCCGAGTGGGTGGAGGCACAGCCCTGCCAGGCTCCTGAGATGGGCTGAGCTGAAGCCACAACCTTTGACAGTCTCCTCCCTCCAAGTTTTGACTCAGGGACACCAACTGGGTAGGGTGGAGAGGTCTCCCTGGGGAGGGGAGCCAATGAAGCATCTCCCCCACAACCTCCTCAACCCCCCATCTTCTGTCTCACTTGTCCTCCCTCTGCCTTCCCCCTGCCCTGGCTTGGAGAGGGAAAGGAGTCCCCGCTAGAGGGAGGCCATGGGGGGAAGTGGTGGAACGTTTATTATCCAGGGCCCTGACTCCTGATCTGAGCTACAGGCAAAACTCTCTCCTTGGATCCTTTCCTGCCCCATCTGAGAATTGGGATTGGGTATCAGGACTGGGGGAGCTGGCTCTCTGCAGGCCTTAAAGGTGCAGTCTCTGTGGCTCAGGACGTCAGAAAGTTGAATGAGGCTCCAGCAATGGAGCCAATGATGGAGAAAGAGGGCCCTGCCGTTCCCCAGCCTCCCACCCCCACAGGTCTGCACGATCTGTTTCCCAGAACCCAGTGAGGTGTGTCCCAATCTGATTCCAGTAGGGGTGGGTGGCAGAGTGGGACAGACTTTGAGAGTGACAGGGGAGGGACTGAGGGTGGGTTTCATAGGGATGGGGCCAGGATCCCAAGGCCCAGGACAGGGTGTGGCCGGGATGAACAGTCAAAGCTACAGCACAAAACTTCCCATACCCTAGGTCCGAAAGAACTGAGCAGACCTGGAGGTAGGGAGGCCCAGGTCACCTGAGAAAGATGATGGAGTGTTCCCAGGATTTTCTGAGATGAGTCAAGGGGCTTCCTGGATGATATCAGGGAGCTAAGACTTGGAGTGACGGACAGAGGAGGGGTAGAAGTGGGGGACCTAGAAGGAGACAGGGAAGTCAGGACGAGGCAGAGGGACCAGGGGAGGCAGTGGGTTCCTCTTTGCCACTCCTTGAGTGACTGGCGACCCATTCTGCCCCTGTCTCTGTTTAAACAGGGTGGAACCTGGCTCAGTGGTTTTCATTCATGCTCCCCTGAGCTTCCCAAGAGCAGCTCTCTTCCATGAAGGCCACGTGGGTGGGTCGTCCTGAATGGAGGCAGGAGACAGGGTGTGTTAACTCCTTTGGGTTCCTTGAGAAGCCTGTTTGGTCATAGGTCATAGGACTATATCATCTGGCCCCCTCCTTCAGCCACCTTGGTCTCCCCCTCCCTAGTTAACTTCGCAGGCATCTGGTTTCTCCCTATACCCTGCTCCGACTCCCACTGGGAGAAAAGACAGATCACCAAGAGGGTCACAGCCTCTCTGTCCCCTTCCTGGGCCCCAGAGAGCCTGGCTGGGCCAACAGGTTGCAAACTGCTGAAGGATGACCAATGCCTGGACCCTGCCCTCTCTCCCTCCTCCCTGTTTGTCCTCCCTCGAGGCTTCCTCTCATCCTCCATCCTTCCAGTTCCATCATCATTAATTCATAGGCCCTGGCTTCCCAGCAGAGGGACTCTGGTGTCAGGAGCTGGGGGCAGGAAGCTTATATTTGTCCCAGTGGGAGCACCCCCCACAAAAGGGGTGGTGGAGGCTGTGGAGGAGAGCCTGGTGCCTCCCGTCATCCTCAACACCAGGCCACACATGCTCAGTAAATGAGAAATAAGAGATCAGGGGCATTCATAAAAGTGACTTTATTGAGTTGTGCAGTGATGCTCTGGGGTCTTCCCCCTGCCCACAGCTCTCCAGTCACCTGTCCCCAGCTCAGTCATGGAGGAGAACACCTCTATCCCAGGAGAAGGAGCTCTGGAAACACGTTGGGGCATAAAGGAGAGGGCAGAGAGATGGGGAGTCTCTGGAAAAGGAAGCAGGGGACTCTGAGCCGAGGGGGTCCCCAACAGAGGGCCCAGGAAGAGGAGCCTGGGGACATGAGAGGCAAGAATTGAGGGGGAGCTTCTTGGAGGCAGAAGGAGAAGGGAAGAGGAGCCCATGGATCCTTGTAAACCTGGCTGCACCCCGACTTTCTGCCCTCACCTCAAGCTTGGTCCCTTCATCCCCTCGCCCTTCCTTGCACCCTTTCTTCCAGCCTTGGGGTCGGCCTTGCTGCTGCCCTGATACTCCACGTTGTTTTGCATCGTTCTTGCCTTGTCCCTGACCTTTCGTGTAGGGTCCCTCCCTCTCTTCTGCCCAGGGAGTCAGTTCACACGTCTCTGCGGTGAAGCCTTTGAGATGGCCCTTGGCCAGGGGCACATGTGCCCTCCCCGGTGCTCCCTCAGCTGCGCCACCTGCTGTCGTTCTCTGTTCCGTCACCACACCCTGCACGCCCCCCGCCCCCCACGCGCCCATGACTATGGACTCCAGAGCTTTGGGTTTTCTGAGTCTAGCACAATCCAGGCACAGAAAAGGCACCAGAAACTACAGGTACCAAAGATGGTGTTGGTTGAGAGAGAGACAGAGAGAGCAGGTATTCAGGGGAGACAGGGAGGGTGGGATGGGGCTGCAGAGGGGGCAGGGGGAGGGGGCAGAGGAAAGGAGCGGCATGGGGTAGGAGGGTGGGGCGCACCCCACATCAGACCACCGTGCTCAGGGTGGAGGACACCTCTACTGTGCTGAGGGTGGCGCGCACGGGCAGCACGGGGGCCTGCTTGAGGGAGCGCCGGGTCTCATCCCGGTTCTGCCACACGTAGTGAACCAGATAAGCCACCACTAGCGTCAGCCAGCCCCCCATGGTGACCAGCAGGGCCACGTCTGTGCCCCTCCGGGCCCCACCCCACCCCACCCCACACAGCTCTTCCTCCCGGGCCAGCAGCAGGAACTCCTGCCCCACGAGGTCTGGGCGTGCTCCTGGGCCACACACGATGCCTGTCCCGGTGCCCGGCGCCAGCCTCACCTGCCTGAGCACCTCCTGGAGGGCACAGTCGCAGTGCCACGGGTTGGCAGACAGGTTCACTTGGATCTGCAGCCCCACGAAGGCCTCCACGGGCACTGAGGCCAGCTGGTTGGCAGAGAGGTCGAGGTGGCGCAGAGTGCCCGCCAGGCCCTGGAAAGCAGCCCCCGAGAGGTGGGCAAGGGCGTTATGGGACAGATCCAGCTCCTCCAGGACAGGCAGGTGCTGGAAGGCACCAGCTGGCACCGATGCCAGCTGGTTGGCATCCAGGTAGAGCTTGCGGGTGTCGTTGGGGATGCCGGTGGGCACGGCGCTCAGGCCCGCCTGGCTGCAGCGGAAAGTCCGCTCACCGGCTTCCTCTGCCACGTAGCAGCCCCGGGGAGGCACCCGCGGGCTGGGCACGGTACCACCTGTGCCTATCACCAGCAGGAGGGACAGGAGGTGACTGGCTGGTGGGAGCATGGCCACAGATTGGCATAGTCCTGGAGTGGAGTAGGATCTGGGGAAGAAAAGACCACATAGAGGAAGAGTGAGTGAAGAGAATTCCACCCTTCTGCCAGCTCTCTCTGTCCAAGGTCCCTCTTTTGGGGGTTCTCTCAGATCTGGGTGACTTTCTTACTTCCTCCTTGGGGATCTCTTTTGATCTAGGGCTCCTCAATAGGGCCCTTTGGGAAAAGAATTCCGTGGGCCTGAGGCTCATAGGGTTTATTGATTCCAGAAGGCTGATTTCTGAGGGTTCTTGGTCCAAGGCCCTGTTGGTCATTCTGGGTCTGGGGGGTTTCTAAATTGCTGCCTCTGCCCACATATTGATTTCTCTTGTTGGGGTAAAGTCTTTCCCCTAGCTACTTGGCTGGCTGCCAGGTGGGCCAGGGAGGCACCCGCCAGTCTGGCTGGCACTAGTGTGCTGGAGAGAAGGGGGACAGATCCGGGATAGGATTTCAGGGAGTCCAGCTAGGCTAGATGACTAGGTGAGATGTGCTTCTGGCACTGCCTTCTAAGCCCATCAGCCCCTTTTCTGGGAGCACCCACCCCTCTGCCTGCCCCAGTTCCGTCCCCTCTGCCCTGCTTGCCCTCCCTCTTCCTCTCCCTCTTCCTCCCAGCCTCTCACCCCTGTTGGTGGCAGAGCCTTCTCCTGGCTGCTGCCCTCTCCCCGGAAGTAGCCTCCCTGCTGCTCAGCTCTGGAGACCCGCTTCCTCCTCCAGAAGCCCTGTTTGCTGTAGCTGCAGGAAGTTAGGGGCTGGGGCCCAAGAGTGTTGGGTTTCCTGGCATGTGACTCTGGGCCCAGGTGTCGGATACCTGAGCCACGGCTTGGCCAGGCGATGCCAAGAGGAGGCAGATCCTGGACCCTGATGAACTCTGCCATCAGAGGACACCAGGCCCCATTTCCATTCCCTGCCCCGGGCTCCCCTCTCAAGGCCTTGACGTTGTCACCTTCCATCACCCCTCTTCCAGCTGGGGCTGGGACTCTGCCTTCCAGAACCTTCCTCTTTGCCCAGAGCCTGACTGGGCAGAAGGATCCCCAGGTGGCAGGCCTGGGGGACAGAACTGGGTGGGCCCTGTCGTACATCCATTGCCTCCAGCAACCTGTATCCCCACCTCCCTCCCTCCCCCTACTCTCCTCTGCCCTCCTGCCATGTCCTGTGGCACCTTCTTCCCTGGTGAGCCAACTTCCCTCAGCCATTTCCTTGGAAAACGCCTCTCTGAGGACCTCATCTCCTGGCTCCCACCATGCCCAACCCTCCTGCCTGCTGGGGGACGCTGTGGCTCCATTTCAGTTTTCTCCCTTGCTGGGTTGTGGCCCCTCTAGGAGTTGGAAGGGGTTCTTTGAAGCGCCTCAAGTCTGATAGGGTCGCCTATGAGTTTTCCTGCTGATTCTGTGTTCTGGGTTGGAACTGGCTCCAGTTTTCTCAATTTGCTAAAGTCCTTGGCTCCCAAGTTGGCACTTTGAACTCCCCTTCATGCCGGAACCAAAGAGGGCTTGGACCTGCCCAGGGCCTCCAGATCCCACCCATCTTCACAGCCCACGCCACCTCTCCTAATTTCACTGGGTGGTGGGAAGGAAGGATTTGAAGCCAGAAGATGAGATTTGTCTTTGACTTTGGGTGTGTCACCTCACCCACTGGTCCCTGGTGTCTTAGCAAGTGAGAACACTGCTGCATGCTTGAGAGGACATGAAGGTGCTTTGTGAAGTGCTGTGCAAATGCTAGTTTTTATGCTACTGTCTTCCAGAACACACTGCGGAACTTCCTCTGTGATTTCAGTAGCCAGGCCAGGCTTTTCCTCTCCACCTCCTCTCCTGTGCTCTGCAGGGGCAGAGGTGACAAGGGATCATGGATGCAAATATCCATGTGGATCCATGTAATTCCCCCCACAACTCCGCTTTTATTTTTGAGACAAGTTCTCACTCTGTCCCGCAGGCTGGAGTGCAGTGGCCTGATTACAGCTCATTGCAACCTCGAATTCTTGGGCTCCTCAGCCTTCAGAGTAGCTGGAACTACAGGTGCACACCACCCTGCCTGGCTAATTTTTAAATTTTTTTTTTTTTTTTTGAGACAGAGTCTCATTCTGTTGCCCGGGCTAGAGGAGTGCAGTGGCATCAGCCTAGCTCACAGCAACCTCAAACTCCTGGGCTCAAGCGATCCTTCTGCCTCAGCCTCCCAAGTAGCTGGGACTACAGGCATGTGCCACCATGCCCGGCTAGTTTTTTCTATATATTTTTAGTTGTCCAACTAATTTCTTTCTATTTTTTCAGTAGAGACGGGGTCTCGTTCTTGCTCAGGCTGGTCTCAAACTCCTGACTTCGAGCGATCCTCTCACCTCGGCCTCCCAGAGTGCTAGGATTACAGGCGTGAGCCACCATGCCCGGCCTAATTTTTAAATGTTTTTTGAAGAGATAGGGTCTCACTATGTTGCCCAGACTGCCCTTAATCTCCTGGCCTGAAGCAATCCTCCCACCTCAGCCTCCCAAAATGCTGGGATTATAGATATGAGCCAATGTACCCAGCCTGATCCATCTAATTCCTTAGCTCATGGTGGCTTATCCTCTGTAATTCCCTTGACCTTGAGGTCCAACCACATCTGCTGCCTTGGCCATCCCATGGCCTAACCTCCTGCGGAACCATCCTACCCACACCATCTCCTGGTGCTGGGGTTTAGAGCCTCAATGATTGATAGATGGTCCCCTCCAGTTTAACCCTCTTAACTTGTAGATAGGTAAACTGAGGCCCAGAATGTGACCAGAGTTACACAGTGGGCCAGTGGCCCTACTAAGATCAGAACCCAGTTTCCTGACTCCTGTCCAACCACTCCCTTCTGCCTGCTGGCACCTGTCCTACCTGCACGCCACACTTGCCAGTGCCCGAATCCTTGCCTTGTGAGCCCTGACGATGCTCACAGCACTGTACGGAACCCGGGAGCCCTCCTGCTGGGCCAGAAAGGTGCAAGAGAACAGGAGAGCGGGTGTCACAACGACTAGAGAGGAGAGACTTGCACAAAGGAGGATGAGGTCATATGCCGTGGAGACCTTTCTGAGAAGGAAAACCGTGCTGCATTTTACAAGAGACTGTGGGTGACCAGCACTGGACACATAACTGTACAGCCCAGCACAAAATGAAAATGTGGGCCGGGCGCGGTGGCTCACGCCTGTAATCCTAGCACTCTGGGAGGCCGAGGTGGGCGGATCGTTTGAGCTCAGGAGTTCGAGACCAGCCTGAGCAAGAGCGAGACCCTGTCTCTACTAAAAATAGAAAGAAATTATCTGGCCAACTAAAATATATATAGAAAAAATTAGCCGGGCATGGTGGTGCATGCCTGTAGTCCCAGCTACTCGGGAGGCTGAGGCAGTAGGATCGCTTACGCCCAGGAGTTTGAGGTTGCTGTAAACTAGGCTGACGCCACGGCACCCACTCTAGCCTAGGCAACAAAGCGAGACTCTGTCTCAAAAAAAAAAAAAAAAAAAAAGAAAAAGAAAATACGGGGCTCCTTGTTCAAAAACTGTTAAGAATTGCAAGAGGATGACAGCAGAGTATAAAAACAAGTACACGGCCCTTCCGAGCACAGGGCAAGAAGTCTCTGCAATGACACTGGCCACATGGCCATGAGGCTGGCCCTGTAGGTTACTTTTTTTTTCTTTTTAGTGGGGAGTGGGTGGGGGAGCAGTGGCACCGTGGGAGGGGCGGCCTGGCCCTCTCCCCAGTAGGTTACCTTTGAACAAGCGGTTTCAGAAGTGAGATGGGGCCAGGACCAGACACCAGATGATACCATCTCTGAGGATGTACTCACCACTGCCTCGTTCCTGTGATGTCAGCACGGGCATTTCATAGACTCGTGTTTGTCCAAGGAATGGGGTAAGATGAAATTTTCTACACGTGGGCAGGAGAAGCAAATATTTTCTGTGTGTTGCTGGTTAGTTGGGCCAGGCGCTTTGCCACTGGAGACTTGGGTGTCCCTCTCGGGATAGTGGCCGAATGTGGGATAGAAAACTCGTGGCACCTTCCCCTCCCCCTGCTCTCCTCTCCCTCCGGGCAGGAGGTTTAGCTAAGGGAGAAGAGTTAAGCCTGACTCTTGAAGAAGCGTTACCGCCTCACATGAGGGCGGCTTCCAGGAAAGAGTGGGACCGGGCTGTGCGGCACGGCTGCTGCGGGAGCGGCAGGCAGTCTGTGCACGTGTGTGAGCCAGCAGGGGGCTGTGCACGTGGTTAATCAAGGGAGTCTTATTAAATGCAAGACTCAGCAAAGAAGGGAGATCTGAGGGAGGCAGGAGCCACGGTTAGGACACTGCACACTGCAGGCTGGGGAGTGACAGGCTTGGAGCAGAAATTCTTCTGTGCCATTCGATCACTGGCTCCTTTATCAGTGAGGGTTTCCTGTGAGCCCTGTGTTCCAAGTTCTGTGCTAGTCAAAGGGGCTACAGATGCTGTTCTTAAGGTGGCGGGTCTGCAGCAGGGGTTCTCAAAACTCAGCCTGCAGGTTAGACTCATCTGGGGAGCTTTTATGAATTAGTTATGCCGGGGCTTCATCTGGGCCAATTAAATTGAAATCTCTATGCAAGGGGTCTGGGCACTGGTGTCTTTCAGAAGCTCCCCAGGTGTTTCTAATGTGCAGCCTAAGTTGAGAACTGTCCGTCTGGAGGGAGACAAAGACATGTTGACACACGTCTCCACAATGCATTAATGTGGTGTCTGCCCTACCTGGCGTGTGTACCAGGAGCTTTGAAGCACAGAGGGAGAGTGAGTAACATGGCAGAACCTGCTGGTTGCCTACTCGGTAGCCGTTCTGGACCTCCTTCTGATAACACACACGGATCTGGGAGTAGCAATGTACTTGATGATTGAACCTGATTGGCCTTCTCAGCCCATCAGAAATCCTGTTGCCCACCGTTCCAACCCTCTTTGCAGCTCAGGGTGGCCCAGTTCTGGTCAATGACATCTAAGTGGATGTTTGTGGAAGGGGTTTCTGGGACAGTTTTTGATTTGCTCATTGATGGGGCTGGGCCCTGCTCTTCCCCCTACCTCTTTCTCCCTGCTTTGAACACGAAAGGGCCGACTGTATCCATCTTGTGACCATGAGGCTAAAAAGCAGAAAGGAAAAGTGAAGAGACGTTGGCCTGGAGGTCACTGAGCCACTCAACCAACACCAGCAACCTCCTACCTCTAGATTCATTATGTGAGATAGATAAACCCCGATTTCAGTGCTTCTCCACCTGGTTTCACATTAGGATGTAGGCAGCTTTGAAAACTACTGATGCGTGGGTCCCCTCACAGAGATTCTGACTGAGCTGATCTGGGATGTGTCCAGTGATGGGAATTTTAAAAAGCTTCTTAGGTGAGTCTACTGGCAACCTAGGATAAGAAGAATCATTACTCTATTTGGGCTTTCTGGTGCTTTCAAGTTGCGAGCATTCTTAACTGGTACACTAACTTTTCAGGGTTTCAGGGAAGGCTTCAGCGAGGGGTGACATTTGAGCTGGGCCTTCCAGGCAGGGTGCAGGTGGAGAAGCAGAGTGTGTGCAAGAGCAAGGAAGCCTGAAACAGCTCGGCTTCTAGACCATGAAGTGGATGGAGGGGATGTCGGCAAAGGCTAGAACCAAAGAAGTGCAAGGGGACCAGGTCTTGTGGGCCTGCTTACCGCGTTAGAATTGGGACTTGATTCAGTGCCTGAGCAATGGAAGGGTTTGAAAATTAGATTTGATATTTGGATCGCTCTGTTGGTTGTGTGGAGGATGTATTGGTGGAAGGAAAATCAGTTATGGTGACAGTCCAGGTGTGACATGATAAGGGCCTTAGTGGATGCCGTGCATGGGACTAGAGGAGCCAGGGCTGGGGAGGCCATACTTTGCTGTGGCCTGTGAAGTGCGTGGGAAAACCCTTGGGCCAGGCCTGACACCATCAGACATTTGTGCCACCGGGCACATCTTTCCCTAATTCCCTTGGGCCTTCAGTCCTCTGGAACTCACAGTCCCTGAGATCCCTTCTAGCCTGATCCCAAGGTGTTTACGATGGTGGGGCGGGGGAGAGGCTTAGCATGGCAGGGCCCTGGCTCCCAAGTTCAGGGCCCAGGACGTGAGCCTCCAGACCCCCACCCTTGGCAGGCTGAGTCACAGCTCTTCCGTCCACGGGTGTTAACGCCATATCCCAAAGATGTGACCTCAGGGGAAAGAAGTTCAGCAGGCCCCCAGGCCCTTCCCTCCCTGTTGTTGGAGACCCCCAGGGCCAGTCTGGGTGGGGGGATAACTGAAAGGAAAGGAGGGGGGCTGTTTTATCTGTCACGTCAGCCAGACACCCATCTAATGCCAGGATACTGGGCAGTTTCGGGAGGAGGGAAGCAAAGTCCTCTGCTATTCTTGTTCCTTGTGGAAAAGGGCAAAGGGTGTATGCACCTCACGCTCCTATCCTTGGATGTACTCTCTCATTCGTAACTCACATCTCAGCACCTACTGTGTACCACAGCCTCTTAGGCATTGGGATGCATAGAGAATTAAATATCTCAGGCTGGGCACAGTGGCTCACACCTGTAATCCCAGCACTTTGGGAGGCCAAGGTGGGAGGATGGCTTGAACCCAGGAGTTACGAGTTTGCAGTGAGCTATGATCACTCAGCCTGGGCGACAGGGCGAGACCCTATCTTGTAAATAAATAAATAAATAAATAAATCTCCCGGACAATGGGGGAGGACGGGTGAGTGCACACATTCAGCCACCTGATCGCCTAGGGTTGGGGTGGAGCTGAGGTGTTTGCAAGGGTCAGAGGAGCCTGGAGGATGAAGCAGTGGACTGTGCCTGGACATTGGGGAAGGCTTCACAGAGAAGGGAACAGGTGAGCTAGGCCTTAAGGAAGAACAGGAGTCTACCAGATGTGAGAGAGTAGGATGAAAAGCATCATAGGCTGAGACAAGCACAAGAGAGAGCACGGCGTGTTCTGAGAATGGCGAGTAGATCGGTGTGGTTGTGGTCTGGGATATGTGGTTCAGGTACATACTTCAGCTAACATTCATTGAGAATCTGCTCTGTGTAGGAATTGCAAATGTGAACAAGACATGGAACAAGCCAAGCAGCTTAACAGGAGAAGTGGATCCGTAAGAGTCACACATAAAGCCCTTTGCCCAGTGCCTGGAACACAGCAAACACTTAATAATCTTTGCTGTGCTGCTCCTAAAGGAGGAGCTGGCCTTAGCCGGGAATTATCTGGGGGCAGTGGCCACCCAGAATGTCTAGATAGGTGAGGCTAGAAAGAGAAACTCAACTGGAAGGAAGCCAGGGGGTCTTGTCTTGAAGTTGCTGTTCTTACATCCATTGCCCTTTTGATCTGTAATATTTTCAGCTTTCTAAACTGCTTTTATTCATTGGGAGAGAATGTCAATTGTCCATATCAAGGAATATGCAGATTGAGGGGTTCCTAAAGTAGCAGCCTGCCCTGGGTTGCCAGAGGAAGGGAGGTTCTGGTTCCCAGGCGTGGGCTCCTGGCTGGCTCAGCCCTTTCTCTCTGCAGCCCAAAATAGCCAACCATGGGACTGGGAGAGGGAGGCGGACGGAGTGCCCACTGGCGATGCTGCCAGACACAACACCCTTTCCTGTCCTCCCACCCGCTCCTAGTTCTCAGAAGGTTCACTCAGTGCTCCTTTGTCTGCTTAACATCCGCCCTCCCATCCTCTGTCCCCTCCCCACCACGTGCCTGGGGTGTCCCCACCCAAACAAAAACAAAAACCAACTGTCAATGAAATAAGCAGCTCTTTCCTTCCTTGCACTTGCTTTGAGTGTGACTCAACACGCAGGAAGCAGAGTGGGGGGATGAGGGAGGGAGCAGGGAATAGTAGGGGTGGAGGGTGGCATTCTCTCCCCCAGGCGTCTGTCTAGGCAAGGGGCTTGCCCCTCCTCCTTCTCCACACTGCTCTCACCCTGGGAACGTGTTCCCTGTTTATCACCCTGCCCGCGTTTGCTATCTCAGCCAAGCAGAGGCCCCACCACACGGAAACACCCCAAGGCTGGGGAATGTGTCTATCTCAGCAGACTAAGGAGCTCCCAGAGGGCAGGGAGAGGCTATAACAGAGGCTCATTTTGTTTTGAAAACACATTCATAAACATTTGATTTCATTTTTTTTCAGCGATGCCATCCTTCGAAATAGAAAACATTTAAAAGTATTAAATAATATCACATTACACAAAGTTTGAAATTAAAGAATGAAAATGATCACCCTGAATCCCTCCAACCTGATACAAAGTCTGTTTTTATTTTATTGAATCTCCATAGCCTGGTAGATGCTCAAATATCATTCAAACAAAGAATGAATGAATAAAAGGCAACACACACGGAGCACTTAACTATGCGCCAGGAATTGTCTCAAGTGTTTCACATTTATTGACCCATTTATTCTTCACAACGTGGGGTGGGTATTATTATGCTCATCACCATCTCCATTTAGAAATCAGGTAACTGAAGCACAGAGAGGTTCAGTGATTTGTCTAAGGTCACACAGCTGGTAATGAGAGGAGCTGGGAGTTGAACCCTGGCAATTTGGTGCCACCAACTTCCCAGTGATGCTCTATTTTTGCTTATCTTAATCGTTAATGGATGTACAGGTTTAGAAAAACTTTTTATTATGAAAAATTTCAAACATAAAAAAGTAGAGAAAATAATAGAAGGAACTTCATGTCCTCATTACCCAGCTTTAATAATTATCACCTCATGACCCATCTTATTTTTATAATTTCCCCATGTCCCCAGCCCAGAATATTTGAAGCAAATCCAGTCATTGTATCATTTCATCCACAATTTTTTTTTTTTTTTTTTGAGACAGAGTCTCGCTCTGTTGCCTGGGCTAGAGTGCCGTGGTGTCAGCCTAGCTCACAGCAACCTCAAACTCCTGGGCTCAAGCAATCCTCCTGTCTCAGTCTCCCGGGCAGCTGGGACTACAGGTGTGCACCACCACACTCAGCTAATTTTTCTATTTTTAGTAGACATGGTGTCTCACTCTTGTTCAGACTGGTTTTGAACTCCTGAGCTCAAAGGATCCTCCTGCCTCAGCCTCCCAGAGTGCTAGGATTACAGGCGTGAGCCACCTTGCCTGGCTCTCACAAATATTTTAGCATATATCTCTAAAAGGAAGGTTTTTTAATTAACAAAATCCAACCTTACCACAATACCATATCATGCCTTAAAATTTATAATTCCTTAATATCATCAAATACCTGGGCAGTATTCAAATTTTCCAAGCAATTTAATAAAATCTTTTTTTTTTCTTTTAAAGTAGGTTTGCTTGAATCAGGATCCAAATAAGGCTTTTGGTTGCTATATCGCTTAATATATTTTAATTTAAAAGTCTCTTTTTTTCCCCTACAAATTTTATTTGTTAAGGGAATTTGGTGTTTGTCCTAGTTTCCCTCATTCTAGATTTTGCTGACTGCCTCCCTGGGGAATGCTTATGCTCTTTTTTATCCTCCTCTTTTCATATAACTTTGCAAACCTTTCCCCTACTGCCACATAGTTTTTGCAACCATATACTAAATGGCTTTGTACTATTCCATCCAGTGGATATACCAGAATTTTTTTTCTTGGGCATTGAGGTTGCTTTCGGTTTTCCACTACTATAAATATTGCTGGAATGAATATCCTCGAATGTGGCGGCTTTTCCTGTACACGGGATGACTTCCTTAGAATGTGCTACCAGAAGTGTAATCATGGCTCTGAGGCATGAACAATTTTTCAGCTTCTTGGCACTTGGTGCCAATTGTTTGTCCAAGGGGTTGTGTGTCATCCAGCACCATATAACAGTGCTGTCACTCATTCTGAACAGCGCTCAGGCCTACTCACCGCTGGAGGATGTCTGGTGAAGACATGGTAATTATGAGGGCAAAGAGTTAGAGAAGGAGAAAGATGATGACAGGGACAGGCTAAATAAAGCAAAATGTGATCGGCAATTTACACAAACCTAGAGTGAGTCAGAACTCTGTTCATTCCCATTGTGAACCTGGATAACAGGAGTTATTAATAGGATGTGACACGTCCAGTAATCTTTCTGTTAGACTCTGTGTTAGTCAGAACCTTATTTGAGACGTGGATCCAGTCTGGGTCACCGAACTTTGTAGAGATAGGAGGAAACTGGCAACGACACAGACAGCTCGATCAACTTGATGGAGACTGGAAGAATCCCAGAGAAAAATTAAAGGCAAGTAGTCTGACTTTGGAAAAAATAGAGACATCTTTCTTGCCTCAATGCTGGGGAGGTTTCTGTGAAAAGGACAACACTCAGTTGGTTGCTTATGTCTGCAGAAGTTTATCTAGAAGGAAAGGGACCTCCACGAACCAGGAGAAACTTCTATAGGGCACAAGGTAGAACTATTTCAGACTCTGGGGTGATTATTTAGATCTTGGGATGAGCCCTCTTGGGCCACTGTCCCTGAGAATATTTGAGAAGCTGCCTGTCCTCCTACTCTGGGTAGTTCAAATGCACACCTGCCTGGTACCCACTAGGTGCCTCTGGGGGTCCCACTCCAGCTTTGTGACAACTGTTTCCTGTCAGCCCCTGGGGAGGGGTGGGTGAGGTCTGAGGGAAGGGCTCCCCAGTTTCCTTGAGCCAGCTTTTCTTTCCTGTCCCCTCACATTCAGTTCAGGGTTCCTTTACAGCCAGTCAGGTTGGGATGGCATGACATCATCTGATCCTGCTACTCCAGCCCTGCCATGCATAGAGTGGACTTAGAAGCTGGGTGGGAGTGGAAACTACACAGACAAGGCCCTCTTGGTGACATGGAAAGCGGGAGTGATCCAGGACACCTCAAGAGCCACTTAGTTCAACCTCCTACAATAATTAATAGCTTCCTACAATGCACCAAGTGCTTTACATACATTCTTTTGAATTTGCACAATCTTGGAGGTAGGGTTTCACAGGTGTAGAACTGGAAATTAAGACCAAGGTAAGGGGCCAGGAGCACTGGCTTACACCTGTAATTCTAGCACTCTGGGAGGCTGAGGCGGGAGGATTGCTTGAGCTCAGGGGTTTGAGACTAGCCTGAGCAAGAGGGAGACACCGTCTCTACTAAAAATAGAAAAATTAGCCAGGCGTGATGCTGCGCACCAGTGGTCCCAGCTACTTGGGAGGCTGAGGCAGGAGGATTGCTTGAGCCCAGGAGTTTGAGGTTGCAGTGAGCTAGGATCATGTCACTGCAGTCTAGCCCTGGCGACAGAGACTCTGTTTCTTAAAAAAAAAAAAAAAAAAAAAAAGACCAAGGTATGTAATTTGCCCAGGGTCACACTGCCAACAAAGGAGTGCCTACATTGTATCTACCTGGCAGTAAAATCTGTGCCCTTGCCTTTAGATAATGCAAATGTGAAAATTGCAGCCTGGAGCCTCCCACCCAAAGCCACACAAGCTGACCTGAGACAGAAACTAGGTTCCTTACTATTCATTACAGAGTCTTTTTACCACACATGGCCGCTTCTGACGTCTGACGTGACGAGGCCGAGGACGTGGCCTGGTCCAGGCCATCGTGGGCCACGTGTAACTGAGAAGCAGCAGGTAGGCTCCCTCCTCTGCCCTCTAGCCCCTCACCTCAGCCAATGTCGCGAAAAGCTAGCTCCCAAGGGGGCCCAGCAGGGCAAAGGGCTGAGCTAGTCTGTTTCCGGAGGAGCCAATCTGGGGCCAGAGCAGAGGCGGCAAGGTGCCGTGGAACAAACCTGCACTTGGGGTCAGAATATCTGGGTTCTGGTCCAGGCTGGGACCCAGCAGGGACCTACGGCAAGTTACTTTAAAAGTCCGAGTTTCTTCATCTGCAAAACCGGGGCAAGGGTTAACCACACGTGAAGGGCACAGACGCAAAAGCTGGAATTGTTACGCACCAAAGTAATAGCATCTGATCTTACTATCGCGTCACAACTAAATGTCTGTCCCTCCGTGCGGCCCCAGAGAAGCCAGGGCCGGAGCCGGGGGGAAAACTACAACTCCCAGCAGGCGCCGGGCGGGCCGCTGCTGAGGCAGGGGAGAAACTACAACTCCCAGGAGGCGCCGGGCGGGCCGGCGCAAGGCGGTGACGTAACGGGGGTGGGGCGCTGATTCGGCCGGAGCTGCCAGCGGGGTGGCTGCCGCTGCGGGTTGTTACAGCTGCTGGAGCAGCAGCGGCCCCCGGCTCCCGGGTACCCCTCCCGGGCCCTCGACCTCCGGCCCCGCACGGTGAGTCGGGACGGGCGTCCTCAGGGTGCCGGAACTGGGAGGTTCCCGGGGCTAGAGGAGGGGCGGGAGAGAAGGTGGGGGCTGCTGGGGAGGCGCCCCGGGCTGGAGGAGACCAGGGCAGAGTGACTGGGGGTGGAGGGGGTGCATCAGTCGAGGGGGTGCATTAGCTGAGGACGTGACTAAAGAGGAGAGTGGGAGCGGGAGGCCGGGGGTGGACGTCAAGGAGGAGCGCTTCGGCTGGGGGTGGGAGGCAGGGAACGTCTGGACTTCGGGGATAAAGGTTTGGCAGCCTCCAGAGCTGGGTGAACGCGTGAAGATGGGGGTGAGGTCCCGGCCCCGGCCAGGCTCCAAGTACTAGTTTCCAGGCTGGAGAGCAGAGCGGGAGCCCTTCCCCCCAACCCCGGCCGGAGGTCTTACTCAGAAAACCCCAACAACAGTGAGGACTCCGCCTCCTCGCTCCTCCCTCTCTCCGGATTAGTGAGGGTTAGCCTCGGTACTCACTTTCTGCTCTCACCGCCTTCCCGAGTCGGGAAGGCTGGGCCAGAGTGGAGAGGTGAGCAGCTGTTGTCCTGCACGTTGTAGGGTGGGCAGAATGGAAATGGCATTGTGGCGTGCTGTGCCACGGTCTCTCCGTTGGGGACCCCATCCACATCTGGATGTTTTGTGGTCTTCACCCAGAAAGCAGGAGGTTTGCTGTTTAAAGGGCTGCCCTTACCTGGGGGAAGGACTGGGAAGGGCCCACCTGGTGGCTGCTTTGGGACGTACTCTGGCTTTGGCTTGAGTGTCTGATATACTGGCTGGAGCCAAGGGGGAGGGGAGGAAAGAAAGGGGAAAGAACTACCAGCAAAAAAGTGGTTAACAGAACAGGGTTGCTGCAGGCTCTGGTCTGAGGCAGGTTATGAAACCACACCAGGGGCTGGCACGGGCAGCCACCTCCCAGCTATTTCAGCAGAACTTTTCAGCCTCAGCTGCTGTAGACCTACTGCCAGCCTCCTCTCCCTATTTCTCCCCATCTAGGAGAGGGGTCAACTGATTGTTTTGCTAATGAAAGTGATGTGTCCCCATAGTAACATGAAAGTCTCAACATTGTTTCCTGACTGCCACTCTTTTTCTTACTTTGTTGGTCTCTTCCGTCTTTATGAGAAGTTTCCTGGGTTTTTCTGCTCTCAGGGCACGAAGTGTTTAAGCTTCAGGAAGAAGCTTCACAGCGTGTCAGCTGGGACCTGGTCTAGGTCCCTCCTAGGCTCATCAAGCTTTGTTGGATGCCCTGTTAAAGCCAGAAGCGGGTGTAGGGTCTTGTGATCTGGGATTCAACAAGGCTCTTGGCACTCCTGGACAAAATACTAGGAAGGGCTAGAGGTCTTTCTACACCTACACCCCTGTAGATCTGGGTTATAGAGAGGGGGAGGGGCAGCAGTTTCTGGTCAGATGTGGGCAACTCTTTCCCTCTCCTTAGACAGTGGTAAGTCAAGTCCTTCAGAGCCCTCACTTGGCAGCCAGACACTCTCCCTCCTCCCACAGGTGGAAGCTTTGCATAGTAGGTGTCCCAGGGGCTGTGTTAGGGTAACTGAAGCCCCAAGGCCCTGGGAAGGTAAACAACTGAGCCAGCTCTGGTTTTCCAGTTCTTGGGTTTCTGTTAGGCCCAATCATCCAACCTGTTGGGCTGGGCCGATGGGCCCCTGGAGTACCCCTTCGGCCAGGGGGTACCGCACACCGCTTCACCGATGTCTGCTTGTTGGGATGCTGTGTTGTGGGTCACAGATCTTCTGAGGTCTCTAAGCTCGGAGCTGTCTGAAAAGAGGACACTTGCTCCTGTTTTCCTGGAAGTAAGGAACTGACTCCTGAGGATTCTGGCTCCTATGCAGCCTTGGCTAGGCCCCTAGTCAGAGGGAGATAACATCTGAGTCTGAGGGTGTTGGCTGTGGTGGGATGATGGAGGTGGCTGGCTAGGCACTTCTAGAATATCTCCATCTGGGACTCCTTTCTTTCCCAGGAAAGATGGGGCTGTTACCTTAGTGATGACTCTAGGGTCTTTAGCAGGCAGGACCCTACTTCAGATAGGTGCCATCTGTTCCCACCTTCTCCTGCTCATAGGGACCTTGCGGATCTGGGGACAGCCAACTATGGATAAGGGGCAGATCATTCTCTTCCCTCCCTTCTCTGCCTCCCTCTGCCCAGTCTGGGTTGCTGCCGCTGTTGTTTCCTGGACATCCAGCGCAGCCCTCCTGGTTCCTCCTGCCACAGGGCTCCTGCCATTGGAGCTGGGCAGGGGAAGGCCTGGTGCTGACTTACGCCCAGAAACAGACTGGGAAGGGAGGCTGAGGTGAGGACCGGTAGGGCAGAGAAGAAAGGGGGCAGGAGGGAGGCCACAGGTACAGCTTTGTGCCCTTGGGAGGGGTATGTTGATACGGGGCCCAGCTATCTGTGGGAGCTGTAGGTATTGGCTGTGTTCTCTATCCCGGCCTCTCCTCTGCTGGCGAAACGGTCCCTGGTGGTTTGGCAGCACAGTGGGTGGCATCACAAGGTTTAGGCTGCACAGTTGCCAAATGGATAAAACATCTGGATGAATTGTTTGTGTCACAAGTGTGGGAGCCTTCCAGGTCTGGGCAGAGGTTGTCCCTAGTCTGTTTTCTCCTTTCTTCTTCTCTCCCTATTTCTACCCTGTTAGTCCCCTGGGTTAGGGTTGGGGGAGATCCAAGATTGAAAAAATTAGGGGAGGTGAGTGGAAGCAACACCCCAAAATATTTTATCCACTGCTGCCTGTGCCCACAGGCCTTGTGTCCTTTTAGTCCTTATGGGAAGAGCTTAAAGGGAGGAGATGTCCCACACTAGGGCCTCAGTGAGACAGAGTGCCGCCGGGGTTATGCTGAGTGACAATTCATAGGGGGCAGGTCTCTTCTTCCCTCCCTGGGCTTTGTGGAACGAGGGCCCTCATGGGAATGTCACAGGGGGTCAGTTGGGGGTGGACATTGACTTCTCTGCTCTGGGACTACATGCTTCTTGCTGACCTGTCCTCCCAGGCACTGCCGGGGCACTGTCCCCACGGGAGGGTGCGTGGGGCAGCCTGGTGTTTATCTCAGCCCAGCAGCAGGAAATGCATAGAGCTAAGGCCACATGTTCTTTCTCCAGCCTCCATGCTTGAAAACCAAAGCAGTAGGACTGCCTGGAGTTCTCAGGGAAAGCAGAGCCTGCCTCCCTGCAGGCCTTGGGAAGTGTGAGGGGGCAGGGAGAGTGGTGTGACCCGTCTCACCCGTGCTGCTTGTTTGCAGAACAGCGGAGAGGGGCAGCAGGATGAATGTGGGCACAGCACACAGCGAGGTGAACCCCAACACGCGGGTGATGAACAGCCGCGGCATCTGGCTCTCCTACGTGCTGGCCATCGGGCTTCTCCATGTCGTGCTGCTGAGCATCCCCTTTGTGAGTGTCCCCGTCGTCTGGACCCTCACCAACCTCATCCACAACATGGTGAGAGCCTGCCGGCTGCCTGCCCCGACCACGTGGGGCTGAGGGACAGGAGGAGCCCCCGCCAGACATGGGCCAGATGTCACAGTGACGTACTGACAACATCTGTCGCCAGAGCCTGGGCCCAGCTCTTATCTCTCTGCCTTACTCCCCCTTCTGCTTTCTAGCCCTGCGCACACTGATGAGAAGAATCAAATCTGCAGATTTGTCCGTGTCTGGGGCGGGGTTGCTCTGGGAATGGCAGATGGGCCATTGAGAGCTGAGCAAAGGGCTTCAGTGCCTAGCCTGGTGCAGAAATGCCCCTTTCCAAGTTAGGATCTCCAACTGTCTTCCACTCCTGTCCTCTCTGCTCCCTCAGCACCTGCTGCCTTGCACTCTTTCGGCGGGCAGCAGGGTTAGTCCCTACCGTCAGCCTGCCTCCTCCCGGCTGGCACAGGGGGGCTGTGATTGGGCTCGGGGGGCAGCTTGTCTTCACTGTGTGCTCTTCTCCTGCCAGGCCTGCTGTCCCCCACAGGAAGTCTCCTTGTTCTTCCCCCTCCAGGCTCCCAGCTGCTCCATCCTGGCCACCAGCCCATGTCCCCCCTGCCCGGCAGAGGGAGGTTCCACATCACCTGGAGCCACTTCTGTCTGTGATTGGGTGGAGGAGCTGAGCTAGAGGCCTATTGCCTTTTGTGTCCTTTAACAAAGACCCCTTCCTCCAGGGCATGTACATCTTCCTGCACACAGTGAAGGGGACACCCTTTGAGACCCCGGACCAGGGCAAGGCAAGGCTGCTAACCCACTGGGAGCAGATGGACTATGGGGTCCAGTTTACCGCCTCTCGGAAGTTCTTGACCATCACACCCATCGTGCTGTGAGTGCCTGGGCTAGGGGAGGACGCCAGCAGGCAGAGCAGGTCCTGGGGGACCCTGGGGCCCAGCCAGGCATATTAACCGCCCCCCCCCCCCCCCCAGCTCTGGCCCTTGACGTAGGGATGAACAGAGGAAGGGAAGTTGGAGTGTCCCTGGGTCCTACACTAGGCTCAGGCCTTGGGCCTCCCTGGCCCTGTCTTTCCTTGATTGGAGCTTCCTTCCTGCTAGGGAGATGGGGTGCAGGCCTAGGGTACAGTAGGGGGCTGGGTCTGGAGGGGCCTCTTTAGCCTGGGAGATCATCTTCTGGTCTGGGGACCTTTCCTATAGCTGCTCAGCTGTCAGGAACCTGCCTCTCCCACCCAGGAAGTGAGGGAAGAAGGGGTCCTCCAAGCAGTCTTTATATCTCTCCCCAACCTTCCCCCCAGGTACTTCCTCACCAGCTTCTACACTAAGTACGACCACATCCATTTCATCCTCAACACTGTGTCCTTGATGAGCGTGCTTATCCCCAAGCTGCCCCAGCTGCACGGAGTCCGCATTTTTGGAATCAATAAGTACTGAAGGCGCAGCCCCCGCCCCTGCCCAGGCTGGCGGGGGAGGGCGGGAGGCCTGCGCTGGATGCCGAAGACGGAAGGAGCCTCTGGACACTGCCGGAGATGGGGGTTGAGCCGCTGGGCCTGGTTTCCCCCTCGCTTCCCCCAGTAGCCAACCTGGAGTAGCTTGTAGTGGGGTTGGGGTGGGCCCCCCCGGCTCTGACCCCTTCTGATTTTTTTTTTTTTTTAAATCTTTTCCTTTTGCCTTTTGAATAGAGACTCCCTGGGGGTGGTCACGGAATGGGCTGGGTTCCTGGGCTGAGCATGGACCACCATGGGACAGGAGGTCGGGGAAATACCCCTGCTTACTTGTGTACCCTCAGGCAGCCAAAGCACTTTAACCCCTGCGAGGGGAGCGGAGGGGTGGTACAGCTTCTGGACTGTTCCACTTTGATTCTTAAGTCTTAGCATGGCACGCAGCGTGTGCCTGTGTGTACGAAAGCAAGTGTGTGAGGGCCTCACCCCTCTGGGTAGAGAGCTGCCTAATCCAAGTCTCAGGCTTCCAGCAGCTTCCCTGCAGCCCACCCTGGGTCCTGGTTGGGAGTGGGGAGGATGAGGAGCGTGAAGGCGGGGAAGAGTGTGGACGGCCTGGTCCCAGAGGTGAGGCAGCCAGGGCTGCTGCCATCCTGGCCCTGTGGAGGTTGGGAAGTGGGGTGGGGGGATAGTGAGTTGAGACTTACAAGAATGGGGTCACATAGCAGCAGAGGATTGGTGTAAGGGAGGGGGGTGGGGACAGAAGTAGACTCTGCTCTGGGATGCGGGTGGGGAGGGCAGCAGGCTTGGAGGGTTAATGTGCCCACAACTGAGATGGTAATAGGGAAGGGAGGCCACCGTAGGCTCAAAGCTCCTGGACTGGGTGAGGGAGTGGACAGGAGAGGAAGAGGCCCACGAGTCATCGTTAGCACAGGTCCTGTTTGGCACTGTCTCCTGTAGTGGAAGCTGCGACAGAGATGGTGGATGGTGCGGCCCTCTGCAGCCGCTCGCCCCCTAACCTCTTTGTGCAGACTGGCACCGAGGCAGGGCCTCTCGTGTGGCATGCACCTGGGGGGCTATCGGGCCACCCCCACACGGGGTTGGTGGACTAGAGAGTCCTGTGGGACCCCTGCTCCAGCAGGGCAGTGGAGGGAGCAAGGAGTGGCCTGCGGGCGCCGTCTCTGCAGCCTGAGCACGGGCTGGAGAGGAGCCTTCTCCCCTCCCCAGTCCGCCTAGGGGTGGTGTGACTTTTGAAAAGATGTAGGTACCTGTGTCCTCGCCCAGGGGCCTGAAGGAGAAGGAGAGGTCAGTGGCCCTGTTTTCTGTCTCCTGGCCCTCCACCTCCCACCCCATGTGTCATAGGGAACTTTCACCTCAAAATCTTTCTAAGCAAAGTGTGAATAGGATTTTTACTCCCTTTGTACAGTATTCTGAGAAACGCAAATAAAGGATAATGTGTTCCTGTTTCCCCCTGTCTGGCCTCTGCTTCCTGGAGGGCCCAGGGGAGGGGGCAGGGGTGTGGGCATCAGTGAAGCCCTCTGACTGGACGGCAGGAGGACTCTGGACTGCTGGTCTTTCTGCTGCCCCCAGCGGAGAAATCCCTCAAGGGGCCTGTGAGGGAGCAGAATTCTCTGTGCCCTTGCCTGGCTGTTCCTCCGACAGGCCTTGCACCTCTGGGCTCCACAGGCTGGGGTGGCCTGTGCCGGGGCTGGTTGGAGGTCAGTCTTGCAGGGGTTTACAAGCCGAGCCAAGGTCCTGAGGGGTGCCCTGTCCTTCCCTCTGAATCCCCCAGGTCCCTTCCCAGTTTCTCACTTCTCTCCCCAGGGCCTTCCCTCGGTCACTTTTGCCCCAGAGGGCGGCATTTCCTCCTGGCCTTTCTGTCCAGGGGCATTTCCACGCTTCCTCCTTCCACCATAAGCATGAGGAGGAGGGGAAGAGGGCACCCCTCAGGACCTACTGAGGCTCTCATGGGCAGGAGAGAGAGGAGTCCTGTCATGGAGGAATCCCTGAGGGCTGAGGGCACCAGCCTTCCAGCATGTTCTGTGCAGTATCACCCGCTATCTCCAGAATGAGTACAATGTCCCCGGTGGAAGGGAGGTGCTGGCCCCAGCAGCCAGGGCTCCTCTCTGGCCCTGGGCCTTGGAGTGGGTGTGAGGAAGAGTGTGGGATCCTGGCCCAAGTTTGGCCACCATCCCCCTCCCTGAGTAGGGCCGGAATTGTACTGGGATCAGAAATGCAGCCACTGGGCTCAGTCCTGGGAGTAGGGGTGCCCTGGTTGCTTTCACGGGCCTGCAAGAGGACAAGCAGGATGAGGTGCTGGGGCACACCAGCAACGATCTGGGTTCAAATCCCAGCTCTGCCACTTACTAGCCACGTGGGCTTGTCAAGTTACATCTCTGAGCTTCAGATTCTTCCTCTGTTGTATAAAGATAATCCCTCTTGGGGCTGTTGTGAGCATTAGCACGGTGCCTGGCAAGTAGGAAATACTTAATGCTTGGCAGCCATAGTATTACTGTAATCGCTCCCACCACCACCATCGTCTCCTTAAATGTTCTTTCAGAACTGAGGCAGGCACAGGCCAGAAGACAGGCTGGGCTCACCCGGTGGTTATCTCTGAGGGAGGACAGAGGGGTGGTGCAGAGTCCCTCTCTGGAGGAGGCAGGTGGAGAGGTAGGTGGCACCCAGCTAGGGAAGGTCCGCATCTCCCTGAGGGGCGTGGGAGCATGCGGGGGTGGGCCCGGGTGCTCCTTACAGGCCCAGCCTGTTCCCTGCAGGTGTTAGCTGCTGTTGTCCCGAGTCTTCACTGTTGCCAGTGCAGGTGGGTAGCTGGTTCTGGCCAGGTTACTCTCCTCATAGCCCTGGCACAGCCATAGCCATTGTCTGCTGGCACTTGGCTGATACCCACCCATGTTCCAGTTCTCTATTCCAAACTTCCTGGATTGCATATCCCAGCGTGCCTCGTTCTGTGCCATTCTTTGGCCCAAAGCCACCTCGAATATACATCAGGATCTCCCACCTGGGTCCAAGAGAAAGGAAGGTGTTCTGGCCTTATCTACTTTAAGCTCAGTTATAAAGTTTGCTTATCTAAAGGCGTGGGAGGTGGGGCACCAAGTCCAGTGCCCAAGTCTGGCCCAAGTCCAGTCCCACCCAGCCTTCCAAGAAGTGCTCCCCTGGAGAACTTTCAATTTGATTATTATAGCTTCCCGAGACTCGGAGGCCAGGAATGTGCAGAGATCTGACAGAGGGGATTCTTAACAGCCTCCATTTCTGGTGAACAGCTGAGGACAGAGAGGAGGTGGGTGGCCCCTGAGATGGGCCTGTGGTTCCTGGGCACTGTCTTTCCAGACACCTAGAAGAATTCCCAGGTTGGGAGTGAGTTGAGAGTTGGCCACCGTGATGGGGGCAGGGACAGAGAAGGAACAGTGGGTAGGTAGGTGGCTGGGCCAGGAAGAAAGGATGTGGGGGAAGGTGGCCAGAGGTAGGATGGGGAAGTGGATCCCCGGAAGATTTTGTTTCTTTGGAGGCCAACTTATCGCCATCTCATTGGGAAATGGTTGGTAGGGAGGCACCCATCCAACTGCCTTGCAGAATACAGCAAGGGAGGGAGGCCGGGAGTCAGAGCCAAGGGAAGAAACAACCAGTTAGGGTTGGTAATGTGAGGTCTGGCAGCCATGTGACTTGTCCTTCCCTCGTTCTTCTCTTTGTCAACATGGGAGAGAGTCTGGCTGAGGGACAGTGGGCCTGCCAGACTCCCTCAGGCCATTGGAACAAGGTGGTAACTATGCTGTGGGAGATGAATGAGCTTCTCCTTCTTTGCTCCAGTCGGGTTCTATGAGGGGCAGAGGAGAATCTGGGATCTATGATGTTTACCCTCCTTAATGTGTCATGGCTGCCTCACCCTCTAGAAACAGGGAAGGCAAACCATCATAGGTCCTGGTCATCCTGGAACTTTTGGCTCTTCCTTAACTCCAGGCTGCCAAAGGTAGAAGATTTAAAAACCTGAACCAATACCCTCTCCTCCCCCAAACTGAAATTGCTTCTCTTTCCCAGTTGTTCCAGGTACAATGCCCAGCGTGTTTGAGGAATGCACAAGAGCTGTGGTCCAAAAGATGGATCCTGGAGGGGATATGATTCCTGTCAGAAGCCTCTTCGATGCTGACAGATTCCACTGTTTCTATTTGGTGAGGGAGAAGAGAGGTTTCTTCGGAAGCCGGTACTGCAGGACAGACCTCACCTTGATGGACATACTGGAGAGAAAGGAGGGTGAAGTGCTCTGCGATGAACTGGATTCTGGCCTCCAAGGTCAGTACGAGGTGGAGGAGAGGTGGCCATCCAGGAGGGCTTGCCCACTTGTACTCCATCCCATTCTCAGTTCCCCATAGCCATTGTCCAAGTCAACCAATCAACAAAGAAACTGTGGAATTTGTAGGAGCACATCCTCACACCTTAATCTAAGAAATGCACAAAAGGGTTGCATGGGAGGAGGTGCGCGGGGGAAGTGGAAATTTATTCTTATTGGAAACTATTCCTATATAGTTTTCCTTTCCCATTTTTCCCCTTTATAAATAATTTCCTTTTAAATTAGCTGAGCTCTTCTCATGTGTTTATCATCTAAATGGAGGCAGTTTGCTTGATGGTTAAGAAAGGATTCAGACTTTAAAGCTAGGTGCACTTGGTTTCCAGGCCTGGCTCTGCCACTTACCCGCTGGAGGACCTCTGGACAAGTTGCTTCATCTCTCTAAGTTTCAGTGTTTCCCCATCTGTCAACTCTAGAAGACTATTGTAAGAATCCAATGAGAATAAATTACACAAATCATCTGTCATAGTGCCTGGCACAAAAGGAGCACTCACTAAAAGTTAGCTCCGGTCATTCTGGTGGTGGCAGTGATTATTATTATCCTTTCTTGTTCCCTGGATATCATGACTGAAAGGCAAGTTGCTGATGAGCAGAAATCCCTGAGGCTTGAAGGGATTTATAGCAGAGTCAATTAATCCCTCCCCCTGCCTCTGATCTCAGCTATTCCTGGAGTTTCTTGGGTTTCAGAAAACCCAGGGTAAGTGTTGTTGAACCCTCACTTGGAGACCTAGTGCAGTGAAATAGAGTGAGGAGTTCATTGTATTTCATGATGTAAAAAATTTTCACAATATGAAAAATGGTGAGGAGTTTCATAGCTCAGATCTCTCTTTTTATTGGGTCTTACACGAAGAGATGGTAAAGAGTTCTAACAATACCACCAAACAGTTCTGGAGCATCTAACATGTGCCATGCATTGCTGTAAGTGACCAAGAGCTGTACCCGGATTACTTGGAGGGGGTGGGTCTTTCCATAAGCGGAGTTTAATTAAGCAAGCAAGGGACATGAGGAGAAACGTCAAGTTAGCATTTTTCAAAGACTCTGAGTCAATTCTCTGAATAGCAAATTGCCAAAAGCCAATTTACTAAAAGCCAGTTTTCAAAAAATAAGTTTGCCAAATAATCAAATTCACTGAAAATAGAAAAATACTTTAACCTGGGACTATGATGGTTTTGCCAGGGACAAGATCAAAAGTATAAGTCTGGAAAAAAATTTGACTAAGTTAACTTCCTTTAAGGAAAAACCCATCTGTTTGCAGATAAAATTCAGAGGCAGAGGTGAAATCAAACTTAAAAAAAAAAATTCTTACAATGAGGTGAGTTGGTAATTTGAATTGATTTTCAGCAACTTGGCCTGCTCCCTTTTCAAATGGATTATTTATTTTTAACTATATAGTGCTGATGGTGTGGTTAGGTTTTTTGTTTAATTAAAGTCCATACTTTATTCATATTATCTTAGTTTTTACTTAATGTCGTTTTTCTAATCCAGAATCCTATCCAGAACACCACATTGCATTTAGTTGTCATGTGTCCTTAGGTGCCTCTTGGCTGTGACAGTTTCTTAGACGTTCCTTGTTTCTGGTGACCTTGGCAGTTTTGAGCAGCACTGGTCAGGCATATTGGAGAATGTCCTTCTATTAGAATTTGTCTGACTTTTTTTCTCCTGGTTAGACTTGGGTTCTGGGTCTTGGGCAGGAAGACCACAGAGGTGAAGTGCCATTCTTATCACATCATATCGAGGGGACACGCTGCCAACATGACTCTCCACTGTTGATAATGACTTTGATCACCTGGCCGACGTAGTGTTTGGCAGGTTTCTCCACTGTGAAGTTACTCTTTTTTCCCCTTCTCCATCCAGTACTCTCTGTGTACCTAGTTTTCCTTTTCTCTCTGATGAAGTACATGCAAAGTTTTACGCTGCTCAAGAAACAAATGGGCCCTAAGACATTAGTGTCACCTGTGCAGTGCTGACTTCAGGCACTGTTTCCAATTCTGTCACCTTCCCACCAGTTCCAAAATGGATTTTTCTTTGGAAATCCAGCCTGCCTCCAGCTCTGCCTTCTCCGTCGGTTCCCACTTGGGAGGTCTGGGACAAAGGCACGTGTCCCTTCAGCATGTCCACACGCCCTCCACTAACCCTGGGTGGCAGCTGACTCAGAGTCAAGGCCCTTATTAGTGCCTGCACAGTCGGGGCAGAGTCCACACGTGTGGGCGACTTGCCAGGATTGCCTCATTTTGTACCTGCTCGGTTCACGCAGACAACAGACAGAACTGCTTAATTTCCATTTCCCAGTTGGCAGGGGGTTCTATTTCTTTAGCTTTACTTTTCCTTGTCTCATTTTAGGCTCTCAACAGTTAAATAGGACTAGCTCACAATAATTGAGCACTTAAGAATGTGTGCCAGGCACTTTGTTAGGTGCTTAACTGCATTATTTTATTTAATTTCCCTAAGCATAGGAAGTAGGTACTATTAATATTCTCCTTCTATAGGTGAAAAAACAAATTCAGAGAGGTTGTGGCCCGGCGCAGTGGCTCACGCCTGTAATTCTAGCACTCTGGGAGGCCGAGGGGGGAGAATTGCTTGAGCTCAGGGGTTTGAGACAAATTCAAAGAGGTTAAGTGATTCACCCAAGGTCATTTGGTAAGAAAGTGGAAGAGTGGGTTCAAACCTGGGATGGTGTGACCCCACAATGCCTCTGCCTCTGGTGAGACTAGCACTTCCTGGGGAGCCACTGCTGGGGGGCTCCCTCGGAAGTGAGGGGGATGGTCGCGGGGAGCTCAGGATGGGGCTGCTCCAGAGAGGGTTTTCCAGAGAGATCTTTGGGTCAGCTCTGGTGTGGACTTTATCCTTCTCTTTCCAGATCAAAAGGCTGAGTTCCAAATTCTAGACACTGTGGACTCAAAGGGAAAGTTAACAGTGAAATTACCCAAAGAAATAACAATCACAGGGGAACTCCAGGGATCTCACGAGCACAAAATGAAGATATTGAAGAACCAGATATCCCAGCAATATCTGGATACCCTTGTGAACAGGTGAGGCTGGAGCAGCGGGGAGGGAGGAGGGAGAAGCCCTGGGCACCAGGGGATCCAAGGGTGGGGGCACCAGCTCTCTAGTGCAGCCTCTCACTGCCTGCTCCCGGCGCTCCCGACCCACGTGTTTACCAAGCACGCCTCCCTCTCTCTACCTTCAGGAAGCCTTCTCATTCTTCCAGGAGCGGCCTCCAGGAAGCCCTCTGATGCCCCCAATACACTCGGATCCCTGCTACCCTTCTCTGACTCGGACAAACCTGCTGGCATTAAGAGGCTACTCTCCTTGCTCTCCTGTACTGAGTTGCCCAAACCAGTATTTTGTGCTTGTTTCATTGTGCCCTGAGGGCAAGCCCGTGGTTTCCATGTTTGTCTTCTCCACTGGACCGGGAGCAACTTGTGACAAGGGACTGACTGACTTTACTAACTTCTCCCTATTGACGCCCAGCACACAGTGAGTACTCAGTAAAAGAGCTGAAGTGAAGCACAGTGAAATCAGAGCACCCTTTGTAGAGCACTTCCTGTGCGGAGAGTGCCTCCACTCCACCCCAGCAGGCTGGCACTAATCAAATGCCACTGAGGTTCTGACAGCTGGAGAACATGGTGCTTGCAACTTAAGGGGGCATCACTAGCTGTGCCCTGACGCGACCGTTTTGTTGTTGGTGTTGGTGTTTTCTTCCTCAGCTGGGATTGTTGGAGATTGAGGGGTGGCTCGGGGGAAGGTGCGCCACACTTCTCCTAGGCTCGCTTTCCCTGAGTGGCGTGGGTATTTTTTCTTTCTCTTTTTAAAATTAAAAACTGAAAGGCTTACAATACAATTTTAGTGGTCTCTTGAACTACCCCTTCACACCACAATATTGCTTCACAGTTTTTCTAAGGGAGCTCAGTTTTTTTCCAGAACACCTGTTGTTTCTAGGGTGAGGGTGTTGGTGTCTGTATATGGGTGGGGGGCACTGGATAGGTAGGGGAAGGTCATCGGAGGCTGGGATGCATGTCTTCCTTTGGGGTCTTTTGGCTGCAAATAGCAGAAACTGCATCAGATTGTTCTAAAACATAAAATGAATTTCATTATGGAATCAGATGCCTCGTGAGCCCAGGGGCAGCTTGCTCCGCAGACTGGAGCAAGGAGCTGGAGCCTCTTGTCAGAGAAGGGGGTGTCTCGGGCTCGTGAGCTGCCTATCTCAATATCGTGGGTAGGGCACACACTTTGGACATACACCGACCAGGGTTTGAATCCCAGCTCTACACTTACTAGCTGTGTGACCTTGGACCATTCACAACCTGTCATGAAGCCTCAATTTCTTCACATGAAAAATGGATGCAATTCTGCCTACATCCCAGCATTATGGTGAGGGTGAAATGGAATGACGTGTGAAGTATCTCAGTGCTGGCACATTGCAGTATTTCATAAATGCTCGTGAGTTCTCTCCTCACTTGGTACGGCCTCCCCACCAGCGTTAACTGCGATCAGTTGCTGTGTTCCTTGGTTTTCCAGCCTCAGAAGCACTTAATCTCACATAGGAACTCGCTGATGGACAGGGAGAATGTCACTGGGAGGCGGGTCCCTGAGATTCTGAATTCCCATCCCTTTCCACTTCTTCCAGGAAGCTGAAGAAGAAACTACCACCTTCGTTTCAATCAATTCGTGCAAGGAGAGAAAACCTGTATCTGGTGACAGAAACTCTGAAGACAGCAAAGGAGGAAACCCTGAAAAGTCAACGGTGGTATAGATTTTGGAGCCAAATCTATCTGGGCGATCTCAACTATGAACGAAAGGTTATGATCCTGGGAGGCAGGGATCGTGGGACAGCCAGCGTTGGCCACCCCCCGAGCAGGTCAAGGGGATGTGAGCCCAGACTCTAGACTCTTCAGCTCTTCCTTCAGACCTCTCTGAGCAGCCAGGCTGCTCCTTGGCCTTCTTGCCCCTACAAAGAGTGTGTGGCATTACCCAGTCTCTCCCACGTTACTCTCTAGTGATACCCTCTTTTCATTTTTTTCATAGCACTTCCCATGGTTCATAATTACACTGGTGTTTTCTCTTGCTTGTTCATTGTCTGCCTTCCTTTCTAGAAGGCAAGAGGACAGGAGGCACAGTGCCTAGAACAAAGCGAGTCCTTAATAAACATTTGTTGAATGAACAGTGGCAACTTGTGTCGGATGTGGGTTCAGATTTTAGCTCTGCCACCATTTTTAGAGCCTCAGTTCTCTCATCTGTAAAATGGGGATAAAAATATTTACCCCACAGCATTGTTTGGGAGCTCAGGCAAGATAACTATGTGAAGCATCTAGGGATCCATCCATGTGAGCTTCTTTTTCCTAGCACCCAAGGGAAGAGACCATCCCCCCGAACTGGGTCCTGGGCTATCGAATAAAGCAGCTCATCTTCCCCAACGAGGAGGAAATGAGTAAGCACGGCCTGGTGGGAGCAAGGGGGGGCCCTGAACACATGGTGGGGTGGAGGTGGATTCAGCTGGGCTCTTTGTCAGCCTAGGGTGGGTGGCTGCTGAGCTTGGAGGTTGGGGGAGGGCTCCAGGGAAGGGGGAGGGTTGGGGACTGGGAAGAAGGATGAGACTCCATTCTCTGACCTGGTGACACAGACCTGGCTGACCAAGATATGCCTCACCGTGGCACCAACTGTTCCCTGGAGGTGTTAATTCTCATTTCGGTCTCCCAGTAGTTGTGTTTTCTTTTTTTGTTTGTTTTTGTTTTTTTTTGGTTGAAGGCAGAAAAAGGAACTTACAGAGAGTGTACTGCTCTCTCTCTCTCACTCTCTCTCTCTCTCCTTTTTGGTGCTGGTTTAGGTATTTGTTTCCAGGGCAAAACAAAATCCTTTCCAGAAGGTGAGTGAGCAGCTGGTCCTCCTGTTCGTCATTTCAGCATGGGCAGGGATACTACTTTTAAAAAGAGGATAACAGACGACCTGGAATTACAGAGTTGTCAGGGCTAAGAATGTAGTAGGATGCACCCAGAGGTGGGAACCATGGTGAGGGCAGGAGAAGAATCTGCCTGTTGGAGAAGCGATCTGAATTGAATGTTGGACTAGGGTTTCCAGGCCGCTCCTAGGACAACTTTGTCTTGTTTTGTGCTGGGCAGTCTGCTGGGTCCTGGCTCAGAGCCCTCACTGAAGGCTTATTGGCCTAGGAAGCACAATTGAATTACCTGGCCAGTTCTCGCATGACAGCACCGGCTGTGACAAGAGTACTGGGCTGGAGTTGGACAGTCTCAGGGTCTAGTCCCACTCTGCTGTTCTTTAGCTCTATAGCCTCCCAAGTTAGTTTTCCTGACTTTAAAATAGAGGAGTTAGACTAGCAGATCCTTGTGATTCTGAATGTGGCTTCCTCTGGAATTTCTAGGTTTTTCCCTAGATCCCAGCAGGGTTATACTGCCTAAGAGGCATTGGGAAGGGATGGAGAGAGGTCTGACCCAAATTTGCTGGGTGACTGAATAGATGGTGCACTCTGTCTGGGCCTTGGCTGCTGCTTCATTCGTCTAGGCATAATCCTATGGCTGCCTACCATCGAGGGTATGGGAAGGGGCCTCTAAATGAAGAGTTTTCCAGTTTATGCACGGTGATGAGGATGCAGGCTCCCTGGCGTGGGCAGTGAGGGCTTGGAGTGCAGCCATGAAAACTTCCGTCACTGCAAAGAGAATGTCTATGAGGGGGCTGGAGGTGACCTGAAGACACTCTGAAATAATTCTTCCTCTCTTGCAGAGAAGGGTGGTGGTTCGTCCTGTTTAGGTAAGGATGGTTACCATGTGTGTTCAGGGTGGCTGCACCCATCCAACCTTGAGCCCACCTGGCTCAAGACTGCTGCTCAGGTGGGGTCAGCTGAGTGGGTATGGAGGGGGACAATGCCCAGCAGGTTTCAACTTTAGTCTGGAGGTTGCATCTGTCCCCTCTACATGCAGTGGTTCTCATTGGTTGTACACTGACATCACCTAGGGGAACTTTATTTATTTTAGAGATGGGGTCTTGCTATGTTACAGGCTGGTCTCAAACCCCTAGGCTCAAGCTATCCTCCCGCCTCAGCCTCCCAAGCAGCTGGGACTACAGGTGCACACCACCATGCCCAGCAAGGGAACTTTAAAACTAGTGACACCTGAGTCCTTCCTCCAGAAATTCTGACTTAACTGGTCTGGGGTGTGGCCTGGGCATCAGGGTTTGCAACAATGCTCCAGGTGATTCTCATGCACAGTCAAGGTTGGGAACTACTTCTTTGCCTTTCTCTAAATCCTCATTACTCCCAGTGTGGCCCGAGGACTGCACTTTGAATGGCAAGGACTAAATAACCAAGTTTTGTTTTTTTTTCCTGGAGGTGGAGAAGAATTTGGGGTTGGGGTTAGATTGAGGGGGGGTTGGGGCTAGAATGAGGGTGAGTTGGGGAGATGGAAGTGGGGTCAGTGGAAGGCAATGATGGTAGGTGTCTGGGAAGAAGGGTGCTTCATTTAACAGGAGAAGATTGGAAGAAGGGAAGACACAGGGAGGTGGGCTCCAGAGCCAGGCAGACACATAATGGAGACTTAGGAATAAAGCCTGTTGGGCTGGTGGGCCAGTTTCTTAATTGCTGCCTCTACAGGAAGGTCCTTGAATTCAGAGGGTTCCAGAAACATGAAGGAGAAGGTGCAGGCCATGGTGATAAGCCTTCAGGATCTGACTGAGGAGGAGCGAAGAGATGTGCTAAGCTCCCTCACGAAGTGCCTCAGCGACGATGAGTATTTAGAGGATCTAGAGCAAAGAGTAAGGGACCCTGAGATAGGGCTGGGGCAGAGAAAGAGGAGCCGGGGGAGGGCAGTCTGCATAAGGAGGACAATCGGCTACAGCGAGACTAGTGCTCAGCTTCCCCGTCTCCTGGTCCCAGGTGTTTGAGGCCCTGATCTCTGGAGAGCTGCAGATGGAGGGCTCATCAGGTCCTCTCCTGAGCAGCCTTTTCAATATTGCTGGGGTCCTCATAGAAGCGCGTGCAGAAACCATTCTGGACTTCCTGGATGCCTTGATAGGTAAGGAGGGTCTGGCTGCATGGTGGAGGAAGTGCTAAGCAGAGAGGCCTGTGGGGAACCAAATCCTGGGAGGAGGGGGTGCCTGTTGCCCTGCACATTTCGTGAGGGACAGCCCTTCCCATTTCAGAGACTAGTCATATTTCTCAGGCCAGGCACTGAGGGGCTGCCGCCTCTTCCCCCTTGGTATAGTCTATGACCTCCTGAAGGCTAGGAGGGAAGCAGGAGCCACAGCAGGAGCCCATTTAGAATACCTCTCATCTAGCACTCCCAGGGGCTCTCTGGAACCTTCTGAAGACAATGTTCTTGACCTGATCAGCTACGGAAGTCCTGTCCCACCATGTGCCTCTTCTTTCTGCCAACCATCCTCTTTTCTTGCCCCCAGAGCTGTCTGAGAAGCAGCTTGTGGCTGAGTGCCTGGAGAAAGGGACCCTCCCCCTGTTGAAGGACCAGGTGAGACAGCCTGGGATGAGGGCCAGGGTCACAGTGGAAGTGAGTACCAATGTTCTCAAGGGACCCAGAAGTCCCAGGGTACAGTCCCTTCTTGCTCCATAGTGCTCTGCCAGCTCACATACCTGCAGCTGGTTTGTGACGATTCCCTGGATGCACAGTTGCCAGGACAACTTGGGGTGGATTCTTTAAGCTCTGCTGGTTGCCTATGGGCAAGAGTGGGGTGGCAAATGTTAGTCCCAGGGTGGCAGCTGGTATGATCTTGAGTGCCAGTGTCCAATGTTGATGGATTAGCAGCACCTGCCACTATGTTGGGAGAGTATGAGGCTCTCCATGCTCTGCCAGAAGGAGTGCCGGGATGGATCACGACATCTGCCCGTGGGCTCAAGATGAAGGAATGTGGCCAGGTATTGCCATTTCTGGTATATCGCTGTCCACAGCTTTTGCAATCTCTGGATTTCCTTCCAGGTGGAGTCCATGCTGGAGCAGGTCTGGGATAAGCAGGCCAGCAATCCTCATGACGTGAGCTGTGACCTCGAGGCACGAACCCTCTGTGCCCTCTATGCTACTGTCTCCATCCTGCTGCAGCTGAGTTCAGAGCCTACCTCTGCCTCTTCCTAACTACAGAAGCCCCAACCCTTCTCCCGACAAGCCTCTGGAGTTTCCCCTCCACAGTCCACCCTCATTACCACTACCATCTCCACCGTCTTTCACCAGCAGGACCTCTTTAAAACAAGCAGCTGATCATCCTTTGATGCTTCCCATTCCCTACATGCTAATGTCCAAAATCAGCCGGGATTTTATGCATGAAATTCTGATTAAAAGTTGCAGATTGAACCTGCTAATTTCTTTTCCCTCTTGAAACCTCACCAAATGACAGTGAAGCAATAGAAAAGCTTGGTAGGCTGGGCACAGTGGCTCACACCTGTAACCCAGCACTTTGGGAGGCTGAGGCAGGAGGACTGCTTGAGACCGAGAGTTGGAGACCAGCCTCGGCAACATAGTGAGGCCCTGTCTCTATGAAAAATTTTAAAAACATTAAAAAAAAGAAAAGCTTTATATAAATCTACAAGCATAAAAAGAATGTGGCAGCAGATAAGAGATTATAACATCTTTGGAAGCTAGAAAGCAATTAAAAAAGTGCAAGCTGGGAGGTGTAGGACTGAGGCTAGGGGAAGGAGAATGCTGTTTTCATCATAAGACTTTTAGTTCTATTTGATATTTAAAAAATATGTAACTAAAAGTTAATTGTGTGCTTTTATAAAGCATTTCAAACATTTCTCAAATATAAAGCAGAAAGTCAAAGTACTTTGTGACCTCCTCTTCTCTTTCTGGAGACCGGGAGAGGTAAGTGAAGTATTAGGACACTAAAGTAACTTTGCCCTAGGTGATGGCAGGATTAATATTTTCAAATCCAGACAAACTGGGTTTCAGTTTGACCAGCTTCCTGGATTGATGGTTCCAGAAGCCAAGGCCAAGGAAAGTCGGGAGTCTAATAAAAAGGAGACATTCCCCACTGTATTAGACGGTAATGTCAAAGGGCTACGTTGTAATGATTAGGGTGAATCACCCAGGGGAGTGCAGGGAAGACTCTTGGAACTGAGTGAAGAAGAGGTTAACAGAAGGAAAGGAAAAAATTCCTGAGAAATTGTGGCCATGGCCCACTGTTTCCACAGAGCTTAGCCTGCATTTGCATCATCTGAGCATTTCAGGGAATTTCAAATTGTGAACTTGGTTTGTGCGTGTCTTGGATTGATTTTACTCCCAGATGCACGTCAGAAGCAAACAAATCATTTCTGGAGGAAGTCATCTTCCACAAATAATTTTTTAAGGACAATGAGTGATTTCCAGTTAAAAAAAAAACCCAAAGCATTCCAGGAAACACCACTATGAGCAAAAATGAGCAGAAACAACAGACAGTAGAAAAAGATATGTTGAAATTATTAGACTAGATTATAAAAATAGGCTTATTATGTTTAAAGACATGAACTTGAAAATACCAATAACATGCAGAATACTATAAAAGGTGACCTATCATATTTGAAAAAGAATGAAGTAATACTTTTAGAAATTACATTGCTGAGAAGAGAGTTATTGAAATAGAAGAAAAATCAGAAAAAAATTCTCAAAATTGTAGTACAGAGAGACAAAAAGACAGTAACTCTGGAATGAGGTCAAGAATCATGGAGGATAGTGTGACAAGATCTAAAATATGTTCAGTCAGAATTTCAAAAGAAGAAGAGAGTGAGATTAAGGCAGAAACTATTTAAAGAGATAATGGGCAAGAATTTTGCAGAGCTAATTAAAGACAGCAAGGCACAGATTTAGGAAGCTCCTTGAATCCTAAGCAGGATACATAAAAAGAAATCCATAAATAAGGAGAAATCTAGACAAATCATAGTAAAATTGCAGAACAGCAACAAAGATAAAAATCTAAAAGCAGCCAGAGAAAAAGACAGCTTATCTTCAAAGGAGTTATAGTTAGACTGAAAACTGATTTTAAGGGAAGCCATTTGATGGTAAAATTGTAACTTCTGGCCTGGTGTGGTGGCTCACACCTGTAATTCTAGCACTCTGGGAGGCCAAGTTGGGAGGATTGCTTGATCTGAGGAGTTCGAGACCAGCCTGAGTAAGGGCGGGACCCCGTCTCTACTAAAAATAGAAAAAATTAGCTGGGCGTGGTGGCATGCACCTGTAGTCCCAGCTACTCGCAAGGCTGAGGCAGGAAGATTGTTTGAGCTCAGGAGTTTGAGGTTGCAGTGAGCTATGATGGTGACACTGTACTCTAGCCAAGGAACAGAGTGAGACTTTGTCTCAAAAAAAAAAAAAAAAAAACTGAAGTAATGAAGAACAAGGGGTAAATAGGGGTAAATATAGGGTTAAATGTACATGAACAGTAATTGCATATAAAAATAGTATTAACAGTAACTTATAAGTTTAAATACATGGTAACATTAACATAATAATAAAATACAAGGCATGTGAAATATTCTAAGGATTATATTTTGTCTGGTAAGAGAGAAAAGATATTGCTTAATTTTAGACTTTGATAATTTAGTATGCACGCCATATTTTTTTAGGGTAACCACTGAAAGAATAGGAACTAACTAGTGGAGGGAAAATGGAATGATAAAAAAATTATCAACCAAAAACAGGCAAGAAAGGAGAAAAAGAAACTTAGAACAGGAGAAACATAGAAAGTACACAGGAAAATGGTGGAATGAATCCATATGTGTTAGAAATTGTATTAAATGTACATGGGCTAAATGAACAATAAAATGCAAATATTGTCAGATGGATAAATTTATATATTTGATGTTTATGAAACATATCTAAAACACAAGAATATAATATGTTGAAAATAAATGAGTGGAAAAATATTGGATATACAAATACTAACCAAAAGGAAACTGGTGTAGCTATATTATCATTAGGCAAAATAAATTTTAAGGAATAAAGCATTATTGGTGATCACTTTACAATAATAAAAGTTTCAATTCACCAGGAACATATAACAATTAAAATTATTATGCACATAGTAATATAACTTCAAAATATATAAAGCAAACATTGAAAAGCTACAAGGAGACGGTCAAATACACAATCATAGTGAAGATTTTAACACAATTCTCTCAGTAACTGATAGAATAAGCAGCTCAAAATGTTAGTAAGACTATAGATGATTTGAACAACATGATTAGCACATTTGACCTAATGGACATATTTAGAAAGCTGTACCCAACAACTGTAGAATATACACCTGGGACATTTATAAACATCATCCATATGTTGGGCCATAACATAAGTTTCAACATATTCCAAAGGGTTGAAATACATAGCATCTTATGAGACCACAATAAAAGTAAATTATAAATCAATAATAAAAACATTACTAGAATATCACCATGTATTAGGAAGGAAGGCACATACTTTTAAGTAACTCATGAGTCAAGGGAAAAAATCCTAATGTAAATTAAAAGTTTTTTTGGTGTTTTATAATAAAAATGTACATAGAGAATTTGTAGGATTAAGCTAAAGCCTCTTTTTAAGAGGAAAACATGTATTGCCTTAATTGTTTATGTTAGAAAAGAAGAAAGGCTAAAAAAATCAGAGTTAAAAATTCATGTGAAGAAGCTACCAAAAAACAAAACAAAACAAACCCAATAACAAACCCCTCCCCACAAAAACAAAACAAAACAAAACAAAACAGCAAAATAAATCCAAAGAGAAGGAAAAGGGCACAAATTAATAAAATAGGAAACAAAAATTTAAGAGGATCAGCCAGGCACGGTGGCTCATTACCCGTAATCCCAGCACTTTGGGAGGCCGAGGCAGGAGGATCTGCTTGAGGCCAGGAGATCAAGACCAGCTCGGGCAACATAGAAAAACCTCATCTCTACAAAAAATTAAAAATAATTAGCCAGGCATGGCTAGAGTGCAGTGGCACTATTATAGCTTACTACAGCCTCAACCTCTTGGGCTCAAGCCATCCTTCTGCCTCAGCCTCCCGAGTAGCTGGGACTACAGGCATGCACCACCATGCCCAGCTAATTTTTTTTCCATTTTTTTTAAGAGATGGAGTCTCCCTATGGTGTCCAGGCTAGTCTCCAACTTCTGGCCTCAAGCAATCCTCACACATTGGCTTCCCAAAGTGCTGGGATTATAGTGTGAGCCACCGTGCCTGGCTAAGACATGCTTTTAAGAATTTTCCGTCGTAGGATGTTGAAACAGCCAGAAACTGGAAACATCTTGAATGTTCACCAGTAGAATGGATAAACAAACTGTGGTATATTCCTACAATGGAATACTATACAGCAATGGATATAAATGAACTAAAGCTACGTAAGATTAATCTTTTGAAAGATTCAAGGCACAAAAGAATATATTTAATATGATTCTCTCCGTATAATGTTGAAAAACAGAGAAAACTATATTGTTTTGGGATCCATACTTTGGTGATAAGATTCCAAGAAAAGTAAGGAAATAATCATTATGAAATCATCCTCTGGAGAAAAAATGATATGATCAGGGAGAGGCACATCTGAAAGTGGTGGGTTTCAAGGATGCTAGCAATATATTATTTCTTCACCTGGGTAGTGGGTAGCTCAGGTGTTTGATAATTATTTGCTTGTTTTGATATTTTCATGTTGAATGTACCTTTCTGTACCCATGATATAGTTCACAATATTAAAGGATAAAAAAAAAAAGAGAAAGAATGGTGATGTTTAGTGTTTTATTTGACCTTTTTTTGTGTGTGTTGTAGCAGTATAAATCCCTTCTCCATCTGCCTTCTGAAATCTTCCCTCAAGTCTACAACCTAGATCTCCAAAGTACAGAGAGTTGTAAGCTGCCATCTAGGTTACAATGACAGTAGTGTCAGTACAATATTGTGCTGTACTGACAAGAGGGATAAGAAAATTGTCTTTGCCAAAGATATACTGTACTAGAAAATTATGAAGGCTGGGCGCAGTGGCTCACGCCTGTAATCCTAGCACTCTGGGAGGCCGAGGCGGGAGGATCGCTTGAGCTCAGGAGTTTGAGGTTGCTGTGAGCTAGGCTGATGCCACGGCACTCTAGCCTGGGCAACAGAGCAAGACTCTGTCTCAGGAAAGAAAATGATGGAGCCAGGACTAGAATCAGAAAGCCAGGGTCCTTCCGACACTGCAGATGTCTTCCTTGATTGCTTTTTGTCATCAGAGTAGCCATCCCTTGGGAGAGGCTTTAAAAACCATTGGATATTAGGATCAAACAAAGCTGGGCTATAAGGAAACAAGAGGGAGGCACATGCATACCTCCAGCCTCAAGTTTAGTCTTTCCTCTGCATTTAAAAATTTGGTTGACTTCCCTCTAAGTGAGCTACACTCCAGAAAACTCTAGAAATGAGGGAGGGTCCAGGAGTCTAAATTAGAGCTATCAAAGCTGTGTGACCTACATCTGCAGGAAAAGGACTTCAAGCTCCTCTGGAGTAAGATGTGCTTCTCCTACCCTCTGCACCATATGCAACATTTTCTATTCAACGGTTGGTGTTAAAACTACTTTTTTTCTCTTTTTTGTCCCGTTTCCTTATCTTCTTTGTTTTCCAAACAGCTTATTGCTTTTTATTCGCTTCCAGATCCTAGATATCAATGTGTTACTCTGGGATGATCCAAAGTGATAGCATAGTGTCTGTTTATTCAAACTGCACCTCACAGTTGAGCCAATTTCTAGCAGTCGTCACAGAGAATACTAGATCACTCTGGAACTGTACTTTGACACCAACCATGTTTCTACAGCTTCAGGGGCCTTCAGACCTATAAAATTCATTATTGTGCCATAGCTGTCTGAAGTTATATTACTTCCTGGCAGCTACAATTCTCTCAGTGAGAAATACAAAAATTTTTTCTTTGGCTACTTAATTTTCAATTCTGAAAAATGGATCACTGGTGAAATAAGCAACTTGCTACAGTGAGACTCACAAAATAATTTCCACTCTAGGTCACTGACATTTGCACAGACCTGGCAGTGATTATGTTTTTCTGAATTATTATAACTTTAAAAATATTTTTTCTTAAGATCAGGTTTTGGTTTTGACTTGTCAAGATTTTTTCCACTCATAGAGCTAAGGGTAATGATACTAATCTGTCAGTTTGTCTATGCTCTTCCTTCCGAGGGACTGAAGAAGCTTATGAAACAGAAGGAGGAAGAAGGCAAAAAGAACCCTGAGAAACACTTATCAGATGAATAGGCCGAAGGGTAGAGAAAGTGTGCCAAGGGTGATCCCAGTTAAAATGCAAATATGGCAGCAAGCTAAAGAATAAACGGAAACCGGAGGAGGAAAAATAAAATATAAAAGGAGAAAATAGCTTCCTGGCTTAGGAAAAAAGAAATTCATAAACTCAACAGCAGTGCCTACATTCTGTGGGATTTTCTAAGGCAGTGGTCCCCAACCTTTTTGGCAGGGACAGGTTTCATGGAAGACAATTTTTCCATGGGGGTGGGGTGGGGGTTGGGGGCAAGGTGGAGCTCAGGTGGTGACACCAGCGATAGGGAGCAGCTGTAAATACAGATGAACCTTCCCTCGCCTGCTGGTCACCTCCTGCTGTGCGGCATTTCCACGCCCCCCCCCCACCCTCACATTCCTAAGTTTCATGGAAGAAGACAATTTTTCCACATACGGGGTGGGAGGTGGTGGAGGGGAGCGGCAGAGCTCCGTGGCCTGGTCCCTAACAGGCGCTTGGGGACTGCAGTTCTAAGGAGAGGGGAAGAAAAGTCAAAGTAGAATAACATCAGAAAGAAGCAGGTGGCAATCTCGTGGTATGTAATACCATCACTAGTTCACCCTTTGACCTACTCTGTTAGTGTTCCCTCACTGGGAAAATTGGTTAGTTAAAGTGTATATTTTGTTCTATCTTATTTGCCTAACAGGCACCTTGCCATTAAACTGCTTTGTTTGAAGAGCTCAAGTGAAATGTTAGGAATGATTATTACCTGTTAAGATAAAACTTCCTATGAGAGACAGAATAGTTAGTAATTAAGAGCCTAGTTTCTGGAGACATCCAAGGTCAACTCTACCCACTTTCTAGTTGTGTGATTTTGGGCAAATTACTTAACATTATGTGCTCTGTTTTGACATCTATAAAATGTGAATAATAGAGTATCTGCCTTTTGTGATGAATATAAGGACTGCTGAATACATCAGAAACATTCGGAACAGCTCCTGACACACAGTGCTATACGTACATGTGTCAGTTATTATTTGGGAGCACATTTGGCTTTTCCTTTTGAACTCCCTAGGCGTCTGTCTCTTTAGGGTGGTTCTGGTGGTAGTCCTACCTTCATGAAGGAAACATTTAGTTCTTAAGGGGACAGACATTTCCCTTTAGAATCCTAGCATTAAAATATTGATGTTCTCTTTCTCGCTTTTATAAAATTCTTTTTTTTTTTTTTTTGAGACAGAGCCTCACTCTGTTCCCCAGGCTAGAGTGCCGTGGCATCAGCCTAGCTCACAGCAACCTCAAACTCCTGGGCTCAAGCAATCCTCCTACCTCAGTCTCCTGAGTAGCTGGGACTACAAGCATGAGCCACCATGTCCGGCTAATTTTTTTTGGTATATATTTTAGTTGTTTGGCTAATTTCTTTCTAGCTCTTGCTCAGGCTGGTCTTGAACTCCTGAGCTCAAACAATCCACCCGCCTCGGCCTCCCAGAGTGCTAGGATTACAGGCGTGAGCCACCACGCCCGGCCTATAAAATTCTGCTGTTTCAAAATGAGACATGCTACCATAAATCAAAAAGAATAATGCAATAGGCTATCTCAGGATAACCTTCTATTCATTAACCTGTGTGCCTAATTTTTTTATGCTATTAGCATAAAACTATCCAAACCACAGACTCATCCTCAGTGGAACAGACACAGTCTGGATGTGGAGTTGCCTTCCCTGTGCATAACGCTTCAGTCAGCACTGCCGCCCGTGGATTCAGAGAGTGCCTCATCCACCACCATGGCATTCTGCACAGCATTGTGTCTGATCAAGGAACTCACTTGGGTGCAACGGATATGAAGCAATGGGCTCATGACCATGGAATTAGCTGGTCTTACCCCATACCCAATCTCCTAGATGCAACTGGCCTAACTGAAAGGTGAAACGGCTTATTAAAGTTTGTTACAGTGTCTGTTGGGAGACAACACTCTGAAAGGAAGGGGTTCTGTTTTACAGGATGCAGTGTATGTTTTGACTTAGAGACCACAATATAGTGCCATCTCCCTCATAGCCAGAAGAGTCCAGGAATCAGGACCCAGGAATCAAGGGTGGCAGGTGTGGGAGTGGATCCTCTCACTAGTATACCCAATAACCCATTTGCAGAATTTTTGCTTCCTATCCTGGTAACTTGGAGCTCTGCTGCTTGGAGATCTTTGTCCCCAGTAGGGGGATGCTTCCACAAGGGGACACAACAATGGTTCTTCCCTGATTTGTGCTACCTGGACATTTTGGGCTCCTGAACCAACTAGGAAAAAACAGGGGGTTGTTGGGGAGGAGAATGTTAATCTACTGATCACCAAAGGAAAACTGGGTTGCTATACAAGGGAGGCAAGGAAGACTGTCTGGAACCCAGGAGATTCTCCGGAGACCTCTTAGTTCTTCATGCCCAATAGTAAAGGTTAATAGAAAACTACATAGCAACAACAACAACAAAAAAGGAGTAGGGCTGAACAACGAGGACCAAGGACTGAGACTCTTCAGGAATGAAGGTTTCAGTCATTCCACCAGATAAAGAACCCAGAGGGATGCTGAGGTAGAAGGAAGGATCACTTCAGCCCAGGATATGATGACACCATTGCACTCTAGCATGGGCAACAGAATGAGACCCCATCTCTTTTAACAAAAAAAGAAAACCCAGAGCAACTGAAGATCTGGCTGAGGGCAAGAAAAATATGGAATGAGTAGCTGAAGAAGGAAGCCATAGGTATGAACTACAATCTAATGACCAATTACAGAAACAAAGTAGTTTTGCTATATTTTCTCTTTGCTTGCTGTAGTCATACTTTTAATACACTATCATCCTTTTTCTCTCTCCTTCCCATTTTTAGGTATATACACAAGTTGTTGGAAGTTATTTACAATTTAGTTTTAGGCAATAGAATATTTAGTGGGACTGTGTCCGAATTTGAGAAATAACTAACTGACATAAGCAGCAAGAGAAACAATGACTATGTAGCTCCACATTTTTGGGAAATGCCCCAGTTATCAATTTATTGCCTCTTAGCTCCTAAATCATTCTTTTTGATAGCTCTGTGAAAATGGATCTGGGCCTTTTAAGTATTTTTCCTTTGCCAGCTGGCACAATGATAAACTTTGTCAGAAGTGGATGCTGGAGAGACATTGCAGGAAAAAAGGAATTCTCTTCCTGGTTCTGGGTTGTTGCCTCGACAGGCTCTGGTAGCATGTTCAACTTTTCCAGTGTCCATACCCTGCAGTGCATGGTGGCCAGCAACTTCACTGACAACCCCTCCTCCTTCTATGGTCCTGTGGCAGAGTATCTCTAATGAGAAACTTTCCCATGAACAACTTTCCTTGGTACCCTAGAGGATGGGTCTCTGGCAAGTTCCAAAGAGTAAGTTTGGACAGCATCACAGTGACTTTTCTTCCATCTAGTGCCCATGGTTATGTTCTCTTCGACAAGTTGGTGATGCTTTCTTCAACTCAGTCCTAGTGGTTGGTAGTGGCTACTTTTTACATCTGTGATTCTTACATTATTTAGAGTCCTCTTTATATCTTACTAGCCAATTCCTTGTTATTCCAATCCTTTGTTATAGTTAATAATTCATTTTATTAAACTTCCCTTGTTCAAATTACTGTGTTTTCTGTCTCCAGAATAGACCCTGACTGATGCACAAATCTACAATGCTAATAAATGATGAGAAAAATAAATATTGCTATATTAATTTAGCAGAAGAAGAATGGAATGAAATCTTCACAGGTTAACAGACATTTAAAAAATATTGGGTAGATAAAGAAAGTTGCAAAGATACATATGACACTTTTAGTGTTTAAATTAAATGATTAAAAAACTTGGACAGGGCCGGACACAGTGGCTCACGCCTGTAATCCTAGCACTCTGGGAGGCCAAGGCGGGCAGATTGTTTGAGCTCAGGAGTTCAAGACCAGCCTGAGCAAGAGCGAGACCCCGTCTCTACTAAAAATAGAAAGAAACTATATGGACAACTAAAAATATATATAGAAAAAATTAGCCAGGCATGGTGGCGCATGCCTGTAGTCCCAGCTACTCGGGAGGCTGAGGCAGGAGGATCGCTTGAGCCCAGGAGTTTGAGGTTGCTGTGAGCTAGGCTGACGCCACGGCACTCACTCTAGCCCGGGCAACAGAGTGAGACTCTGTCTCAAAAAACAAAACAAAAAAAAAAAAAACCTTGGACAGGAAGGTTACCCACCGATTTCAGACTAGTAATTAAGTCTTGGGGAAGGAAGAAAAATTATGATAGAGAAGAAGTATAAAAAGGCTTTAAATGAACCTGTAATGTTTTACTTTTAAAGATCTGAAGTAAAAAAATAACCTTAAGAGTGTAATGAAAAGGGAATGCAAAAGCCCATAATCTGCAGCTGAAGCAATTTGGCAGAAAAAGGGCAGCTTAAGTCACATTTGAACATCTTCTCTTCTGGACATTCTGAGCAGGTTTACACACAGGTAATGTAAGTACACACATCATGGTAAGAATTTAAGGACAGTCCACCTTGTAGCTGATAAGCAAGCATAAGGTGAGATCACAATGTCCAGTGCCTACACTCAGACTCTTACAAGAGATTTTATTAATCATTGATTAGAAAGGTACATAAATATTAGTCTTTTATTCCCAAATAATACCTCTGATAGGCTTGCTAGTTAAGTTCATAGAGGATAAATGTTTAAGAAATCGTGTTCTTGAAAGTTTATGTGATCAGAGATTTTCTTTTACTTCAGTAAACTAATGCTTTCACATATGACCAGAGAATTTTACTAAATCTAAACTAAGTAAATCCATTAATTTTTTAATTGCTTCATATAGAAGCATCTACAATACCTGAAGATATGGCATCTGCAATTCAAAGCATAATGCTACTAACACCACATACATGCCAAATGATTGCTAAACCAAGCAAACGGAAACCAAATGTTCATTAGTTTATTGCTAATAATCCACCAGTGTTGGAAAATACTCTTGCAGTAGTACAAAGTACAGAATTCTAATCAATAGTGACTCTTCTGGTAGATACGGTCATGTGAAATGTGACTTCTAAGTACTGCAAATGTGCACTTAAAGAATCAAGAGGAAAAGGAGAGGTAGTGTGAGACTCTTTCTGCAGCAAATTGTGGGGATGCTGTCACAACTTCTATTTCCACCGAGTAAGTCAGAAGATGTAACTCTTTTGCCATCTCAGGGCTTTATTTCTCTGTTAATGAGATAAAGAGGACGACATTCATTTAATTTTATTATTGATGGGTTTACCATTTTCAAAATATTAATTCAACACATGTTTTTTCATTCTGCAATGTTATAATATTTAAACAGCTTACCTTGGATGAGGGCTAGGGGATAGGAAATACAATGATATGAATCAAGGTATCGGGGCAAACATTCTTGAAGTTCAAAATATTTTAAACAGCAAACAGAGGCAGACAGAACACTTCCTAACTCACATCCTATGAGGCCAGGATTACTCTAACACTAAAACCAGGTAAAGGCCAGGTGTGGTGGCTCACACCTGTAATCCTAGCACTCTGAGAAGCCGTGGCGGGAGGATCGCTTGAGGTCAGGAGTTCGAGACCAGCCTGAGCAAGAGCGAGACCCCGTCTCTACTAAAAATAGAAAGAAATTATATGGCCAACTAAAAAAATATATAGAAAAAATTAGCCGGGCACGGTGGAACATGCCTGTAGTCCCAGCTACTCGGGAGGCTGAGGCAGTAGGATTGCTTAAGCCCAGGAGTTTGAGGTTGCTGTGAGCTAGGCTGACACCACGGCACTCATTCTAGCCCGGGCAACACAGTGAGACTCTGTCTCAAAAAAAAAAAAGAAAAGAAAATCAGTGGTTGCCAGGGGCTCAGGTGGGAGGGATAAACAGGTGAAGCACAGGAGATTTTTAGGGTGGTGAAACTATTCTGTATGAAACTGAAATGGTGTACACATGTCATCATGCACCTGTCAAAACCCAAAGAACCTCACAACACAAAGAATGAACCCTAATGTAAACTATGAACTACAATTAATAAGAATGTATTGATATTGGTTCATTAATTTTAACAAATGTGCTACACTAACACAAGTGTTAATAATAGGGGAAACTGTGAGAAGGGATGAGGGTACGGGGTGGGGTGCATATAAGGAACTTTATGTATTATCTGCTCCATTATTCTGTAAATCTAAACCTATACTGAAAAAACAAAGTCCATTATTTAAAAAAATAAATTAAAAGCAAACAGACCAAAATAAATAATTTGTTTGGTTCTAATTACAAATAGATGTCTTTATATCATATGAGTGATTTCAAACAAATTAATTTATGGAAAGTATAAAATGTTTATTGTATTATACTTTGTTATTCTTCTAGACCTTAATGTATAGTCTTAGGTACAGAGCAACAGATTCAGTTTGTAAACAACAAAACATATTTCATTAAAAATCATCCACTAATACTTAAAACTTTCTTTGTACATTGGAGATATTGGGTTAAATTCCTTCTTAGAAATGCTATGTCAACTTTTTAAATTTCTAAAATCTGTGTTTTCCAGTGTTTTGGTCTTAAAGATCTTACTTAATGGAACTATCTATGATGCTCTGAGATGTGAACAAATCATTTTATGTCCCCCACCTCCTCAAGTGAGTAACAATGCTTTCACCTCTAGTCTTTATATTGCTGATTTTTGTTTGAAGTTTATGGGCAAGATTTAGCTCCGTAGACATTGACGGAAATGCAGCTCTGACAAATAACAGCAACATCAGGACTAAAAGTCCCAGGACTACAAACCACTGCAGAGGAAAAAACATAGTTGATTATAATTTAGAGGTATTTTATACCTCTATAACTTAGAGGTATTTTATTCCTCTATAACTTAGAGGTATTTTATTCCAATAATATAAATTTTCCTTCACTATCACATCATTTCTGTATTATACTGAGTAACGTTCACCTACTTAAGTTGTGGAAAATTGAGTTTCAAACATTGTAATTTGATGATCTTAAAGACAGGAGAAACTTAGAATCCCATTTTTTCCTTTAGTATCAGCATTTTACAGTATCTTCTATAGTGCCCCATTTATGAGTTCCTATTTCTAATTTTCTAGTTCCTATTTCCTAGTTCTCTGTTTTCTAGGTAGGACCATTCTGTTTTCCTTCATAGCACAGTAGCTTAAGTCAGAACACCACAGAATGTTTTGTAATACAAGAGAGTACATTAGAAAGAATTAATATATGTTAAGATAATTATAGTTAGAAATTTAGGGCTTTGAATTTTTACTTCCCTTTAGCTAAATACAATTTTTTGGTAAGAGCATCAGTGTAAAGATTCAATTCAATTATCCTAAGCTAAGTACTCATTTATTCTTCTGACTACAAGAGCTAAATACTTAGATATTTATAGTTTATAATTACCGCAACAGCTAGCACAATTACTGTGTAGACCTTCATTTTTTCCAAAGCCTGGTCGACAGGCATCCAGACGTTCTACTTGAAAACTGTGGCTCACAAAATGCATAGCTGGTAGAGTTTTATTAAAGCTGTGGGAGAAAATATCTGCTTGGCTCCGAAAAAATTCTTCTATTCGATTTCTTGCCTAAGATTTAAAAATATCAGAGAGGAGTACAATTACTGAACCGTAAACCAAATTTCTCCTCCAGTATCAGAGGCAATAAGCATGCCATACTTTATATAGCAGGTAAATTCCTGAAAAGTTGTATTAATACTAAAATTAGTCTAGCCTTGACCTTATCAACTGTTGTTAATTCATATGTACAATGGTTAAGAACAATTAAATTAAGGTAAAAAAAAAACTTGTCTTGAATTACTTGCAACATACCTGTTTCATATATAGATAACTGGGAGTACATTATTTCCAATTCCATGTGATCATCAAGAAAAAAGAGTCAATCAAGATGGAAAATAAGATTCTTCTCTAATCAGCACTACAAACTAATGATGTAAATTTTATTTTTTGAGCATAGAATAATTAATTTAATAACTAATATTAAATAAAAAATCATGCCTCTTATAAATCATGTACATTAATGGTATGGGCTCAGGAACTAGACCAGGGGAGTGAAGGGATTTTTTTAAGACTATGTCCTTAGTCTCTTAGGATGGCAGAGGAGAGAGCAATTATTATGCCTTGCATAGATATAATTTGGGAAGCACCATTGTTTTAGCCTAGGATGACATGATTGTGAGGTGCTTCTTCAAGCTGCTGTTTAATCATCATTTGGGGAACCAGGGATCCATCCTTCTGTTATAGATAAAATACATAACATTACCTGGAGAGCTATATGATATTCTAGATATACTATTCCAAAATAACACATCTTTAAACAGCGAAGAGTCTTACAATCTCAGTTTAAAAGACTGAAACCAAAAATCAATAATACTTTATATTTAAGTTTTTTTTAAAAAGAATAATTTACACTTAGTCCTTAGAAATGTTTTTATTATTTATAAATATTCACAACATGGAGAAACAGATTTTTTTTTTTTGAGACAGAGTCTCACTCTGTTGCCTGGGCTAGACTGCCATGGCGTCAGCCTCGCTCACGGCAACCTCAAATTCCTGGGCTCAAGTGATCCTCCTGTCTCAGCCTCCCAAGTAGCTGGGACTACAGGCATGCACCACCAGGCCCGGCAAATTTTTTATATATATTTTTAGTTGTCCAGCTAATTTCTTTCTATTTTTTTAGTAGAGATGGGGTCTCGCTCTTGCTCAGGCTAGTCTCGAACTCCTGAGCTCAAACGATCCACCGCCTTGGCCTCCCAGAGTGCTAGGATTACAGGCGTGAGCCACCGCGCCTGGCTGAGAAATAGAGTTTTGAAGAAACTTTTTAATAAAATGATTTATAAAAAATTTTAAATAGCTTTATTGACTACCCAAATACTTCCTCCTTACAATGAAATTCTCACCTGGAGGACATTATGATTAGTGATATCTTCACAGTCAACAGATTGATTGCATGTACCTCTCCACCCTGGTGCAAAAGGATTAACTGGAGTGAAAAAAATGATAGGTTGACAAAAGGATTCTAAAAAGTTCCAAACATTTCAATAAAGCTCCAAATGCTGAGTTCAGTATGCATGCAGGCATGCATTCAATCTAGCTATCTAATCCTCGTAATAAAGTAAGGTACATGATTTGAATAATTTATACATTATGATTTCACTCCATCTGGGGGCTAATGGAAGTAACTACAAGGCTTTAAAATAAATAAATTTGGTTTGGTTACTCCTTTTTATTAAGTTCTCAAAAACACAATTTAAAATTCTACAAGAAATTATAAGTGAAATATATTAGCTCCATATTTAAAAGCTATGTTAATAAAATGATATTGATTTCAAAATGATAATATGTCATATTTGAAGGCAAATAATTAGTGTGTTAATTTCAAAACCATAACTAGGCTATGACCAACTATATACTTTAGTGCTTAACATTTAGGATCTATTATTTATAAGATATCTCATATTAATATGGTAATTAATTTTGTAATCTATCATGGTTCAGGACTAAATTCATAAAATTAAAGAAATGTTAAAAAAAATTTTTTACCTTGAAAGGCTATAAATAGCTCATGTATGAGGCCATGTTCTGGAATTTCAACAGAATGGCATTTATATGATGGTTCTATGACATGGCATGACAAATCATACATTAGATTATCCAAGATTTTCCTCAGCACTCTAAAGAGAAGGTCATTATAGCTTCCTGCACAAGACTTTGTGGTAAAGCGTACAGCCATCTGATAAGAATAATCAGGTTCCCGATAGGCTTAAAAAAAGATGAGGATAAAAACAATTGTGTCTAACAATAATTTCCTCTACCAAACAATTTTCAAATAACATGTAATACTAAATCCCATCAATCTTGCAAATCAGCACAGAAACTTTTACTTATCCAATAAAATGTCTTATCAGTTTGTCCTCACAAAAATATTCAAAACTAGTAACTTTAATGAAAAGTGTTATTTTCATCTGATACATTATCTACCTAGTACAAGAGGTGAAATGGCTTCTGTGGGTTGGCTATATAGATAACAGTATCAAGAAAAAAATAGGACTTTTTGGAGAGGGTCTTAATTTGCAGAAAGTGTCATTTCTGTCAGCACAGTTCAGTGACAGTATCACTAATATGCCTTTATAGAATTCAACATCAGTTTTTTAAATTTCATAATATTATGGGGGTACAAATATTTTGGTTTATATAATGCCTTTGCTTCCCCCAAGCCAGGGCTACAAGCTTGCCCTTCCCCCATATGGTAAACACCACATACATTAGTTGTGAGTCTATCCACTCCCACCATCCCCCTCCAACCTGACTGGCACCCAAATATTACTTCCATGTGAACACCTTAGTGTTGATCAGTTAGTACCAATTTGATGATGAGGACATGTGGTGCTTGTTTTTCCATTCTCGTGATACCTCACTTTGAAGGATGGGCTCAAGCTCCATCCAGGATAATACAAGAGATGCTAGTTCACCATTGTTTTTTGTAGTTGAGTAGTATTCCCTGGTATACATATACCACATTTTATTAATCCACTCATTTACTGATGGGCACTTGGGTTGTTTCCACATCTTTGCAATCATGAATTGTGCTGCCATAAACATTTGAGTGCAGATGTCTTTATTAGAGAATGTCTTTTTTTCCTTTGGGTAGATGCCTAGTAGTGGGATTGCTGGATCAAATGGTATTTCTATTTTTAGCTCTTTGAGATATCTCCAAATTACTTTCCACAGGGGTTGTACTAATTTGCAGTCCCACCAGCAGTGTAAGAGTGTTCGTATCTCTCCACATCCACGCCAGCATTTGTTGTTTTGGGACCTTTTGATAAAGGTCATTCTCATTGGAGTTAGGTGATATCTCACTGTGGTTTTGATTTACATTTCCCTAATGATTAGAGATGTTGAGCACTTTTTTATGTGTTTGCTGGCCATTGTTCTGTCATCTTTTGAAGTTTCGGTTCATGTCTTTTGCCCACTTTTTGATAGGGTTGTTTGATTTTTTCTTGTTAATCCTCATATTGTCATCTAATCTTTTATAAAGCAGACAAAAATAAACATTGGGGAAAAGAATCCCTATTAAATAAACGGTGCTGGGAAAAGTGGATAACCACATGCAGAAAATTGAAACTGGATCTCCACCTCTCACCTCTTACAAAAATCAACTCACGATGGATAATAGACTTAAACCTAAGGTGTAAAACCTTAAGAATTCTAGAAGAAAATGTTGGGAAAACTCCTATAGACATTGGCCTAGGCAAACAATTTATGCAGAAGACCCCCAAAGCAATCACAGTAGCAACAAGAATAAATAATTGGAACCTGATCAAATTAAAAAGCTTCTGTACAGTCAAGGAAACTATCATCAGAGCAAATAGACAATCTATAGAAATGGGAGAAAATATTTGCACGCTATACATCCGATAACGGGCTGATAACAAGGATCTATACAGAAATTAAGAAAATAAACATCAGTTTTTAAATTACCTGTCAAATTGTGATAAAGTAGACTGTGCTTATATATCTAGACAGTGGGAAATGGGGAAACAATTGCCTATAACAGATTCGTTTTCACTAAATGAAGAAACCATACACTAAATTCTGATCCAAACTAAACATCTAAGTTAACACGTACCTAAATTCTTGGCCAGGTGTGGTGGCTTGTGCCTATAATACCAGCACTTTGGGAGGCCAAGGCAGGAGAATTATTGGAGGCTAGGAGTTTGAGACCAGCCTGGGCAACATAGTGAGACTCTGTCTCTACTAACAACCAGAAAAATGTTAAGTGGGCCTGTACTCCTAGCTACCTGGGAGGCTGAGGCAGGATAATCCCTTGAGATCAGAAGTTTGAGATTAAGGTGAGCTATGATCGTTCCACTGCACTCCAGCCTGGGTGACAGAGCAAGACCCTGTCTCTTAAAAAAACAACAACAACAAAAAAAAGTGCTTAAATCCTTACCAAAGATCAGAAAGTCGTATCTCTTTTTCACTGTCTTTTCTTCTTGGGTTTCTGCTTTGACAGTTTTATAAGAAAAAGTACATGTGTAAAGTCCAGACAAAGGCTCCACAAAATCTTTCACTATCAGCTCTCCTGTCTGAGTTATATTTATTCGATGATTTCCTAAACAGAAATAGTAAATTACTTGGCTATTTAACATACAATTCAAACATTATTAATAAATACATACAAAAGTTTAAAAAAATTAATGAACTATCCCAACCTCAAAAATCTAGCAAAATCTTAACTCTGTCATATTACTCTATGGAAAACCACATGAGATAAGCACATTTTTTTTTTTTTTTTTTTTTTGAGACAGAGTGTCGCTTTGTTGCCCTGGCTAGAGTGAGTGCTGTGGCATCAGCCTAGCTCTCAGCAACCTCAAACTCCTGGGCTTAAGCAATCCTACTGCCTCAGCCTCTCGAGTAGCTGGGACTACAGGCATAAACCACCATGCCCGGCTAATTTTTTCTATATATATTTTAGTTGGCCAGATAATCTCTTTCTATTTTTAGTAGAGACGGGGTCTCGCTCTTGCTCAGGCTGGTCTCCAACTCCTGACCTTGAGCGATCCACCCGCCTCGGCCTCCCAGAGTGCTAGGATTACAGGTATGAGCCACCGTGCCTGGCTGATAAGCACATTTTTGAAATATATTTTAATTTTCTTTGATTTGTTTTTTGGCATCAAGTTTCAATTGGTTTATGCCAGTAATTCAGTAAGTGAGAGAACATTGCCCTGTAATGATACGATTTCTTCACGTGACAGAAATTAACCAATAATGCTTAAAGTCCAACTCACTCTTCTAACATCATGAAAAATTACATATTAGATATTTCATCTCCTATTACTGGTGCTACAGGATAAATTTTAGACTTTTTTTTTTTTTTTTGAAACAGTGTCTCGCTCTGTTGCCTGGGCTAGAGTGTAGTGGCATCACCACAGCTCACTACAGCCTCAAACTCCTGTCTCAGCCTCCCAAGTAGCTGGGACTACAAGTATGCACCACCCTGCCTGGCTAATTTTTTATTTTTTGTAGAGACTGGGTCTTGCTATTGCCAGGCTGGTCTTGAACTCCTGGCCTCAAGCGATCCTCCCACCTTGGCCTCCCAAAGTGCTAGGATTACAGGGTAAGCTTGGCCACATTTTAGATTTTATAAAGACTTGTGAATTAATACAGCTCTGGGAAGTAGGGCACAAAAATTACTACTTCAGTTTTTGCATAAGGAGAAAATAAGGCATAGACCAAGATATAACATGATTTGCCTAAGTATGGAGCAAGTGAAACTGCCATTAAAATTAAATTAAATTTCACAGCTTGAGCTACATAGCTAGACCCTGCTTCTACCAAAAGTAGAAAAAGTAGCCAAGAGGCTGAGGCAGGAGGATCGATTGAGCCTAGGCAACAGAGCAAGACCCTGTCTCAAAAAAATAAAAAATTAAAAAAATTTCAATTTGTTCTTTCCAATCAGTGATTGTGCTTTTCTAAAAAAATGTTCACATCATTTAAAAAGGACATATTAAAATCAAACTTACCTGTTAATATATTTTCATTAGGCCCAATCCACGTGTAGGTGGGGTCCACTATTTCTTTCTTAGCATGTTTAACATCCATACAGATAAGGACTGGGGTATCTTGATGTAATTTTACATATATTTTCACTGTGACAAAATAAAATAATGTGTAACTATATTACACAGCAGAATTAAATTAAGAAATACACTCCTACCATTTTGTCCCAAAGATACTAATTAGTTCTTTTTGGATTTCACTATTTTAAAAATCAATACATTTAAAACTTGTGTAAGTTGTGTGTAAAAAAGAAAAGAAAATCAATATATTATTATAACGTCTTGAATCCTAGTGTAAAATCCTTTTTGCTTCTCATAGTAAGTTTTAAAAACTTGAGACTGTTAGACAGTCACTATATTTTTAGTTTTTCTGTGATATTATAGCTTTGTTTATAAAAATGTACACAACACATTTAGAAGTTCATTTTAATGTACAGATTCAGAACTCACTTAGATCATAAAATTTTTGGAAGGGACAGTGGAATAGGGAAACTTGATATTTAACTGTAAATTTCCTCTGTTAGGGACAATAATTAAGCCCATATGGGCATACTAGGAAGATGTTCTGCTATTACCTGTTGTTTCAGATTTCGTATGCTTGGAACCACTGCAGTCCCACAAAATATAAATTGTAAAGCCTACTGAATGCCAGGCTCTGAATACATAAAGATATCTTTCTACAATTTGGTTGGGGGATGGAGAGGATCCAAACATCGAGGGATTCTAACCATGACAAATGATATGAACTGGATCAAAGTTATCTCAAGTTAGCTACGTGACTATTTTCTTTGGGCAGTATGGGAAAATGTCACCTGAGTGATAAATGAACATTTGAGCTGAGCTTTCTAAAGGATGCATAAGAGTTCTAGTTAATAAGGGGAAGGATAAGGCTGTTCCAAACATTGGGACCTCCCCCTCTGAAATCACTTCTCTGAGTGGGCCTCGCATGTTGTGAAGCGGCAAAGAAGCCTGGAAGTGAAGTGGCATCAGAGAATGAGGTCTGGAATGAATCCTAGCTCCTTATGAGCTGTGTGGCTTTAGGCAAGGTCTTACAACGAGGGTCGCTGTAATGAAAAGATGCAACGACCTTTGCAAACTGCCAAGCACCCGGTAGGTGCTCCGTAAACGTCTGCACTCTTCCTTTCCCTCCGTGGGAAGAACCTTAGCAGGCCCACGGCACCTCCGGCTCTTCCGATAGGCCCTGCGCCCGAAGAGGTCCTTATTACCTGGGTGTCCTCGCAGGCCAAACACGAAGCCTTTCTTATAGAATAAGGAAGAACGCTGCCATACAACTGCGGAGGAAAGAAATCACTGACTTTTTAGTTAGACGAGGAGCCAGGGCTCAGAGTGGGGCGGGGCGGGGAGAAGCAGGACAGGGAACCTTGTACTGGGGAAGAGGCCTGGGGACCGGGCGGAAGGAGCCCCACCTCCTGCGAGGTACCAGAGCACGGCGGAAAATAAGACCCACGCTCGCATCATGGCTATTTGGCGTCGCGGGAGGCGTCGAGGGATGCGCTCCTTCTTGCCTCAACCCGAGCCCAACGCCTCCCCATCTCTCCTCCATAGAGCGGAGCAAACCGCCCGGGTCGACCGGCTTACCCGTCGGTCGCTACCGCGGGAGCAGACGCGCCGGAGAGCGCGTGCGCGCGGCCGTCCTCGCGTGCGGGGGCGGGGCGAGGGCGCCCGAGGCGAGCGACGCGCCCCCGCGGGCGTCGTCTTGTAGGCGCTTTGCGCCTGGGGTGTGGCGTCTTGTTCCCGCGTTCGCGGTGGCTTAGTTGTCTTAGTTCTCCGAAGGGAAGAAGAGAGTAAAGGAAAAGAACCCACAGCTTTGCGTTCTGGGGACTCCCTTAGTCTAGGGGCTGAAGAGCCTAATGAGAGAACACTGTGTCCCACAAGAATCGTGGTGGGGTCAGGCGGCTAGGTGACGCGATCACATTAGGAACTGGGGAAGGGAGAAGCTTGTGAGAATTTCCTCCTTACGTGGAGCGTAGAACCCCGCGTGGGAATTTCCTATGCCTTTCTTCTCATGAACTGTGAAACCGTGTGCCCAGTCTCTTTCGAACTCTGACACGCAACTGCATTCTACCCACAAAACCAAGACTAGGAAGACCTACCAGTGCGCCAACAAGAAGCTTCCAGACCTTCCCGCTTTAGAGGAACATTGAATCTTCATTTTCAATTTCAAGTATGAGACGATGTGGAAAGAACCGCAATGCAAATTTATCTAGGCTCGTGAAGTAACCTTACTTTATAAAAATGGGCCCAATCGAAAGGCAAGAAGCCACGATCTGCTGTTCCTGTGGGGATGGGTGATTAGTCAAGATCAGAGAGCTCCAAATGAGATCATTTTTGCAGCTTTCATGGCTCCTTCTTGGCTACTCGTTTGGTGGCCTGAAAGGCCCTATGGGTTGTCTATTTCTTAGCAGCGGGACACTATCCTCAGTAGTGGTTTTGAGTAGGCTGGTAAGTAGAGAGCCCAAGGTTCAGACAGGGTGCAGAATGGTTATTTTGGGTGAGATCAAGAGTTTTCAGTTTTATTTCCTTTGAGCCGAGTCAGTACTTGGGCTATCTCAGATGGTCCAGGAGCAACCTTTGTCAGTAATTTCATTTTTAGTCACTGTTAATTTTACCTATACATCATGTGCCATGAAATGTGATTCAATGAGTCAAACCCACCCATTGTCAGTTACCATGTCTAGATTCATGGTTTAATCTTAACTGTTCCCTTTTTAAGGTGATGATATGAAGACAAATTTAGGCATTATCTTTGATTCCCTATCAAGTTTATCACTTCAGTTTTAGTCAAAGTACGTTATAAATCCAGTGTGTTTTATTGGCTTCCCAGTTATAAGTAATTGATCCTTGTAAATCCTGTGTGGTAAACTTCGAATCCTGTCAGAGGAGACTTTACCAAATGAGCAGTAGTAGTCTGTTGAAAGTATCCATCCACTCTTTTTAAGTGAACTTTTTATTTTAGAAAAGTTTTAGATTTACAGAAAAACTGCAAAGGTAATACAGAGTTCTCATGTACTCCCCCCAGCCAAATTTCCCTATTGTTGTCATCTTACATTGGTATGGTTCACTTCTTGCAATTAATGAACCAGTATTGATACATTACTATTAACTAAAGTCCATACTTTGTTAAGATTTCCTTAGTTTTTATGTAATGTCCTTTTTCCGCTCCAAGATCCCATCTGGGATCACATACTTAGTTGTCATGTCCCCTTAGAGTTCTTTTGGCTGTGTCAGTTTCTCAGACATTTCTTGTTTTTGATGATCTTGACCTGGCCTTAATTGGTCAGGTATTTTGTAAAATGTCTCTCTACTGGGATTTGATGTGTTTCTCATTATTTGACTATGATTATGGGTTTTTGAGAGGAAGACCACAGAGGTAAAGTGGCATTCTCATCACATCATACCAGGGGTACATACTATCCACATGCCTTACCACTGTTGATGTTAACCTTGGTCACCTGGCTGAGGCAGTACGTTTGCCAGGCTTCTCCACTGTAAACTACTCGCCCCCTCCTTCATATTGTACTCTTTGGAAGGAAGTCACTATGTGCAGCCCACACTTAAAGGTGAAGGTTTATGCTCCACCTCCTTGAGGGTGGAGTAGCTGCATAAATTATTTTACCCATCTACTTTTTATCTATCTCCTTAGGTATCACTCTCTGGAGTCTGAAATACTCAGTATTGAACTATGTACAGAGTAGTAACATGTTCCACTGTTAAGCATAAAGAACATTGTAATGGAAGATAAGTGTTCTTCACAACTTTTTAATAACCAAATAACTATGCATCCTCACACCATCCCTGTGAAATTTTACAGTTCCTCTTCTGCTACTTTTGATGTGCTATTTTTGCTTTTAGAAACTAACAAACAACAAATTTCCCCTTTCATAACTAAAATTAGACCTACTGTTTAGAGTATTTTCTCCAAAATTGATATCCTGCAGAACTCCAACTGATATAGCTATTAAGATGATGCTGTGGTACTATGATTTTAATGCCAATGCCAGTTATTTACTCATTTAAATGTACATGTACATATTACATAGACTACCTATACAAAGGTACTATTTAAAATAAACTAAAATTCATAAAATTACAGCATGCATATTTTAACTCCTAAGTGTGGGTTTCTTCTGATATGGTCAGCTGATCCACAAACCCTTAACCTTATGTCACAAATATATTTGTATACACTGGTAATTTTCTAACAAGGGTGACAATGGCCTTTTTGACAATCATTCTTATATTTTCCACTTCAACGCACTGGGTATCTTTAAAAGGACACACCTAAGCCAGGACTGGTGGCACGTACCTGTAGTCCCAGCACTTTGGAAGGCCAAGGTGGGAGGATCCCTTGAGCCCAGGAGTTTGAGGCTGCAGTGAGCTATGATCAGGCCTCTGCATTCCAGCCTGGGTGATAGAGTGAGAGAGATGCTGTCTCAAAAAAAAAAAAAAAAAGACAAAAGACTCGTCTGAAAAATGTCCCTTAGATCTCAGTGTGAAAAAAAAATTCTGCTTTGAAAAACTGTTTTGTGGTCACTTCCACTTTCCTATCCCTACAGTCAAATGTGTGCTTTACCTCTATAAAGTGGAGAAGATGTTGGGAAAAGATGTTGACTGGTACATCTCTGTGTACTAACACTTTTAAGTTAATTTTACGATCTTACCACCCCCACCCTTTAGCTCTACTTTGTTTACTTGCTTTTCTGATATATAATAAATGCATTTTTATGAGATGTCCTATTTGGAAGAAGGCAGTGTAGTAAAAAAAACACACGCTGTTAAATACTCTGTATACAGCGAGTAGTATGTTGTGAGTGGTGACAAATAAACCAAGTAGTTCCCAGAGAGAAAACAAAAGTGAGAGAATTGCTTCTAAAAATTAAAAAGTTGAGTTGATAAAAGTGCCATTTGAACTTTCTGAAGTTCCAGATTGGACCAAAAACTTTTATCATGCGAAATGAAAAACTGAGGAAGGGAAAAGAAAACAAATAATACCTCGAATAAAGTGAGTTGATGGTTTTCATGGTTATCATCCCCAAATCTAGACAAAAAGTTCCTCATCTTTGAAGTTGAGCTTGCCAAGACGGCAATGCAGACTCCCTCCCTCCCCCACACCCCCGCCGCCAACACACACACACACACACACACACACACACACATATGTGATACCACTCTCTTATCCATTATCCTGCTGAAATAGACATTTTGGAACAATTTACTGATGCACCATTTCCATCGGGGTTCCTGACATTCAAAAGGTGGCTGGAGGCGCGCAACCTGCGGCGCTCCGCAGTGAGCGTCCTTTAAAGCCGCCGCCAGCCAGCGCCGCTGTAACCCCGCGCACCGGCAGGTCCCCGGCTCCTGCCCCTTTCTTTCAATCTGCGCCGACGCGGCTGCCGGATCCCGGGGAGTCCCCGCGCCAGGAATCTCCCGCCAGCTGCGCGCCGCGTCCCAGCGACAGCAGGAGCACGTGGAGCGGCCGGGTAGCCACAGTGGCAGCTCCAGCCCAGTCCGGCAGCGACATGGAAGGTGAGCCTCCAGCCCGCTTCTTTTCTAAGGGGTCTTTGAGAAGCTCGATCGATGCACGCAACAGAAAGAGTTTCTTCTGAATCTCAGTTTTGCTTCTATTTATTTCTTTTGTCAAAAGTAAATAGATATTTCAGCGGGAAAAGGGTGTCATACAGCCCTCATTTGCTCTCCCCCCGCCCTTTGTAAAGTGATAACTTCTCCGCAATTTTATTTCTTGGGGGTTGTCAGACATGAGGGGGTCAACCCTAAATCTGCAGAGGAAGAGCACTTAGGGGCATCCCTGAAATGGCAGCATACCTGGGGTGGAATAACTAATCTTTTGGATGGTTTTTTTCCCTCTGGTCCATGCTCTCAGTGTCCGTTGGAATTAGGCTAATCAGAGTGACTGTTTTGAACGAAAGGTGACTGCTTTTTTCTCGTAAGAGTAAATGCTGTCATATGGGAAAGGTAAACTTTAAAGTGGTTGGGACTTGCAGTTCCCTTGGAACTCGATCTTCTAATGAGCCTTCTTTACCAAAGGCAAAAATCAGTGTCACATTAAGAGTTTTATTTCAATTAATTTTGAAGTCGTAAAACTATCCTTGCTTCTCAAACATTTTCAGTATGTACTTCTTTGGGATAACTAAAATTCCACAATGCGATTGTAAACTCTTCAATAGTCTTCTCAACAAGTGTGTCTAAAACCTTGAAAATGGCAGATGTGTCATAAACGTAGGGGAGGTGGTGGTATTTAGAAAAGTGAGAAATTTGTGAGAAAAGCATTTGTTCTATTAAAAAAGGAGATATTGACACCTAACTAATTACCATGCTAATTTGATAAATACTGTGAAGACTGTGGATATAATAATCTCTTCATAATAATGGAAGGATCTCTCATTGACAATGAACCTTCATCTTTGGCAGCTTTTTAGTTCTAAAGTATATGAAATTATTAAATATTATGAAAAACTCTATGGTTTAATTTTTTTGACTTATCAGGGTTTTAAAAAACTTAAAAATTTTGCACTTGGAACATTTAAAAAATGGTTTATGAAGTGTAATTTTTAACACGTAAAGGTTTCATTGGCCAGGAACAGGAAAAAGAAGTTAGTCTGCTGTATACTATGGGAAAAATAATTTTTTAAAAAAGTTCTCTTGCCTTAATTTTTACAAATGATTAATTTAATTTTATGAAGTCATAAATCAGTTCTCCAACACTGTTTTTTCCGTATCATTTATCAAGAGTAATGTACAGAATGGTGTAAATCCATAGCAGTGTCTCTCTGTAAATGTTAATACTACCGAATTCACTTAATGTGAAATAAAGAAACTAAATAGCATATTTTAGGATATTGGTGTCCTAACAAAGACTTTTAAATAAGCCTGAATGAAGACTCCCTGAAGAGGAAAGGAATGAAAACTTTGTAGAATTTAATTCAGAATTTACAAACTAAAGAACATGAGATTACTGTAGGCAAAAAAAAAAAAAAAAAAAAAAGAACTAGAAGAAGAAGAAAAGAAGAAAAGATAATATAGAGTATGCTTAATACAAAACTTAAACATTTAAATCAAGAAATAAAAGATAAAGGATGTGACTTTGGCTATTCTAATGTCAAGTCCTTCAGGACAGAGTATTTGATGTAGTAACATATCTGGTTTCCTATAACCACCCAAGATTGACTAATCTAGCTCATGTTTTTGATATTTAAAGTAAAGTATTTTTATATCAGCCTGATATTTTGGTCTCAATCTAGAATAGAGATTTGACCTATAGTGTATATGTCTCTTGGCAATGTAAGAAAGTAGAAAACTTTATGGAATACCTAAAGTTTTATTTTCTGCCTCATTTGGGGGTCAAATGAATATACCGCAGTTCATTGTCAAATGTAAGAGTGTATCATTAGTCATTCCTTCAGCATATAAAATCATTTTTAAAATTCATTTATCATTTAATTCATCAACAGACATTTATTGAGACTTTCTATGTGTGAAGATGTCAGATGTAATCAGCTTTTGAAATGGAAATCTTGTCATGTAAAAATGAAGAGTTAACGCATATAATAAATCAGAAGATATAACTTCTTTCTTTTCTCACAATCTATGACCTTAAATATTTTTGATCTAAAGGCTCCTTATGAATTGCAAAATATTATTATTTTTTAAAAGGTCCAGACTGAGATAAAATAAATTTTATTATTTGTGCTGTAACTAACATCTCTCCTGTCTGATATGGTTGGGAAATGAGGTGGTTCACAAATATGAATTTCATAGATAATGGTAGGTTTCTCATTGAATATAAAACCTTTTTATTTTAACAATATTGGATAGAGATCTTTGTAAGTGTATTTACTACACAGCCCGCTGCTTGATAAACAAGGTACACAAGAGATAACTTTATCTTGGTGACTCTGGGTCACTGTTCTGATCATCAAGCAATGTATTGTTTTGTAGTATAGTCTCACAGGGGTTCTGAATGCCCCTACACCAAATAATCCCAGAATATTGTATAATTTTTGTCTCCTTGATGTCAGCTTCTGTTTCTCACTACATGGATTTTGTGGTAGCCATATTTTTGTTTTCGGGTCCCTTTCCGTGTTCTGCATGGTGGAGATTAACAGAGAGAGAGAGAGCCTCCAGGTGGTGGAGTTTACTTGCCCTCCATTATGAGGATATGGAGGACAAAATGGGAAAGTTTTAAGGAAAAAAAGCCACAGAAAGGCCATGGGGTCTTGGTAGAACATAAGGTTTCAAAATTCCTGTTTTTGCTTCCTATAATCCAATATACTATTTCGCACTTGCATGTCTTTGCTAACATTTTCACCCCATTCCCTACCTGATTATCCCTACTCATCTTTCAAGACTTTGTTCAGACATCACCATTATGAAGGCTCTAGGGGTGACCTCTTTCTGATGACCTCCAATAAGTGCCTTCTGGTGATCACCCCTCCCTAGTTCCTAAGCTCCCTCCACGTAGGCTAAGGGCCTTTTCTTTCTGCGTATGCTTCTACTACATTGTATTTAAAATATTTGTTGATTTAGGTCTTTATTCCTCTTCTGGTCTTTAAGTTTCTGGAGGGCAGAGACTATATCTTATTTTTGTATGCTCAGTGCCAGGGACAGTTCCTGGTTCATAGAAGGCCCTTAGAATTTGTTGCATTCTATTAAGAAAACAATGCTGAAAAGTAATTTTTGGTATGTTTACTATAATGCATTTTATTAAATAATTTTTGTAATTAGGAGATTGGTGATAGTAATTCTTTGATAAAACTCAGCAATTTTTAAAGTACTTAAATTGTATAACTGAAAAACAAAGCTTAGAAAACAAAAATATTATTGAATATTCCTTGCTAGACTATCACTTAAAGCCAAATCTTATGTATTAAATTTACATAAGCAGAGTTCCAGATCACATATTAATTAGTCCACTAAAATATGCATCAAATATCAGCAGAAGTTTGTCTTCTCATCAGTAAGGTATAGATGGTACCATAAAATTGGCATGACCTTTTCCAGTGATACTTTTACAATACATTGTTATAAACTTTTCATTCATATATAAATGTATATACTTATATTTATTTAGGACTAAAAGATTATTGGTAGGTCTTTTATCAGACATCCAATGTTAATTGGCTTCCATCTCAAGCTGTAGTTTCTAGACTATGTGTGAAAAGAACTGAATGATTATCATAGAAACCTGCCAGTAGTAGGTGCTATTAATGTTTTTTGTGTCCCAAGGATTCATTAATTATTGTGAAAGGAGACCCTAAACATCACAGGGCCATAGAGTTCACTCGCTGTATACCCTTTATTAAATATAAATCCCTATTAACTGGTACATTTATAATAATTAGGATTTAAAATCATAGGGATGACCCCAAGGCTTTTTGGGTCACTAAAAAAAAGATGAAATAATGAGATAATAATTATAATATAGTTCTAGGATATGTGTAGATTATTTGAAAACTTACATATGTATAACTTTATTATTATTACTATATAATCCATCAAAATACTTTAAACCTTAATGATTCTGAATGAGATCATTTTTTCAGCCTAATGGAAATCTGCTTTTTGCATCCAAGATTAAAAGATTTTTAAATTAAAATGTTATTTTTTAAAAAAATTAATAGTCAAAAGTGGTATAGACTAAATCAAAATAATATGGAGTTGATACCATATTATATTGGATATGTGTCTTATCCAGGACCTATTTAAAAACTAGGTGTTTAATAATGGATATGAAATAATAAAATGCATTTATGGGACAATACTCTTTACTCATTGTCAATACTTCAAAATCAGCTTACTGCTTGATATTTTATAACAATAGAATTGGCGACATATCACAAATTGTACTTATAATGGGTATTCTCAGACACATCAGGTTATTTGTGGGTTTATAAAGGAGACTTTTAAGGTAAGAGAAATAGAAAACATTTCAATAGCATCACCGATGAAATAATACAAAACTATATTTTCTACTCTTAATTCTTAATTATCGAAGGATTATTTAGCTAGGTTTCTTGCTTATTTTGGTCATCGATACACCAGTAGCCCCTTCTGGACTATTGTTGATTTCCAAAGTGTAGGGATCTCTTTATCACCTGTGATAACTAGTACCCAGCCTAGTCTCCATCACATAGTAGGACTGCAGACATATTTATTAAATCAATTAGTGAGTGAGTTGCTTGTGTATTTGGTCATTTGACTGTTTGTTCATCTTTTATGGTAAAGAGAGGAAGGAAGATAGTGACATTGAAACTGGTTAATTTTGCTGGTTGATTTGTCAAAGATGCCGTTAAAGGTTTAGTAGAAGAGATTGAGGTGTTGGCTAAATCCAAGGGGATGAGTGCTACCATTTTTTTCTAACCCAATATTGGCTCTGCTCTAGAAAAAAATGATAATAGTACCTTCTAACTTTGGGCTTTGTTTAAAAATTTTGATACATTCTGTATTTTAGTGAAGCACTATAATTTCCACAATAAACCATTTCCTCACAACAAATGTTTCAATTCTTAAGTAGTTGAGAATAATTTATATCACTTAGAGTTCTCTATCACAACAATATCAGTTCGTTTGAGAGGTGATGTTTGTTTGAGAGACTATTAACAGAATATTTGATACATCAGAACAATTTCCTGTAATACTTGTCATATAGACTCTGTGGATATGAGAAAATGATCACTCTCACCAATCTATAATTCTTTTGTAGATTTGGATTTACATCATAGCTGATGGACAATAGCTCCTGTTTGAAAACTGGAAGCTACTAATTTTTATAATATTTTAACAACTTATCATTTTTGCCATCATTTGTCTCTATCTCTGTATTTAAAAAATTCACTTGACCTCAACTTCTAGCGCTCATTAATAATTGTTTTCTATGCTTGTATACAGTGTAGAGTGTAGATAGTTCCACAAATGTGCTTCAGGGACCAACTTGATTTAGGTTCCATTTGAATTTCACACAAAATTCCAAATTTTAATGCACTGAAGACTATCAATGTATAAATTTATCATCTGACCTCAAAATAAGACTTTTTTGCCAACTCTGAAAATATTAAAACTTTATATTAACATATGTGACTTGAGTAAAATTGTGGTTCTGCACTGGTCTTTTCTTTCCTGTGCATGTTTGCTCATGTAAAATTATTTAAGTAAGAATATTACTAACTGTCCTATTCCCTGTACTTAATTAACTGCCTGGAAAGGCTCAGGCTCAGGGGCTTGGGATGTGCTTTTGTCACACAGTATAGCAATAACCTGCTCACTAACAAGGACATGTAACTTGTTACATTGTGATTATAAATTATAAAAATGTTAAATGCTTATTATAAGGTTGGAGTACTTGTCTGATTTTTATGTTCAGAACTAAAGAATATGAATGTTAAATATTTTTAGTGATTCAACTTTGAAACAAAGATTACTTACCATCCTTTTTCAAGTTTCTGGTAATAGTTTAATGAAAAACTATTCTGAAGTAATAAGGTGAAGCATTTGCAAGTGGTAATGGTTTTTTATATGTAGGCATCTTGAATTTTTTCCATATTGGCAAATAAGACAAAATACAGAAATAATTTGCATGTTGAAGTTAATTGATAAAGCTGTAATTTTCAATTCATAGCTTTAGGTTTCTACTTTTTATTTGTTAAAACAACCTTCTTGTTCTCATTTTTGACTTTTTAGTAACTATTATATATTTGAAATTATTATACTTGTACATTACCAAGATACCCCTTTACTGGTTTTATATATGGTAATCCATATAAGATTTCATTTGAAAAAATGAAATAGCTCTTTTTAAAAGGTTTAAAACCTACTGATATAGAAGCAGATGACTTCCTACTAAATAGTTTCTGGAACCAGTATTGTCTAAAATTTAGCAAGTTCTGTAGAAATTATTACTGTTTGAAATTAAACCCATGGTCCATAAGGCTAAATGACTTCCTCATAACCTAGAGCTTCCTAATTCCATTCTGGCTACCATGGATGTTATGATATACCATTCAAACAGAGAAATAGATGGCCCATTAGCCTACAAGAAACATTTGTCGAATTGTATGCTAATGGAATCAAGGGGGCCAGGTGAGAGAAATTATTCATAACTGGTATGAACCACTGGTTCTCTACCTCTTTTGGTTTGTGAATCATTTCACCAGGACAAAAGAGTTTATGGAGCATCCTAACTAACACTTCTGCTTGCCGCTATAAAAACAAAATCTCCCAGAATTAATGAGAATATTTTTGAGTGGATGAAAGAATTATGATGAGATACGATTTTAACATTTTTCGTGCATTCTAGAAATAAAATCGTGACTTTTTTGGCAAATAAGAATTAGGTATAAAATAGATCCTTGGCATTTATGAATGTAACCTGCTGTTTTGACACTTTGTCAGTGACCCTGAAAGAACGTAGTAATACATGGTAATTTGTAAATGTTACAGCTTCTGTAAAAATTTAAATAGGATAATGTGTATAAAACCCTTAGTTCAAGGGCCAGGCCCAGTGGCTCATGCCTGTAATCCTAGCACCCTGGGAAGCTGAGGCGGAAGGATCGTTTGAGGTCAGGAGTTCAAGACCAGCCTGAGCAACAGCGAGACCCCGCCTCTACTAAAAATAGAAAGAAGTTAACTGGATAACTAAAAATATACAGAAAAAAATTAGCTGGGCATGGTGGCTCATGCCTGTAGTCCCAGCTACTTGGGAGGCGGGGCAGAAGGATTGCTTGAGCCCAGGAGTTGGAGGTTGCTGTGAGCTAGGCTGATGCCACAGCACTCTAGCCGGGGCAACAGAGCAAGACTCTGTCTCAAAAACAAAAAAAACAACAAAAAACAAAAACAAAAATTCCTAGTTCAAATTTGAATTAGTGGGGGCTAGAAGACCAGCGTGCACAATCATATAGCTTCTAAGTGTGCCAAGCCAACAGCATAGTGTGCACATATCAATAAAAGGAATGTGGAGATTCTCAAAGGACTGCATAGTTATCTATTGCAAACATCAATAATGTAATGTGAATCTACTTGCTCCAAACCTAAACAACTAGAAAATTTTTATGGGTAATCTAATTTGGGAAGGAAGGTACAATCTATATAATAGGACAAATAATGATTGAATAAGTTGATATTGGGAATTCATATAATGCTTATAGATCTTACAGCTATTACTCTATATAGTGATGCTGCTGATTGCATGATGACCTTGGGCTATTTCTCTGTTAGCCATAGAGTTCAGCAAGAATTTAGGATTGGACACAAAAACAAGACAAAAATTTATTTTTAGCATTAGGAACACCCCTTTATACCAAAATCTCATGTGTGATCAGATGCAAATACGGTGTTCCAAACGAGAGAGTGGGGAGGGAGCAAGAGACTACTGCTAGGCTTGTCTTCTTCCAGCCATAGATCAGCACCTGCAGCAGCCCTCTGGAACCCTGGATTTCCATAGAACACATTTTCAAAACTGCTGATTCAGGCTGTTACATATTTTTTTTCTACTGGTAACCTTGCATCTGCTTCTTTTAATCTATTTTGAGGATTGCGGCCAGAATGATCTTCCTGAAACATCAAGTTACTACCCTACTCAAAAACCATTTTAAGTTATTTCTTAGTTGGGCGTTTAAGATACTCTATAATGTAGCTTCAATATACCTTTCCAGTGGTATCCTCTGTCCTCTAATGTTGTTACTCTGGACTGCTTTAGTGTTCCCTGAACACACATCACTTTTCCTGACTCCTCATTTTTTCTAATGCTATTCATCCAACTCAGCAAGTCCAAAAGTGAACTAATTCTCTCTCCAACCCAAACCAACTTCCCCTGACGTCCTGGCACTGTTAATAGCACCACAGTCATGCCAATTGAAACCCTCGCTCATCCCTAATGGTCCATTCCAAATGCCATCACCTTTAGGAAACCATCCTTTATTCTAGATGGAATCGCTCTCTTTTCTTTTCTTTTCTTTTCTTTTCTTTCTTTCTTTCTTTTTTTTTTTTTTTGAGACAGAGTCTCACTCTGTTGCCCGGGCTGGAATGTCGTGGGGTCAGCCTAGCTCACAGCAACCTCAAACTTCTGGGCTCAAGCAATCGTATTGCCTCAGCCTCCCAAGTAGCTGGGACTACAGTCATGAGCCACCATGCCCAGCTAATGGTTAATTTCTTCTATATATTTTTCAGTTGTCTAGCTAATTTCTTTGTATTTTTTTTTTTTAGTAGAGATGGGGTCTGGCTCTTGCTCAGGCTGGTCTCGAACTCCTGACCTCGAGTGATCTTCCTGCCTCAGCCTCCCAGAGTGCTAGGATTACAGGCGTGAGCCACCGCGCCCAGCCCTCTCCCTTTTCTGAAACTTAGTGATATTTTGTGTCTGTCTCATGATTTCTAAGGTTCAAACTTCATTTTATGTTCAAATATGAAGTATTTTTGGATGGTTTTAGTATACTCTAAATTGTCTAGGATTGTAACTACCATATGCATTGAAGGAGGATGATTTTTTGTTTAGTTCACTGGCAAGACTCTTACCATTATTGAGGCAGCCTGTATCCTTTTGCATTTAGCTGTTGCATTCATGGTGATTCTACAAATACATCTGCCTACTTTATTATTCTGTCTCCTAGAATAATTGCATTTACATCGTGAAATACGGATTATTTTATTATCATTACTTCTCACTGATTTAACTTTTTCATTATAGTTGGGACTTTATTTTTTTAAAAAAAAAAACTATGGGGATATGTTATATTTAATTTACGATGGTAAAAAAGCCATCATGAAATATTTTTTCTGAAAGAGGACACTAGGTCTTGAGAAGGTTCAAACCACTGTTCTAGATAAACAGGAGTTTACTATACTACAAGAGACCAGCCATAGCTTAAATAAGATAATGTGTATGATACCATCCTGCATAATACCAGACACAAAGTTAGGATCCAGCAAACATTCAGCTTAGTTCACAAATCATTTACAAGGGTTCTTTAGATTCTTGCTAATTTAAGTATGGACTGTGGACCAGCAATATCAGCACCGTATGGGAATTGTTACAAATGCAGAATCTCCCACTAGACTTGGTGAATCAGAATCGTCATTTTAACAAAATCCCCAGGGAATTCTTGTGCCTGTTAAAGTTTGATGAGCACTGCCCGCACTTTGAACAATATCAGCGAAACCTGTCACCATTCTGATAGCACATGTTGCATCAGTGGTGGATCATCTTCATATATGTATTTAGCATATCAATTTTTTGTTGGCTAAGTGCTGACTTTAAAAGATAGTTGAACAATGAACATTTTACAGCATTTAATTTTGACTAATCTTGCCATACAATATTTATTTCACAATATAATTCAAAAGTCAGAAATTTTCATTCATTCTTCATTCAAAAAATATTTATCGAATGCCTGTTATGTGCCATGTTTGCAAAATATTGACAATACAGTGGCGAACAAGACAGACAAAGCTTTGGCCCTCATGGAGTTTAGTCAAGTAAGGAAGACAGACCAAAAAACAAGTAATAACAACTGAAATAATTAAAATTATGCCAAGTTATTATGAAGGAAATAAAAAGAGTGCCAATATGGAGAATTCTGGTAGGGGCAAGGTTGGGGATCTCTCCTTTAAAGAAGAGGTCTGGCTAGAGATAGGAATTTGGCCATTTTCAGAACATAGGTGATATTTAAAGCCAATGGAATGAATGAGATCGCCGAAACAGAGAATGTATTGAGAGAAGAAAGCTCAGGACGGAGCCCTGAAAAATACCTCATTTGGTCAGGTAAGGGAGGAGAAGCCAGCAGAGGAGAAAGACAGACAGCCAGACAGGAAGAAAACCAGCAGAATGTGGTGTAACGGAATTCAAGAAAGGAGGATATTTCATTGAAGGAGTGAGCGGTCAGCTATGTTGAATGTGGCTGAGAAATCAAGTAAGATAAGGACAAAAAGTGTGAATTGCTTTTGGCGACATAAAACTTACTAGTGCCCTTGACAAAAGTGGTTTCTGTGGAGTGGTGGGGATGGAAACCAAAGTGGTTAAAGCAGGAATGGGAACAACGGAAGTAAAAACGTTGATAACAGACCATTTTTTTCCAGAAGTTTAGCTATGAGGTGAAGAAGAGAAATCAGTGAGGCTGTTGCTGGAGAAAAATGTGGATTAAGAGAGATTTTGTTTGTTTGTTTGTTTTCCTAAGATGAGCGACATTTACACTATCTGTAGCTAAAGTTTATTGGGAAAAAAAAAAAGAAGACCAAAATTGAAACTGATTTTGAAATCCCAGTTCTCAGGGAAGTTTGAGGAATTAGCTATCACTGAAAATATCTTCATATTTAGTTGGCACGTGGCATGTAAATCAATTTCCTCACCATGAGAATTTTTAAGCTATATGGAGCCCATTCAGTCAATGGTTGGTATATATATGTATATACATGTTTTAGATAGGGTCTCGCTCTGTCACCCAGGCTGGAATGCAGTGGCCCAAACATATCTCACTATACCCTTGAACTCCTGGGCTCAAGCGATCCTTCCACCTTGGCCCCTTGGTCTCCCAAAGTGCTGGGATTACAAGTGTGAGCCACCGTGTCTGGCTGGTATAAATATAATTTATAAAGGTTCTATAGCAGAATCATGAGAAACCCTTGAAATTCAAAGTTTTTTCAAAAGTGGGAAGATGATGCTATAATTGCATTTCTGAATTTTAGTCTTTTAGATATTTGGGGATGTTTGAGTGTTCAGTGGATTTTTTTAAATTAAGGAATAACATACACAATAAAGTGCACATCTTTACGTATAGCTTTATTATCATATTTTTAACCTATAATACAAACTTCCAGATCAAGATATGGAACATTTGCATCACCTCAGAAAGTTTCCTTGTGTTATTATCTCCCTTTGCCCCAAGTTGAAAACTATTCAGACTTCTATCATCATGGATTACTTTTCCCTTTCTTGAATTCCATATAAATTAATTATCCAGTATTATGCTTTTATTGTGTCTGGCTTCTTTTCCTTTACCGATTTTTGAGATTCATCCATGTTGTTATTATTAATAGTTCATTTCCTTTTATTATTGAATAGTATGAATATACCAGAATTTATTCATCATGCCATTGATGGACATTTGATTGTTTCTAATGTTTGGCTATATTATGAACATTCTTTAGCATGTCTCTTTGCTGGACATATACATACTTATATCTCTTAAATATATATGTAGGACTAGCATTTCTGGGTCATCAGATAGGTGTATGTTTAGCTTTGACACATACTGTGAAAGTTTCCAAAGTGGTTGGGCCAGTTTACCCTCCCACTAGTGATGTCTGAGAGTTCCACTTGCTCTATATCTTGTCAACATTTGCTATTGTCAATCTTTTTAATTTTAGCTGTTCTTGTGGGTGTGTAGTGGTATTTTATTGTGGTTGTAATTTGCAATTTTCTGTTGAGTAATAATGTTGAGTACTTTTTGTTATGTTTATTGGCCATTTGGATATCCTCTTCCCTGAAGTACCTAAAGTCTTCTGGTCATTTGGATTTTTTGTTTTTAAATTGAGTTGTGTCTTTTCTTATTGAATTTTTAGGCATCTTTTATAGTTTGGCTATGTGTACTTTGTCAGATAAGTATTGCAAATATTTTCTCCCAGTCTGTAACTTATTTTTCTTAATCTATTTGATCAAATAGAATTTTAATTTTAATGAAGACTAATTTATCAATAGTTTTCCTTTTGTGATTAAGTGCTCCTTATGCCCTGTTTAAGAAATCTTTACCTACTCTAAGGCCATGAAAATATTCTACTGTGTTTTCCTCTAGACACTATGTTTTCCTCTAGAAGTTTGATTGTTTTAACTTCGATATTTAGGTCTATTATCACTTCAAATTAATGATGCTGTTTTGCCCCCAGTTATTTTATAGCAAAAGCTAGGCATTTTACAGTTATGAAATAAAAGTCTTAATTTGAATATGTTAGATTCAATCATTTTAGAACAAGCATTTTTTTAAAAGTAACAATGACATGAAATACTCGTTCTTTCTTTTATCTCTACATGTTCATTTGGTAGCACGTGATATACAGGGTAAAATAGAAACATACATATATTTTTTCTACAACATGGTCAGGATTACTGACCTTTCAGGGAGAGTTAATACTAGACCTTGAATTTGTTGTTTTAGCTACAATTGTCAGCAATTCACCTGTGCCTCACAGTCTGTAGTTTCCTTGCTAAACACTTAATCTAGGGGAGAAAATGGAATACTTTATTTAAAAAAATAGGGTAGGGTAGGATAGGAAGAACTAGAATAGTAAGGTGGGCTGTGTTTGATCTGGTGTACTTAGACAAGTAGTCTTGATACTTCTTGACCTTTACCTTAGTCCAGGGAAGTTGGGAAAGAAGTATTTCATGATTGGGGGGATTACTCTCACTATAAGGCATGCTCTTTGCTTTTTTAATCTTTCTTTCCCCTTAATCAACAATAATACACAGTTGAGGTGTTTGAAATTAATTGGATCTAAAATCTCTTCTAGTTCTGGCCTTCTAAGATCTATAATTTATACAGGAAGGCATTTAAAAACATGATTTAAATTCTCTGAAACAGCAGTGAAACTCAAAAGATGAATCCTGCTTCTCTTGCTGTGTCACTGACGTTGTGCCCTCGGGCAATTACTTGACTTTTACATTTTTTGTCATTCTTTGTGTCTTGGATCTTGTCTATAAAATGGGGAAAATAAATGCCATTGTACCTAATTATCTTCCAGAAATGTGATGAGGTAGAAAGGAATCTCTTTGCACTACTAGGCTGAATGTTTGTTGCCACATTTTTTGAGGACCACAGGCAAACAAAAACAGATTTAGAAGAAAGCTCTCACCATGGTCAGGGAACTCAGCGGTAACATCTGAGCAATAACTTATCCTTTATGTTCCCGGAAAGCTGAACTAGGGGCTGAAATGGGCATTTCAGGAAATTTGAGTTCTGCTACATTTAAGGAAGAATGCTTTGTAACCACTAGAGTTTTTCTGAAATGGGAGGGAATAACTTCTGTGTTATTGGAAGTGTCGAAGCAGCAGCTATACCACCACCCAATGAAGGAATATTAGAGGACAGTCAAGCATCAGGTGGCAGGAGAAGGAGGGGTAAGCTAGTTAGGATAACCATTTCAACCCTAACATTCTAATTTCACTGGTTACAGGAATCGTTTTCATTCTACAGAACTGTTTTTGTAATGGTAGAATGCCAGGAATGATTGTATGTGGTGGTGATAAAGAGAAATGGTAAGGGATTTTTCAGAAATGATAGCTAACACATCTCTGCCACATTTATTGTCCCAAGTGTTAACGTTGCAATTATGAAAACATTCTTGTAGTCACTGCCTCAATTTCCAAAGCAGTTAAAAAGTAAAAATGGGCATTTTAGATAAGAGAAACTATTTTTTTTAAAGGCAGGAGGATAAGGGAGTCAGTTTACTATTATGAAGATAGAAAGGAATATCAACATTTAGAGACATTTCTGGCAGCTGTCAGGCACCAGAACTGCTGGCAGCTGGCAAACTCAAACTCAGAACAGGATTCTTTCTGAGACTTGACATTTTGTTTCCCTTTAGTGCCTGCATTTCCTACTGGGAAAATAGACCATGGAGTGGAAATCTGATCTCTGAAACTAAGAGGAAAATTTTGCTAGCTAGTATTCTTAATTGAATGATAATTATTTAATAGTACAGTATTAGAAATGAAGGCAAATTTATAACCCATTTAAGTTAAAAACATGTTGACACATTTTTTTTTTTGCTAATGTAAATATTTGGTTTTGTTCATAAATAATTTATATTAGAGCTAAGAGGTAAACCATTCACATGTGGATTTTGATGAAATATCAATTAACCAGACTCTGGCCATTTCACAGTTTAAATTTTATTTGTAGTCTGCACCTTTTCATTTGGCAGCATATGAACTGCTAGACTATCTGAGAAACACCTTGGCATCTTAACAGAAATTCTAACTGGTGAAATTTTTTTTTGTATGGCATCTCTGCCAATGAAAAGAGAATCTGAAGGGATAAAAACAAATTTGAAATTGTCATCTCTCCATAAGCGTGTGATGAAGGCTCGTTTTCCATACTGGTAGAAAACAATTTGAGATTGCTAGTATAGCTATGAATAACCATCAATAGTAGAGTGCTGTGGAAAGCTACAAAAGAAATAACCTTTAACTTTTACAGTCCGATGTATTTGTCAGCTATCTCAGTAACAGAATAGTTATGTCCTTTAGAAGATTTGTTATTTAAGGGGTACGATGTTAACGGAATACACTTACGATTTGATTAAACCTTAAAACATATCAGGAGATGGATTATTTAGTTGTGGGGAGGGCAGAAGCGCAAAGATATGAAAGAGTGTTTGTTAACTAAGGTTTTCTGCTAGAGTAAAGCTTTGGCTTTTAAATGAGATAAGAAAATGGTTTTATCTAATGATGCCAAAAAATCCTGATGAAAACATGATGCTGAATATATATTTGTACACATACCTGTAAGTACAGTTTAAAATATTTTATCTGGATGTTTGGCATCATGTGGTGGAGTATTTTTGCCCTCTGAAAAGTCACATTAATTTTTTCAATCAGTGAAATTTGTAAAGTGTTTTGTATGAAAGGTGCTGTCTAAATGCTTAATTTCACTGATGACTGCATTAATTAAAACCACAGCTTTTTCCTGAAATTCCAGTTGCAGGGTTTCGGAAGTAATGACTGAAAATGATCGTTGTTACACTGCTTCTGGTATAATTTTTTTAAAGTTTTAGTTGATATTTAAGTTTTATACATGGTTTGATTTTCTTCTTTTCTCCTGATCCAGACAGAGGGGTTTTTTTTTTGTTTGTTTGTTTTGTTTTGTTTTTACTTTCTAGTTTCTAGTTTATTTTACTTCATTTTGAAATTCATATTATTTTTAATTGACAGATCATAATTGCATATGTTTATGGGATACAATATGATGTTTTGATATATGTATATGAGCTAATCCACATATCCATCACCTCACTTACTTATCTTTTTTTGTGGTGAGACATTTAAAATTTGCTGTCTTAGCACTTTTAAAATATATAATACATTATCATTAACTATAGTCACCCTGCTATGCAGTAGATCTCAAAAATTTATTCCTTGTGTCTAACTGAAACTTTGTACCTTTTGACCAACATCTCCCCATGTACCCCACCCCCAACCCCTGACAACTGTCATTCTACTCTTTCCTTCCATGAGTTTGACTTTTTTAGATTCCACACATATAAGTGAAATTATACAGTATTTGTCTTTCTGTGCCTGGCTTATTTCACCTAATATGATATCTTCCAGGTTCATCCATGTGGTCAAAAATGACAGAATTTCCTTCTTTTTAAAGGCTGAATAGTATTCCATTGTGTATAGATACTACGTTTTCCTTGTCCATTCATCCACTGATGGACACTTAAGCTGATTCCATATCTTGGCTGTTATGAATAGTGCTGCACTGATCCGAAGTTTTTAATGTTTAAATAGCTTCCCAGTGGTATCCTAAGCAGCATCGAGAGGGTATAGACTCTAGAGCAGTGCTGTGCAATAGAACTTTGTGTGACAATGAAAATATTCTTAAAATGCACTGTACAATATGGTAGCCACTAGCCACTAGCCACATGTTCTGTTGAGTGCTTGGAATGTGGCTGGTGTAACTGCGAAAGAAATTTTTATATTTTAATTAATTTAAATTTAAACAAATAGCCACATGTGGCCAGTGCCTACTGTATTGGATAGTACTATGTTAGCATTGGTAATAGACCCAGAACAGGGCTCCCCAAACCTTTTCTGTAAAGGACCAGATAGTGAATGTTTTAGGCTTTGCGTGTCATATAGTCTCTGTTGCAACCCCTCAACTCTGCTGTTGTACAAAATTAGCCAAAAGCAGTACTTAAATGAGTGTTCCAATAAGACTTTATTGATGGACACTGAAATTTTAATTTCATAAAGTTTTCAAGTGTCATCAAATAATATTCCTCCGATTTTTTCCTCAACCATTTAAAAATGTAAAAAAACAAGTTGCTGCGAATGACGTTATTTCATTCCTTTTTATAGAGGGCACACTGAGAGCCCTGACTTCAGCATTATAGTGTATCCATGTAACAGAAACTCTTGCACCCTTTAATATTTTGAAATTTAAAAAAAGAAAAACCCATAAAAACCATTCTTAGTTCACAGGCCATAGAAAAACAGGCAGTGAGCTGTAGTTTGCTGAACCTTAATCTAGAGTATTCATAGGGATCAATGATAGGGATGTAAGAATCCTCGCGTTTATTCAACAAATACTTATTGAGTGTCCATCTTGAGTGAGCACTGATTTGGGGCTGAAGACACAGCATACAAAACAGACAACATCCCTGTTCTCACAGAGCTTACATTCTGGTGGGGAGAGACAGATAAAATGAAAGATGGTGATAATGAAGAAATTTTAGGAAGAAAAACAAAGCAAGGTAAGAGCAAAGAGTGACAATGGAAGATGACATTTTATATAAGATAATTAGGTAAAGCTTCCTTGATAAGGTGACATTTAAGAAGTCACCTGCGGCCGGGCGCAGTGGCTCACGCCTGTAATCCTAGCACTCTGGGAGGCCAAGGCGGGTGGATCGCTCAAGGTCAGGAGTTGGAGACCAGCCTGAGCAAGAGCAAGACCCCGTCTCTACTAAAAATAGAAAGAAATGATCTGGCCAACTAAAAATATATATACAAAAAAATTAGCCGGGCATGGTGGCGCATGCCTGTAGTCCCAGCTACTTGGGAGGCTGAGGCAGTAGGATTGCTTAAGCCCAGGAGTTTGAGGTTGCTGTGAGCTAGGCTGACGCCACGGCACTCACTCTAGCCCGGGCAACAGAGCAAGACTCTGTCCCAAAAAAAAAAAAAAAAAAAAAGAAGTCACCTGAATGAAGAGAAGTAAACCAGGTGGCTTCTGGGGGAGGAGCATGCTTTACCTGTTGAAGTAATGAATGGGAGAGATGGAGAAAACTGATGAGGTAAATATTTCAACAAAATTAACCCACTTCGAGATTCTTCCATCATTTTCATCTCATATGTATGAACATCAGCACAGGAAACTATGTATCTTACTCCCTTCCTTCCTCCCTTCCCTGCCTTCCTTTCTTCCTTCCTGCTTTCCCTTTTTTTTTTTTTTTTTGACAAGGTCTCACTCTGTCTCCTGGGCTAGAGTGCAGTAGCATCATCATAGCTCACTGCAACCTCAAAATCTTGGGCTCAAGTGATCTTCCTGCCTCAGCCTCCTGAGTAGTTGGGACTACAGGCATATGCCACCACACCTGGCTGATTTTTTTTCCTATTTTTGTAGAGATGGGGTCTTGCTATGTTGCTCAGGCTGGTCTGGAATTCCCGGCCTCAAGCAATCCTCCTGCCTCAGCCTCCCAAAGTGCTGGGATTACAGATGTGAACTACTGTGCCGAGCCTGGGAAACTATATTTCTATCAAAGGCAATATAAGCACCCTTCCTACTTAGCTTTCTAGAACATTATTTTGGAAAATATTTTAAAGCTATGTTGACTGCCTGCACATTAAAAAGACCCCATCAAATGAAAACTTTTTGTGGGTTTTTGCATGGGGGGGAATGTAAAGAAATTACAAAATGATTAATTAAAAACTAAAAAGTTTTTGCTGTATTTAGAAATACTGAGCAAGCTGGAAATTTCTTCACCATCAATCCACTAATATCTTTGAATGGGCTTCATGTTCTTATAAAGATCTTTAAATTTAGGGGGAAATGTATTTCAATCTGTGTTGTCTTTGTGTTTTAAGTATCAGTCATGTGGCCTGACTATAGATGGTTTTAATGTCTCTTTTAAGTTATGAATGCTAAGCTGGTCAGAATCACTGTCTTCTTTAGGAGCTATACAAAGTTACTTCTGGTGTTATTTAAGGTACACAGAGGGTACTTGAAAAAATATTGGGAGCTATTTAAATGTCACTGTCAGAGGGTTTTAAAGGTTCAAGGGACCAGGACTTTTTGCCTTTAGTTCACCAAATCAAAAGCCACCTTGATGTGTAGTCACTAAAAGATGTTCCCACATAAAGGTTGCTCATGTGAAACCTTTGAGCTAGTTTTCTTTCTTTGTTTTTTTTCCTGTTAAGAATCCTTTCAGTGTGCAGTTGAAAGTTTCAGTTAGCAGTTTTCTTCAACTTAAAAAAAAAAACCACTATTAAACTTACAGAAAAGTTGCAATACAATCAAAAAACTATTTTTTTCCACAGATTTTGAGAGTAAGGTGCTGACATAATGCCCTATAACTCTCAAATACTTTAGTGTGTATGTTCTACCTTGTCCTACATAACCACAGTATAACCATCAAAACCATGAAATTGACATTGATATATTACTGCCCTTTAATCCTCAGACCCCATCCAGGCTTCTCTGTCATGTTCTTTACTGTGGGAGATTTCAGTTCAGAATCACACGTTGCATTTAGTTGTCATGTCTCTTCACTCGCCTTCAGTCTGGAACAGTTCCTCAGTCTTTCAAATCATGGACACTTTTGAGGATTGCAAACCAGTTTCTTTGTGAACTATCCCTCAGTTAGAGTCTGTTTCCTCCTTGACTCAGGTTGCGCATATTTGGCAGGAATATCACAGAAGTGGTGCTGTGTTCTTGTCACTATCAGGCAGCACATAATTTTAATTTGTCTCATTACTGATGTGATCACACGTAACTTTGTTCAGTTATAGTGGTGTCAAACAGGCTGCTCTGCTATACAGGTACTCTTTCATCTTTATAATTAATAAGTATTTTTGGAGATAAGCGCTTTGAAACTATACGCATATCCTATTTGTCATCAGACTTTCAGTTTATTCACTTACTTATTAATAAGAATGGACTCATAATATCTGTTTTTTTTTCCAATGGTTTATAATCTAATACTATCATTATTATTTTGATGCTCTCTCATCCCAGATTTGGCCAGAGGAAACTCTTTCAAGATGACTTCTATATCTTTTTTGGAGACAGGGTCTTATTCTGTTGCCCAGGCTGGAGGGTAGTGGCAGTAACATAGCTCTCTGCACCAGCCTGAGCAAGAGCAAGACACTGGCTCTACAAAAAAAGTAGAAAAATCAGCCAGGCATGCTGGCATGTGCCTGTAGTTCCAGCTACTTGGGAGGCTGAGGCAGGAGGATCATTTGAGCCCAGGAGTTTGATGTTGCAGTGAGCTATGTTGACACCACTGCACTCTAGCCGGGGCAACAGAGTGACGCCTGTCTCAAAACTAACAAACAAAAAACTCTTAACAAATTAGGAATAGAAAGAAACTTCTTGGCTTTATGGAAAACCTACAGTTAAAATCATAATTTATGACAAAATATTGAACATTTTCCTTCTAAGATTGGGAACAAGGCAAGGATGTCCACTCTCATCCCTTCTATTCCATTGTACTAGCAATTCCAGCTGTGCAATAAAGCAAGAGAAGAAATTGAAGTCATAAAAATTGGAAAGGAAGACATGAAATCATCTCATTTTGCAGATGACATGATTACTTACATTGAAAATCCTAAGGCATATACCAAACAACTACTAAAATTAATAAGTAAGATCTCAGTATACAAGGTCAATATGCAAAAATCAATTACATCTTTATATACTAGCTATAAACAATTAATAATTTAAATTTCACTTATAATGTCATCATAAAACATATAGTATTTAGAAATAAATTTAACAAAAAACATGTAAGACCTGAATATCAAAACTACAAAACATTACTGAGAGATATTGAAGAAGACCTAAATAAGTGGAGAGAAGTATCATGTTCATGGATTGAAAAACTCATTGGTAATACTCAAACTGATCAATGCAATTCCAATCATAAAATCCCCCTGGGGTTTTAAAAAATAAATAAACAGTCTTATTCTAAAATTTATATGAAAATTCAAAGGATCTAAAGTAGCCAAAAAGACATTAAAAAGAAGAACAAAGTCGAGGGTGTATACTACCTGACTTCTCAGCTTTCCTATAAAGCATCAAGACATTATGGTACTGATATAATGATAGACAGTATATCACTGGAGCAGAATAAAGAACTAAAAAATAAACCTGTACTCTTAAAGTCATTTGATTTTTGACAATGGCACCAAAGCAATCCAATGGAGAAAGAGAAGTCTTTTCAACACATGGTGCTGGAACAACTGCATATCCATATGGAAAATAATGAAGCTCAAATTCCACCTCACACTTAGAAGAAGAAAATTAACTGAATATGGATCACAGAGTGAAACATAAAAGCCCCAAACTATGAAACTCACAGAAGAAAATGAGGGAATATCTTCACAAATTGGGGATGATAAAGTTTTCTTAAGTAAGAAACAAAGCAATATCCATTTAAAAATTGATACAGTAAACTTCAAAATTTAAAACGTCTGGATATGAAGACACTGTTACATAAAGAAAACGAATAAGCAAGTCACAGACTAGAAGAAGGTATTACCAAAATATGTATCTGACAAAGGATTGATACTGGTAATCTACAAAGAACTCTTAAAACAATAAAAATACACACAAACTAATAAAAATGAGCAAAAAGCCGTGAAGAAGGACGATCATACCCCCATCTAATCATGAGAAAAACAAATCTCAGTTGAGGGACAAAATACCTGACCAGTACTCCTCAGAATTGTCAGGGTCATCAAAACAAGGAAAGTCTGAGAAACTGTCCCAACCAAGAGGAGGCTAAGGAGACGTGGTGGCCGATTGTGATGGGAGATCCTGGATGGCATCCTGGAACCAAAAAAGGACATCAGATGAAAACTAAGGAAATCTGAATACTTAGTAATAATGTATCAATATTTGTTCATTAATTATAACAAATGTGCAATACCTACATGTTAATAATAGGATAAATTGGGTGTGGGGTGTATAGGAACTCTCTGTACTATCTTTGTAATTTTTAAAATTTGTAAATCTAAAACTACTCTAAAATTTAAAAGTTTATTATTAAAAAAGAAATATCATAGTAGTTTTATTCCTAATAGCCAAAACTGGAAGCAGTCTAGGTGTCCATCGACAGAAGAATGGATAAACTGGGATAGTCATACACTGGAATACTACTAAGCAATAAAAAAGAATGAACAACTGATAAACACCACAGAATGGATGTATTTCAAAATATTATGTTGAGCGAAGGAAGCCTCAGGCAAAAGAGTTTATGCCATATGTCTGTGTGATTCCATTTTTATAAAGTTCTAAAATGGGCTAAACTCATCTATGGTGGAAAGAAATCAAAATAGTAGTTGTCTCTGGAGTATGTGGGTGGGGCTTGACTAGGAAGAGACGTGAGGGAACTTTTCTGGGATCATGGTGATGTTCTGTATCTTGACAGGGGTTTGCATTACACAAGAATATGCCTTTTTTTAAACTCACTGAATGGTACACTTAAGATCTGTGCTTTCACAGTATGTAAATGTTACCTTAAAAAATCTTATAAACAAATATTGAATTCTAGTTAATAATATGCATGTGGAAGTGTTAGGAGTGAAGTATACCATTTTCTGCAACTTATTTTGAAATGCATCAAAAAATTAAGATGGATTGATGGATGGATTGAGTGATTAATAGGTAGGAAAGGTATGTGATAAAGCAAAAATGCGAAATGTTAATTGTAGACTCTGATTGGTGGGTATTGGGTGTTCACTGTGTAGTTCTTTTAACTTTTTATATGTTTGAGAATGTTCACAATAAAATATTGGGGGGAAAAATAAATGGTATCTGAAATTCTTTCTAATGGGACCCAGTTTTTGCTTATTATTCATGGTATAGGTATTAATAGATCTCTGACAGAATGTTCTTAGAGTAGCATTGCTGCATCAATAATTTCTTTCATCCTCTTTGGGACACTTTTAGAAAGAGTATAGGGGAAGATTAGTCCTGCTCTGAAAGAGGAATTTTGCTAAGTTTTCCAAAATGATATCCTTATTAAATTTGGAATGCTCAAATCTGTAGAAATGTACCCAAAGTAGCTAATATTTATAACCTCTTTCTTTTCAGATATACAACCAAATGTAGACCAGAAAAGCACTCAGGAGCAGTCTGTGCCCACAGGTAACATGAGGTCTTTCCTCTATAAATATACCTTTACTAAAAATACAAAAAAAAAGGGAACATGCTTATTCTGATTGTATTAAAAATGCTATGGAAATGTGTTTATTTAAAATGTGGTTGTCTCTTGCAGATTAAAAAAAAAACTTACCCATTTTATATCATGTAAGTTCTTTAGCATCATAGGGCCAAACCACATTCTACCTAATGTTGATCACTGGGTTTTTTTCTTTTTTTAATTTTTCAACTGATTGGTTTGGATAAAGACAGTTTTTGTTGAATAATAGAGTAGCTTGCATTTGAATGACTTGTGCTATTTGCTCTAGAAAAGTGGTCAGCAAACTTTTTTGTAAGGAGCCAGCTAGTAAATATTTTAGACTTTGCAGGCCACATATGGTCTCTGTTGCATGTTCTTCTTTGTATTTTTTATAACCCTTTAAAAATTTTAAAACTATTTCTACCTCCTGGGCCCCTACAGAAACAGGCTATGGTCAGACTTGCCCCTCGGGCCATAGTTTGCTGACTCATTCTCTAGAATATACAGTAAACATTTAAAATAATTTTATTTCCTAAAAATAACTCCTACATTTTCTTCATTAACTCACTTTGTTTGAATCAAAACTTATGTTATATTACAAAATTTATCACTTAAGTGCCTTTTTATGTTACTGTGAGTTGTAACTTCATATTTTAATTGAATTTGAACCTCATATTAATTGTTCAGGTGTGCACTATATTTTAGTCATTTCAGGCTTGAGAAAAGTGGACCACTGTTTGGATCGGTATCTTAGAGTTCGTAGTATATGCATTGTAATATGCAGAAATTAGAAACTTTAGATATTCATAAATCAAAAAATGGGTCCACGGTGAGCACATTTACAAGGCCTCTTAATGATGGATTTTATGAAACGTGTTTCCATTTCAGTCCTGCATTCCAGCAAATGTCCTGTTCCCTGTGTTTGGTCATGGATGCTGCTGAATGGAATGTCACTGCAGGGTTTCTAGTCACCTCCCCTACTTCAGTCCCACTTAAATGCGCCAGTATTCAGTGTCTTTGACTATTTGTTGCATTAATAGGTACTCAGTAAATATTTTATTGAGTACTGGGAAGTAGTTGGATAGAAAATGGATGAATTTTCAGTTCATTTCTTCTGCTATCATTTTTTGTTAAACTGCTAAGCTTACATGTGAGAATAATTCCAGCTACATTGTTCCTTTTTTCTTACTTCCAGTATTATCAATACTTATTATACAAAATTATATTTTCCTTAAACTTGATTTTTAACAAGTTTGCTGTTTATTTAAGCATGCTTTTATTATATGTATTCACTTTCACTTATAAACTCCCTTAACACTTTGTATTTCTTTTAAGCCCTTCTCTGAGTCTACCTTGCATTATAATTATGGGCTTCTCTTAAGTATATCTGCAAAGTCTGGGCTCCTTGAGGACAGGCATAATGACTTATTCATATCTGTAGCCTTGTCAGCATTTAGTAAACGTTCAAAGAAATAAAGTAACTTGGGGTCCAATATGTTTTCCACAGAATCATATTTATAATGTGAACAGAAGGGGGAAATAGAATTTGGCATACAGAAGCTTACAGCCTTCCTCTTAGGAGAGCATCTTTCCCTAATTTGGTCATGCAGCATTTTGGGGGCCCAATATTTCTTATTATTACATATTAATACTTCTTGGTCATAAATAGCAGTGGAATCCTGCGGAATATCATGAGCTATAACCGATGGAGAGGGAATTTTTGTCCAGAAGGAACATGAGTGTATTTTATTGTTACAACTCAGGTGAGAGTCGTATGTAAGAAAGTTGTATATAATGGAAGGGTGTATGAACCCTGGGCAAATTTCTGAACTTCAGGAGTTTTCATGTACATCCCTTTTGGGTACACATGAAGGGGGATACTGTCTGTCACTAAAGGGTTATGTGAGGCTGAAAACTAAATGGGGGTCTACTTAATACATATTTATAAAAATCCTTTAAAGTTGATTGCAGGCCAGATGTGGTGGCTCATGCCCATAATCCTAGCACTCTGGGAGGCCAAGGCAGGAGGATTGCTTGAGGGCAGCAGTTCAAGACCAGCCTGAGCAAGAGTGAGACCCCGTCTCTACTAAAAATAGAAAAAAAAAAATTAGCCAGGCAACTAAAATTAGAAAACTTAACCCAGCACAGTGGTGCATGCCTGTAGTCCCAGCAACTGGGGAGGCTGAAGCAGGAGAGTCCTTGCGCCCAGGAGTTCAAGGTTGCTGTGAGCTAGGCTGACGCCACAGCACTCTAGCCTGGACAACAGAGCAAGACTCTGTCTCAAAAACAAACAAACAAACAAACAAACAACTTGACTGCATACTTAAAACTCTTTTTGTCTTTTAGAAAGTCCAACAGTTTTGAATGACTACAATTTAACCAAACCTCATGAAATAGAAAATGTGGACAGTGCAGAAGGCCCAACCAATGAAGATGAAGACATGGGAGGTGAGCCATAGTGTACGGACCAGGCACTGATGGTCACAGATATGGTTAAGGCTAAGAATGAAGAAGAAATCTGCTATCCAAAGAAAACTTGCATTTGTGGATCTGGGTTTAGTTAGGAGTGATTAAGTTTTGTTCATTTCACAAATATTTTCATTTCATAGTTACAGGATATCAGCACATTTTGACAATTTAAGGTGATCATTTAGTGTTCAAGTTATATTAATTTCGTTTAAAAAATAATGTTTATTTTACTCTTTTGTATTATAAAAGTAATGCATGTTTATCATAGAAGTTTGGGATCTTTTCTACACCACAAACCAATTCTCCAATTGTCCAGACAATAACTAGGTGTCCAACAATGCAATTCAATTACTCTGATACTAACTCCCAGTGTTAGGGCAGACCCCACAGGTTAGGGGCTCAGTTGCACAAAACTGCTCCCACTTCAGACACCAGTCTCAAGTATACCAGGTCCCCAGGTGACCTGCACTTCTGTCTGACTTGGCTACAAAGTCAGGGGTTCCCACAACCACCCCTCAGGTCAGTAATTTGCTAGGGTGACTCACAGAACTTGTTATATAACCCATTTATTTATTCCTTTACACTCAGCTACTATTCCTCCTTCTCTCTATTTATACCAAACTTTGTAAGGAACATTAGGTTGGGCCACTGTGCTGGTCAAGATTGCAAGCAGCAATACCACTCTAGCAAGTACCTCTCCCTCAGTCCACTCCCATAATACATGTAAGATAGGGTTACATAGGTACCAAACTAATGGCTGTTTCTACCACTAGGCAATATAGCTGCATTCACCGTTAACCCCAATTTTGCCAGATGGGGTGAAGGCACAACCTGCCTAATCAGGCCTTTAGGAATTCTGACATAAAAGTTTAAAGCTATAGTTATAGTTTCTTGCTCAGGAATCATCTCTATTTCTAACACATACAGTTGCAGCCCTTGTCCTGCAACCACTGCATCTGGCAAGAAAGAGAAGGTTGAAGTGATGCATAGAAGGAAAAGAAGGATGGTCATCACAGCAGTGTCCTCCTCCTTGGGAAGAATTGTATAGTCATACCAGCATCCTCCCCCACCCCTCCTCCCTAGATTAGCCAGCAGCACAGAGGAATCTACCTAGCGGGGACACTCCCTTAGCGCACGTTGAGTGTGAGCACACACTGGTCAAAATGTGTAAACCAGCCCGACGTGCCTGTGCCTCACCCTGTTATAGACAACTAATGTTTCAATTGTCTGCTGCAGTTCTCTATCAAACTATGACTCTGAGGAGGATATCCCTTTGCCCATTGTTTGACATCATGGGCTGCAAATAGTGTTCCTTGGTCTGAAGAAATGTGACTTGCCATCCACGTTGGTACAATGTCTTCTGTCCTGGTTCTTTCATGCTACTCTGACCATTTGCATCTCCCGCCAGGTAGGCAAAGCCCGGTGCAGAGTCAGTGTTTCTCCTTGTCAAAACCCATTTGTGGCCCCCGGGGCATTGCTTTGGTTCCTCAATGCAATCCACTTGCCAGCGATGTACAGGGCCTCTCTCGTCTGCCCCACTTTGCACCGGGAATCTTCGCCATAGCCATCTGCAGTCTCTGTCTCTCTTGTTGGCAGACAGATGGTTTGTTGACATTTTGTGCCTCAGAGGGTGCGAGAGGAATGTGTCCAAATTCAGCCCTTCTGCATGACTGCAGCACCCCCGCCTTGTCTACTCATTTCACAGACCCAGGCGGCCACCTCAAGCAAGCATGCCGTGATAGCCACCCATTGGTTCCAAACACCTTCTGAACCTGGAAGGGAGGTCTTTTGCAGGGCATCTGCATGTCCTACTTTAATGCATACCTCAGATTCCTATCGTGATTTCCATGGCTGTGTCCCATGTGGGAATCCCTTTAATAGGTCAAGTTTCCATTGTCATTCCTGCCATTGGCCATCACCCATGACTAAGTAGAAATGGAAACATAAGGGCTTGATCGTTGTTCAATTCTTCTATCACTGCTGGGAGAACAGCAGATAATTCAGCCCTCTGAGCTGATTTGTTTTTACCTTCTTCAGCAACAGTGGCAGTTTTCCAAACAGGATGTTGTGCATTTACCCTAGCACTGCCATCCACAAACTACGCAGCTCTTTGTTGATCAGTCAAAGGCTACTTCATAGGGCACTGCCCAAGTGATGATATAATAGAATCCGCAGCTCCTCCCACAGTTCCAAAGTCGGTCCTAGGGGATAAGAGGCTCCCTGCTCTGAGTATCTCATCCGTGCATTCCCCAGGTAGGAAGATCCAGCATAAACCATTTCTGTTTTATTGCGGAACTCTTCTGGGCATTGCCCTCCCCGTTGGAGCATTTCTGTGACCCACCCAAGACATCACTGGTATTTTAGGTCTTAAGATTAGTTTTCGTCCTTCAATCATAGGAGCGGTTTCAATTAATGCTCATTAACAGGCTGGTAATTGCCCCTTAATTGGAAATTGTCTAGTCCAAGGTCCCCAGTTTTAGTGAGAAACACTCACAGGCCTTTGCCTTAAGCCCTAGTCCTCACTCTGTGTAGAGTTATCACAGAGAATTTGCCCAAACAACACTCCAGCTTCTCTTCTTCACTTCGTGGGCTCAAACAAGCTTACTTGTTCCTGTTTAGCATGTCTAATTAATATTGCTTGAAGGCTGGATTTTCATGCCTTCTGTTTTATAGAAACAATTCGCCAGACATGATGTCCATCTTCAGGATACATTCAGGAAAAAGAGACACAACCACTTCAGACATGCCAATTTTCCTCCACACTTTCACCTCAATCCCTTCGGCCCTTACAGTTCTAACTGTAGTCTCCCTTAGGACTTCATCAACAGGCTCTGGTTTTACAATACTAGGTGAGGGAGGTGTTCCCTACTCAGGTATAACCTCCGTTCCCATAAAACATTCAAGGAGACACAACCTCTTCACAGAGAGCCTGTTTAAACATTTCAGTTTTCATCTAACTCTCCATCTTAATCCTATTAACTCTTACATTTCTATTCATATATTCTCCCAATCTAACTGAAGCCCCTGTTAGGGCTTTCCCAACAGGTTTTGAACCCATAGTATATAAGGCTTCCTTATCAGGGAGTCCTAGAAACTATTTTTCTCCATCCCCTGACCATTTTACCCTTCTCATGTGCAGAAGGCTTTTGGGTCTCTAGTGAGGTGTCAAGCCAAGGGACACTGGCCCTTTTGTCGATTTTTACCATGATTAATCTGCCTGACTATTGTCCCAGGCAATTTCAGGTTTGACTTCTCATTGTAATCTTTACCTTCTGGCTTTAAATTTTTTTCCAAAGTGGGGTAAATAGACTGAACTTGTTTGGTGCCCTTTACTGTGGGGGAACCAGGAAGGGATCCCTTTGGATTGCCCAACCTTCAGAAGTGCTGCGATAAGAACTTTGTTTCAATCCCATCAATGTCTGTTTGGTTTATCCCGTTTCTGCTGGGAATTTTACCCTGCTGGGAATGAGTTCCCTGACTGCCCCCCAGCCCCCTTTTTTCCCCTCTTTGTTTCATTCTTATCAAGGTTTCCTTTATTCACCTTATTTCTTAATAACCATTTCAGAATGTCCACCTTGATGGGATGAATCCTTTGACTCTCCTTTCTGCCTCCCCCCATTTTCTTGTTCATTAATATAACATTTTTGTTGGCATCGGTAAGGCATCTATGAGGGAGAGCTGGGAAAGCAAATTCAATAAGGCTTCTTGGACTGTTGCTCTGTTTTGCAGCAGTAAAGTTACAGGAGGTGTCCATGCAAAAGGGTCCCCTGTATCAACTGTATTTTTCTCAGACTCTGTATTTTTCTATTTGGCATCTACTTGTCACGGGGCCAATAATATTAATGATATGTTCTTATTTTTTGTTTTCTCCATTCTCTGACACCTGGGGGCCTTGCAGACCTAGGGAGAGACTGCTGTCTCCCAGGGCTCGCCAATTCTCAGGGATAGTAAAGGGCTTGGCCAGGAGCAAGATTTTCATATACAAACCAGCCAATCCTGAATACATACCCCAATTATATCTCACTTCTTTTTTTTTTTTTTTTTTTTTTTTTTTTTTGTTGAGACAGAGTCTCACTTTGTTGCCCAGGCTAGAGTGAGTGCCGTGGCGTCAGCTTAGCTCACAGCAACCTCAAACTCCTGGGCTTAAGCGATCCTACTGCCTCAGCCTCCCGAGTAGCTGGGACTACAGGCATGCGCCACTATGCCCGGCTAATTTTTTCTATATAGATTTTTAGGTGTCCATACAATGTCTTTCTATTTTTAGTAGAGACGGGGTCTCGCTCAGGCTGGTCTCGAACTCCTGACCTTGAGCAATCCACCGGCCTCGGCCTCCCAGAGTGCTAGGATTACAGGCGTGAGCCACCGCGCCCGGCCTATATCTCACTTCATATCTAACTCTCATATGCCAAGCTGAGACTTCCCCTGTCCAGATCATCCCAGGACCGGTACCAGACAACTAGAGACCACCCCTGTGCCCCAAAGCTTGCCAGAATTATTCAGACTAGCCAATCCGAATCCGTTTACTCTGCCCTGCCTTGCCTTTCCCACAGAAACCCCAATACAGGCTATGGCCTAACCTCTTCCCTCACTCTTCTTTTCTGCCTCCTGACCCACACTGGTACTTTCCCCTGGGACCCCGCATGGCGTATAGTGACCCCCTCTCTGGGACCTGTGAGTGTAATAGACTTCTTCCTTTCAAGCCTTGTCCTCATTTTCTTTGTAGCTGCACTGCCTTCGCCATACCGTATCCAACACGTACCTTCTTAGACACACCCTTAACCGTGGCATCTACCATGACCTGGGGAGTGGGCATATTCGGTGGGTGAATATCTTGAGTATCATAAAGCCTGTCTCACTTGACTTGTATGTGAGGCTCATATCAGCTGCTTCATCTGGGGCGCTCTGCTGGCATTTATAGGGGGAGTCAGAGGGTCCCCCTCCTCAGGGTAAATAGACCTTATGGGGGCTTTTATCCAGTCCCTCAGGCTAATGTCCCCTCAGGAACAACCTGTTGTGTGTCTGGATCATGTATAGCCATCTGTGGTTGTTCCATAGTGAGTTATGGGTCCTGTATCAACCCAAACATCATCTTCCACTCTGTAGCATTTAAAAACCAAGATACTGCCCCTAAATTAGTTATTCTCACAGCCCAGTTTAGTAAAGGTTCTTTAGGAAGCTGATGCTACGAACCTACAAAATAAAGTAACTCTTTCACACTATACTCCCTGCTTTCAGTAGTTTCTTAGGTTTGCTGTCCACTAGATGGAACACCTTTTTGGTGACCAGAGGTCTTAGAGGCATTCTCTGATGTTCCCACATAATTTTTCCCGTTAGGGGAAACTTTGATCTAGCATCCAAAGCTCCAGGATGACTAGAATCTGAGCTTTGGTCCAGCATCAAGGTCCAACCTAGCACTCTCTTTTACTTTCATTTTAGCTATTACTGATAACAGTAACCATGAGATTGCATATCTCACTTTTTTCTTATTAGTTTGCATTTCCTTCTGCCTCCAGTAAACCAACTCTCCAGGAGTTGGGTTTGTCTCTAAATTCCATTGATAACTTTTAACTTTAGTAACTGACCATGGCACAAATCCTGCTTCATACCATGGGTGACCATATGACAACCCAGGAATCAAAGGTTCCTCACCCCGTACCCTTTTATCCTTTTTCTTCCAAACCACATATTTCTGTGAGCCAGGGCTGGTCTAGCAAATCCTACTTCCAACACCAATCCTGGAGTATTTTCCAACACCAACAACCAATTCTCCAGACAGTTCAATTGTTGGGTGTCCAATAATTCACTTCAATTCTGATACTAACTGCAGGTTAGTGCAGACTCCACAGGTTAAGGGCTCTGTCCTACAAAACTATCCTCACTTCAGATGTCAGCCACAAGTACCAGGTCCCCAGGTTACCCACACTTCTGTCCAACTCGGAAAAAATTGAGGTTTCCCACAAGCCTCTCTCAGGTTTGATAGTTTGCTAGAATGATTCACAAAACTCAAGAAATTACTTTACTTACTTACCAGTTTATTATAAAGGATACAACAACTCAGGAATAGCTAAATGGAAGAGATGCATAGGGCAAGGTATGGGAGGGAGGAGGACGGACATGTCATGCTTGCTCTGGACGTGCCACCCTTTCAGCACCTCCTGGTGTTCAGCAACCTGGCAGCTCTCTGAATCTCGTTATTCAAGAGTTTTTGTATAGCTCAATCTCCAGCACCGCCTCACCTTCTCTGAGGTCAGTAGGTGGGGCTGAAAGTTCCAAGCCTCTAACTAGGTGGTCTTTCCTGGTGACCAGCCCCGTCCTGAGGCCACTAGGGGCCTCCACTTAATTCACCTCATTAGGATAAACTCAGGTGCTTGAAAGGGGCTTGTTATGAATAATGAAAGACACTCCCATCATTCAGGTAATTGCAAGGGTTTTAGGAGCTCTGTGCATGGAACTGGGAACAGGAACAAACACCAAATATATTTTTGTATTATACCACAATTTGGAAAGTTCACTGAAGTACAGAGAAAAGAAGAAAAACCCACCCCTATCCTATCAGCATTACAGAATACTTCTAGCTTTTTGGTGAATTTGGAGCACTATGTTTGTATTATCATTGCTCACATTATATGCTAATATTTATGTTGATAAATCTAATCACCATTGCTTTATGAATGTCACTCAGATCTCATCTTAAATGTTATTTCTTCAGAGAGGCTTTCCCTGACAACCTGGTTACTATTTTAACACAGTACCCTATTTTAATACTCTGCATGATACTCATCACAGATAGTTTTGGAGTTTTGTTTGTTTATTTGTTTCTCTCCTTCCTCCTCCATCAAGCAGGATCTTGGTCTTTTTCACTGCCAGGTATTTGCAGCACCTAGAACAGTACCTGGCTCATAGTAGGTGTGCAATAAATATTTGTTGAGTAAGTGACTAAATGAAAATTCTGGGTTGATTATGTGTGTGTGTTGCTTAAAGGGAGAAAAGAAAAATCGTTTCTCAGGGTCTTTTCCCTCCATCTTAGATTTCTTAGGGACCAAGAAATGGAGTTCTTTGTCTACAACTCTGAGATTCAAATCACAGCTTCAACTAACATTCCAGCTCTGCCGAGCTATACATTAATTTGTACCAGTTTTTAACCACAGAGACAGAAAAATGCTGCCTGGCACAGGATGTGGTCATTTGTGCTGAGGAAAGGCATATGGTGTTGTATCAGCTTCGTGCAACTTCTTGAAGGTGACATTCATGGAGTCACACTCATAATGAGGCAAATGATAGCTGTTACCTTTGGCTTATATTTTTCTGAGTTAGGGTTTCTGAGTTCCAGTAGGTGATACCATTAAGTTTGTATTTGAAAGAGTGAGCCCTATACAACTTTTGATTTGGGAATTTAAAATTTATATTATAAATTTGCTTTGGATTCAGAGATAGCCTATGAGTTTTATGTTTTCAGGTAGCTGTGGGGGTAGGGGGACAGATTAAATACTCAAACATCAACAAGAAACCAATAATTTCCATTCAACAGTAGGAATTTAAAACAAATATTATAAAAACCCAAGTGGCATAGCACCTCTTTAGGAATCCATGCAATAGATTGTAGGCCTCTATGCATTTTGACCGTGCTGTGGAAGTGTGACCAAGGAGAAAGGAAAGAGGGAAATTTCAGTCTTTGTGATCTGTTCAGTTAGGTCCACTTTGACTATTACAGCTACATTTGACATTTCTGTCACCTCACCTCTAACTACATGTCAATGGATTAATGGGATATTTGTGTATAGAAATTGTTTTTCCCAGTTGCTAGGGGTCCAGGAGTGTTAAGAAGTTCTTTATAGAGACTAGAAGATATGATCAATCATTCTAAATAATTTGGGAAGAAATAGTTCTTTCCTCTAAGCCTCACTTAGAAAGAAACGAATAGGCAACTTTAAAAGATTATTCTCCTATTTCATGATTAACCTCCAAACTGATTGCAATAGTCCTCCTTTATCTACTTGCTTTCCGAGGTTTCAGTTACCCGTGGTCAACCGCAGTCCAAAAATAGGTAAGTACAGTACAATAAGATATTTTGAGAGAGAGATAGAGACAACATTCAGATAACTTTTCTGACAGTATATTGTTATAACTGTTCTATTTTATTATTAGTTATTGTTGATAATCTCTTACTGTGCTTAACTTATAAATTAAACTTTATCATAGCTATTGTATATGTGGGAAAAACATAGTATACAGTCACATGCCACATAACAACGTTTCAGTCAACGATGCATGTATGACGGTGGTCCCATAGGATTATAATACCATGTTTTTGCTGTACCTTTTCTGTGTTTAGGTATGTTTAGATACACAAATACTTACTACTGTGTTACAATTGCCTACAGTATTCAGTATAGTAGCATACTGTACAGGTAACATTAAGACAAGAGTTAGAAGGAAAACTTAAGCCCAGGAATTTGAGACCAGGCTGGGCAATATAGCAGGACTCCATCTCCAAAATAACAGCAACAACAAATTAAGTCCTGGTACGGTGGCTCGTACATATAATCCCGGCACTTTGGAAGGCTGCAGTAGGAAAACTGCCTGAGGCCAGGAGTTTGAGACTAGCCTGGGCACCATAGTGAGACTTTGTCTCTACAGAAAGTTTTTAAAAACGAGCCAGGTGTGGTGGCATGCACCTGTAGAGGCTGAGGTGGGAGGATCCCTTGAGCTCAGGAGTTCAAGGTTACAGTGAGCTATGATCAGGCCCCTGCACTCTAGCCTGGGAGACAGAGTGAGACCCCATCTCTACAAATGAAACAAAACAAAGAAAGGTAATTAGGGAAATTTAGCTTTAATATAATAACAATTATAAAAAACATGCTTTAGAGCCAGGCATGGTGGTGCATGCCTGTAATCCCAGCTCAGAAGGCTGAGGAGGGAGGATTGCTTGAGCCCAGGAGTTCGAGACCAGCCTAGACAACATAGTGAGAACCCCTGTCTCAAAAACAAAACAAAACAAAACAAAACAAACATGATTTAGAGAATTCTATTTAAGTTTAATGGAAGCATTTTTTTTTAAATGTCCTTTGAAAGATTTTAGAAACTAAGACCGTCTGGAGTGTTTTAAATTCAGAATAATTGTAATCATGTTTAATTTATATGTTAAAAAATAAAATGTCATGTGCATCTTTATGTTTCCAGCTTTTAGAAAATATCAGGCCCTGAGAGAAACATTCACTTTATTTTTCTCATGTGGAAAGATAGACTAAATTTTAGGGAGGAAAAAGTCTCTACCCAACCAGAGTTGTTTGAAAAACAAAAATATTTGGAAAAAACTTTTAAAAAGTATTAACATTTAACAGAAATCCACTTGTTTCCCACCTCACAGACATTGTGGTACTTTTTTACAATATATTCCCAGAAATCTAGTGTAGGTGTTGGCAAACTTTTCCTGTAAAGGCTAGACATTAAATAACTTAGGCTTTGTGGGCCATATAATCTTTGTTGCAATTTCTTAACTCTGCCATTGCCGTGTAAAGCAACCATAGAAGATACATAAATCAATAGGTGTGGCTTTGTGCCAATAAAACTTTATTTAAAAAAATAGTTGTTGGATTGGATTTGACCTGCAGGCCATAATTTGGTTACTTCTGGCATATATTTATATGTAAATATAAAGTAAATATACTTATATATTTAATGTATGATGAGTTAAGAAAGCTTTTGATTTTTGAAAGGAACAGTGTTCATATATACATTTCAGAAGGGCATCAGTGGGGACTTTAACACCATTATTATTTTATTTATTTATTTTTTTGAGACAGAGTCTCGCTTTGTTGCCCGGGCTAGAGTGAGTGCCGTGGCGTCAGCCTAGCTCACAGCAACCTCAAACTCCTGGGCTTAAGCGATCCTCCTGCCTCAGCCTCCCGAGTAGCTGGGACTACAGGCATGTGCCACCATGCCCGGCTAATTTTTTCTATATATATTTTAGTTGGCCAGATAATTTCTTTCTATTTTTAGTAGAGACGGGGTCTCGTTCTTGCTCAGGCTGGTCTCGAACTCCTGACCTTGAGCGATCCACCTGCCTCGGCCTCCCAGAGTGCTAGGATTACAGGCGTGAGCCACCGCGCCCGGCCAACACCATTATTTTAAAAATTAGAAAAGTATATATCACTGACAGCTCTGTTTATCATGCCCATATATAACTGATATAGCTCTGTACCACTACCATTTATGTAAATTAATTCAGCAAAAATAAAATCAGATGCGGGCTGGGGGCTGTGGCTCATATCTGTAATCCTAGCGTTTTGGGAGGCTGAGGTGGGAGGATCGCTTGAGACCAGGAGTTGGAGACCAGCCTGAGCAAGAGCAAGACCCCGTCTCTACAAAAACGGTATGCGACTGGAGTCCCAGCTACTCGGGAGGCTGAGGCAGGAGGATAGCTTGAGCCCAGGAGTTTGAGGTTCTGTGAGCTATGATGATGCCACTGCACTCTAGTCTGCAAGACAGAGCGAGACCCTGTCTTAAACAAAAACAAAAACAAAAAACAAAAAAACCCATATGTGGATTAAATGTCATGTTACCACTTAGTTGGTACCTCCTGTATTCCCGAAAATTTAAATCTGACAGGCAAATGCACTGGCAGTGTTTATACCAACTCACAACTCAAGTTTATTTCCTGCATGAGGATACTTTTGACAGTATCCCAGCTCCCCCAGTGTGGTCATAGAACTGAGTTTTTGCATTACAGTGTATTCAATTAGTAATTACTAAAGCACCTAATTATATGTGTGTGTGTGTGTGTGTGTGTGTGTGTGTGTATTTATTTATTTATTTATTTATTTTTTTGAGGCAGAGTCTTGCTTTGTTGCCCTGAGTAGAGTACCATGGCATAAGCCTAGCTCACAGCAACCTCCAACTTCTGGGCTCAAGTGATCTTCCTGCCTCAGCCTCCCGAGTAGCTGGGACTACAGGCGTGTGCCACCATGCCCGGCTGATTTTTTCTATTTTTAGTAGAGACAGTGTCTCACTCTTGCTCAGGCTGGTCTTGAGCTCCTGCCCTCAAGCAATCCTCCTGCCTTGGCCTCCCAGACTGCTAGGATTACAGGTGTGAGCCACTGCCCCCAGCCTATACCTAATTATATTCTATCTAAAATTGTGATTGTGCATGACAAGCTTTTGCCCCCTTACATTATAAACTTTTTGATAAAAAAAAAAAAAAAGAGGCCTAGTAGCCCACACTTACATCTTTCTAACAATACTTACCTATGAAGTGGTATAATCCAACCGGATTGAAAAGCACAGAAATGAAGAGGTTCAAAGTTCTTTTTCCAGCCTGGTCATCACCTCCTTTGAACAATTGTTATTTTTCCTCCTCTTAATGACCAACTGTAACTGTCTTCAGACTGATCTTGAGCGGTAGGAAATAACCCAGGGACCCTCAAGTCTTTATTTTTGTTTAGGTCCAGTGAGTGCTAGGGGTATCATAGGCACTTTACTGAATATAGAAGATATTGAGACCTTCCTCTTGGATCTAAAATGTCAGCGAGACACTGATGTGAAGAGCAGAATTTAAAGCATTATTAGAACATCTCATGAGAAAGAATATCCCTGTTGCTTTATCTGGCCAGTGATCACAGAGGAACACAATAAGATAAAAGCCTCTGAATGTGAAGGCTAGAGACAAGGTGTATTTCACATTAGTGTACCCAGGGATATTAACCAGGTAGGGAAGAGGCATGAGATGGTGAAATGTCATCCCAGCAAGGCCCTGTAGAAAACACACGGAGTGAAGGGTGGGGTGACTGAGATGGAACCCTCACAGCTTTTTGTTTCAGTCTTTCTTCTTCCTCTGAAATCCGATTCCCATCTTTGCCATTTTCCACTTAGAAAATGGAAGGAGAGATTCTCCATGCTCCGTGAGCATGTACGTTATGTGGGTGCGATTCTACATGCATTTGTCAATAGCATTATTTTTCCTCTTTGAATAATTGGGGAATATAAGTTTGGCTACAGATCCCCTGCATTTAATACTCTATTGACACCCGTTTTTCAGCAGCCCCTATCAGCCACCATCTCTTACACGAGCTGTTTGTTCTAGAGCTGCTCTAGGGGCAAAAAGTACACAATGTACCTCGATACCCATCAACAACCCCTGTTTAGCTTTTGCATTGGTTTTCCAGGACTTTCATAACAAATTACCACAAACTGGGTGACTTAAAATTTATTCTCTCACAGTTCTGAATGCTAGAAGTCTGAAATCAAGGTGTTAGCGGGACCTGCTCCCTCTAAGGCTCCAGGGAAGAGTCCTTCCTTGCTTTTCTATCTTCTGGGGCCTCCCAGCAATCCTTGGTGTTCTTTAGCTTGTGGCAGCATCACTCCATTCTCTGGCTCTGTCGTCACATGGCCTTATTCCCTGTGTATATCTCTGTATTTCCTCTCCTCTTATAGGGACACTAGTCATTGGATTTAGGGGCCACTCTAATCCAGTGTGACCTCATCCTAACTAATTACATCTACAAAGACCCTATTTCCAAATAAAGTCACATTCTGAGGCTCCAGGCATACATGAATTTTGGAGGGACATTATTCAGCACACTCTACCCATCATCCCTTGACTCTGTACAGCTGAATATCAAATACACCTGACATCCATCGTGAAATAGATTTCTTTTTAATTAATTGTACAGGAGTGATCAGTCAGTGTACGTATTTAATTGCTTCTGTCCTCTAAGACTGTGGTCCCCAACGGGTCTGAGGCCTGTTAGAAAATGGGCTGCAGAGCTCCACTGCCTCCCAACCCACCCCGATCCGTGGAAAAATTGTCTTCCATGAAACTAGGAGGAGTGGGGGCTGTGCACAGCAGGAGGTGAGTAGCGGGTGAGCAAGCTTCATTTGTATTTATGGCTGCTCCTGTCCCCATCGCTCACATCACCGCCTGAGCTCTGCCTCCCTCCCCACCCCCAACTCCGGTTTGGGAAAAATTGTCTTCCATGAACCTGGTCCCTGGTGCCAGAAATGTTGGGGACCACTGCTGTAAGAGTTACAAGTGTTGCCTGATTCCATGAGAAAAGTTGAATTGAATCATTTTTTGAATGGCTTCAACTTTTCTCCGTTGTGACACTTTGTACAGTGTAGATGCTTAGATCAAAGATAAGAACTTGAATTAGAAAGTTTGCTGAAAAACTAATTCTCCCCCTCTTAGGCTATGTAGTTCCCATCTTCAGTAGTTTTCCATGGCATAATCTGAATCTCTTTTGACGTGTACAACTTTTTTTGTGCTTATAAGAAACAAACTACTTTGATGCTTCTGAAAGAAGATAAAAAAAAAGCCGCATGTGCGGTCTATGGATGCTAATTACTGCCACATTTAGATGTGTGAAGGAGGGTGGCTGGAGCGAGCTGGGAGAGACCAAGTCAGCCTCGCCTGGGCGCTCGCTGAGGCTCCGGTGGTACTGCTCAGCACACGCAAATATATGCTTCAAAAGGAAGTGCCGTTTGTTATCAAAATATTACATCTCTCAAGCCCGGATCAAGACCTGTCACTCATGGGATGCAGGGGTTATCTTACAAAATCTGCAGTGCTTTGCTGCAGAAGTTCACTCACAGGGGATTTCTGTTAAGTGCTCACCATGGGCAGAGCTTTACAACTTGTACTGTGTCAAACGGGCAAGTTCTGTTGGTGATAAAACCAAGACATCGCTCCTTGAATCTTTTGAACAAAAAACATTTCTGGATTTTTTTTCTTCACCAAGCAGCGTAGCACAGAGAACTAAAAGGAATGTGTGTTTGGCTTCTGCAGAAGAGGAATGGACAACTGTAGTGGTTAACAGAAAGAAAGATCTGCCCACTGTCAGTGGATCCGGATCCCTTGGAGAGTTTTTTCCCTTTTTTTTTTTTTTTTTTTTTGCTTTTCTTTATCTGTGGAGCAGTAGTGCCGGTGCCTCCTTCCAACTGTGTTAACAGAATATGTGAAACACCCTTATGTGCCTGAGAACTTTCACGACGGCTTCTCTTGCCCAATGAGTTCTGTTGCTCAGACGAAGTTTGACACCAGGCATGGCGACCTGAGCCATTGTGTCCCCTGATGCAGTGTGATAACTACATGTAGGCACCCTGCCGAGGGAAAAATGACAAGTCCCAGTGGTGTGCCAGAGCCAGCTCATAGTCGCTTGTTAAATTTTTAGGAATTTTGTGAGTGGGCTGACTTCACATTGGTAGCTTGAAAGTGGCCATGGTGGAGAACTTTTACCACTGTAATCAACAAATGCTACAAATAAGCCCCCCGACCCCAAGCTGGTTGTTAAGCATTTACCAGCACACGACTCGACTGAGAACTGAACATAATCCTGTCCTGACTCAACAGGGAGTTAGTTGTCAGCCCAGAGGGGTTTTGGGTTTTTTTTTTTTTTTTTTGGTAATTTGCATGAAGGACAGTGTTGGAGATGATAAGAGTACATGAGATCTCTCTGCAACATAGTGGATAGGATCCAGAAATTTTATTTTGTAACATATGGGAGTCACATTACTGTAAAGTTAATAAAGTATAGTAGTTTTTGGTACATACTGTTACAAAAAGCACAAAGCAACAATGGTGAAGCTTAGACTGGACACAGCTGACCATATATTAAACTTAAAAAGTCCCAGATGATCATGAGGCAGATACTTCCTACTCACTCCCATAACATCAGAACTTCAGCTTGCTCTGGTCTGAGAGCTGGGGAAGAGTGGACAACTGGCGGCAACCACCAATCCCGATATAGCCAAATTTGTATGTATTGTGTTGTGGCAGGATGTTATTGTACTTGATTGTGTCCCAAAGACATGGCAAGGACAATCGCTTATAGTTGTATTCTTCTTTTGTGCCAGAGTTCTGGGAATATAGTAAATGCTCAGTCTGTATCCATTTTTCTTTCTGCCTTTCCACCCAAGCTTCCATTGATTCCCTGCATTATTCACAAGTGCTCACTAAATAATTGTTGGGTGATTAAGTAAAGTGGAGAAGAGTATGTGAGTACATTTTGGCAACAGGATCTCTTTTTAAAACACTAGGAAGACTTTCCAAGGATTGCATGGGGATGGATAATTTTAAGAGAATCCGTTTTCAAGTCCTCAACTTCAGCATGTTCTCTTCCTGAAAATGACCTGTCTAGAAGACTGCCGCCATTGAGTTTCTTCTTTCCCACCTCCCCTTTCACAGTGATCCTTTTCCACTTTATGAAAGAAAAGAGAATATCTCTCACCCATCCCTAAGGTATAAGTACTTCCAGGATGCCAAACAAAGGGTCACTTAGATAATTTCTTTAATCAAACTTTCATAAATTATTTCCCTTCCTTCCTTCTCATTGAAATACATTCCCAATAAATTTTACTTTTTATTTTTTTAATTTTTTAAATTTATTTTTATTTTTTATTTTTTGAGACGGGGTCTCTCTCTCTCACCCAGGCTAGACTGCAGTGGCTCCATCACAGCTCACTGCAACCTCAAACTCCTGGGCTCAAGCCATCCTCCCACCTCGGCCTCCCAAAGTGCTAGGATTACAAGCATGAAGCATTGTGCACAGCCATAAATTTTACTTTTTATATTTGATAATTATTGATCAAGAATTATAATATACCTATAATGTTTTAATCAACTGTATGCTAATAATTATAACGATAGTTCAATCCAGAAGAAATTTTTGACACATAGTACTTTATGGTAATAAAAACAACTTTATGTGGTTTTTTGCTGTAGATACATACAATGGACTGAGCAATAGAAGACAAGCATTTAAGAGTAGTAAATTAGGATAAAATTCTATGGGGAAAGTCAAATGGTAATAGAAGTTCAAAGAGAAATTTTCTAATTTTTTGGAATAGATTATTTATGCATTTCTAAATTTATGATGGAGTAAATCAAATCACTAATATTTATATTCTAATAGATACATTTGAAAGGATATGTTAACAGTTTAAATAATCATTATTTATGATAAATAAATAGTATGTTTTTGTTTAAGAATATTTAAGCTTATGAAAGATTGTAGATGTCAACTTAACATCTATTTAATGTCCACTATGTATAAGGGAGAAGCATAATTTTTCAAAATTCTTTTCCAGGTATTAAGCAAAAAGTTTGAATGTCAACACTGTTGTATAAAGTGTACAAAGTACAGCACAGAGGAGCCTTCAATTTAAGCCTGAGCCTATTTAAAGGCTTAAGGCAGAGATTCTCAACCTGAGATTTCAGGGTTTGAGAAATCTCTCAATAGTATATGAAATTTTGTGTTTAAGGACATGTGTAAATTTTTCTGGGTAAAGAGTACATATAGTTCTCGAAGAGGTCCACAACCCACAAAAAATTAAAAAGATCTGACCAAAGCATACAAGGTCTTAAGGCTCTTGACTTTGCTGTTTTCACAATAGTTTCATAAGTATTGGTCTGTAGAATTGCTTCCAACATAAACAATTTTGGTTTAGTTGTTTGTATATAAAAGAATATATGCTAATTATGAAAAATCATGACATAGAAAGAATCCCTCTTTCTTTGTCACTGTCCTGAAACCTATACTAGGGCAATCTTTTAATTTTATTCCTTGCTTATTCGAAGGCCTTTCCTTTTTCTTAATTTTGATGGGGAAAATTTCAAGTGCTTCATGCATAGAAAAATGCTGGACAGAAATTTGGAAAACAGTTTTTAAAAGAATAAACATCATCTACCCCTAATGATTCTGTTACGTGGTTTCTTCCAGGATCTAATCAGCAGTCTGGCAATAGATTGACATAGTATTCAAGCTTAGAATTAGGAAAATTACATTGGAAGGGACTGACAAAACAGTGGTTTTAAAGCTTTGGGTTCTAAAGTGTCACACACCACACAGCAGATGAATGAAGATGTCAGAGCCAGGCCTAAAAGAGGACCCTGGTAATCCAGCCCTTGGTGTATAACCTTCAAACACCAATAAACAAGATTATCTGGGTTTAACATGTGACCTTTCTCTCATTTTGACTGGTACATCCAGATGTTTTCTCATTTAGCTGCCTTCTTGAAATCTGCTTTAACCGACTGCAGTTGGATCTAGGTTTGAGGTTGCAGGAATGACAATCTTGAAAACTATATTCAGCAGTGGGTGATGCTGTCTAAACAGTAACATATGGAGACCCATGGTTTAATTATTAAAAATAATTTGTGACCTTACCCTTAATAGATTTGTTAATTATGTCAACTGAATAAGTAAAAATGGGATCATGATAAATATTTCACTATATTCATCAGTCTGGTGGCATTAAAGACATTGACAAGATTTGTTAGAACCAGCCTTTTCTGCACCTGCGTCTACAGGAGCAGAAATCCCAGCCATGCTTTTGTTGTCCTTTGTTACCTTCCAAGGAAATTCATAGCAGCCCTAGAGAAAATAGGAAAGGCTCTTTATTAACTTCTCTGAAGTCAGTCTAGGCTTGTGCGCATACTTCCCATCCACCAAAGCCTGGACACAATTTACGGTCCATTATTATCTCTTTTCATTGCTTGGAGCCCAGAACTATCTCTGGCATTTTTATATGACCTCTTCCTTACTCACCATCAGCTTGACATTCCAATTCCAGTCCTTCAAGTTGTACTAGTTCTCTCTCTGAGACCAAATACAAAAAATAATTCTTTATTTTCTTCTTTCATCTAGTGAGAGAACTCTCACATCCCTGAGTAAACCCTCAGAAGACGTCCCCATGTGCATTTATACTGCTGCCTTGTAGGTCAGAGATAGTGCTCATTAGCTAATTAATAATCAGAGCCTAGCAAAGCACACTAAATTATTAACAAAATAGGAAGTGAGATAGTATGGTCCATAAAAGCACGAACTATGACAAAGAAGTAATACAGTGAGAAAATCTGGATCCTTATGGATTTTAGCACAATTTAGAAAGACAGCAAACCTCAGTAGTTAAGTATTTGTCTGAAATTGATAATAAAATAACTCAGTATGGGAGACGTCCTATCAGGCCAACTCGTTTACACTTGATTGTTTTATCCTCCTTTTCTACTGCCAAGTAGCAGATGCACCTTGTATTTTTTAACCAAGTATTCTTGTGAACTTTGTAGAAAGGGCATGAAATCAGTTGCACAGGAACAAAAGGAGTTAAAGATAGTTTTATGAGCATATGTCACATGGGAGTAATAGCTCAAAAACTGCCCTTGTCAAGATGCTTCTTATAGTAATTGGCGAATAGGTAGCCAAACTCTCCCCTTTTGAGACAGCGTCAATATCAGGATAGCTAGCTATCAGTTTTGTTTTGGGTTTTTTTTTTTCCTGCATAGATTTCTTCTTTTTTAAATAGCTTTAATGTGCTTATAATTTACATACCTTTAAATGTTCAATTCAATGATTTTTTTAGTAAATTTACCAAGTTGTGCAACTACCGCATTTTAGAACATTTCCATCACCCTAAAAAGACCCCTTGTACCTGTTGGCAGTTAATCCCCATTCTTACCTCCAGCCTCAGGCAAACCACTGATCTTATTTTTGTCTCTATAGGTTTACTGTTTCTGGACATTTCACATAAATAGAATAATACAATATGTAGTTTTTTGTTTCCGGTTTCTTTTACTTAGAGTCGTGTTTTTGAAGTTCATCTGTGTTGCTGCATGTATTGGTAGTTTGTTTCTTTTTGTTTCTGAATAGTGCTCCATTGCATTGATATGGCACATTTTGTTTATTAATTTGCTGGTTGATGGATATTCAGATTGTTTGTGTTTTTTGACTGTTATGAATGGTGCTGCTACAAACATTTACATACAAGTCTTTACGTAGACATACGTTTTCATTGCTTTTAAGTAGTACCTAGAAGTGGAATTGTTGGGTTGTGTGGTAAATCGATGTTTAATTTTGTAAGAAACTGCCTATATTAGTTCTTGATTGCCGTGTAACAAATTACCCCAAACTTTAGCAGCTTAAAATGATACAAACACATCCTCTCAAGAATATGGGCCCAGCATATCTGAGTCATCTGCTTCAGAGTTTCTCCCAGGGCTGCAATCAATCAAGATAGCGACCTGGGGGACTGTGGTCTCATCTAAAGGATTGACTAGGGAAGGGATCAGCTTCCAGACCCACTCATGCGGTGGTTGTCAGGATTCATTTCCTGAGAGTTGTTAGACTGAGGGCCTCATTTCCTCACTGGACGTTGGCCAGACACTGCCTTTAGTTCCTGGCCATGTGGGCTCTCTAGCTTACTTCATAAGAAAAGCACCAGAGACAGAGAGAGAGACTGCAAACAAGATGGAAGTCACAGTCTCATAATCTAAACACAGAAGTGACACCTTCCATTTTTGCCATGTTCTATTCATCAGAAGCAATTCACCTAGGTCTAGCCCATACTCAAGGGGAGAAGATTACACAAGGGTGTGAATACTAGGAGGCAGAGATCACTGGGAGCCATTTTAGAAAGCTGTCTACCATACAGCCAAACGGCTTTCCAAATGGCTGCACTACCAGCAATGGATAAGGGTTCCATTTTTCTTCACAGCCTTGCCCACACTCAGGATTGTGTGTCTTTTTGATAATAGCCATTCTAGAAGGAGTGAAGTGGTATCTCATTGTGGCTTTAATTTGCATTTCTTTGGCCTGGACAGTGGTTCACACCTATAATCCTAGCACTCTGGGACCCCTAGGCCAGGCGGGAGGATCCTTTGAGCTCAGGAGTTTGAGGCTAACCTGAGCAACAGTGAGACCCCATCTCTATCAAAACAGAAAAAATTAGCCGGGCTTTGTGGCATGCCTGTAGTCCCAGCTACTCGGGAAGCTGAGGCAGGAGGATCGCTTGAGCCCAGGAGCTTGAGGTTGCGGTGAGCTATGATGACGCCACTGCACTCTACTCAGCGTGACAGAGTGAGACTCTGTCTCAAAAAAAAAAAAAAGAAATGTTGATTCAAATCTTTTGTGCATTTGTAAGTTGGATTATTTGTCATATTATTAAGTTGTAAGATATCTTCATTTATGAATCATGTTTTTCGTGTCATATCTAAGAAATATTTGCCTAGCTTAAGGTCATGAACATATTATGTGTCAGCTACTAATATGCTATTCCTTTATATACATTATTATGCTTAATTTCATTACTGTAACAACCCTCTTAGGTGTAGATATTATCATTTTTGCACAAATGAGAAAATTCACAGAAGTCAAATGACTTGCTGAGGTCACACAGCTAAGTTAATGCAGCCTTCAACCAAAGTTCTATCTTTGGTTAAAAAGCCCGTGCTCTTTTGCCAGGAACTTTAAAAAAAAAAAAAAAAGGCATTCAAATCTATTTTCAGTAGAAAAAATAAGAGTTAAATATCATATTGTCCCTTCCCTGTAATTATCAGTACCCATTCTGATATTATTTGAATACTCTTAGTAGAAAGCTCTCTATTTGTGATCATTAGAAATTGCCATTTGAAATAGAAGGGACATGTCCTCCAGTTTGTTGGCTGGATTCTATTCTAGTTTTATTCTGCCAGACAATATTCTCTCCACAGTTTCTGGTAGAGCTGGGATGCATCTTTGGTTACAGCCTTAAAGTATGTTACTGGGCATCTGTTATGCAGTTGTTATACTTCACCCTCAGGGATGAACATGTTCCAATGACAAGAGAGCTTATTCCCTTGTGGGCTTTTAATGTTGTAAATTCACCTAGGAGAAGTCAATGCTGAGTTTTCTTCCACTATTTCTCAGTACTCTAATTCCATTATTTGAAAACCAGAGAGGGAAGAAGGGAGGAAGCAGAGAAGAATATAAGTCTAAATAATATGTTACAGATGGTAAATTTTATATATTTTGTTTTGATTAATTTAATGTTAAAAAAAGCAAGAATCTTCTAATTCTTAATCCTTACACTCATTTCCCTCTCCTCCAAAAATCCTTCATACCCTTTGGGTCTGATTGATATTCCTTAAGTTAGAAATACAATTTATTGTTTCCTTCTACTCTGGGCTAATGAGCTAGCTTTAGGCAAAATTGCAATCTGTGTAATTTTTTAAACACCATCAACCCTAATTTTGTACTCGAAGCAACGAACAGAATAATTGTTCACTCCTTCCTTTCTTTCTTCTTACCTTCTTTTCTTCCTTCCTTCCTTCCATTTATTTGGTGAGCGGTCACTGAGTTCTGTACCAAGCACCATGCTAAGTGTTGAGGTACAAGCAGAATAATACACCGACGTTGACGTCAAGCCGCCACTATGTAGAAGGGAAAATGGGGAATATTATAGGAGGAGTAGATTTGGAAAGGAAGAAGAAAGGAAAGAGATAATGAGCTAGTTTGCAACTTGGTGAGTGTGAAATAAGTGTAGGAAATCCAAGAAGTGATTGGGAAGTATATGTCTGGGGCTCAGCAGAGAGGTCTATTAGAAATACAGATTTGAGAGTCAACCACAATAAAAAGTTGGATCAGGAAAGTAGTAAAGTGAAAAGGCAAGAGTTCCAAGAAACAGGCCCCTGGAGGTCACTTACATCTAGGAGACAGAGCAAGAGGAGTACACAGAGGAAGTAAATAAATACATGAGGTAGAAATCGAACCAGCAAAGAATAGAGCTAAGGGAAGAAATCAAAAAGCAGGGACTGGCCAGTGGCATCCGACTGGAAAGTGGTGGCGGGGGGTGGGTGAATAAGTCAAGTGGAGAACTGGTTATCACTGTGGGGCGTGGGCCTTATTCTGATGTATGAAGAGGAGAAACTTTACATACTACATGTCAGCGTCAGAATGTTGTAGACAAGCTAGGGATGTGTTTTCCTAATTTATTTACTCCTTCTTTTTCTCTGTGGGGCCTGGTTACTGTCTCTAAATTGGTTCAGGCTGCCCAAGGAGTCCATTCACTCATTCATTCATTCAATTCCTAAGTAACTGGGCCCTCTAACAGGTTCTGGGGACACAAATATTGTTAAAACCTGGTCCCTGCCATGAAGATACTCTTAATCTATATGGGAAATAAAAATGTTAACTGTCATATAACACAACACATCCTATAAACACCAAGAACTACGTATGCTCTGAATATAAAAGACATTTTCATTCCTTCCCTTACCTGTGATCCTGAGTTTGGTACTGTGACAGTCAGAATGTTTTTTGCCAATTGAATTGTACTTGGATGGCAATTTTTGAATTTTTCTAAAAATTATATTTTAACATGCTTTAAATTGTTTTATTGAATGCTGTTTTTTAAAAAAAAGATAGCATGAATATTCTATGCAAGAGAATTTTAAATGAAAAGGAAGTTTTTTTCTTCTGGATGTATAAATGAAATTTCTACCAGGTGCATACTTTAGTATGTTTAGGCAACATCTAAAGCTTCAAAACTTCAGCCTCTTTAAATCTATTATTTTTTGATGGATAGCCGTTATTTCTCAGAAATATATAAAAGTATTTAATATTAATACATAGATTAAAACAATCAATAGAAAAAATTAATCGTTATAATGGGCAAAAATGAAACAATCTATTTGTAGACTGGTGTACGGTTTAGAAAGAACTTTCACACATCATGTCCTTCAGTCCTCGCAATTCTAGATAAAGAATTGCACCTGGCCTCATGGCATTTGAACCTTAGCCTAGCTGAACCGCTGGAACCTTACTATTGCTGATGTGTAGTGTACTCCTTCCTGTTGCTAAAAGTAGTAAATATCCTCTTGTTTTATTGAGGAAGCAAAGTATTACACTGAGATTATTAAACAAAATTATTTTTATTATTATGCCAATAAATGAGCTATTTGATAGTCAAATAATAGGACAAAAATTAACGTTATTAGTAAAATTGATAGTGGTTCCTTTGCACCTGAAACTTTTTCATATTTTCATGCTAATCCTCTTGCAGTTGAAGTGGCCTGATTTACTAATTACCAGTTTCCATTCTTTAAGGGCAAATTTTAAAGTCTGATGAGAATATGTTTTAATGAGAACTTAAACCAATAGAATACTATCCAAATTTGTTATCTCTTATTTCACTGCTATTGAGATATAAATATCTTATATTTATTAGTTTGATTCAGTTTTTTCCTAATTTTAAAATAGTCATTTTTTAAATTAATAGATGTCTATCCTTTTAAATTTTAAAGGAAGACAAAAAAAGAAAACATAATGGATTCTGTAAGTCATGACCAAAAGTTTAGTTTGCATTGAAGCTTTATAATTTTACTGGTTAGCAAATACTAAAACTTCTCCTTATTCTTTGGTTCTCAAAATATCCTAGGTTTTCCTTTCTCATTGTTTTATACACAAAAGTGTAAATTAGAAAATGAACCATCATTTTAGTGTTCTTTTTCCTAATGCAAAGAGGTCATTGTGGGAAAGAAGTACAGACATTAATTTTATAAAGAAAACTGTTCTGGTTCATCTGTGCTAGATTGGATGATAGCAACAAACTCTGTAGACTAAATACCTACAATACATATATCTCCCATTTTGCTCTTTTAGTGCTTGAAGCTTCTAAATCCTATTAACAGCTGTCAAAACCTGGTAAACTATTTAGATGCTTTCACAATTTGTTTAATTGGATAGTTAGAAAATGGCATGCTAGAAAAGCCCACCCCCCCTTTCTTTTAGCCTGGATGAACATCTGTAGCATTAGGGCCTCATTATCTCTGAATTGGCATAGCAAATCAGTAGCATCATTAAAATGCCACATTAAGATGATTAAGCTTCTTTGTTATCCAGTTGACTTTTGCCTGTGCTGAGGATTTCATGGTTATGACCCCCGATCCTTGTAAAACACTTAAACAACATCACCCTTTTGTGTCTTCCCTAACAGCCTCTATCTTTTGTCCCTTTTCACAATCTCTCCAGCAGACCTGAGGCTATGACTTCAAACTTTGTCCTTCTCTGAGTTGGATTATGAGATCTCACAGTTCAGAGTGGAAATTCAGAGCCCTCTCTTTATTCCTAGTAACAACATGCTATCCAAGACACCCAAGTTGCCTGTTCTGTTTGCCATCTTTGATAGGTTCTTCTCTCCAGCCGAGCATTTTATGTGCCTGTAAAAACAAACTGAGGCACAGTTGGCTGAGACTGCTATTGCCCCTGAAGGATTTAGATGTTGGATCCTTTCCAGGACCCATTGTTTTTGCAGTGTCTCAGGTGAAACCAAAAATGTCTACTCTGGAGTGCAAGGCTTTCATGTGATAACCATCACCCCAGGAAATGAAACCATGTGCATCAGCCCCAGTGAGCCAAACCTTTGTTCTCTTCAGCCTACAAAATTCTCTCTGGGGGGTGTGTGTTAGTGTGTGTCATCTTCCTAAGAGGCCTCCAGAACATAGACAAAGATGGGAAAAATTGTACCCCAGAGCAGCTCCTTTAGAAAGAAGTTTAGTTTAATCTAATTTCCTATGGGTTAGATTCAATTTAGACATCTTTTCCCCCCTCTGGGAATATAGAGCAATTACCTTTATCAGCAATTTGTGATTTGGTTTGTTCTTTTCTCTACAAGTTCAATTATAAAAACTTTACTCAGGAAGCCTTTAACATTTTTTACTATGAAATAGATCATATGTACAACAAGGCAAAGATAATTACATGTATAGTTCAAATAACAAAACAAGCATCCGTACACCCACCACCTGACTTAAGAAATTAAAATTTTGCTAGTGCCTATGGATATTCTTGATAGTTTTTAAAGTATCATTTTAAGGTGTGTGTCTAAGAAACCTGATACATACTGTAAGAAAATTAGAATTTACAAAACCAAAATGGGGAATTATTCACATTTCAAAAGGTTTATTCACTTTACAAAAGACTTCAGGATGCTTTGAGGCAATTCTTCAAGTACATTCAAGTATTTGTTGCCAGATCTTTAAGATTTTTTGCCTTTATTAAATAGGTCAGGTGTTTCTAGTCACTGACAACTGAAAATCAGAGAAAAATAAACATCTTTGAATGTGTTATATAACGTAAGTCAGTGGGACAGTGTTATTAACTTTACATGAAACATTTTATGAACACATCAAATATATATAAAGACAAATCTGTAGAGGTTAATTACATCATGCTAAATATAAAGCAGGATGAAATAGGTGTATGAGAACAAAGAAACAGAAGATTTTTTTTTCGAGTTAGGGTATCAAGGAAGACTCCACAGATGAAGTGGCATTTAAACTGCATCTGGAAGTTTGAATAGAATATTGATCTGGTGGAGGGTAGAAGGTACGGGAAGGGATGCATAAGAGGCTTGGGGAACTGTGATAAGTCGGATTGCTGCTGCGATTCTCAAAGTTTAATGTGCATAAGAATCCTTGCAAATCTTGTTAAAATGCAAATTCTGATTCAGTAGGGTTGAGGCCTGAGCATCTGCATTTCTAAAAAGCTTCCAGGGGATGGCAGAAGTGCTGGCCCAAGGACCTGGCTTTGAGTAGCAAAGTTCTAGTGTAGAGATGAAGATGATTGAAGAAGATTGAGAAATGAGATGATCAGGTAGGCTTGGGGCAGGTTCTGGACAAGAACTTGAATGCCTCACTAAGGTGTTTGGACTTTATTCTATAAGCAAATGAAATCACTGAAATTTTCTAAATAAGGGTTTCATTGCTACAGAATAGTTGATCTGGCAATAGATGTAGTATAACAGAAGTCACATACACTGTGGGCCAGTTAGGAGGCTAATGCAATGATATATTCATGTACCAAGAATTTATTGGATGTCTACTTTATGTAGGGCACTGTGTCAAACTCTAGAGCTGTGGTTCTCAAATGCCATTATGCAAAAGATTTACTTAGAGAGCATGTTTTTAAATGTGTATTTCCAGTCCCCACACCCAGGTTAGTAGATCTATAGTGGGAGCTCCAAAATTTCTATTTTAAAACCATACAACCTCTGGTCTTACAGATACAGTTTCAGCAGTGTCATGGGGAATACTGAGTTAAAATACACACACACACACACACACACACACACACAGCCTATGTAGCTTCTGCTCTCGGGTAGCTTACATGTCCACAGGGGAGAAAAGGTGAGTTTATAAGTAACGCAGAGGAGGCAGGAACAGGTTATTTTCCAGCTAGGGAAATTAGAGAGGGTATATAGTATGGGAGAGGGTGCATATTAGTTTGGCCTTAAAAAGATGTGTAGTATTTGGACCTGTAGCCGTGTTGGGGAAAGACCTTTTAGGCCATGGAAATAATATGGACAAAACCAAGAATATTTAGAAGTTCTTTTGTTTGTTTAAAGATATCTGATTAGTCGAAATCAACATTCCAAAGATAGGTTGGGGCCAGATCTCAAAAGATCTTTTAAGTTCTTTGTTTCGGAGTTTGGACTTTATTTTGTTGGCAATGGAGAATATTGAAGAATTTTGTCTGGTCACGACATGACCAGAGCTATAGTTTAGGAAGAGCGATCTCGTGGTGGTGTACAAGATGAGCTGGGAAGGAAAGAGAAAGGATGCAGGGAGGACAATGTGGAGGCTACAGCAGTTGATCATGGGAAAGGTAACAGGGTCTGAAGATTAGATAATGGGCACGCAAAATGGTGGAGAGGAGAAACAAACTGGAGATTGGGTACAAAGATAGAACCAGTGAATAAATGTGGGGGCACAAACAAGAGAAAGGAAAGATAACTGTAAGAATTCTGCTTTGATTAACTAGGAAGATACCTAGCAAATGGAGGACTGAAGAAGGGGAGAGAGATTATACCTGGAGGTAAATATTCAGGGATTAATCATATAAACTGCTAGTTGAAGCCTTAAGAATGGATGAAATTGCCATAGGAGAGGTCTGTAGAGGGAAGAAAAAAGAAGGTCAAGGACCGTATCTAGGACACAGAGGGAGGAAAGGAGCTAGAAAGAACAGAAAGGTAAAGAGAGAAGGTACAGTTTCACTGAAGAAATAGGAGTATGGAAGAACCAGGGATAGTGGTTAGTAGCGTCAAGGAGTACAGAGAAGAATGGCACAGGAAAGGGTATTGGATTTAGAATCAGGAGATTATTAGTGATCTTCAAGGGAACAGTGTCAGTGAATTATGGAGGCAGAAGCCAGATTAGAGGGAATTTTGAGTCAGATTTGAAGATGTAAGCATAGATTACTTTTGTCATAAATCTGTCTAGAAAGGAATGTTGAGAGAGAGTGAGTTCAAGTATGATGTGATGACAGATTAAACTAAATTGCAAATGGAAAGGAAAAGAGTTGGCATCTAGAGAGCCTGAAGACATAGAGTTGGTAGATCTCGGAGACTGACTTGATGTGGAGATTGTAAGGGAAAGGCTTCCACAGTTTTAAGACTGGAGATTGGAAGAGAGGTGCCATTTGTCAATATAAATAAGTCATGATTTAGAAGCAAGTTTGGGTTCAAAGATGACAAGTTTGATTTTAGACATGCTCATAAATATTTTCTAGGAGTACTCAGTAGAATGCCCACCTTTTCTCTGCTCCGGTGTCTTACAAGGCCTGGAATGAAAATCTCTTCATTAGAGCAGACTGGTGTCTTTCCTGGCTGTTTTGGTGGACTGTATTTACAGGCTGGGTGCTAATCTCTCAGAAATCCCATTCATACCTGAGATTCTAATTTATTCTAATATCTAACTCTGTTTACCTTCACATGGTAAAACCACAATAAATTGCTGATCCCCAGTAACCATGCAGAGAGGTCATCCAGGTTGTTTATCTCAACCTGGTAAGACTCCAAAGGCAAGCCAGCAACTATACCGAGAACTTTTTTGTTGCAGTGCATCCAAAAGACTTCCCTAACGCCGTGTCCATGTGACTCTTATTGCTTTCCCTGTGGCCCTGGATCTCAAATACTATCTTCCTTGCTCTACGGCTAAGTCCTAAAGGAATAAAGCCAAGATCTGATTTTGAGCCAGGATGGTGTAGTACTGAGTTCCAGGTCTGGCCTGCTAAAGCCAAAATTCTGAGGAAAGGAGCGGCTCTCTAATGTCCTCTGTTTCAGAAAGATCCAACACATTGATCTTACACGGTATTTTTTTAATGTTCAGTGACCATGGTGTGGCCTGAGTCTGGTAACACTCACATTTTCTAACCAAAATGAAAAGGATCCTTTTCTGCTGGCCCTTTCTGTCTGCTGTTTTTGGTTTTCAGTAGCTGAAATTTTCCGTTGAGGTTCTTTTAAACGCCTACATGCAAACTGCAGAGCACTCAAGCTTTGGTGGGATGTTACCCACAGCTGGAGTGATGGAGGAAGGGAGGCGGGTATAAGCCTCAGGTGCATCCTTCTCTTAAAAAAAAAAAAATTGAAAAAACAAAAAACACTTAGGCAAACAAATTCCATCTGAAGGCAAGCATAGACCTGTCCAGAGAAAGAAGAAAATGAACCTCTTCCCAAATAGGAAATAGATATCCATTCCTATATAACCCAGGTGCCTAGGATGGGCAAATTTGAAACTGCAGGATACGTTGGATGTATCCCACAGCCCTGTGTCTCTGCTAGTCAAAGAGTGAAAGGTTGTGAACCATGAACTGTGGCGAGAAGCAGTGGAACAGTGTTGCAGCCATGGCTCCTCTGATGGTGGTTAAGCCCTGTCTTGCTCTATTAAGCAAACACAGTTATTGTAGATGAAAGGTAACCTTGATAGAAGTGAAAATTGAAACTTGGGTTGAAGGTAGCAAGCCAGGCACAGCTGCAGTTCTACTTCCTCCTCCTGTGTGGCAACAGGAGCAACACTTACTGATGTTTTTTTGGAAGGGATGTAGTTTTTTAAAATATCTTTTTTTTTTTCAGAGTGTTTTGGGTTTTAACATCTATACCACTGATGGAAGGATGTGGAGTAGAGTTGGTAAGAAGCCACGGAGACTTTATGCGTCTAAGTGTGTGAGGTCGAATCCAAGTGACTGATAGTTAAGGTTAGCGTTCTTGTCACACCTCTGCAAGTAACTGGCTGCGTAACCTTGGACAAAGCACTGAAAAAGTCTCTGCTCCCAGATTTCCTCATCTGGGAAAGAAGAGGGCTGGATTAGATGATCTCTAAATTCCCCTTCCGCCCTAAATTCCATTGATTTGTGATTCCTCATGGGGAAGTACAACTTCATATTTCTAAGGACCAATGCTTGAAAAAGTAAGCAGTTAGACAGCATATTTGGTCTATGAAAAATCTCTTACAAATGTTTATTGTTATTATATCAGGTACATTTTTAGGTTTTGTTAGTGTCAGTACATAAATTTGCCTTCTTCATTTCTTGTGTTCTTCAGCTTAAGAAGATTACAGCTCTTCTAAAAAAGGTTTTTTTAATTTATGTTACAGCTCTTTTTAAGACAGTACTTGGTTAGCCACTCACTTAGCCCAGTCTCTCCTACCCAGTCCCACAATTCTAGGGTCTTGAGTTTAGTCCTCCCTAACTTGGGTACAGGTATCCTTCCCCCTACTTAGGTTGAGCCCCACTTACCTATGTCAATGGAAGTGGCTCCTTAGATTACATTAAATAATTACTTTTCCTAGTCGGGTGCAGTGGCGTGAGCCTGTAGTCCCAGCTACTCGGGAGGCTGAGGCAGGAGGATCCCTTGAGCCCAGGAGTTCGGGGCTGCAGGGAGCTATGATCGCACCTGTGAATAGCCACCGCACTCCTGCCTGGGTGACTGAGCAAGACCCTGTCTCTGGGAAAAAAAAAGAATTACTTTCTTTTTATCTTTCTCAACACATTTCACTAGTACTGACGGCTTCCTATACATTCATTGTTGTGCCTTTTTCAGTTCCAAGAGAGACAGAGAGATAAGACGTGTTTTGGCAGTTCTTATACATGGAAGGTGAAGAGGCAAAGCATGGCTTAAAATCAGAAAAACCATGTTCACTATTCAACTTTCAATCTTAGTGACTTAAATTGGATGCATTTGAAGGATTAAAACAGTGTTTTCTTCTTGAAACCTAAGAGTACATCACCTTGCTTTTTTAACTGTAGTCACCAAAAAAAAAGAACTAAATATGAGAACCTTTCATCTTCCTCAGTCCTGGAGAAGAGTCACTCAAAATGTTTGTTTCATGATCACTTTGAACAGTCTTAGCTAAAATCTATTATCTCTAATTTTTTGGATAACCTGATCTGTCACCTATTTTTATGTGTATGAGTACGTGTTTTCCTCTGTGGTTCTGAATTCAAATAATGTGTGATCATCCTAATGATGTTTTCTTGCTTCGTAGGTGTACAGTGTTATGCCAGCTTCATTTGGGATTTAATTCAGCTGTGGATCTCTGCTTTTTGAGCTGCTTTGATAGCTCCAAGTACAGTCATTGCCCATTTCTTGCATTTTCTTCCCTGCAGATGATTCCATGAAAGTGAAAGATGAATACAGTGAAAGAGATGAGAATGTTTTAAAGTCAGAGCCCATGGGAAATGCAGAAGAGCCCGAAATTCCTTACGGCTATTCAAGAGAATATAATGAATATGAAAACATTAAGTTGGAGAGACATGTTGTCTCCTATGATAGTGGCAGGCCAGCCAGTGGAAAGATGAATTGCGATGTGTGTGGATTATCCTGCATTAGCTTCAATGTCTTAATGGTTCATAAGCGGAGCCATACTGGTAAATAGTCTCTTTTTTTTCATTCTTCTGAAAACTCTCCTAATGCAGCCACCTGGGAAATGAAGTGGTGGAATTTGGGACCTTTGATGACTGCCATTGATTTTTGCTATAATTCTGATGCATCTCTTTCTTTCTGCATTTTCATTTACTCAGTGATTTTTATCCCTGCTTTGCCCATGCATTTGGCAAACATACTGCAAATGCTATGAATAAAAAAAGACTGCAGAGAGCACAGTGTTCTAGGTCAGCCAAATACTTTTTCTTCCGTTCATAAGTAGGAGTTAAATTGTGTGATTCATTTCTTAGCCATCTTTCATATATTTTTGCATAACACTTTTAATAAAAGCAGATCTCCTTACTGCATTGGGTTCAAATTTGGTAGATGAAAAGATATAGTTTTTATTACCAGTTTTAAAGTATTTATCTTCAGACAATAGACAGGTAGTCTTTAGAAATGCATACAGACACAGCAGTCCCACTCAGCCAATAGAGTCCATCTGACATCTGATAAGAAGACTTTAAAAAGAAAGATATCTAAAGTTACCTTGTTAGGACTTTAGTCTGTGACTCTTTTTCCAGAGGAGATTATATTCAGAAAGAATACTTAGTAATAGAAAAACTTATATCTAGAAAGCACTTCTAGAGCTACTCTTATTTCTTTGCTCTGATTCAAGACAAGATGAGATTTAAAATAGCCTTGCTAGGTGAGTGCTTTTTCTCTCCTACAGGAAGATTCCATAAGTAAGTCTTATGCTTGCCTTGCAACGCAGCTCCCACCTGATCCCATTAAGGGCAAAAACTCTACAAGACGAGCCTTGGCCCTAGGCATCTAGTCTGTGCATATGCTTCTCCACTTGCCTAGTGATCAGAAATCTCCTTTTTTGTCCTTTTTAAAGGTGAACGCCCATTCCAGTGTAATCAGTGTGGGGCATCTTTTACTCAGAAAGGTAACCTCCTCCGCCACATTAAACTGCACACAGGGGAAAAACCTTTTAAGTGTCACCTCTGCAACTATGCATGCCAGAGAAGAGATGCGCTCACGGGGCATCTTAGAACCCATTCTGGTAAGTGCGGGAAATGAGCATTCCATGTCTAGTAACTGCGTTCCTCACAGCCCAGTGTGGAAACCAGAAATAGTTAAGTATGGAGGTTTTAATCTGTCATTCTTGTTCTGAAGGGTTACAACAGCAGAGACCTCTAGGGCTAATTACACTTCCATTAAGGCATTAATTGCTCTCCGTCTGCCTTAGTGGGAATGATCCTCCCCTCACCATCCTTACTCCCCTGGAGAACAACAGTCAGACAGGAAGAGCCTGCCCTATGAAAATACCTTTTTAATTTTTGTGAGAAAATTACAGCCATCAGTATCATTTTATGGTAAACTTTATTAAAAAGATTATTTTCCTAACACACACACACACTCACTCTCTCTCTCTTTCCATTCAAACGACTGGACAAGCAAATTCTATGCAGTTGGTAAATTACAAAAAACTAATCCAGGTATAATTCATTGTTTGGGGGTTACTTTTTGGCCATTTTGCACTAAATTTCTTAAACCCAACTTTCCCCTTGATCAGCCTACTTATTTTCAAATCTCTAAAAGATGAGCAGCAATAAGAATTCATAAAAAGCCATGTGACCTTTTGATGTTTTTACTCCTTATTTTAACCAAGCAAGATAATACTTTTTTTTTTCAATATTTAGAATTTCCCTCCTAGAAAAATAAGACTGAGGTTTTTTTTTTTTTCTTCTTCACATTTGGGACCTCATGTTCTTGATGTTATCTGACAAAATTTTAATTGAAGAAAAAAAAGTTTGTTTTTATGTTAATCCACATCTACTGCTTTGACTAAAACCCAGCCCTAAACTCGAAACTGGTTACAATTCAAAGACTAGGATTAAAGTCAGCCCCAACAAACCCCCATGAGAAATCATAAGTGGCAAAGGAAGGGTTTCTTTCTTTTACAGCTCATTTTTCAAAGTAATGAATTAAGGATGAGTTTGGTTCCAAAAAAGTAGAATAGTTCCGTTGCCTTTTTCAAGTAAGAAACAACAACAGTAGGCATTTTTAGACAGATTCTAAATGACCCCAATTTATCCAGAAACTTAGCATTTTTAGCCCTAGCAAACCTGCATTTATTTTAATTTGAGATTTCATTAAAGACCTTTTAGTTCGTTAAATCCCAAAGCCTCTATTTTAAACAGTGTAAGAGTTAGAAAATAAAAATTGCAATCCCTAAAACTCTGACAAATTCACTGGGCGTATTTTGTCAACAAATCAGAAAGGCTAGCCTTGCTCAGAGTTGAAGTGATCACTTACATATTTCAAGCAAATAAAGCATTTGGAGGGTTGGGAGGATAAAGGTGTCCTGAATTGTACGGGTGAACTTATGAGGAAACATTTGCTCCATTTTAGACACTTGTATGAAGTCATTTTTGCAGTTCATTCTTATTTCTATTATTCAAAACTATCCTTACTTAGTTCAGTTTTTATTGTTTTAGCCTAGACTATAGCCTGTTTCCTATTGCCATTTGGCAAGGATGAGCTAAATTCATTCAGATATGTCAATATTCCAAAAAGGCCATCGGTTTCTAGAAGAATGGCCAACTCCCTCAAACCACAGCATTCTTTACTTACAGCCAGACGGATGTCACAAAACAAGGAATCCCTTCCTGTTTCATCCTTATATCATATACCCTCCTTGAAGAATATAAGGGCCCGCTTTCTTCTTCCTGAAGAAACAAGATTTGATCTGGAGTCAAAACAGTATGCTAAATGGTCATCTTTAATTCCAAATCCTTTCATCTGTGACAGGAGATGATCCTTTTGAAGAATACTCTGACATGATAATTAATCATAAACCATAACCTTATTTCAGCTAAATAAATTTGAAAGCAATAGAGCATTGAAAAGTGTCCAAGTCCTCTGGCTTCACTCAGCAATCCCGTTTCTAGTGAACTGTTGTCACAGAGCCCAACACACCCTCTATATGGACCCCCTGTAACCCTCGAGGGTTACTGAGTGTCCCTTGTGCTCTCCCTCTAGTCGAGAAACCCTACAAATGTGAGTTTTGCGGAAGGAGTTACAAACAGAGAAGTTCCCTTGAGGAGCACAAGGAGCGCTGCCGCACATTTCTTCCAAGCAATGACCTGGGGGACACGGGTGAGTTCACGCGACACTCGTTCCACACACATTTAGTGATCACTTACTGTCCTAGGAGGCAGGATGCGACAGTACGTGAAAAGACAAAACATCCTGCCCTCGTGGAGTTTATATTCTGATAGAGGCAGACAGATCATAAACGAAGTAAATAAGCAAACTATGTATTAGAAGGTTAGAAGGTTGTAAGTGCTGTTGAGAAAAATGAAGCAGGTACTGAGGGGTGAGGGTGAGTCAGGGAAGGCTTCAGCAAGGTAACATTTTAACAGACTTAACAGAATGAGGAGTGAGCCTTGCAGATAACTAGACAACAGCAAATGCAAAGGCCCTGGGGTATAAGTTTGAAGACGTGTAAATAGTCCTGTGCAGACGAAACAGCGTGAGTAATGGGATATGAAGCCAGAGAGGAAATGGGAAATCAGAACTCTCAGGTCTCGTAGGCCTTCCTAAAGACTTTGGCTTTGACTCTGAGTGAAACTGAAAATCTTTTAGAGGGTTTTACACAGAGCAGTGACATCACTGGAATGCTCATTTGAAAAGAATCACTCTACTTACTTTTGAGAATAGATAGTATTTGGAGCAAGGTTGGAAATTGAAGAGTCCAGTTAGGAGGCCATTGGAATAATTCAAGCAAGAGGAAATTGTGTCTTGGTAGTGGTAGAGGTGGTGAGAGGTGGTCTAATTCGATGTGTATTTTAAAGGTAGAGCCAACTGGATTTCCTAACAGGTTGATGTGGGATGTGATGAAGAATGGAGTTGCCGTTTATTGAAATGGCAAAGATTGAGGGTAAAGCAGGTTAGGAGTGCATGGGGAAGAGTCGATTAATACTGCAAGGATTCATGGTGTCACATACTTACAGTCCCAGCTACTTGGGAGGCTGAGATGGGAGGATCCCTTGACCCCAGGAGTTCGAGGTTCCACTGTACTCCAGCATAGCCAGTAAAATAAGACTCTGTCTCTTAAAAACAAAACAAAAAAATAACTGCCAGGATTTTCTTTGCATAGGGCCTGCCCAAAAATCATACCCTTGTCTACTCATATGATTTATTGTAATGTTTCTTTGGTTTTGGGGATTTCTTATTTTATTCAGTATTTGAATTAAATACCTACTGGCAATTGGTTGAAACACTAGATGTCTTTCCATATGTCAATTGTGGTTTTATTTCCTTTTCATTCTTTGGTTGAAACTGCCTGAAACTTTTGTGTGTCACATCTCTGCAGCTGTCCTTTGTCATACCCAGTTGACCGGCAGCCTGCGTCTGCAGCTTGGGTCGTCTGACATTTTTATTTGGCTACTTGAACCAATTACTTATTTAGAATAGTAGGTACAAATCCTCGTGGGATTTAGTATTTGAGAGCAGTAGCTGGAATTGAATAGTTTGAACAGCCTAAAGCAGAAAGATTGCAAAAATATCAGAGAAATAATGTGAAACTCAGGGAAAAAATGGGGTAGACATGATGAGTATTGAAACGGTCCCCATATTGAGTGAGAGGAAGCATTTGTTTTAGATAAAGTCTATATTACGGTGTTAGGAGCTGACCAACTGAATTCTGTTGGTTTGCACTGCTTCTGCTTTTTATCCTGATGGTATCTTTGGTTTTATCAAGGAGTTGGATTTTCTCCTTATTTCTAAAGAGAATAAGTTACTCCCTTACAAAAACAAACAGGCTGGACTTGGTGGTGAGCACCTGTAGTCCCAGCCACTCAGGAGCCTGAGGCAGGAGGATCTCTTGAGCCCAGCAGTTTGAGTCCAGCCTGGGCAACATTTATTTTTAAAAAATAAAAATAAAACAAACCTAAAACTTGGGTTTTGACATCTTAAAGTGGCGTGCTTCACGTGAGGCAGTGCTTGCCCGATGACAGAACATTGACATCTTTACCTGCAATTCCGCATTTCAGGCGACAGGCAAAGCTCTTACTGTGAGAAATTCCCAAGTTATGAAAATCCACTATATTCCAAATAGGATCATAACTATTTAAAGCTAAGAAGATGAAAGATAGCATCTGATGCTACCTCTTCCTTTTCAGAGGTGAGGAAAGCAAGACTCATCAAAATTCATTGACTAACTAGTGTCCCATGGTGTGTATGAAAAAAAAATTCAAGGACTTACTGAAAAATCACTGGCGCTTAAGCTGTTTTTGTGATTGGCCATATTTTTTATTTTCAAAAGGTTTAGATGTAATTCACATGCCATAAAATTCACCCTTTTTTAAAGTGTATAGTTCAGTAGTTTTTAGGATATTCACAAAGTTGGACAACTATCAGCATTACCTAATTCCAGAATATTTTCATCACCCCAAAACGCAATGCTGTACTTATTAGCAGTCACTCCCTATTCCCCCTCCCTCCAGCCCCTGGTAACCACTAATCTGCTTTCTGTCTCGATGGATTTGTCTATTCTGGACATTTCACATAAATGGAATCATAATATGTGGCCTTCTCTGCCTGGCACCTGTCATTAGCACGATGTTTCTGAGGCTCATCCATGTTGGAGCAGGTATCAGTACTTGCTTCTTTTTTGTGGCTGGATGACATTCCATTGAATGGATTTACCACATTCTCTTTATCCACTCTTCAGTTAGTGGATATTTGGGTTTTTTCTACTTTTTGGCTTAGTTCGATATATTTCTTGAAGGTTATATATTATCTGGTCAGCAAAAGATATATAGCCACACACATACGAATAGACCCACATACACTGGAAGTGGAGGGGGGAATCAGTTAAACGATTTTGGGAGCTGGATGCATGGCACATGCCTGTAATTCCAAGGTGGGAGGATTGCTTGAGGCCAGGAGTTTGAGACCAGCCTGCGCAGCATAGTGAGAGCTCATCTCTAAAAAATTTAAAAATTAGCCAGGTGTAGTAGTGAGCATCTGTAGTCCTAGCTACTTGGGAGGCTGAGGTGGGAGGATTTCCTGAGCCAGGAGTTCAAGGTTACAGTGAGTTATGATCCTGCCACTGCACTCCAGCCTGGGCAACAGAGCAAGACCTTGTCTCAAAAAAATAAAATAAAATAAAATAAAATAAAATAAAATTGATTTTTGAAATAAGGTCACCACCTTCCTTCCCATCCCCACAACCTTTTTTAGGAATGTCAAATTAGGAAAAGTATCAGCAGTAATATTTCAGTTATGTTCAGTGGTATTAGGTGATTCAGGAAATGCTGAAATACAGAGATTGAGTTAATTTGCATTTCATAGGCGGTTTGATAAGACACATGCGACACACTTTACATCTCAGCAAAAAAATAAAGGGTTAACTAAGTCAGCAAGTTTTGGTTTTTTTAAAAAAAACAAATGTTGTAATGGTGGTTTCAGGTTACAAAATATGTAAAGTCACAGCTTAATCAAGTATAAGTACTGCATGTCAGTCAATATTTTACTTCATCCTTTATATTTCAAATAGTTCCCATGATTTTTCCTGAGATCCAAAATGTGAAGAATATTTAATCCAACACAAGCCAATCTTTTAATTATTGTCACTGCTGCCTATATGGTTTCCATTTCTGTTTTCTTTTCACAATGTCTAGTGTGCAATAGTGTGGAATAGTGTTCCCTTGCGAGCCTGACCAGTACAACACATCTTATGCCTTCATCCCTCACTTTTAAAGAGATGATGTCGCATTGCTACGACAGCTATGAGTGGATGCAGCACTCATTCATCAAGTGCTTGTTGTACATTGAAGTGCAGCATAGTGTGAGAGCCCCAAGCCCGGGGACAAACCTGCCCCCATTGGGAACAGCCTGCAAAAGAACGCAGGTGTTGAGCAACAGGACTTCCGGTCTTGCCAATCATTTTCTTTTATTCAGATAGCATTTGTTGAGCTCTCTATGTGCCAGGTGGTGTGTCAGAGCTGTTTGCAAAGGTGAGTAAAAGTTAAGTCCCTGCCCTTTTTCTTTTTCTTTTCTTTTCTTTTTTTTTTTTTTTTTAAGACAGGGTCTGTCGCTTGTGGGCTAAAGTGCAGTGGTGTAATCATAGCTCACTGTAACCGTAAGCTCCTGGGCTCAAGCGATTCTCCTCCCAAGATGCTAGGACTACAGGTGCACACCACCACACCCGGCTGATTTTTTTTTTTTTTTTTAATTTATTGTAGAGACAGGGTCTCTCTATGTTGCCTAGGCTGGTCTCGAACTCTTGATCTCAAGCGATCTTCCTGCCTTGGCCTCACAAATTGCTAAAATTACAAAAGTATGCCAACGCAGCCAACCAAGCCCCTATGCTTTAAGAACTCACAATCTAACAAGACACTTGATCTATTAGGATAAAGCAGAGGTCTAGTAGAGACACATGATATTGCTACTTCAGTCCAGGTTTCTACCCTGGACATCAAGAGTGACATCATCAAAATATTCCAATTCTGCTCTGCTGTCTTAATGGAGTATATGTGAAAAGAAGGAAAAATATAGAAGACCATGGACTTCATTTTTTCGTTAGCTTGATCCTTATTCCAGAAAGGGACTAACAGCTGGTATAGAAATTCATTTAGCCTCATTTCATACAAATTATGAATACTTGGAGCAGGACATATTTTTGTCTAACAATGAATTCTAGCCATAATAAGATTTTTAAAGTAATTGAATAATTATATTTATTTATGGATTTAGGAGTCAAAACCATTCATCTTCATTCTCATTGTTTCAGTGAAGCTAATACAGTCATTAAGGTTTCAAAATAAACTTATATTTTTACCAATGTGGCAGACCAAAGAAAATGTTAATTTTTAAGTCTATTTTCCCAACCTGTTCTTTTTAAAAATCAGTACCATCTCACAAGGAAGTATTCATTTTACTTGCTCAAAAAGGCAACCGTTTTATTTAACTTTTGTTAGAACCTGCCTCTGTCTGTGATAGCAATCTCTTGTTAGACAATTCTTATTGCACAATAACACCACTTTGTTCCACTCTCCATTAGCTGGGGACTGACCACCCCACAGAAAAGAAAGGAAGCAATGCCTGTTATTTAAGCTCCATTGAACACTTCAAGATCTAATGAAAGACATTGAACAAAAACAAAGCACAACACAATTACATAGTTAAATCTGCAACGACTTGGCGATAGAAATTGCATCATGGAAACAGTTAACTAAAAACCAGACAAACTGTGAAGGTTTGTGCAGGGAATAAAGATAGTAACCTATTCTGTCATTGTGACTTTGTATTACATTTTTTTTTTTTTTTTTTTGAGACAGAGTCTCACTTTGTTGCCCAGGCTAGAGTGAGTGCCGTGGTGTCAGCTTAGCTCACAGCAACCTCAAACTCCTGGGCTTAAGTGATCCTACTGCCTCAGCCTCCCGAGTAGCTGGGACTACAGGCATGCGCCACTATGCCCGGCTAATTTTTCTATATATATTTTTAGTTGTCCATATAATTTCTTTCTATTTTTTTTTAGTAGAGACGGGGTCTCGCTCTTGCTCAGGCTGGTCTCGAACTCCTGACCTTGAGCTATCCACCCGCCTCGGCCTCCCAGAGTGCTAGGATTACAGGCGTGAGCCACCACGCCCGGCCCCTGTATTACATTTTATTATTTATTTTTTCAACATGTCTTTAAAATCTCTCTGCTAATGAAAATTGGTATATCCACTATTTAGTAGGCAAGTGACATGAAGGGAAGTTGATCCACGATTACAGTCCTACCCCCTCTATGCTCACTGGTGAACCAAATGTGCAAATTGCTCCTTGCCACCAACCCATATTCCCCACACCCACCCCTTGCAACATTAAACTGCCAACCACCACCCAGGAACGGATTTCCTATTTCATCATTTAAACCCATTATCTTGTTCCCTTACTATCTTGCCAAACTGGTTTCCCTCTACTTACATTTCTGAGACATGATATGGCAAGATAGCATGTCTAGACTGTATAAATAGACAGTTGGGTCCTAAAAAGTTGGAGCAGAGGACCAAAAGCCAATAGCCCTCTTTTTTTTTTTTTTTTTTTTTTTTCTTTTCAGTGCACTGCCTAAACTCCTCTGTGATCCCAAAGGGATTGTCCAACTCCAAAGCATTTCTCTGTGTTTTAAAGGGTACTCATTTCGTGGTATTGTGCGTCAGCTGTGCAACAATTGCAAGGCAAAAGACTAGCAGTTTAGGAAAATAAATGAGAGTGCACCATATTCAATTGAAAATTTGCCTTTTCCTAACTTACCAATTAGAAAACACAGTTTGTGCAGAAGACAGTCTTTGTGAAAAAATAAAATAAAATGAAAAGAAGAAAACACAGTTTGACTCAGTAAAGGTGAGCTGAATTTGTAAAGTGTCTTCAGTTGGGATCTTGGAGTTGATATTTTGAGTAAACGATCCAGCAAGAGGGAATGGGTGAACAGGAGTCCACTAGATTAGCCTCAGAGGATTTCTTTTGACCTAACCAGAGTTGTGGAGATGGGAGAGTCTCCACCCAAGCCTCAAAATATGTTCATCCATGAACACTGTGGAATTTTGTTCTTAAATGTCAGGCACTGTCACTGATTTACCCAGTAAGATTTACCTGGAAATGACTGTCAAGACCAGCTTGGTGGGTAACCAGGAATGAGAGGTGATGTTATCTCAGAGGTTGCCATTTAGTGACATGGCCTAATTACGGTTATTTAGGTCAATGTGTCCACGCTTCAGCATCCTCCCAAATGTAGAGGATGTTGATTACGTGTCCTCAGAAAGCTGCTTGTTGTGATTGATAGTGAGTTTGGTAAAATGTAGGCAGTGACTGCTGACAAACAAGTGGGAAAACTAGACTGGCAGCATCATGCTTGGGGTAAGTCCTGGGTAGTGATTCGGCCATGAGAGGAGGGACCACAAGAGACTAATAAGAATAGTGGTAAAATGGGGATAAAAGTTAAAAATACCCACAGTACTGTTTTTCATTCCCTTTTCACTATAAATTTTTTTTCTTTTCTTTTCTTTTTCTTTTTCAGAGACAAGGTCTTGCTCTGTCACCCAGGCTGGAGTGCAGTGGCCCAATCATAGCTCACTGCAACCTCCTATGCCTGGGCTCAGGTGATCCTCCTGCCTCAGCCTTCCGAGTAGCTGGGACTACAGGTCCACGTCACCAGGCCTGGCTAATTTTTTTATATTTTGTAGAGACAGGGTCTCAGTATGTCGCCAGGGTGGTCTTGAACCCCTGGCCTTAAGCAATTCTTCCACCGGGCCTGGCCTCATTATAAATATTTTTGATAAAAAATACAGGGTGTAGGGGAGCCTTACTTGGGTTAAATCCTCTCAGTTGTTTGGATCAGAATGAATGTTCCTGGTCAAAGCACAAACGTAGCTGCCTCTTCCCCACTTTTTATTTCAAATTCCAGGCTTTGTCTTTCATTTCTCTGCTGTTGGGCTTTGGGTAGTGCCACATCTGGTGGTGGTTTGTGTGAAAGGAAATCATATATATAATAGTTTCCTGTTTGGTCATTTTAACCTATCCCTATACTGGACAGAATTTGACCCACTTCTCTCCATAGCAGTGTCTCTTCACTAAAGTCCTGGTTATTTACAATTGTTGGCCAGCCAGGGTGGCAGTACTATACCACTAGCCCAAAAGCCACCCAGGCCTCTTATTTTTGTCATTCACACAAATAGTTGTTAATAGCTTAGAGTGGAGGCTATGATTTATTTCTGTAGCACCTAGAATTATTTTTAACAAGAAATTCACGGTCTAGTAAATATTGTCATTATCATCATCTTCTTCTCTTACTCATTTTTTGGAGGCAGATTTCATTTTACTCCCGAATTTTTTAAAAAATCTGAACTTGTTAATGTATTGTGTAATGGCTGGCATAGTTTTTTTTAATGCCAATAATAAAATGAAAGATATTTTATACTTTGAATTCTCTTTTCCTGATTTGATTTTTGTTCTCACCCTGGCCATACTTGACAGTCTTGCCTGGGAGGTCTTTCTCTGTCATTCATTTACTGCAAAGGTGGCCAGTTTTCTTCTCTCTGGGCAAAGCCGTTTGTGGTACTGAATGTACAAGGGACCATGGAATTCGTAACATTATTTCTGTATATCAGAATCTCTTCACACAGCAAACACATCGTACTCTTCAACTATAGAATAAATACTGACAAATCCCAAATCTGTGTGTATATTGGGGGAGATTCCATTCTGCAATCATTATTTGCTTTTTACTCTAATCCTTTAAACTAATTCCAATTTATTCTTTAGAGACATTAGAAATGTATGTATGGATACTTCATTTTACTTTGGGCCTCTTGAAATGTTTATGATAAAACAGAGAAAATGTTTATAGCATCACAATATGTTTGCTTAGGGCAGGGGTGGGCAAACTGCAGTCCTTAGGCCAAATGCAGCCATCATCCTGTTTGTGTACAGGGATTTTTACATTTTTTAAGGGTTGTGGGACAGAAAAAAAAAAGAATATGGGACAGAGACTATCTATGTCGCACAAATTTTTAAACATTTACTCTCTGGCCCTTTACAGAAAGTGTGCTGATCCCTCAGGCTTGCCACTGAAATAATGGCCTTGATGCAGGCGGTAGCTGAGCCCACGCAGGTGGCCAGCATGACAAACAGAAGTCAGGCCACTGGCAGAGCTGCTAAGGTGGCCGCTGGAAGTGATCTGTTCCTCAGGGCCTTGATACCCCAGCTAGATGTGGACCCCCTTAAAAACTAAAGACTGGGGCTCTGACATTTGGGATGGCACAGCTAAATGGAGACAGAATTCTCGTAGACTCGTCTCCTACCCAAGCTTTGGTTCGGCTTCTTATGTGGCACCTACATGAATACACACATTGGGAGCGTGATGCCTTGATGGATTTGGTGGGACCTTATTTGAGAGAACTCCGTTTACAACTAACTGTTTATGTGCTTGCGGCTGTCCAAGGACAGAAAGGCAACCCACAACGCAAGGAGCCCAACATGTGGGGGTCCACCCTTTCGATGACTGGCAGTTTCACTCAGATGCCTAGGCTTGTATTGGTAGATACCTTTTCAGACTGGGTAGAGGCTAGCATCGTGTGTTAAAATGTAAAGCCTTGGGCCAAGCATGCCTGTAATCCCAGCACTTTGGGACACTGAGGCCGGAGGATTGCTTGAGCCCAGGAGTTCAAGGTTACAGTGAAATATGGTTGTACCACTGCACTCTAACCTGGGAGACAGAGCAAGACCCTGTCTCTTTAAAAAAAAAAAAAAAAATTAAATTAAATTCAAAGCCTTATATTTAGAGCAGCTGGTATCTCTTTGAGCTTTAGGCATGAAGTGTTATTGGATACTACCAGCTATACCAAGGAAAATTATACTATATTTATTCCAATTTACTATTTTAATTGATTAGATATTGGCACTACTTATGTACTCTTCTAGTGGTTCTCAATTCTGGTTGCATTTTCTTTTCTTTTTTTTTTTTTTTTGAGACAGTGTCTCACTCTGTTGCCCAGGCTAGAGTGTCATGGTATCAGCCTAGTTCACAGCAACCTCAAACTCTGGCTCAAGTGATCCTCCTGCCTCAGCCTCCTGAGTAGCTGAGACTACCACCATGCCTGGCTGATTTTTTGTATTTTTAGTAGAGACAGGGTCTCACTCTTGCTCAGGCTGGTCTTGAACTCCCGAGCTCAAGTGATCCTGCCACCTTGACCCTCCCAGAGTGCTAGGATTACAGGTGTGAACCACAGCGCCAGGCCTCTGGCTGCATTTTAAAATCATCTGGGGAGCTTGGAAATTACTGTTGCCTAGGCCTCTAAACCAGAGATCATGATTTAATTGATTTGAAGTGTGACCTGGGCAGAGGTATTTCTTTTTTTTTTTTTTGAGACAGAGTCTCACTCTGTTGTCCGGGCTAGAGTGCCGTGGTGTCTGCCTAGCTCACAGCAATCTCAAACTCCTGGCCTCAAGCAATCCACAACGCCCAGCTAATTTTTTGTTTCTATTTTCAGTTCCCCAGCTAATTTTTTCTATTTTTAGTAGAGACGGGGTCTACTTGCTCAGGCTGGTCTTGAACTCCTGAACTCCTGGGCTCAAGTGATCCTCCGGCCTCAGCCTCCCAGAGTGCTAGGATTCCAGGCCACCGTGCCCTGCCCAGTATGTTCTTCAGGTGGTTCTAATGTGTCACCAGGTCTGAGGCCTACACCACTCAAAGGTCTATTCATGGATTGACAATTAGGCAGTTTTTATTCACATTTTTCATTAGAAATTTAATAGAGATGCATTATACAAATTGTTCTTAAATTTCAAGACAGAAGTGTTGCTCAGGGAAATTTTAGCTGAGACAATTTTGAAATGTGAAGAGCATATGAAACAGATAATGCAGAGCCCAGAGAAATAGAATTGGAAAGACAGAAACTAAGAGGAGCATGCTGAGAAAAAAAAGAAAGAAAGAAACCACTCAGAATTTCAATACACAAATCACTGAGTAGATTTCTTGCTATCTGGGTGAGTGTGTCTATTTTCAAAAGTGCTGTTAACATAAACAGAGCAGTAAATCTGGGGCACCATACTTTTTTTTCAAAGTTGTTAAGAAGAATTATATCAGTCTGCAGGTGTCACACGCAGTTACTCAGAATCAGAAAGAAGGCTGATCAGGGGTTAGAAGATCTCCATCTATCTATCTTTTTGCAACCAACCACGTCCAGGCTGTTTATTTAATACTTCCTCTTGCTAATGAAGGTACTGGTTGGGGATGGGTCGGGCTTTCCCATCTCAGCATAAGACTGCAAGATTTGAATGTGCCCTGGCGACGGCTTGGCTGACCACCGCAGGTACCCCAGGCAAGAATCTGAGCAGTAAAAACAGGTAACGCTAGCAGAGTGTGCATCAGACTGCGGACACTTCTTTTTCCAGTTTACTTCCTTTTCTCCTCATTTACCAATGTATTCTTTTCCCTCTTCTTTTTATATTTTTCCAAACCAGCAAGCGCAGAGGCAAGACACATCAAAGCAGACATGGGAAGTGAAAGAGCTCTCGTTCTGGACAGATTAGCAAGCAATGTGGCAAAACGAAAAAGCTCAATGCCTCAGAAATTCATTGGTAAGAATACGAACCTTTTTCCTGCTGTTGTTAGCAGATAATTTGAACGAGATAACGTAGGATGCTTACTACAGGGGCCCTTCCCAGCTTAACCTCTGTTAAAATAATTGGTTTTCCATTGTCCATTTTTATTCTTTGTGGTTCATTTTGATAACTCTAGCAAATAGAATGTAAGATATTAACTAAAGGATCATAACAACAGAAGATGGGAGTATTTGGTGTTCAATTTCCAAAATGGATATGATGTTAAAAATGCTGTTCCTTCCTCTTTACTCTGAATGACATATGTCGGGTGAGAGTTTATGCAATTTACACCAGTAAGATGTTCTAGATAGCATGTTTGTAATCTTTTGTAATTGTATTTTACAAGTTGGTTCGTTAGCATGCTCAAACTTTTTCCATTCTCTAAAGCATATTGCCATATTTTCTTGAGTTTGATTGAGAATTGGCTTTAAGGGAAAGTGATTGGGCAAATATAGATTTAAATAACAAGGCTCGAGTTAATCATTTGTCTTGTTGGAGTTAATTTTTATGCCACTGGTTTTCACATTGTCAAAAAATACAGTCGAATGAGATGGCTAAGAAATAATTATGTTCATTAAAGTGTTAGGACTTCCAAATGGCAGAGATATTTTGCTGAACTCTCCCAGATGTGTACATAAATGTGACCATGATATTTAAAATAGATTTGTATTTGTGAAAGACAGCTGAAACTGAATGTACAGTTTTGCTATAAATTGAAAGTTGGTGATACTGAACAGAAATAGTTATCACACAAAAATAGACTCCTTCAACACCAATAATATTTTAGAAACCTGCCAATCTCTTTTTCCAAAGCTGCTGGCTGCTGTTGATTTCTTACTTCAGTCTTTTTGTGTTCTTCTCAATGGATTTTTACAGATATTAAATGCCTGCTCGGTTTTTAAATCTGCCTAGATTTTACTCTTGTCTAGATAATGTTTTTACAAGCTGACATTCTATTGTGAATTATAGAGATATATTGAAAAAACTCATATTTAAAAATTACCTAACTTGGTATTTCTGATTATTTTATTTTGATTAGCTGAAAGGTTTTTGTATACTTTTAATCACTTTAAGAATAAATTGTGTCAGGCCAGGCACGGTGGCTCATGCCTGTAATCCCAGCACTTTTGGAGGCTGAGGCAGGAGGATCACTTGATCCCAGGAGTTTGGGACCAGCCTGAGCAAGAGCAAGGCCTCGTCTCTACAAAAAATAGAAAACTTACCTGGGTGTGGTGGTTGAGTGCCTGTAGTCCTAGCTACTTGGGAGGCTGAGGCAGGATGATGGCTTGAGCCCGGGAGTCTGAGGTTGCAGTGAGCTATGATGACGCCACTGCACTCTAACAGGGTGACAGAGCAAGACCCTGTCTCAAAAAAAAAAAAAAAAAGATAAATTGTGTCAGATTAAAGTTGCTGTATTTCAGTTTAGGGAGATCCCCTCCTCCTTGCTGCCCCCATGGTGAGAAATGTCGGAGGGCATGTGGTGATTTCTACGTAGAGTTTAGGAACAGTGGACCAATTGTGATTCCAAGACACTGTCTTCAAACAGTGCCTGTATATCTTTTGAGCTTTACTTACATGAAGAAGTTCTGAGTGGAGTATAAAAGAGAGCTGGGATCATTATTCTATGCCATGAGTGTATTTTAATTTGGGGAAAGTTTTGACTCTAGCAGTGGGTGAAGCTGAAATGGGGAGGATGGTGACGGACATGGGGAGAGACCGACAAGAAAAAGAATGTAAAGTAACTTAATTTCAATCCAGTTGTGGTCAATGCATTTTGATCTGGGAGAACTACAATTTGACAGAAGGTTCCTAGTACTTAACAGCTGCCCTAAACCTATAACTGAGCCAAAGCCCTACTTAATATTAAAAAAGTTGCTTTGGTATTTTCATGGGCTAAAAACGCAACATATTTCAGATGCCCAAATTCATGCCATTTTGCCTCGGAGATCCATTCGGTTTGTTAGTTACCACTGAGACCGGAGGATTTTCACTGCATCACTTCCAGGCTCACGAGAGATGCTGATCTTACAGGTTCTGATTTCTCTCATCTTCTGAACCATCACGTTCTCTCGGTGCTGGAATCAGAAATCTAGTATAGCATTAGCTCTTGATTGAGCTGAGGTAGCAACTTCAAGGCTTCAGGGCCCAGAATAACTGGGAGAATTTTTTTTTTTTTTTTTTTGGTAAATTGTGATGTGGTGCAATAAGAAAAACACAGGATTAGAAGCCAAAAGACCCAGGTTCCAATCCTAGCTCTGTCATTTCTGAATTGTGTGTGTTTATACAAATCGGGTAACCTTTTTGGGCTTCTATTTACTCATCTGTGAAATAAGGAGACTGATAGGTGATGAAGTGACCAGGAAGTTCCCTCCTATCTGCAAGTCTGTGAGATGAATTATAACAGAAAAGAAATCTAAGATAGCAATTATGAACACCACTCTGTGTTTACAAAACCCCTGTGTGTAACTTCAGATAACTTTTTTCTCAAGAATATGCACATATGGTGTTCATAAACCATATCCTATGTTTTCAGTTTTTTTTAAGCTTTGCGCAGTGGCAGTATCGTAGCCAATGAGGTTTATCTGAGGCGCCATTATTGCTATTTAAGTTTCTTTGAGGAAGATGTTGTTAAATCTGAGACTAAAAAACAGTTACATTAGCTCAGCATTCATATATTTTACTTAGGGCAATGCTACTTGTTCATTTGTTCTTTTGTCCATTCATTCGTCACATAAATGGTTAAGAGCTCCTGTCACGTACATGGTATTCTTGTTCCTGGGCACTGTTCTAATCTTCTCGCATTAACTTATATCCTAAATCGTTGTTTGAGAGATTTTTTTTTTAAATAAAAGAAACTCCTTAAATCATTTAACTGAATCAACCTTTGTGATAGAAAATTGTAATGTCAAGGGAGGGGATAAAAGGAACATTATCTGTGACACCGTGCAGTGTGTGGGATGAAGTGATATAAAACATGTAGGGCAGATGTTTTCCCTCCCCTCTTCTGTCCTCTTCTGTCCTCTCCCTCCCCTTCTCTCTTCACTTCTCCTCTCCTCTCCTTTCTCCTGTATTTCCTCTCCAAGGCACTGTTTTCTGAAAAGATTCAGCTGCCAGGGTGATGGCAATGGGTAAGGTGTGAAGGAAGAATGAGTCACTCCCTTTAATCCTTGCTGACGGTTGCACAACACTCAGACCAGCCTTGGCTTTCCTGACCTCTTGAACTGTGAGGGTAGAGGTGAAATTATACCATCAGGTCAGCCCATTACTTTCCCGGCAAGCTAGAGATAATTACCAGTAGTAGCATTTTTCATCCATTAGAAATAAACTGGGGCCGGGCACAGTGGCTCACACCTGTAATCCTAGCACTCTGGGAGGCAGAGGCAGGAGGATCACTTGAGGTCAGGAGTTAGAGACCAGCCTGAGCAAGAGTGAGACCCTGTCTCTACTAAAAATAGAAAACTTAGCCCAGCACAGTGGTGCATGCCTGTAGTCCCAGCTACTGGGGAGGCTGAGGCAGAAGGATCACTTAAGCCCAAGAGTTTGAGGTTGCAGTGAGCTATGATGACGCCATGGCACTCTAGCCTGGGTGACAGAACGAGACTCTGTCTCAAAAAAAAAAAAAAAAACTGGGGAAAAGGGATAGATTGGATTAAGTCTAAATGCATTTTGAAACACAAAACATGGGTCTATTGAAGAGTAAGAGTACAATTAAATTGCTCACGTAGAAATATAAACATTATTTTCTAATTCTCCAAGAAATTTTGTATCACTGTGTCAAATGGGAGATGAGTTGACGCACATCCATTAGAAATCAGGATCTTTACATTGTCAAAATAATTGTTTAGTTGTTCTTTTCAAAGGAAAAGAAGACCTTACTTTGAGCATCCTAACCCTTTTAGAGGTTTTCCTTTGTCTGAATCCTGTTCTCCTGTTATAAACTTGCTTGACTACAGTTCAAACTAAGCGATCCTCAAATACTTGGCTCAAAGTGGAGGCTGGATTTCTCTCTTGGGTGAGGAGAAAAATGACTACATTTCTGCATATTTTTTCTTAATTTTCATTCTTTCCTGAAAAACAGATGTGGTAACCAGAGTGGTTACCATAGCATCTCCTTCTTTTTTTAAATTTTATGTATTACTTTATTAAAGGAAGTTTTCACATTGAAAAGAGCATGAAAAAAGATCTCACTTCCCTGTGGTAAACATGTTAGTGAGGTTTTGACACTTCAACAAACCATTGGTTCTCCCTGTGAAGTAACTAATGAGAAATTTTCTGCTTTGGTTAACAGAGTGACAGGAAGCAGTTTTAATACCTGTTTCTAAGAGCAAAAAGTATCTTCTCCCACCCCTTCCCAAAGGGCTGATGTCCACAATCCTATAAGCATTACAATGTCATAGCATTTTAGGGATACTAGGAACCACTCATGAAGCAATTTTACCAGGTGGGGAGGAGGATCAGAGAGATGGAACGATGGCCAGTAGGTGACAGAACAGGGCCAGACCTTGGTCTATAAGGCACTGCCGTCCAGGCACTTTCTTCCCTGGGAGGTCACCAAGAGCAGTGCCTGTAACGTGTGCCACGTGGGGGCTTTGGGCAGCAAGGGATCTGGTCATTGATAGCCAGAGAGAGAAAAGTCCCTTGAAGAAGGCGATTGTTCTCCCTTAAGGGCGGTTGCTTTGAGAAAAAGAACAGTCTTCCCCTGGTGACTCCATCAGGACAGATGACATCCAAATAGCCCTTCCCGGTGTCTCACAGAGCACAGAGACATCCGCAGCAACAAAATGTGCTCTCCAGCTCGGTTTTCCTCACCTCCGCCCCCACCCCCAGCTCTCTCTGTTCTCTGTCCTTTCTGCCCTCTCTCTTTCCACTTCCTGGATGAAGTGATAGGGATTTTAGTCTCATTGGAAATCAGAGCCATATTGATCACTGGATATTTCATTTCCCCTATTTACCTGCCTTTTTTGTTTGCTTTTGGATATATGCTTGTGGTAAGAGTGAGAATACTTGTGAGAAATTCTCTGAAGTAGCAGCAAACACATTTATGTGACTTGAAGAACCTTAAAGGCTTAAAAGCTGAATATTTCATGTTACACCATCACAGTGACTGTGACTTTGGATTTGTGTTATTTTTCTAAAGGCCCAGTCATATGTTTCCCCTCTTCAAAAAAACCTTTTGACGGCTCCCAATGGAATAAAATCCGAACCATTCAGTCAGGCACTCTGAGCCTTCCACAGTCTGTCTCCAACTTACCTTTTCTAATTTTATCATCTCAGCCCACTAGTCCTTCGCTTGGGCCACAACGAACTACTCCTCCCACTTCTATGTATATTTGCCCACTTCTACGAAATCACTCTGTCCAGGCTCTCTGGATGCCCCCCTCACATCTGCCCGTGAAGGTACACACTGTCCACATGCCCGTGCCCCGGGTTCTGTCTCTGCTCTGTTCTCCTTCTGTACTCAGGGCATGTTTAATGGTCTGCCTCTTGTCATCAGTATGACCATCTCTCTACCACTGACATTACCACCACCCCTGGTTATAAGGAAACTTTAAAGAAAAGCATAGATTAATATTTGCCCCGTGTTATGTGTGGCATACGTGAGAAGAGGTCCATGATTTTCTCTCCTACTCTCTTGGCTACTCTATACTTTGTTCTGCCACATAGCATTGAGATGCTGATTTGTAATGAAATGGTGTAAATGTTGCATCTCTGTTGGATTACAATTGTGTTTGTATTCCTCAAAGCACCTATCATGGTGCTACGCAAATAATAATAATAATAATATCAATAATAGATCTACCACTTGTTGAATACTTACATATGCCTGGCACACTGTGAAGCACCTTATAGACATCACGACAACTCTGTGTATCCTATACTTCCTGAATGCATGTGCTGATCGGGTTGCTGCCACCAAGCCCCTTTTTGCACTGCTTATGGGAACCACCCCAGCACAGAATCTGAAGTCACTGCTGGTGGCGGGGTGTGTAGCCACAGACAAGGGAGCAGCCAGGAAACAGCAGTTAACGCTCGAACATGTACTGAGATAATGTGGGCTCCTGGGTTGCATTCTGGTTCTCCATGCACCACCTGGGCAACCTTGGAAAGTGAAATCAGCCTGTTTGTGCTTTAAACTTGACTAAAGAGAGGGTAATTCATACCGCAAAAACTATCAGCCCCTAAGGGGCTAATAAAATGAGACGAGATGCAAAGTATTAGGATGGCACTGTGTATACAGTAGGTGCTCAATAAATAGAAGCTATTGTTATTGGTATTATTAGGTATAAGGCACAGTGCTAGGCACTGTGAAGTCTAAAGACTAGAAGAAAATAGAGTCGGGTGGTGGGTCTTGATCCTCGATCCTGAAGACAGGTCTGAATCCCCATGCTTGGTGAAGGGCCCTTTTAGCTCTAGTCTGTGATTCTGTGATTCTTTACTTCCATGTTGGCAGTTAGAAGGCAACAACCATAAGCCCTAACCACATCGCATCAATCCAGGGCAGGCAGGTGCTCAGTTTAGGGTTACCAAAGCCTAGATATTAGAGGTTGACACCTTTAGAAAGAATCCCAGGTAGGGAATGACCCATCCAGGCAGCCTTGGTTTCTGAACTTAGGACTTGTTGTTGCCATTCGTATTTTCATTGGAAGAAAACCTCTAATTCAGCCTGAAGCTGGTATCATGAATCATTCAAAGGTGTGGTGTGATTTTGACTAGAAGCTGGACCAGATGCTCTGTGCAGGTTTGGAAGCAGTTACATTCTTGTGGTTTGACTAACCTTTTTTATGAGTGTGTTACTAAAGAAACGTGAGCTGTTGGCTTTTCAATTACTGTAGCTTACCCCTTCTGAGTTTCATACACATTGAGTCATCGTGTCTACAGGTGACTGATAATCATCTGCACTGCTCAAGTTACCGTAACTCGGAGATGAGGGGATCTGATGATTGCAAGTTGCAAGCACGTGAAGATCATCCTCTTAACAATGAACAAGGGTCTGTGTTAACCACAGAACTCAGTCACCTATTTCCACTCATCCAGGGCTTTATTTTCCTCTTAATGTTTTGTCTCTTACAACTTGAGCACTCAGCTGTTTTCTGACATAGGCTGCAGGTGGTATAGAGTATGCATTTGTAGGCCTAGCCAAGTGAAGCAAACTCTTGGGAGAAGGAATAAAAGCCAAGTTTGCAATGTCTATCCCACCCGGAAACTTTCTGGAGCCTCTGTGTTAGGTGAAAGGTAAAAAGGTTCTCAAGAACCCTGGGTATATAGGGAGTTGAGTAGAGCTGACCACACTGGAAAATCATCACTAACCTTGAAAAGGCCAGGAAACCAAAGTTCATCATTTCTGTGTCACTTTCTTGTGACCTTAGTTGGCTTTCATGTTCTCAGCCTCATTCTTCCTGATGGCCTTGACAAAGATATATCCAATCTGGGAGTTGAAAATAAAAGCCATTGATTACTTTGGCAAAGGCCTACTTTCCTATTGCTTCTTATTGAGCGGCCCAGACAGGCTGTTTTTCTTTACATATTTTTTCCTCTCAGGTATTTGTCTAGAAACTGTCCAGTTGACCTTAAGGTAGCGGGGATGCAGGACAAATCCATCTGATTGGAACAGATCTTTTTGCCGGATTTTCTGGCTCCAGTTTCTCACTGTTGTGGTCCATCGTACACATCACGGTTACACTGGACGCAAGCCTCTCTTTCTCAAGGGCTGTTTGCTCTTTGTTCAGTTCCCAGCCCTATGCTTGGTCTTTCCGAGTGCCCATGATTTGGTCCTACCGTGTGTTATCTTTTTTCACAGTGTTTCCCAAAGTGTGGGATGCAGGCCACCAGGAGGCACACAAGGAATTTAAAAACCTTGATCCTAGCCAGGCGTTGGTGGTACTCACCTGTGGTCCCAGCTGCTTGGGAGGCTGAGGCGACAGGATCACTTGAGCATAGGAGTTCAAGCCTAGCCTAGGCCACATAGTGCGACCCCCCACCTCTAAAAACAGTTTTTTAAAAAAATCCCCAAACGCCTCAATCCACATGGCAAGAAAATTATTTTCTTTTCAGTTCTCTTTCAGTTCCCCTGATGACACCAAGGAGAAAGATTTAGACTTAATTTGATGCTAGTTGTCCTCAACACCAATCTCACACTTGGGAATCATTCTTTTTAACAAAGAGAGAGGGGATCTTAGTCTCCAGGTACTCACAGTCGTAGCTGATCGCAATTGAATAAATCACTCTGTTTCATTGTCTTTATTTTTCATAGTTACCTTCTACTTGCGGTAAGTGATTCTGGTTTTCCGTTTATGTTCGTGATATAAAGTTTCCTTAAAAAACAAATTTATTTTAGAAAAAGAGAAAGAAAGAAAATGTGAGCTGAATCAAACAAAGAAAAAACCCCCCTGGCAGTTACCAAGTGTTTTCCATGCGGCAGGCCCTGTCTAGGCGCGTGCCAGGGACCTGTGCGGTAGGGAGGATTATTATCTCCGCGTACAGGACGCGGAGCACAGACAGGTTAAGTAACTTGCTCAGGGTCACATAACTGGTGACCTATGGAGCCAGCATCAAACCCGTCCATCTGGCTCCAGGGCTCGTTCTCTCACCCACACTGGCCTGGTGTGTGGATATTGCAGAATGTGATGGAATAATGAGAAGCACTTTATTCCACACATCTTGAGACAGCTTTAACCAGATTCTCTTACTTGTCCCCGTGCATGTCCTGTGTATTCCCACTTTTCTGCCTCATTCATGCTCAATTTACACCAAATTGTCTTGCCCTTGCCTGTATATTGTCTTATTATTCTTTTAACAGAAGACATGTTACTCCCCTGCCTAACTATCTCAAATGTAACATTTAGAATAAAAGCAAAGGCCTCCATTGAGCAAAGCAGCCATTTTACAATTTTGAACCTATATTTTTTCTCCAATTTTATATATATATATAGGGCTTATGTCTTGCCAACTGGATTGGAGGCACCTCAAAATAGAAACTGGCTCTTCCAATCCCTTTGTTTTCTTGTGAGGTTTTCTTTTTTTTTATTGCTGAACCCTTTACTGTATGGCAGACAAATTTTGAAACCACAACATGCCTAGGAAATGTTACAGAAAAGAAGGATATGGGGTTCAGCAGATTTCTCCAGAATCCACTGTCAGCCAATGGAAAAGCAATAACCTCAGCCTCACTTTCAGACTGGACTCCTCTTCCACACCTTCTCCTCCCTGTCCCTGCTGCTCGCCACGGGGCACATCTGCCAGCGCCGCGGCCCCCGTCCCTGCCTGCCTTGTGGCCAGAGAGCCTCCGTTTTCTAACACACAGCACCCACACACCCTGAAGGTGGCTAAACTCTGTTTTCAAAATTTCTCAGCAGTTTGACATGAAAAGTAGGAGAGGGTGACCACAGACGAATGTTTTCAGTTGCGGGTGAAATAGGCCCTAATGACCACAGATGTATTCAGGATACATGTGTCAAGCAAAGGAAGAGCAACACTTTGGGAAAGGGACAAAGATCGTGACCTCTCCTCAGGAAAGCTTTTCTAAAACTGTCTACATTCGAAGCTCTTTTACTTAAGTCTCAGACAGCCAGGTGACTGGTGAATTTGGGGAGTGGCAAACTGGTGTTTTGGAGGCTATTTTCTCTACTTCTGTGGCTATTTAAAAAGCTGCCAAGACCAGTGGCTGAACATCCCCACCCTTTCCAGCACTTCCGTCCCCCTGGCTACCTGGTATTACAAGCAGAAAACAATAAGCATAGTAAGATCTTGGGAGTTGACTGTGTCTTAAGGGTTCACAGACAGCAGAAGTGCAGAGGCCCTATGCTCCTGCATGGTGGCAGCTGCCTTGTCCCTCTATGTCCCATCCTGGTGTCTCTTGCTTCTTGTCCTCCTCCTCTCTCTCGGGCTCCCCTCTGACATGTGTAATGGGTGTACCTCACAACGTGGCCTCAACTCACCACATCTCTGCCCCTCCCTCCTGCATGCAGGCTTTGTTTGGACTGTCCAAACATGCTGTCCCTGACCAGTGTCTCCTGAGACTCAGCACCCCGTATGCCCCTTCTGCCTGGGCTGGGTGTTCTTGAGCCGCAAGCAACTTCCTCCCTTTTTTGAGATCTCCAGAAAATAATTTTACAAACTCTCTGGCTTTGTGTTGTTTCCTTTATAACCCTTTCTTGTTTCCTTTATAACCCTTTCTTTCACCGGTTCCAGGTGAGAAGCGCCACTGCTTTGATGTCAACTATAATTCCAGCTACATGTACGAGAAAGAGAGTGAGATGATACAGACCCGAATGATGGACCAAGCCATCAATAACGCCATCAGCTATCTGGGCGCCGAAGCCCTGCGCCCCTTGGTCCAGACACCGCCTGCTCCCACCTCCGAGATGGTTCCAGTGATCAGCAGCATGTATCCCATAGCCCTCACCCGGGCTGAGATGCCCAATGGTGCCCCTCAGGAGATGGAAAAGAAGAGCATCCACCTGGCGGAGAAGAGCGTGCCTTCCGAAAGAGGCCTCTCCCCCAACAACAGTGGCCACGACTCCACAGACACTGACAGCAATCATGAAGAACGCCAGAATCACATCTATCCGCACAACCACCTGGCCCTTCCTCGGGCCCGCAACGGGATGCCACTGCTGAAGGAGGTCCCTCGCTCTTATGAACTCCTCAAGCCCCCACCCATCTGCCCAAGAGACTCCATCAAAGTGATCAACAAAGAGGGGGAGGTGATGGATGTGTATCGATGTGACCACTGTCGCGTCCTCTTCCTGGATTATGTGATGTTCACTATTCACATGGGCTGCCACGGCTTCCGTGATCCCTTTGAGTGTAACATGTGTGGATACCGGAGCCATGATCGGTATGAGTTCTCGTCTCACATAGCCAGAGGAGAACACAGAGCCATGCTGAAGTGAATATCTCGTCCCAAAGATTGTCCCAGAGTGTTCAACATCGTTTTTTAGAACCAGTAACCCTACCTAACAGATTGCTCTCAAAACACACTCAGTTCCAAGCTCCTTTTCAGACCATTTTAGGTATCCAAAAGGTGGTGTTTACATGGGTAGCCAAAGAAACACTGCCTTCATTCAGAAATTATTTGCAGGTCTATCATGTTATTTCTTTTGCAAAATCCTTGGGTTCCCATCAGGGACTTGAATTTTTAGGGAATTTAAGAGTCAAAGAAGTATTGGTCATTATCTTTTGCAGCAATAGAACGGGCATCCGTTGAAGTTCGTTGCCAGTCGGAACAGTCCCCCCGCTGTGCTGCATGAGACATTCTTTCTGAGCTGCATCAGCCGTATGTGGAGAAGCTTTTTGGTCATATGCCCAAATCCACAAAGAGGAAGAGCTGACCAGCTGACCTTGCTGGGAAGCCTTGCCCATCTGCACTTCACACAAGGCGGAAGCGTTAGGATATAATCTCTCCAACCCAAATGGTGGTCTAAGAGGAAGAAAAAAAAACAGCCATAAAATAAGTATCTGTTACCAGTAACTGAAGACCCCATTCTCCAAGCGTCAGCTCCATTACCTATCAAATAATATTACAGTAATAGTAATAAGCATCTGATGACACTTCTGCTCCTACCCTGCACCCGCCCATCTCCAGTGAAAAGCTGAGCTGCTTTGGCCTGAACCAGTTGTCTATAGGCGAAATTCTATACTGACGGTTTTAAACACAGACCATCACTGAAACTCCAGGAAGTTGTCCACTGTGGCATCCCTTTCCTTTGATCAAGATTGGCTGAGTTGGGGTCTGAGGAGGGAAATGATTTGGCAGCACCAACATGAAAAAAAAAAAAAAACTACAACCACCTAACGTTCTTGGTCTCCTTCATGAAGTGCTGGTGGTACGGACCCAAAGCAAACGTGCCAGTGATTTTTTCCACAAAACATATGGAAGCATCCAAAAAGTATGGCTTAGCCTCCCCTCCCCCACAGGAGAGGAATCAAGGAGAGATGCTGTGTGTGTTGTCTGGATCAGAGCTGAGCTTGGGGATGGGGTGAGGAAGAGGACACCTCTACCGACAGGTTCTCCTGGATCAGGCAGGTTTGGGCTCTTCCCCCCGCCCCATGTAAATGGAGCTACTTTTTTCCTCAAAAATTCCTGAAAGTCTGATCTGGGTTCTACAGATATATCAGTCATCTTTGTCACTAATAATGAGGACACACTATCAAGGAGAAATGCTATGATCATTGTAAAATTAGCACTAGAATAGGGGTCACAAAATGTTTGCTAATTCCATATTCGCCACTCATTAGCTGTGTGACCTTGAGCAAATCATTTAACTCTTAAAACCCAGTTTCCTCATCCATAAAATAAGAACTGGACTGAGACATTCTCTAAGGTCCTTTCCAGCTTTACATTTTTACGTGATTATGCAGTAACCACAAGTTGTTTTTTAAACCTCTTAATGTCTGGCTATAAAGCAGAGGAGCATATATGTGAATACATGTTTCACATGTGTTTGGTGTGAAAATGGTAGGGTGTTCAGTCTTTCCTTTAACCACTGAGTTGTGAACGTGAAGAAGATAGTGGAGAGAAACAAAAAACAGGCAGGTATTTTGATCTTGCCCCAGAGTGTACATACAAATTGGCACCTGCAGCCAAAGCCTTTTTTTTTTTTTCTTTTTAAGAACTTGTGTTAGGGCCGGGCGTGGTGGCTCACGCCTGTAATCCTAGCACTCTGGGAGGCCGAGGTGGGCGGATCCTTTGAGCTCAGGAGTTCGAGACCAGCCTGAGCAAGAGCGAGACCCCATCTCTACTAAAAATAGAAAGAAATTATATGGACAGCTAAAAATATATATAGAAAAAATTAGCCGGGCATGGTGGCTCATGCCTGTAGTCCCAGCTACTCGGGAGGCTGAGACAGGAGGATCGCTTGAGCTCAGGAGTTTGAGGTTGCTGTGAGCTAGGCTGACGCCACGGCACTCACTCTAGCCTGGGCAACAGAGTGAGACTCTGTCTCAGAAAAAAAAAAAAAAAAAAGAACTTGTGTTAGGGAAAATAAATTCTGCTTCCACAGACAACTTCATGAGCCTATTTACAAATTAAGAGCCAGCTTTGGGAACATCTCTACCAGAGCCAAGAATCGCAAATTCCTAGTAGATCAGTGTTTTCTTTCTAAAGGGCTTATGCCTTCGGCTCCAACTCCACTCGTTCGTGTGCTGCCAGTAATTAAAATGTCCCACCTCAGACTGCACAAATGGCTTCCCCTACTTTGTAGAATGGCGTCTGTCTCGGGGGAAAAAAAGGTTTTATGCAATTCCATGGCAACAGTCCCACCATGTTTGAGATTTCAGCTGAAGGACTAGATGCATTTTGGTGCGCAGTCTTCGGTATGTCACTGCGTTTCCGTAATACTAGACTCTAAGCTATGCCAGGTTGCTTATGCCCATTGTGAAAGAAGAGTTGCTCATTGTACTCTTGAAATATCGCACCTCCTGTTGACTCTTTGGGGGACAAGAGAAAGAGAACTTGGAAGCAGGGATGAGCAGGAGAGAAAGCTAAGGAAAGAGGGCATTTCCTCCAGGTTAGTGTTAAAGTCTTTGCTGAAGAGACCCACTTTTGCATCTCAAAATGGTGAAACGAAGGCCCATTCCACCAACCTGGAGACTCTCCTCATAGATAGGACCCTCCTTTTTCCTGTGACTAATGGATTTGCTGAATGAGCTTCATTCTTCCAAGGTTATTTTTCTGAGTGGGGTGTCCACTCACAAAGGCTGTACTTTCCTTATAGCATTCTAAGCCTACCTTGGGGCCCATCGATTCCAGAGAAAATTTACATGAAATACAAGAATTTATACATTCTTAAGTCTTGAAGTTGAACCAGGTATGCAGTGGGTACCACCACACATGGTTAACCAGACACACTCCCTGTGCTATACTAATTAACTTCCCCCCTTGCTAGGGCTGGGGGTGAAGGTGAGGAGAATGTCACCAAGATGCCCAATGAGAAGGGCTGAGTCAGGATTTGCCTCTGCCATGCTGAGCAGTGAAGTCCTGTGGCAGCTTCAGGCAGCACATTGACTTTCTCGTGCGCACTCCCTCTGAACATGAGCTCTGCAGGCTCTCGCCCTCATTGCCCACCCACTCTGTCATGAGGCAGGCCTTCCAGGAGGCCACGATCTGAGGAACGACCAAACCCATGAAAAGTTCACCCACAGCCAAGGTGACAGAACTGGGGTGAGGGTGGAAAAAGAATAGAACCGGCTCTCCAACTGTTTGGTTTTTTTTTTTTTTTAATTTTCTTTTTTTTTTTAGAGATAAGATCTCACTGTGCTGCCCAGGCTGGCCTCGAACTCCTGGGCTCAAGCCATCCTCCTGCCTCAGCCTCCCAAGTAGCTGGGTTTACAGGTGCGCGCCACTGTGCCGGCTCTCCAAGTATTTTCTATCATGATTTGAAGTGTTGTAAATCTTAGTTCCTACTGAGAGAGAACTAAATAGAAATGTCTCTCCCATTACCCACTCCACTGCCACCAGAAAAAAAAAAAAAAGATATTGATAAACCAACCAGTCTTTAGATTCCTAAACTCGTCTTCCCAAAAAGACTTGGCACAGGTAAAGCAGCTAAACTAATGTTATGCTTTGTTACCCATTCTGGGATGTTCCTGACACAGCTTATGATTTTGTTAGTGACAAAATTTATCAACTTTTGGGGCTTTTGTTTTTGTTTTTGTTTTTGGTTTTTTTGAGACAAGGTCTTACTCTGTCGCCGGGCTAGAGTGCAGTGGCATCATCATAGCTCACTGCAACCTCAATCTCCTGGGCTCAGGCTCCCAAAGTGCTAGGATTACAGGCATGAGCCATTGCGCAGCCAAAATTGATCACCTTTTAAATGCATCACTTAACATTTTGCCAGGCCCATACTCACAGTCACCTAGATATAAAATGACCTCAGATTTCTTTTGCAAAGAAATATTTAAAAACACAAAACTTAATTTAGTTTCAATTGACTCAATTGAAACACTGTGTTATAAAAGCTCACATAAAGTTTTTCCAAGTAGTATCTGTACCCTTCTTATTCTCCTCTGCTTCCTGCCCCCACCCTCACTGCTGAATGTGAGGTTTAGAAAGTTTTAAGGGAAAAAGCAGTATTTCTGTTCCATATCCCAGGGCAGGTAGTAAGACCACAATGGAAATGTTTCTTTAAAGTCCTAAGTTGTACCCCACTTAGGACATTCCTAGAGGAGGTATGTCGGTCTCTAGTGAAGATCTGGAAACTCTGGGACACTCAAGATTTGTGAAAGAAGAGCTTGGACATCTCTGAGGACTCAAAGACTCAGAATTAGGACTTCTGAGCTCAAGAACAGAAAAGAAACGGGAGTGGGGAAAATTTTGTTCTAAAAAATAGCATCAGGAACAGAAGAAGAGAAGCAATATATAGTAATGTCTCTTATCTTTTAGAGAATTGGAAGCTATTTTTGTGTTCACACAGAAAATATAGTTCAGACAATCTCTATAGACAGAGGTCAGACAAGCAGAACGATTTGGGATTTAAGTGCCTATCTAGAGGACAATTTTGACCTGAAACCAAAGACTAGTTCTGGGCCACCCTAGGAAAAGAACTTTGTTCTCTAAGCCTGCAAGGCAGAATGGTTCTGAGAATGATCGGTGATCCCAGGGTTGGGGACCGCTGACTCAAGGACTGTGGACTCAGAAGAGCCTACAAGAGAGATGTGGGCTTTAAACTTGTGCAAGCTTATAAAGTAACCCAAGACTGTACCTCTAATTTACCCAAGCTGTATATAGTCTGTACCCTGCCATACTATCACGTGGATAAACAACTTTTTGCACTTTGAAGAAGTTGGATGTGAGTTTCCTTTGAATCCTGTATTAAAATAGTGGACTGCCTTATGCATTGTTACTGATTGAGTTGCTATTTGAAATTGGAACATTACTGTTTCGATTAAAAATGTAAGGATGTAACAATATCTACCTTCTAAGGATGTTGTGAAGTTTTATGTAATTTTGTCTATGGGGTAATGTTACTTTGGGGCAGGGGTTGCAAATTCCCCCTTGTATGTACTGTGTCTGGATTTAGAGACATGAAAAATATTCCAAGACCATACTAGGACCTTAACAGTAGTCATTCCTTTACAAATGGAGGCAACTGATCTCTTACACAGGTTCCTTCGTGTTGTTTTAATGATCAGGGGTAGAGAATCTGTTGCACTTTGGAACCCATGTGAGTTAACCACATGCTACAGACACTTCATAGTGTTGCACCCAGGGAGGCAGAATTAGCTTTGCGCCCTCACTGTCTCACTGCGCCCTCAACTATTAGTTCCCCAAGAACTTGAGTTTCCTCAAATAGTTCTCACTGTTCATCTCTCCACTGACCCCCACTCCAGACAGCCTGGAGAGCAGTCCCACGATGCCACCCACCTCCCCTACACGCTGGCCACACATCTGTGTGGCGCACATCTCATATTCTGAATGCAAGCGCAGCTTTGCTTCTTCCTCTCCTGAAAAGACTAAAAACACACATTTGAACACGTTAAGAAAATGGGGCAGCCTTAAAAATGACTGATCCCATCGCCAGTGACTCATTTATATAAGGACTTTTCCAGGCTAGCAGACAAGGCCCTTTTCGGTGGGCCTGCTTCTGTGGGTTCACAGAAACCAAATTACTGTGGGTTGCAAAGAATTAGCAGGTCATTTAAAAAGCAGACATCCCTTCACCCAGACTGTGGTTTTGTAGGCTCAGGTTCTCAGTCTATGAGCTTTGGTGAAGGATCATTTGGCTACTGGAAAAACCATAGTTTATTTTTAATTTCTGGTTGCCAAAGCCACCACACGTGTGGTCTGTGGATGACCATTGTCTGCAGAATGACGAAGGAGGAACAGAACGTGGTTTGGGGCTCAGGGTGGCCTTCCCGCTGGGAGGGAGGGAGCCCTTGCAGAGGGTTTTGACACAGCCTGTGCTCACAGCCTCTCCTCCCGTCTGCGTTTCTCAGAAATGCACCCCACTGCCCAGCAGTGACTCCCTTGTCACTCGTCTGGAGTTATATGTGGAGTCCGGCTATTTGGAACACTGAGAAGTGCCCCACTCCTCTGTGAAGACTGTTCAAAGAAAGTCAGCTTCTGAAATGTGGCAATGCTGACCCTCGCCAGAACCACGTAGCACATCCTCGTGTTGGAAACAACCCTGCTGATGGTTTTCAAGGTTTCTGTATCATGTTTGATTTTTACCCTGCAAAATTAAAAAAATCCTGGTGTGTTTGAAATTAGTCCTTGTGCGTGCCTGTCATTTGTAGCTGCTGCTTTCAGAAAATGGGACGGTTTAATTCTGCCCTGAGGAATATTTTCTTAATTTAGCCCCTCCGGCTACTTCTTAATGTCTGGGTATCAAGATAAATGGAATTATCACCAAAATAAAGGACCTTACTGACACTTTGGTGAGCCCGACTTTGGTATCCTGCTACTGGCCCCTGTACCCTCATGCTGGGGTTCTGGTTCCACTGGCTGTTAGTTCACGAAGGGGGCCAGAGGGGCCCTGGGCTGATCGTGATCAACATACTGAGCACAGTGTCTCCCTGTTCCAAGTCACTGCTCTGCCCTGTCCCCTCCACAGGGTTTCTCAAAAGATAGGCAAATCCTGACTTTTTTAGCTGTGGGGTCTCATAAATATACACACTGGGAAACTCAAGTTGTAGTTGTTAAACTCAACCACATTTAAATACAGTTGTCAGATACCTGGAGGCCCAAGCCAAAGGTGTTGGGGGGAGAACTCCTAGGAGAATGGCATACGGATGGGGCAGCTCTCTCTAACAAGCTATCCGTCTTGTTATCTCGTGTTCTCTTAGAAAATGTTAGAGAAGGCCAGGTGCGGTGGCTCAGGCCTGTAATCCTAGCACTCTGGGAGGCCAAGGCAGGAGGACTGCTTGAGCTCAGGAGTTCGAGAACAGCCTGAGCAAGAGCGAGACCCTGTCTCTACAAAAATAGAAAAATGAGCCAGGTGTCATGGTGTGCGCCTAGAGTCCCAGCTACTTGGGAGGCTGAGGCAGGAGGATCGCTTGAGCCCAGGAGTTTGAGGTTGCAGTGAGCTGTGATGATGCCATTGTACTCTATCCCAGGTGACAGCGTGATACCCTGTCTTAAAAAAAGAAAGAAAAAATAGAAACAAGAAAACGTTTGAGAGGTGATTTGGTCCTCTGCTCAGTCTCATCTAAAACGCCCTCCCTTTCCCCTCTCCTATGGAAGAGGCATGAGAAAGTTGCCCAGAAGTTGAGGAATGGCAGACACAGGGCCGGGCTGGTGGCAACCTCCCCTGACTCTATGTTCAGCACCACCTCCCTCCCGTCAGCGCCACCAAACTGTTTAGAGGGTCTCCAGCAGGTTTCCCAGTCTTGATCAACCTAAGGAGGAGGAGAGAGGAACGGCATGGCAGCCTGCCTTTGCACTTTAACATTGAATACTCAAAAAGGACCTCTCAGTAGCTGATTTTCAGCCTTAGAGAGAGTAGTATGTGGCCTTTCCGGATCCCATTCCCTTCGGCAAACAGAAGCAGCTCAGGGAGCAAAGAGGGAGACAGGGAGACCCTGACCCCCTTTGCCAGTGAACGGTGAGAAGTCTGTGCCGGCTTGCACTGGTGCCAGCACTTGGGGCTGAATGGACGACGTCCAGCCTGAGGATTTCTTTCCTGACCCTTGGCCTGGCAGTGGGGGCCACCCCGACCTGCACCCTCCTGCCCCTCCCTCACCACTCAGAACCCCAGGCCATTTGCACAGGCTGCTGGGCCCAAACCTTCACCTGCAGGCAACTGCCACCCAAGGGCAGGCAGGGGGAAAAGACCTAGCTCCCTCCCCTGTCACCCCTCCCTTAGGATCCAGGGTCTGAGGGAGACTGGAGGTGAAAGCTCTGGGAACACTGGCCTGAGGGATGGCGGACAGGCACATCTGGCCCAGACCATAAGTTCTGGCTGAGGGAGCATTCCTGGGTCAGGCAGTTTGCATAAAAGCCAAAAGCCACTGCACCTGGGGTGGGGAGGCCCTCTGGGGAGGTACTCCCTGGCTTGGGGGAGAGGGGGGAAGGAAGGTGTCATGGAAAGTCCCTGAAGGACACGGGGTGTTGAATTTGCTGTGGTTTTGTTTTTAACTCTGTCTTGACCTGTGAAGTAGGCAGCTGCCTCCCTTCCCCCAAATAACAGACCTTCCCCCAGAATAACACGCACATGCCCAAGGAAAGAGCACTGCAGTGGAAAGAGTGGAGGTTAGAGGGCCTGTGGGTGATGTCAGCTGCCCCCCTTCCCCAGGAGTGAGGGGGCAGGAAGCCCCAGAACAGCCTTTTCCCATCACCTCACCTCCCCCCAGCCCCCCGGGCCCCTGGCCCAGAAGAGCTGCCTAGTCAAATAAACCACAGCCCTGGGGGTGGCAGGTGGCTGGGAACTAGGGGGGCAGATGCCACCTCCTCCCCCAGGCTTGTCCTTCCACCAGCTCAATCCCCGTCACACCCCCACTGGAATTAGGTTCTCAGTACTTCCACCTCCCTCACTCACAGACCCTACCTGCCCCCGCCAGACTCCTGGAGCCCTGGAAAACGTGCGTGTGTATGTGGGGGGCAGGGGGGCGGGCTGGGGGAAAGCAGGCAGAGGCGGTGAATCCTGCAAAGTCTCAAGCAAAACACAGCCTGGTGCAGACTCCAGGGGTGTTTTGGGGACTCCTGGATTTCAATCCCAGCCCTGCCACTCTCTGGGTAACTCCAGACACTTCACTTTCCCTCGCTGAGCATGGATTTTCCCCTGGAGTCCGGGATCTCTGAAGGGCTTTCCAGGGGGCACTCTAAGCTTGGCCTCAGCCCCACTGCTGCAGCCAGGCAGGCTCCAGACCTGTCCTCAAGCTGCAGAAAAGGAGGTCCTGTTCCCTCTCCCTTCTCTCCCCGCTAGACCTGGCCACTGGGAGGGAGGTGGAGCGCTGGAGCGTGATGGTGGGCCGGTGATGTTTCCAAGAAGTCACTTTTCTTAACTGCTCTGTGAAATCCCAATCCTGGCCCACAGGAGTTAGGGAAGGCAGGGAGGTGACAGGCCCCTGTCCCCTCACCTGTGGAATTATAGGAGGCTCTGAATATGGCCGCTGAGGCTGGATCTGAACCCTCGGCCCCCTTTCTCAGGTTCTTCTCTTAATTCCGCCCAGAGGCAGACACCAGATTCCCGGCTGGGCTGCCTGGGAGAGTGAAGCGAGGCCGGCCGACAGGGGGGAAGGGGTGCGGTGCGGCGCGAGGTGGGAGCCGAGGGGGGTGTGAGGGGAGGGGCAGCTGCACTTCTGAGAAACAGCTCGGCGTCTCAGCAGCCCGCAGCCTAACCCCCTGCCTGCGGCTTCACAGCTCGCTCCTCCTGCCGCCCACGCCGCTCGGGGCCTCTCCGGGGGTCGGCAGCCCCGGCGGAGGCGGCGGCTGCTGGGGAGGAGCGGCAGCTCCGGGGACGGCGGAGTGGAACCCATGGGGGGTGGAAAATGGGGCAAGGTGTGGGTCGCGTGACACCCCAGGAGTAAAAAGCCACCCCCCTCCACGCGGGGTCCCGAGCGCTGGACCTTGGCATGCCCGCGTGTCCCCCCGCCGTCCCCACCCAGGTACTCTCCCATCACAGCCGGAGCGGGATCCAGAAGTGAAACTGCTCCGGGTCACAGCCCAGCGCCGCCGCCGCGCCCCGCCCCGCCCTTCCGGGCACAGCAGCGGTGCAGGATCTCCCAGCGCTCGGGCGGCTGCAGGGGAGGAAACGGGGGAGGGGAAGGGGAAGTGCCCCGCGGGCAGTCTGCAGAGCGCGGCCTCTCTCCTCGGGGGTGCCCGCCCGTAACCACGAGTGGGAACCTCGAGAGGCGCTACCTGAGCCCCGGGAGCCCGGCCCGCCGCGCCCGCACATCCCGCGACGGCCGCTGGGTGTCACTGCAGCCGCGCGGCTGGGCCGGCTCGGGCGCCGTCGGGAGGCGGGGACGCGGGGTCCCCTCCCGGGAGCCGGAGGACGAGGCCTCCACGCATGGGTGCCCGCGATGGGGGAGTGCGGCGCTCGCGCCTCGCTCCACCCGCCTGGCCTCGGGAGGCCCCAGCCCGCCCACCCACTCGCAACGAAGAACAGGCGAACCCACGCTCCGCGGCGGCGGGATCGTGACTGTGGCGCCACGCGAACCCCCTCCCGACGGCGCGTAGCCTCGTGGGGCCTTGTGGGGCCGAGTTCGAAGGCGCCGGGCCCCGAAGCGCGCCCCCTGGCGAAGCCAGCCGGCCTCCCCCCGCCGAGGCGCGAGGTGCGCGTGGAGCCTGGCGCCTGTCCGCGCGCCGGCGGGGACGGTGGGGGCGGAAGGGCGGGCGGCCGGCGGAGATCACCTTGCGCACGTGCCAGGCGGGGACGGTCCCCGGGTGCAACCTCACTCCTGCTTCAGCCTCCCTAACAAATCTTGGGTCACCTCCCACTCCCCAGCCCCCAACACCAAGCTCATCCCTTAGATGTATGGGGCGGGTGGCTCCGCTTGGGAGGAGGGAACCCAAAGATAGGAAACCCGTTTCAGGACTGATGGGTGTAAGAGGGCCGGGGTGGCCCAAAACTGGGCAGAGAGCAGATCCCCTGGAATCATTTGGGTAATTGGAGTGCCCGGTAGGAATGCCTGCCTCTGCCCTGTCCTGGAAGGTCTGACTCAGGGCGCAGGAATTGGGCAGGTAAATGAGGATGAACATGCCCATTGGTCACCAGTTAGGGGCAGGAGGTGCAGGCGGCCCACTCCACCCCTGAATACAGCATCCCCTTGAACTTCAGTGTCACAGGGCCCGGTTCCACTACCCACTATGAGGTGGCCCTTTGCCCTCCCAGTCTCCCTAAAACCACCCCAAGATAAACCCAATCCAAGTAAGAACAAACTGCTTACAACAAAAACGCAGCTCCGGCTAAATAATTCCCCCAGGTGCTCAGCAAAGAAAAACTCGTCCCTTCCTTGGGGTAGGTGCAGCCCTGAAAAAGGCTGCAAGAATGCATCATAGCTCAGCCCTACTCAGCCCAGATAGCGCCCTCACTTCCCAACACCCCTCCTTCCTGCATGGAGATCCCGGGGGACCTCAGCCCCCAGGATCACCCACTCCCTTGAGGCTCTGGAGTCCAGTCTGCAACATCCAACTTGCCTGAGATCCAACTACCTCTTTTCCCTCCTCTCCCAGCTCTGCTGGAAGCTCAGAGTCTTCTGTCCTATGTCCCCACTGCACACTCCCCTCCCACACAAGCCCCAAAGCCAAGGTTCTGCCAATAGCACAGGACAGGAAAGGGGTCTCTGCCAACAGACTCCTACCACTGTGCACGTTGGACCAACTCTTGACCTCTAGTCCCCTTTCTGTCTGTTGGACCAGATCAGTGTTTCATGAGTGGAAACCTTTTTCCCAAATGCACCATAAAGCTGAACTTCCAGATACAAAGGCAGTGCTTCCCCCATCCCTGCCCCAACCTGCCCGTTAAACCCTTGCTGGAACCCTTGGACTCTGTTAGAAAACTGCTTATGTGGACGGTTTGGAAGAAAGGATCTTTCCGAGTGGCCATGGGCTCCCCCGCCTGTGTCCTGTCCTTTCTCCTTCCGTCCCTCCTCAGGGTGCCTGGCACTGGGGCACAAGGAAGGAGCCAAGCAGTGTCACTGACCTGAGGTTGAACCCTTGGGTCTATACCAGGAGGCCCTCCACCCATGAACTTGGATGCTGCCTAGATTTCAGTGAATGGGATAGGATGTCTGGGGAGCAGAGAGAGCATGAACTGGCCAGAACTTTGTCTGGATGCCCCATCTAGGGAGGTGGGCTCCCCTAGAATCATGCACCATACCCCATTCCCAGAGTCCAGAAAGTTGGCACCAGTCCTCCCTACCCTCCACACTCAAGCAGGCAGAGAGGCCAGCCCTGCAGCCACACCCTCCATGGAGAACCTACCCTGCAGGCCCACAGCACTGCCAGGGATGGTGATGCGCCCTGGTGCAAAGCTCGCACCAGCTGCCCGGGCTAGAGTGCCGTGGCATCAGCCTAGCTCACAGCAACCTCAAACTCCTGGGCTCAAGCAATCCTCCTGCCTCAGTCTCCCAAGTAGCTGGGACTACAGGCATGCACCACCATGCCTGGCTAATTTTTTCTGTATATATTTTTAGTTGTCCAGCTAATTTCTTTCTATTTTTAGTAGAGATGGGGTCTTGCTCCTGCCCAGGCTCATCTTGAACTCCTGAGCTCAAACGATCCACCTGCCTTGGCCTCCCAGAGTGCTAGGATTACAGGCATGAGCCACTGCACCAGGACCCCAAAAATTTTTAAGTAAAAAAAAAATAAATTACAGAATTTTCAAGCATATACAAAAGTAGAGAGGATAGTTTATGAGTCCCAATGTTATGTTCCTATCACGAAGCTTCAACTAATGTCAACTCGTGGTCGACCTGGGACTGCACCCAAACCCTCTCCCTTAACCTCTGGACTATTTTAAAAACAAAGCTGAAACATCATGTCATTTACCCTACAAATACTTCGAATGAAGTTCAAAAGTTAATCATAATTCCTTAATATCATCAAACATCTTATCAGAATTCAAATTTCCCCAGTTGCTCATAATTTTTTTTTTTACAGTTAGTTTGGATTTGAATCAAATAAGGTCAACCCATCATCTTTGACTGATGTATGTCTAAATTTCTTAAAATCTAGAGATTCCCCATCTTTTCTTGTAATTTTGTTGTCGTTGAAGAAGAAACTAGGTTATCTGTTTTGTAGAATTTCCCAGTCTGGATTTTGGTAACTGTTGTCCCCATGTGTCGTTTGACATGTTCCTCCATTCCTTCATTTCTGGTAAACTCGTCATTGGATCCAAGGGATCAGATTCAGGTTTGATTTTCTGACAAAAATACCTTTGTGGGGTTCACATATCTGGAAGGAGGGTCTGTCTCTGATTTGCGAGCAGGTTCAGGTGTTCCCAATCTCACATAATACATTGATTACAGAGCTCCCATCAGGTAAGAGCTTAAACCGTCAAACTCTTAGACCCATAGAGTCCCTCTGGGCTTAAGTGGAGGCACAGGAGGTGGGCAGATTTATGTTCTGGAAAGATCCCTGTGGATCCTGAAGGATGCACTGGAGACAGAAGCCAGACTCAGAGGGCTGAGTGACATAAGGTTCTGTTTATACGGCTTTTTGGAGGGGGGCAGAACTAGGACAGAAAGCAGGTCTGGGCCGGGTGTGGTGGCTCACGCCTGTAATCCTAGCACTCTGAGAGGCCGAAGCGGAAGGATTGCTCGAGGTCAGAAGTTCGAGACCAGCCTGAGCAAGAGTGAGACCCCCATCTCTACCAAAAATAGAAAGAAATGGACAGCTAAAAATATATATATATAAAAATTAGCCGGGCATGGTGGCACATGTCTGTAGTCCCAGCTACTCGGGAGGCTGAGGCAGGAGAATTGCTTAAGCCCAGGAGTTTGAGGTTGCTGTGAGCTAGGGTGACGCCACAGCACTCTAGCCCGGGCAACAGAGTGAGACTCTGTCTCAAAAAAAATAAGTAAGTAAAAATTAAAATTAAAAATTAAAAAAATAAAAAATAAAAAGAAAGCAGGTCTGGAGTTGGGAGGAAGGGGAGGGGTTGAAAGTAGGAAGCACAGGCTTGTGGGAGGTGGTGGGGCTGTTCCGTATCTCGGTTGTCGGGGCTCACTGTCCTACCAGCTAGTCCAGGACCTGCTGAGGACAAAAGTGCTGTCGGACTCACCTCCAGCTCCCAGGCCTGTCAGTTACCTCTATAGGCTTCAGCCCTGTCAGGAAATCTCACCTGGGTGACAGTCCCTTGTCCATTCTTTCATTTAACTAGCAATTGTTGGGCACCTACTATGTGCCAGGCTCCATGGTGGGCACTGGAGACTCTCAGATGACCTCGACCACTCCTGCCCTCAAGAAACATCCAGGCTGTCCAGGACGTGACCGTGGGCCCTCTGACACATCCCCCAAGGTCTCCCCCCGTGCCTTCCTCTTCTCGACTTCAGCTAGCAAGCCTTGCCAGACAGAACTCACGGGTGTATCAAAAAATAATCTTTATTGTCACTAGTATAAAACAGAGCAGATCAACTGGCCTCTTAGTCTGTACAAAGCATGGTGCGTGCATAAGACCATCTTGGCGGCCCCCATTTCTCCCATAATGCCCTGCCCCAGAGCAGTGCCCCAGGAGCTCTGAGAGGGGAAGGGCCACCAGAGAGCCTTCCCTAGAGGACAGGTGTCAAGGGTACGTAGGGTGGGGGGCCATTTTCTACCTGAGGGAGGCAGAGTGGCAGAGAAGGCTGAGTGAGCACCCCTCCAATTATCCACCACCCCGTCCCCAGCTTCCGCACCCCAAGTCCACTGGGCGCGTGGAGGGGCCATGGGTGGCTGCAGTCGGCCGAGACGTGAGCCGGCTCGGGCGGGGGTCAGAGGGCCACGCGAGTGCAGCAGTGGCGCAGCACACACGGCAGGATGCCGCGGTTCAGCTGGTGGAACTCCACGAGCTGCAGCAGGTCCGTGAAGCGGGTCTGGCCATCGTCCATGCTGAAGTACAGGCGGCCCTCCTCCTCGCTCTGGGGTACGGCAGAGCAGGTGGCCGGTGAGGGGGGCACGAGGTTTAAGGAGCTCCCTTCTGAGCCGGGGCTGCGGGCCCCATTTCTTGTGCAGGGAAAAAGGAGACACACTGGGGGCCCAGGAGCTTCTTGAGGGGCCAGATGAGGTGGACAGGGTGCTGGGGGGCCTGTGTCCCCTTGCGGGACTCCAGGGACTCTCAGGGAAGGAGGGGATTACTCACCGGCAGGATGAGATAGTGCTTGACTTTCTGCAGGTGGCACAAAGAGAGGACAAAGCCCTGTGGGTTCCGCTGACTCTCCCGGACCAGGAACAGGCTGCCAGGAGACCAGAGACAGGGCAACATTACCCGAAGACACAGGGCTGCCATCTTGACCCCGGGTCTCTCTTATCGCTGGGTCTGTTGCCCCACCCGGCCATGCCCCTTACCCGTCTACCAGGCCCTGCTGTCCAATGAGCCGCTGGCTCTCCTCGCGGGAAATGCGCCCGTGGAACCAGGGCTGGGTGCGGTGGATGGCTGGGGTGGGGGGAAGCAGATGGGCTGTCACTCGGGGGAGGGGATCCCCATGCTACCCCCTGGGGACTCCGGGCCATCACCCACCTGCACTGAGGCTTGTGCCTGAGCATGGGGTGGGCAGGCTGAGGCGGTGGTTCGTCTTCTTCTGTGGAGAGTCAGGGTATGGTTGGGGTATTACCTGGCACCTCAAGAATACAGAGCACCTTTCCCCAGCCGGGGGGGGGGGGGGGGGCTTCCCTTACCCGCCTCTTCCTCCCTCCCTTCCACAGAAACCCGTATGGAGAAGAGCACCCAGCACAAACACGCGGATGGGTGCAGGCCCCTCACCCTCCAGGCCTGGGCCTCCTCCAGGGCTGCACTCAGAGCTTCCCGGGGGTTCTCGATGACACGCCCGGCATGGCCAGAGAAGTCCATGGCCACCAGGGTATTATCCGAGACGCTCCTCTGGAGATGGGATAGGATGGGGCAGAGAGAGGTCAGAACAGGGTCAGGTTTCCCTGGGACGGGGTCTGGGCGTCCACCCCCCACCTAATGCCCCTGTGCACACTCACCAAGGGCGGGGAACCCAAGCCGGCTGGGCGCAGGTGGCGAGACTGTGCCTGCTGGAAATTCTTATATAGCTGCACCCCATACTGCAGGGGGTGGGGAGAGAAAGAGGGAAGAAAGACCTCCTGAGATCCAGAGGTCCTGGGTGCTGGGCTGTGACACCTCCTCAGACCCGCACTTGCCAAGGGCAGGGCTGTTTCTGCCCTTGGATAGGAGCTTCCCGAAGCCAGAGCTGCGACTCCAGCCTGGGCCTGGGGGTTCTCAGACAGCAAGGCTGTGATGCCCTCCTCATTCCAGAGACTTCCTGAGGGCAGAACTATGACTCCCCCTCCTACCCCCACTGGGGATCTCTCCGGTGGTGCCCCCGCCACCCCCAGGGCCTCACCTTGAAGAGGCGGAAGGCAGCCAGCCAGCAGGCCCGGCTCTGCTCATCCTCACTGCAGAAGATCCGGAGCCCCTTGTGGCCATTTCGAAGCTTGTTGGGCTGCAGGGAGAGGAAACTGGCTGTCTTCCGTCTGCCTCAAGGGCCAGATGCCTGTCCCTGGTCTCCACAGGGTAGGGCAGGACCCAAGGAGTCAACAGCAGTGCAGGGTGCAGGGAGAAGGATCTGGGTGTCCCAGATGGAGCTCAGATGCCCCAGGTAGGACCCTGGGGCCTGAGAAGCTCCTGCTCCCCTAGAGCCCAGGCCAGGCCAGGGTCTTCACCTTGACACAGAAGCCGAATTCCGTGGGCATCCCGTAGAGCTTGCGGCCCTGAGTCACCACGTACACGTTGGACTCGTTCACGTCTGCCACGTACTGCAGGTGCCTCGGATCCTGGGCGGCATGAGTGAGGGGGACTTGGTACAGGAAGACCCCATGTCTCTGCTGCTGCCCCCCCAAGCTGGGTGGGAAGATTTCAGGACCAGAGAGGGGCAAAGAAGTGCCCTGGGTCACTTGAACTCAGACTTGAACAAGTAGAGCCAAGACTTGAACTCAGGTCACCTGTGGGAAGCTGGAGGCAGACAGCCTAGGAGCGGGGAGAAGGGCCCAGGGGTTCCAACAGGGAAGGGGCACTCGAGGGACTGCAGCTGGCACCCTTGAGACCTCACCTTGGAGGTGCCCTTGGTGGAGTAATAGAGGCCAGATCGGCGCAGGAAGCAGAAAAAGCGTTTCCAAAGCTTGCGGCCGGACCCGCGCAGCTGCAGGAAGCCCTGGATCTCGGGGAAGCTGCCCGCGTTCAGGAAGTTCTGAGGCCGGAAGAGAGTGGAGGAGAGTGAGAGGCCTGACCTTTGCCCTTCCTCTCCACCTTCTGGTTTTCATGAGGACGTGCTCCACATGCATTTCTTGTCCCCATTTAACAGATGGAGACACTGATGCTCATGCAGGGAAAGTGACTTGCCCACAGTCACGTAGGACCGCGGCTGGGCTCTTTCTACCACACAGAGAGTGGCACAGGGCTTAAGGGTGGAGGAGCACTGGGCAATTCTGAGGAGTCATGAATACGTGTGAAATGGGGTCCCCTCACCTGGATGAGGTCTTCATGGGATACATCTGTTTGTCCCTCAAGACAGCTGGACACCATCTTTTCTGGAAACAGGGAGTGCTGGTGGGGAGAAAGGGGTCAGGGTCAGGGCTCAAGGGCCCAGGCTGGGAATTGGGGTGTCCCAGAGCCCAGACACCCAATGCACACTCACTGCGGAGCTCTTGAACAGCTCGTACTTGGCAAAGTTTTTCCGGAAGACAAAGCGGCTGTCTCCGCCCACGGGCCAGGCAGCCTGCACTTCCACCATGGACTCGTGGTCCTCCAAACACCGCTCTGGGGTCAAGGGCAAAGAGCAGGGGTTAGTGGAGACCAGCCAGATCTCCCGGATGAGCCACGTGCCTAGCCCGAAACGTGAGGCACTGCCTCCCGGCTTGGGCAGCTGCTGCACCCCAACTCACCCAGCGCTAGGTGGGGGTGGCACTCCACCAGCCCCCAGGTCTCGTCGCTCAGGGCGTGAGCTCGCTGCACCAGCATTTCGCACACGTGGCGGGCCGTGGCACTCGCGGCCACCTCCACAGACCTGCAGGCCCCGTCCTCACTGTACACTTTTACTACCTGCTGCCAGGAATTGCAGATGACTTGAGGGAGGGCAAAGGGTGATTCTTGCCCCTTCCCCACCTGCTGTGCCCTAGGGATCCTGGACCAAGAGCGCCCCCACCTCCACTGAAGTGGCACTATATCTACCCCAGGCCCAGAGCACCCCTGTACCCCTGCCTGCCCTTCTGAAGGACAACTCACATGGGGGCGGCTGGCGTCTCGAGGGAGCAGCCCCCTTGCACTGGAGGGTCCCCCAAGAATGGGGGCCTGTGAAGGAGGGCTGCAGAGCTCGGGGAAGGGGTTGGGGATGGAGGGTAGAGAGGTTGATCGCAGTTCCTCCTCTCGAAGTTTCCTGGATGGAGGAGAGAGGTGGGGAAGGTGAGGAATTGGCTGTGGACCTCTGCGTATCATCCTCCCCTCACCGCCCCCACCCCCGCCCATCGCTCCACTGTACCTGCTGGTTGGGATGGGCAGAGGCTGGGACCTCTTCACCTCCCCAGGCAGAGGGGTGTCAGGGGGTGGAGGAGTCCCAGGAGGGGTCCCAGGGGCTGGGCACAGGTCTTCTGGGGAGCTGCTGAGCTGTGGTGGAGACAGATCCAGCTCCATGGCATCTGAGGGAGAAGACGGGCTGAATGCAGCCATTTGTGCGCCCTTGTCTGGGGACAGGGGCCAAGAGAATCCAGACCCCCCGACCTCACAGGCTGTCAGGGTGCCCTCAGAGTTTACATAGCACCTCATTGCTCCCCTCTGACTGGAGTTTCCCTGGAGCCCTCTGGGAAGGATAGAATTAGCCCCATTTTACAAAAGGGGACACTGAGTCTCTGAGAAGGAAGCATTCTTGCCACTAGTGACAGGTGAGTCAGGGAGCAGAACCTGTGTTTGGACTCCAAGTACAGTGCTCTTTCTTTAGTCCAAAGTTGCTCAGAGGAAGAATTAAGAGGGTGTCCCCCCCATCTCCCGCCACCCCCTGCCATGGGCTGGCAGCAGCAACAGCATGACCCACAGACTGTCTGGGGCTCGGCTCTCAGTGTCAGGGCAAAAGGCCACCCCTCTGCCTCCGAGTTTGGGGCACTCAGTCCGCTGGGCTCTGCCCCGGGTTTTCCAGCACTTAGCTGCCAGAGCCAGTTGCCAGAGGCTGCCCAGGTGATGAGTGATGCACGGAAGGAGACGGAGGTGGGAAGGACAGGAACCAGGAGGACAGGAAGACAGCTCCACTGGGGCCCTTGCCCCAGCAGCCCCCAAACTTTATGTGCCCTCTTCAGGCCATCCTCCTGCCCAACTCTTTCCTGAAGCCCCAGGGCTAGAGCCACCTCCTCTGAGAAGCCTTCCTGGATTTTCCACATTCTGACTGAAAAAGACTACTGAGCACTGTGCTGGTGCCTCTGCACCAATTACTGTGCACCTGTCCTGTCCACCCACTAGTCTGAGGGCACCTGGAACCCCAGACAGAGCCAGCATCTTACCCACATCTTATCACCCACTGGGGCCACACAGACACCCAGGACAAGGAAGTAAAGGAGAGACAGGGCAAAGCTGCCCACTACGGGTAGAGGCAATGCCGGCCCCTCCCATGCAGGAACCAAGCAGACCCCTTTGGCTGGGCTGAGACCTGGGAGAAGCCGGGAGAATTCGCCAATCCCAACCCCCAGCCTGTTCTCCGCACAGTACTGTGAGGCTGCCTGGGGCACCTGGGATTGACCCCCCCAGGATGGATCAGGCACCTGACCCTTTAGTGAGGGCATAAGGGGATTTGGGGGACAGGTGAGTCAGGGTGGGGCGGGACAGCTCTGCCTGGGGCTCTCCATTCAACCTTGACTCATCTGCACAACTTCCTGGCTTAGGAGAAACACAAACAACCCTGCCTCTACCCTCCACCCCGCCCCCCCCCACTCCCCAACCTACGGGTAGCCAGGGAGGAATGGGGGAGGCACAGGGCAGGGACAGGATGGGGGAGGAGGATGAGGGGCCTGAGGCTCCTCTGACATCATCTCCTCCTCCCCACCCTTGGCCTACCTCCAGTCCAGGTGGGACCTGCAATCTGCCCACCCCCAGTCCCAAGCCACCACCCACCCAGGCAGCCCCCTCACCCGGAAGGAGAGAGGAAATACCCGGCCTGGATTCAGAGGCCCATTTGGAGTGAAGCCGACCTCCCAGTGGAGCCCCTCCCTAACCAAAGCAGCCCTCGGACCTCCCAGTCCTGTGTCTGGGGCCTCATAAGCTCTCATTCTGCTGCTAGGTGCTCCTAGCACCCAGAATGCATCGGTCCCGGGGACTTGTCCACCTCACCCCGGGGGAATGAGGTCCATCCCAACACACTCTCCCAGGTTTCCTGGCCAGAGGGGTACCACAAAAGCAGGAGTGGAAAGTCAAATCACCCAGGATGCCAGACAGACTGGCAACAGGGCAAAAGGCCGGGGAGGGAGCTCTGGGTCCTGCCAGGAAGGACAAGACACATCCACCATCCAACATCAACAGACACCAAGACACAATGCCCCCCTCCCACCCCGCCTAGCCTCAGGCAAACAGCCCTGATGCCCTCATTCCGGGGAGGAGGGGGGTGTGCTACACGGGCCACACTTTCCTGGAAGTCAGGGACCAACAGTGGGGTGAGAGGAGGAACAAAGGATGCTGAGGGCCTTGTAAGGGGGGAGGGAGTGGATTTAAATCAGATTAGAATGTGGCATCAGAGGTCAGGGAGAAACCACTCAAGACTGGGCTTTGGCATTCAGACTTCTCTAAGGCTAGAGAGGAGTGGAGCAGTCAAGACCAAAGGGACGAGAGGGGAGGAGAACAGGGTCCTAGCTGTGGGTCTGGGCAGCTCCTTCCCCAGAGATTCGGAGTTTTCAAACTGGGGACCTGGGAAAGCTTCTATTGGAGAAACTGACCCCACAATCAATTTGTCCCTCAATCGCAACTCAGGCTGGCCTGGCCATGGCTTCCCCAGCTGCCTCTCCTGCTCCAGAGACTCCAGCCCCACCTTCGTTCCCGCCCTCCCAACCTCCTTGTTTACTTCCTGAATCTTGCCCCACCTGGCTGGCCCCTAGGGCGAGTGGCTGGGCGCAGTGATCAGAGCCAACAGTAAACAACCCTGCTTCCCAGGGTTGGGGGAAGGGCTGGTGGGGCGGGGGCCTGGGCTGGGGGCCTGATGTAGCCAGAGGGGCCCCCATCTGGCCCAGTACTCCACGCCCCACCTCCATCAGGATTTACGGTAGTGGGGGAGGCTTTGGAGGCACACTTAGGGTGCAGGGCCCAGGGGAGAAACCCCTAGGTAACCCAGAGTTGAAGGGAAGGCCCCAGGACCCTGAGGCCCCGCCCACTCCCTCACTGTGGAAGAAACACCCAATGGGGGGGCAGCTCTTTTAAAGTTTAATTTGGGAAGAATGCTGGAGTGTCTGTGGGGTTAATCATTACAGGCAGTCTTCGCAGAGGTTCCCCCTCCCCACTCCGCACACCGCAGGATATCAGGAGGAGAGGGGGGAGCAGAGTCCAGGACCAAGAGAGGGCATTCCTGGGGAACAGCGGGGCTGGGAGGACTCCCACCTAGTGGACAGGTGCATTCTGTCCCGAACCTTACAGGGAGACCCAGCCCCGGAACCTGGGTCTTTCCCCAGCCTCACGAAATAGACAAAACCATCCTCCTCCCTCCCCTCTGCACTGCAGACCCCCTCACCCACCGGTCTTGCCTTCCCGCCCACTTCATACTGAAGCCAGGAGGGACCCCTTGGCCCACCCCGTCACCACCTTCCCATCTGGGTGGACAGGACGCTGTGTTCCTGAGCAGTGAATCCAATCTGGAGAGATGGAGCTTCAGCAAGTTAAAGAATTCCTTTCCTTTCCTGCCCTCCAAGTTGGACGGTGCCCCCCTCCCGCGGAGACGCCTGTTCTTAGTGGAGATTCCGGGAAACCCAAACTGGGGTAAAACCGGGCTGAGCCTTCGGACACCCGTCCTAGCTTTCTGGGTGTGGGGGGAGGGGCCAGTTTCAGCGGGAAAGCCGAGTCTCCCGGGGAGAGAATCGGATCTCCGCAGGCTCATCCACTGGCTTGGGGGAGCATCCAGGGAGGGAAGGAGGCTCCGAGGAGAGCAGGGAACGAGAATGGGGAGGACAGGGTGGCCGGTGAGGAGGGGGCGGGACAGGAGATCGGCGGAAAAGAGAAAGTGAGAGGCCGCCAGAGTAGCAGAGCGGGAGACCGGATCTTTCTATGGTGACCCCAGACCCACCTGTGCACGCCACCCTCAAGACGAAGTGCCCGCTTTGGTCCTTACCTGGACCCTGAGCGTCAAGTACACCTGGCTGGGGCCACCGGTTTAAGGAGGGAGACGCCAGGCCCTTAACTACCTGTCCCCCTCTTGCCCCCGCCCCTGGCCTGACATCACCGAGGAGGGAAGGGGAGGGGGAGAGCCAGGTGGCCGCCGGTCCTCCCACCTGGGCAGCCAGCCAGTTCGACCCAGAGACGGGCATAGCCTGGGGCCCTGGTGCGGCTGGGGGTAGGAGCAGGTAGCCGTCTGAGACCGACCTCGGTCCCCTTACCTGGAGGAGCCCCAGCAGGAGTAGCAGGACACCGGGTCCAAAGTCTGGCTCTGTCTAGGGACCCCAGATACCTGGATTTTATTTCAAATCCACGCCCGCTTCTCTACGTGTGGTAGGAGGACGTCCCGACTTTGGACGTAGAAGTCGGGGGCTGGGGGGAGCCCCGTGTGTCCAGATTCCAGACCCAAGGAAACTAAAATTATCCTGGGCAGATGGGGGCGGGGCCTGGGGGGAGGTGCCAGGGAGGAGGAAGCACGGGACGAGGGGGCGGAGACTCCTGACACTCTACGCCTACTGGGATTGTTTTTGCCCTTCTTAGCCTGGCAGCAGGTGTCAGGGGAGGGTACAGGTGCCTGGGGAGAGGCAGGGAAGACAGAGGGACAGAACAGCAGCGAGAGCAAAAATTAAGAGTCCCGACTACCCTGGGGGGAAGGGGCTGGGGGCTGCAAGGTAAGGGGAAACGGCCACGCCCTCTCCTCGCTACACCCCTCCCCAAATCTGGTCTGTTCATTGGCCAAGCTAGGGGGCCCGTCTGCAGCTCTGGGTCCCACCCACTCGGGCAAAGGGCACTCTGCGAAAGAGGGAAGCCAGCCAGAGAGGTGTCTGGCAACATGGCCTGCCCCTTGACTTCCAGACACAGTCTGGCCACCCTCAGAGGCACCCGGTCAATGTCCCTCCCTTCTGAGCAAAGTCCAGAGCCTCGGTTTCCCCTTTTAAAATCGAAGGGGTTAGGCAAGGTCGCACAATGGGAGGAGCCACAGTGATCTACCAAAAGCTCTGGACGGGGCGCCAGGGGACTCCTACTGGAGGGAATATTTTAGTTCTCTGGTTCAGCACATGGCAGACACAGGGGGGGGAGGGAGGCCGAGATCAAAGGCTGCGGCCACCTCCCAGCTTGATGTGGGTGACAGTTGGGAAAACAAATAATCCACAGGGTGATAAGAGGTCTGCCCTGGGGGAGCACAGAGGAGTGGCTCCAACCTCAACTTTCTCCAAACTGAGTTTTCCTTGAAAAACCGGTATGAGTGGGCCAGGCAGAGGTGGGGGAGGGGGTAAGGTCATCTGGGCCATGGAGCAGCTTGTGAAAAGGCAGAGCAGACAAAACTCATTCATTCAACTATGTGTTAAGCATCCACTATATGGCAGCCCCATACTTGGAGCTGGGGATACAGAGGTGTGCAACAAAAACAGACCACACCCTGATCCTCATGTGGCTCAGCCAGGGAGACTGACATTATTAATCAAAGAATCACACAAGGCCAGTGCGGTGGCTCAGGCCTGTAATCCTAGCACTCTGGGAGACCGAGGCGGGCGGATTGTTTGAGCTCAGGAGTTTGAGACCAGCCTGAGCAAGAGGGAGACCCCGTCTCTACTAAAAATAGAAAGAAATTATATGGACAACTAAAATATATATAGAAAAATTATCCAGGCATGGTGGCGCATGCCTGTAGTCCCAGCTACTTGGGAGGCTGAGGCAGGAGGCTCACTTGAGCCCACGTGTTTGAGGTTGCTGTGAGCTAGGCTGATGCCACGGCACTCTAGCCCGGGCAACAGAGTGAGACTCTGCCTCAAAAAAAAAAAAATAATAATAATAAATAAATAAATGAAAAAAATAAAAAGTTAAAAAAAATTAAAAAACAAAATAGAATCACACAAATAAGAAATGACAGGTGACAACTCTGCTGGGAGAATGACTCACACCAGGAGTTAGGGAAGACTCACACAAGGAGTTAGGGAAGACTTCTTTGTGGAAGTGACAGTTGAGCAGAGGAGATACTAGCTGAGGTGGGGAGGGGTTGGGATTAGTGAATGGGAATGGGGGGGTGTCACCTTCCACAATGAGGGAACAAGTGCCCTTGGCAGGAGGAGACACAGCATGCAGAGGCAGACAGTAGGGGTGGAGGATAAGGGAGGGAGAAGAGGCCACGCAGGTGAGCCTGGCAGGTGTGATAGGTGTGGAGAAAGGCAGCTGTGCTTCTGAAAGTAGCCTGTGATCACCTGCCTCAAAATCTCCCTAAACGTGTGTAAAAAACAGATCCTTGGGCCCCTCCCCAGCTACAGAATCTCAGTCTCTGGGGCTGAGACCCAGGAATGTGTGGTATTGACAAGCCCTCAGGTGGCTGTTCTGCAAACTGGGTTTGAGTCATCCATCCTGTTTGTCCAGACTGGCAGTAATGGGCAGAGGCTAGACCCTGCAGGTTCTATCTGGACTTAGGTAGAGCCACAGAGGAGTGGGCAAATTTACATTTTGAAAAGATCCCTCTGCATGTTGAAGGATGAGATGGAAAAGGAGGTCGGACTCAGAGGGCCGAGTGCTGTAGGATTTCACTTAAATGGCTTTCTGGAGGGGGTAGAACTATAAGGACAGAAAGCAGATTGTGGCTGGGGAGGAGGGAGAGCAGTTGACAGTAGGGGACACAGGGATTTGTGGGAAGTAATGGCACCATTCTGTATCTTGGTCGTGGTGAATGCACAACTGTATGTGTTTGGCAGGACTCACAGAAAGGTGTGCTCAAGAAGTTGAATTTTACTGTGTATAAATTGTACCTTAATTTTTTAAATAAAAAAGAATAGATTTATAGATCAATGGAATAGAATCAAGAGTCCAAATATAAACCGTTACATTTCTAGTCAATTGATTTTTGACAAAGGTGCCAAGAGAATTTGATGGGGAAAAGGACAATCTTTTCAACAAATGGTCCTGTGACAATTGATCCCACATGCCAAAAGATGAATTTGGATCCTTACCCCACATGATGCACTAAAAATAACTCAAAATAGATCATATACCTAAATGTAAGATCTAAAACTATAAAACTTCTAGAAGAAACCATGGGAGAGAATCTTCATGATCTTGGGTAAAGTAGAGAAGCAAAAGGACAACTGACAAATTGATAAGTTAGACTTCATCAAAAGTCAAAATTTCGAAACTCAAGAGACACTATTTAAAAAAAAACTAGCCAAAGACAGGGAGAAAATACTCATAAATCACATATGAGATTAGGAACTTTATACCAAAAATATATAAAGAAGTCTTACAAATCAATAATAAAGAGACAAACAATCCAATTAAAAATGGGTAAAAGACTTGAATAGATGTTTCTTCAAATAATATTATATACATGACTAATAACTGCATGAAAAAACGCTCAACATCATTAGTCATTAGAGAAATGCAAATTAAACCACAACGATATACTATGTTATGCTCACTAGGATGGTAATAATCAAAGAGACAAAAGACAAGTATTAGTGAGGATATAGAGAAACAAATCCTTACATATTGCTGGTGGGAATGTAAAATAATATAGCCATTTTGAAAAACATCTTGGCAGTTTCTTAAAAAGTTAAACATAACATTACCATATAACCCAGCAATTCTACTCTTAGGAATCTACCCAAGATACATGAAAACATATATCCACACAAAGAAACCTACATGAACAATCATAGCAGCATTGTTCAAAATAGACAAAAACTGTAAACCCAACTGTCCATCGACTGGTGAATAAACAGTGGTATATCCATGGAATACTACTCAGCAATAAAAAGGAACAAACTACTGGTACCTCACACAGCACTGGTGAATCTCAAAAAAAAAAACGTTATACAGAGTGAAAGAAGCCAGAAGCAAAAGATCACATATTGTTTGATTCTGTTCATATGAAACATCCAGAAAAGGCAAATTTGTAGAGACAGAAAGCAGATTAGCATTTGCCTAGGGCTGGAGTTTGAGGCTAGATTGTCTGCAAACAGTCAGGAGGAACCTTATCTGGTTGATGGAAACGTTCTGTAACTGGATTGGGATGATGGTTGCACAACTGTACAAATCACTGAATTGTTAGAAAATGAACGGTTTAAAGGGATACTAAAGTGGGCGACCTGTCAGGACACTATAGTGGTACTCCAGGGCAGGGAAAAAGCAGCAAGGACTTAGGTAGCCTCCATTTCCAGAGTTAGAAAATGGCAATAATGATGCGAGCCCTCTAGTGAAAGGCTGGGGCGAAACTGGGGATGTGCAGGAGCTGGGTGCAAGTGACGGAGGCCTGAGGAGCAGACAGTTGCAAAAGATGGGAAAAGGCAGTCTAGAGCTTCGGAGTCAGAAGCACTGAGGTGTGCAGCTGTGGGATGGTTTCAGGTATCACCAGCATGTTAGCAAGAAATGGCAACTATTACATCAGTCCAAACAACACACCCATCTCCAAACTGCTTCCCCCACCATTTTCTCTTCCTTTTGTAAACTCGAAAGCGCTTTTTAGTCTTAGATATTTTATTAGATTAAATAAAGCCACGGAACCCGGCGGACACCAGCGGCGGGGCAAGCCCGGCACTCTGGGGACCCTAGCCAGGCAAAGTCTGGACGGTCCGCCCAGCGCCAGCGGACCCAGCGCTCGAGCTGCGGAATAGGGTCAAACGCAGCAGCAGCCGCGGCCTGCAGGGGGCGTCCGGACGCAACTCGCGGGCCCGCCCGTCACGTGCCCGTGGCGTCACGTCGCACCCGGAAGCAGAGGCCTGAGCGGAGCCGGCAGCGATGAGTGGGGAGCCGGGGCAGGCGTCCGTAGCGCCCCCTCCCGGGGAGGTCGAGCCGGGCAGTGGGGTCCGCATCGTGGTGGAGTATTGGTGAGCGGCTGCGGCTGGAAGACCCCCCCCCACCCCGACCTCGGCCGGACGGAGATGGGTCCACGGACGGCCCCTCCCCCGAAACCCCAGCCCACTCCAGATCTCTTCTCCCTAGTGAACCCTGTGGCTTCGAGGCGACCTACCTGGAGCTGGCGAGTGCGGTGAAGGAGCAGTATCCTGGCATCGAGATCGAGTCGCGCCTGGGGGGCACAGGTGAGGCCCGCAGAACACCTGCTGAGTCAATGTTATAAATCCCAGGTCTGCCACTTTCTAGGTCTGACTTCGGCTGTTTTATGTAAAGTGCCCCGCAGTGTCTAGCACTTGGTAAGATATCCAGCCTACATGAGCCCCCTTGCATAGGCAGGGGGTCACAGATGAGGCCTGTAGGGAAAAACCGATTAGACTGCAATAGTATAGGGTTGGAGAGGGAGCCTTTTGTTGAGTGACGGACACGCAGGTGAGGCCTCCTGTAGGTTGACCTAGGGTTGGGGAATGGTTTTAGGAAGCACAAAGAAGTTTCTAATGGGACTGACAAGGACTTAAAGGAGCCTGTGTGAAGTCTAAGGGGGCGGGAGGGGCCTTTGGAGGTCCTCCACCGACTCCTGCCTCTGTTCTCAGCATACCATTTATTCATCCGTTTGTTTCATACCAGGAGCCTTTGAGATCGAGATCAATGGACAGCTGGTGTTCTCCAAGCTGGAGAATGGGGGCTTTCCTTATGAGAAAGATGTGAGTATTTGCATTGTTGGGAGGACCCCTGGGTCACCCTACCTGAACAATACATCATCCCATCATTCCATATCTCTGCCCTCTAGCTCATTGAAGCCATCCGACGAGCCAGTAATGGAGAACCCCTAGAAAAGATCACCAACAGCCGTCCTCCCTGCATCATCCTGTGACTGCACATGACTCTGGGTTCCTGCTCTGTTCTGAGGTCCAAGCCTTGGTCTCCTGTGTGGTCCTGCTGGGAGCTCCCCCTGCCTCTTTCCTCTTAGCTCCTGGCAGCTAAGAGACCCTGGCCTTCACTCTGCCCCTTTGGGTACAAGGAAGGAATAGAAACTTCTGTGGTTTGGGGGTAGGAGAGAGACGCTCTCCATGGACATTTCCACAACCACTTTATACCCCCCTTCCCAGGATCAGTGCCCACAAAAGCCCAGTCCTCTCCCCAGCTTGGCAGTACCTGTCAGGTGCCACAGTAGATCTAATTTATTCTCCCTTAGTCCTGGGCAGTGTCAGCTATTGGCAATAAAATGGCACTACAAACACTTGTGCCAACTAGTGTGTTTTTATGTCCAGTCTGGGAGTATAGAGGGCCACCAGGGTGGCTGAGCTGGGTGGGCTTTTTCTGGACAGCTAATTAGTTCAATGAGCTCCTCTCTCATAGCCAAGGCAAGGAAAATGAGTCCCACAGTAGACAGTGCTTCTTTCCCCCTTTCCGCCCACCTGCCTGAGCCACAGGGGGAAATTACCCCATGCTGGTGGGTGGCCTTAGGACTTATTAAATAGTTTGCTCTAAGTAAGAATGATCTTGTTGTCAAAAGACTCTCAGATCAGAACCCCAACTTCCCAGTCCCCCCAACCCAAAAGCCAGGGAAGCGGATGTTACATTCCTCATTCAAGCTTTCTGGAGGTTTCTAGCCACTCCCTCCAGGAAAAGAGGAGTTGAGTGTTTAAGGTGAGCAGTAAGGGATGGCACAGAACCACCCCCAGACGTAGGCTGGTGCCCAGCTATTTTCCAAAATGTATTTGCAAATGGAGAAAGTGAGTGTGGAGAAGGGACATTATTGCCCCAGGAACCCCTCCCCGCTCCACACAATACCCACTCTCCCCCGGGTCTTTATTTCATCTTTAAAAAAACAACAACAAAGTAAAAACAAAGCAAAAAAAGCACTCTGTACAAGGACTGGATCTGGACGCTGTTGCTGCTCTCTTCTTCCTGGGGGCAGCAGTAGGTGTCAGGGACAGTGTCTGAGGGGTTGCTCTTACTCATAGATGTTCCCCTGGGGCCTCTTCCCCTCCCAGGCCAGCTTCCCCAAATCCTTAAGTACTGAGGAGCTGGAAGTAGAGCGCCAGGCTGGACTGCTACCTCCGGTGAGGCAACTATGGCTGTGGCATCCATTGGACCCTGGAGTCCACAGGGCTCCACAGTCAACCAAGGCTCCCCAGCGCTGCCATCTTCCACCATGCTGGGCCCCTGTCAGCCACTGGGGAACTCAAGCAGGAAGGAAGTTCCTTGGGACAGGTTCCTGGCACGGCAGGCTCCCCTGGATATGGCTGGAGAACCCTTCCCCACCTCGTCGTGATGGGCCGTAAGTCATGGTGATGGGCACAGCAGGGCCCCAGGGGTCTTGGCCTTCTCGTTCATACTGGCACGTCCAGGCCCAGGTACTCAGGGTTCTCTGCTGTAGGAGTCCCTTCAAAGGTGCTGGGTGGAGACCCCCGCTCTGATGGGTCCTGGTCCCAGTAATAGAGGTTGTCAAAGGCTGGGCTGAAGGCAGGAGGAGGGTGGGGCTGAGGAGCAGCCCCTCCCCGGGGTGCCAAGTACTCGGGGTTCTCCACGGCACCCCCAAAGGCAAAAACGTCTTTGACAACCCCATTTTTCCCTGGGGAGAGAGTCTTGGGCCTTTCCAGAGTGGCACCAGCAGGTCGGGCAGGAGGCACAGGGCTTTCTAGGGGTAGGGGGGGCTGCAGCCGAACATCTGGCTGGTTCACATATTCTGAAAGGGCAAGAGACGAGGACTTGTTAGGAAAAGGGACCCAGGTGTCTGCTGCCCCTGCTGTGGACCCTGGGCTAAGGGTCCCCAACTTCCCCCACCTCCCAGTCTCTCAGCTTGGGCCCGAGTTCCATACCAGGCTGGGGGCTGCAGGTCAGGGGGGCAACGTAGCCATCAGTCTCAGGGGGCAGGGGTCCTGTGGGGTCCTCACTGTACCGCTGTAGAGGGCTGGGGTCATGTGGAGGGAGGCTTTGCAGCCCCTTGGCTGCCCCCATTCCCAGGTCACCATCAAACACATCGGAGCCAGCCCCTTCGGAGGGTGCCAGTGGAGACCTGGGGGGCTCCTCTTCGGAGGGCTCCAGCCCCAGCGTCAGCTCACCACCGCCACTCTGGGGACAAGAGAGAAAGTCATGGATCTGAGATAGGGACTCCATGGGAGGTGACAGGATCACAGGAGGAAAAGAGAGGTCATCTTTGGGGTATGACATAGTCACCATGGAGAGAATGGGGTCACAGGGGTTGGAAAGCAGTAGGAATCCTTAGGGACAATGGGGTCTTCGTGAAAGGTAATGGTTGGGGAACATCAGAGAAAGGGGCCCTAGTTTATTGGGGTGGGGGGAGGTAAGCAAACAGCCACAGTGTGAGCGAGGGCACTGACCCGGGTGGATGAGCTGCGGTGCCTGTGGTGGGCTGTGCCCCCAGCGCCTGGGGCAGGGTCTGGGCAGAAGAAGCCCTGCTGGGGTACCAGATACTCCTCAGCATCCACCAGGTCCCCCATGTCATCATCCTCTAGCAGCGAGCGGTAGAAGGTGCTGTCCAAGGGGCTAGCCGGGCCCAAGTCCTCATTCTGGGGAGGAGGGAGACACGGGGTGGCAGCCCCTCCCCAGCCCGGTGTGCAGCCTCCCGGGGAAGGCTCCCAGAGGGCAAGAGGCTGGCACCCAGGGGCCATTTCCCTTTCCCACCCTGCGGGAGGGTACTCTCTTAGTCATAGGCAGGGATAGGGCACAAAGGCCCAGTACCTGGATGACCACAAAGCGCTGGGGGTCCCTGGCCATGCGGGAGAATTCGGCCACCAACTCCCGGAACCTCGGCCGACATTCAGAGTCAATCATCCAACCTGGGGCAGGAGGGAACTCAGCATCTAGTCCTGGGTGCGGCCTGTGTGCTCGCTGCCACTCCACCTCCCACTCCCTCTCCGGCCTGGTCTAGACAACCCCAAGGGACAGCCCAAAGCCCACAGGTGCTAGAGAACCAGTACCAGACTCTGGGGTCTTGAGCCAGAACCTTTGGACATCTCTACTAGTTTTCCCATTTTAATTTTGCATATAAGTCTCTTTCTAACTGTTCCTCTAGAGAACCTCTGGACTTTACTGCAGAAGGGACAGGAGATGCTTTTGAGGCTCCTTTAAATATACCAGGGGCCCTGGGTCCACATACATCCTGCTCTTGGTCCCCTCCCATGCCCCTTGTGGGCCCCTCCACCCAGCACCTCCCAGCCCTCCTCCAAGCAACCGGCACAGCTCAGGCACGCACATTTGACCATGATCATATAGACATCGATGGTGCAGATCGGGGGCTGGGGCAGCCGCTCTCCCTTCTCCAGCAGGTCAGGGATCTCCCTGGCTGGGATCCCATCGTAAGGTTTGGCCCCAAAAGTCATCAGCTCCCACACAGTCACACCTAGGGTGGAGACAGAGACAGGGGTCGAGGGTGGGGGGACCAGCGGAGCTTTAGTGTGCAGAGCCCAGAGACTCTGCCCAGGAGCCCAGCACCATGGCAGGGGGAGGGAGATGTGATGCCAAGAGACAGGACCTACCCAGTCTCTCCCGTCTCAGGGACGTACATGGACCCTGCAGGGTGCAGCCCTTTCCTTCCCTCCCACATGCTAAGGTGGCCCCATAATTCTCCCCATCCCAGCTCTCATCCTCCCACCAGCATCCCACCACCTCCCCACCACGCACCATAACTCCACACGTCACTCTGGTGGGTGAACCGCCGGCGGAGAATGGACTCCAACGCCATCCACTTGATGGGCACCTGGGAGAGCAGAGGAGGAGGTCCTCCAGCTGGGTGTGGTGGGGAGGTGGCCATTCTCAGAGTTCTCCCGGGGCCAAAACTCCTCCGCCCCACCCCACTCTGCTCCCTGCTCTGACCTTGCCCCCGTCGGCATGGTACTCTGTCTCGTCAATGTCCAGCAGGCGAGCCAGCCCGAAGTCGGTAATCTTGACATGGTTGGGACTCTTGACCAGCACGTTCCGGGCAGCCAGGTCCCTGTGCACAAGCCGCACATCCTCCAGGTAGCTCATCCCCTGGAATGGCAGGCACCACTGTGGACCTTCTGGGACCCCACCCTGGTCCCGTGTGGAGATAGGGGCTTGCTCCCAAGGGAGCAGCAGAGCCCAGGCCCCTACGTGCATACCTTGGCAATCTGCACACACCAGTTGAGCAGGTCCTGGGAGCCCAGGCGCCCGCGGTGTTCCCGGACGTGGTCTAAGAGACAGCCATAGGGCATGAGCTGTGTCACCAGCTGCACCGTGGATGTCAGGCAGATGCCCAGGAGGCGGGAGACATACGGGGAGCCCACACCAGCCATCACGTATGCTTCCTGGGGGTGAGGGTTCACTGAGAAGCTACAGGGGACCACAAGCCCCCAGCCACACATCCCACCTAAGGGGCCACTGCAACCCTGCCAAGGTTTCGGGGAATCACATCTCCCCAGTACCCAGAAAAGAGAGCCCAGAGCCCCGACCTGCAGCTGGGGGTCCCTCCTATACTGCCAGCAGGAGAGGGCAGAGGGGCTTACGTCCAAGATTTCTTTGTTGGCTTTGGGGGATGTGTTTTCCCTCAACACTTTGATGGCCACTGGGATTTTCACATTCTCCCCATCAGGAATCCAGATGCCCTGGGCAGAAAGAGGAAAATGTGAGGTCGAAGATCCTACCTGCCTTCCAGGCCACCATCTGTGCTCTGACCGTCCTTCCCCAGCCCCGGGCCTGCCCCTCTCCCTTTGTTCCCGCCTCTGTAACTGCCCTCTGCCAAACAGCGCTGTCCCCAGCCCTTGCCCCTCCCTTCGGAACTCCTGACCACAGCCCTCCAGGCACCACCGCCCCACCCTCTGGGACTGCCCACCGCAGGAACTGGCCTGGACCCTGACCTTGTAGACTGTGCCGAATGCTCCGGATCCAAGCACCTTCACCTTCCTTAGCTCCGTCTCTTTCAGGATCCGCATCTGAGCCTGGTTGGGCATCGCTCCACTTGGCGTCAGCGGCTCCACCAGCTGGGGCGAGGGGTTGGAGGGTCAGTGCTGGGTGCTGGCTGTGGACCCCAGGCAGGCTGGGAGGCCTTCACGCCGCCTCACCTCTGTTTCCTGCAGCAGCCTCCGCATCGTGTACTTCCGGATTTTCTGCTGTCTTCGCTTGATTAGGATCCCACAGACTAGCCCCAAGACCACGGCCAGCAGAATCCCCACCACGGCGGGGATGATGTACGTCAGAGGGCTGGGAGCGAGAGTCACAGTCAGGGACTAGGGGCCAGTCTGGGGTGGAAGGGATGAGGGGGGCCCATGGACAGACACAAAGGTCGCCAACATTGAGAAAGGAAAGTTGGAAGGGTGATCCACAGCTCTGACCCTCTGTTCCCTACTCGAAAACCTGCCTTGGCTGGATCCTCGCTGCCTCCACAATAAAGACCAAAGTCCTTGCAGGCATTTGAAGCCCTCTCCATCCACATCTCCAAATTCTCTCTGCTCCTGCCCTTGGCTCTAACTCAGGGCTCTACAACTTCATGGTGTAAAAACCACCAAGGAGCTTGTTAATACAAATGCTCTTACATTGGGGCCACATCTGCGACTTAACGATAAACCCATTGTTAAGTTGAAAATATCATAAATCAAAATCCATTTAAGACGCCTAACCTCCCTTAAACGTGCTCGGAACACTTACACTGCCAACAGCCCACAGTTGGACAGAATCATCTAACACGAAGCCTGGTTTCTAATAAAGTGTTGCACATCTCATATACTCTATTGACTACTGCACTGAAGGTGAAAAACAGAATGGCTATCCGGGTACTTGAATGCGTGTTGCTTTTATACCACTACAAAGTTGAAAAATCATAAGTAAAATCACTGTAAATTGGGGACCGTCTGTATGCATAATTCTGGAGCCCCACCCCCAGAGATTCCGACTGCTCACGGGGTGGGGCCCAGGAATGTGCACCCAATGATTCTGATGTTCTAGCCAAGTTATTCACCCCTAGGTCATGATTTTCCACACTTCCCAGCCTTTGCATATGCTGTTCCTTCTGCCGGACCACCATTTCTCCACCGAGTCTTCTTCCAAGACCCAGCTCACCCTGGGATAGATGGAGCTCTGGGCATTGACCTGACATTCTTGCCATCTTGTCCCCTCTGCTTAGCACAGGGCCTAGCACATAGTAAACCTTTAATGCGTGTTTGCTTTTTTGGTTTTGTTTTGTTTTTTTAAAAGCAGAGTCTCGCTCTGTCGCCTGGGCCAGAGTGCAGAAGTGTCATCACAGCTCACTGCAACATCAATCTTCTGGCCTCAAGCACCTCGGCCTCCCAGAGTGCTAGGATTAGAGGCGTGAGCCACAGTGCCTGGCCTGCATGCTTATGTTGTGGACAAACAATTGCCTAGGTCAGACTCCTCAAAGCCCTTCCCAAAGCTCCCCACTGCCCAGACAATCAAGTCCAACACTGTAGCCTGGTGGTCATGGCCTATGCCCTGCAGATCTGGCCCTGACCTGACTCCAACTTGACCCCATGGCCCCACCTCTGTGCTTACTCAACAGCCCACTGCACCAGAACCTTTGAACACAGCCTAGATTTTCCTGACACCTCCCCCCATGCCACCTTGCCCCCAGTGCTTTCCACCTGAATGCAGGTGAAATACCTGCCCCCCTTTCAAGGCCTGGCTCAAATGCCACCTCCTCCTTGAAGCACCCTGCCATCCCCAGTCAAGAAATCACCGTTCCCTCCTCAGTGCTGCAGCTGCATTCTCAATCTACCTTGAGTTCCAAGGAGGTTTTTTTTGCCTGTGTCCCTCGAGAGGCATCAGACATCTTAGCCATCTGTCCCTGCCATACCCGCCCCAAGCATCCTGAGCAGGTCCTCTGTCCATTTATTAAAGCAAATTGGAAAGGAGGATCCACAGTGGGTGGGAAGGGACATGTGTCATGTCAGGAGACCCCACCTCCCCACAGCAGTGACCACCCAGGGTCCAATGGAGAAGTGAAGGACAATAGGGGGTACACCTTGGGGACCAGGCCAACCTGGCTCGTTGCTCAGCGGGGCAGCCCTTGTCATCCAGGTCCACGCAGCTGCAGGAGAGAGAGTCTCGTCAACAACTTTGGGAGCCACCCTCCTGGGCTCACTCCAGCCTCACAACAAGCCCAAGAGGTGGGTGTGGCTGGGTTATTATCCCCATTTGACAAAGACAGAAACTGGGCTCAAGGTCACCAGTGCTCTTGCTACCACCCCACAAAGGATTCCTTCTCCAGTCTGGGAACCCGCACCCCCGGCTCCCCTCCTCCTACCCGTGGTGGGTCGGAAGAGGTGGCCACCAGAAACATCAAGTCTGAAAGCTCAGCTGTTCCCTCCCTACCCTGATACAATCTCTCCAGAAGCAGTTTGGCAACACCTACTAAACAATACTTGTGACCCAGCAGTTCCACCTCTCGACGCCAACACCTGCACACTAAGGGGCACGCAAGGACGCTCACTTGTACATGGAGCTCAATTGCAAAAAACTGTGCAGAAAAAGGAAACAAGCAAAGTATCCCTCCAATAGGGACAGGGTTAAATTACATTCGTGTACAGATAGAGTGGTTTAAAAAAACAATAGGGAGATCTATATGAACTCACAAGAAAGGATACATAAAGTGGGTAAAAAAGCAAAATGCAGAACAATATGTAGAGTATGATCCCATGTACATTAAAAAATGCACACACTCAAAAATCTGATTATAGGTAGTAGAACTATATGAAAAGGCTGTTCCGTGGTTTGCATTTTTTTGGTAAGAGACAAGGTCTCACTCTGTCGCCTAGGCTGGAGAGTGCAGTGGCATGATCATAGCCCACTGCAGCCTCAACCTCCTGGGCTCAAGCAATCCTCCCACCTTGGCCTCCCAAAGTCCTGGGATTACAGGTGTGAGCTACCACACCGGGCCTAAAATTGCTCTTTCTTGACCATTTTTGACTTAGCCTAACAGCAATCTTATATGACTCAGCCTAATATAAATGCAATCTGCATATGTACATATGGAGAGAAAAGCATGGAAGGATGCACACACCAAAGCCAACGCAGTGGCTTTTCCTGGGGAGGAAAGAGAGTGGGTAGGCAAGGGAGGGCAGTGAAAGGACATGTTTGCTTTGAACATTTATACTTTTATATTGCTGAAAATGTTTACCACAAGATCATACTCATGTGTTTCCTGTGTAAAGACAACTAAATGAGAAAAATTAAAATAACGTAGATCACTATGTTGGAACATGGAAAAACAATGCAAGATTCTGTTAAGCAATTAAAAGCAATTTGCAAACAATATGTAAAGCCTATGATCCCATTGTGGTAAAAATAAATATATGTTAAAAGGTACAAGGCCGGGCGCGGTGGCTCACGCCTGTAATCCTAGCACTCTGGGAGGCCGAGGCGGGTGGATTGCTCAAGGTCAGGAGTTCGAGACCAGCCTGAGCGAGACCCCGTCTCTACTAAAAATGGAAAGACATTATATGGACAACTAAAAATCTATATAGAAAAAATTAGCCGGGCATAGTGGCGCATGCCTGTAGTCCCAGCTACTCGGGAGGCTGAGGCAGTAGGATCGCTTAAGCCGAGGAGTCTGAGGTTGCTGTGAGCTAAGCTGACGCCACGGCACTCACTCTAGCCTGGGCAACAAAGTGAGACTCTGTCTCAACAAAAAAAAAAAAAAAAAAAAAGGTACACAGATAGAAACAACTGGAGAATAATAATATGTTTTAACATATATAGTTTATACACATAAGATGTGAGAATGTTCGCAGATAAAAACAATTAGATAATACATATTAACATATATATTATATATTATATTATATATAATAATATATATGTGCTAGAATATGTAGAGATTAAAAATAACTGGAGAGAAAAATTTCTAAATTATCAACAGTGGGGATAGAACTGCCGGTGACATTAATTTATATTGCATGGGGTTTTTTTGGTTTTTTTGAGACAGAGTCTCACTCTGTGGCCAGGGCTAGAGTGCCATGGCATTGGCCTGGCTCACAGCAACCTCAAACTCCTGGGCTCATGCGATCCTTCTTCCGCCTCAGCCTCCCGAGGAGCTGGGACTACAGGTGAGTGCCACCATGCCTGGCTAATTTTTTTCTGTTTTTAGTAGAGACAGGGTCATGTTCTTGCTCAGGCTGGTCTCAAACTCCTGACCCCAAGTGATCCTCCCGCCTTGGCCTCCCAGAGTGCTAGGATTACAGGTGTGAGCCACCATGCCCGGCCTATATCGCATGTTTTAATTTAAAATTTTTAACAACATGTGTTACTTTTGTGATCAGAAAAAAGATATGAAAAAGGTAGCATTGTCCCCCTTTTACAATAAGAGCTTTCCTGAAAGGAAAGCCCCCCTTTCTGCAGAAAAGGCCCCCAGACTCACGAGTGGGTGCAGTTGATGGGGCACGGCTGGCACGTGCCCTCCTCATCTGGAAACTTCCAGATGGGCATGTAGGAGAGGTCAGGTTTCACACCGCTGGGGCAGCGAGCCACGCAGAAGGGAGGGTCCTTGTAGTGGGCACAGGCCACGCACTGGTCAGCCTCCTGGGTGGGGAGAAAAGGTTTGTGGGGGGCCGGCTCTATGACCCTTCCCACAGCCACCCAGCAGCTATTTTCACCCTGCTCCTGGGAAAAGCACCCTGCTCTTCTCCCAGGCTCTGTGGACCCTCCCTCTGGGGCCTCCTTCAAGCCTGGTCCTGGGCGGGGGCTTCAGATGAAGAACTGGAGGCGCCCGGAGAGGGAAGCGAATTATCTAAGGTGTAACAGCGAGTAACAACAATAACCATTTTGCAGAAAGCCTTTTCAGTGCTTAGGCACTGTGCCAAGCTCAGTCTAATTTCATTCTTGCCACACCCCATCGGGGTAGGTACTATTATCATATTCATTTTAGAAATGAGAAAACCAAGGTTGGAAGCAGGGCCTGAAGTTGAATCCAGGTAGTCTAATGCCTGAGCCAGCAGGTCTAACCACCTTTGCACAGCCACAGCCAAGAATTCAGGCCTCTTGGGACCTTTCCCAGTCTGAAGGGCCCCGGAATCCCCCAGCTCCCGTCTCCTCCCACCCTCCTCTAGCACACCCTGCGGCTTCCCCCGATCCTGCCACCCAGCTCTGAGCCCCTGAGCACCTCACCGATCCAAAGCAGGTCACTGAGCCATTCTGGGGCTGACACTCAGGGTGGCATGGCAGACAGTGCCTGCCATTCACATACTCCCTGGGGAGCCTGAGAAAAAGGACATAGTTGGGAGGCCTGGGAAGAGCTGCCGTGCACCCCTCCAGCCGTCCCGCTCCTCTGCCCCGCATACCCCTGCAGTACTCGGCATTCCTCCACGCACTCCTGGCCCCGAAGGAACTGGCTGCAGTTGACGCACTGGGTGGGCCCCGGACCCCAGCAGTGCCCGTGGGCACACAGCGGGTGGCAGGCCAGGTCCTTGCCCACTGCAGTGAGGAGGAAGGGACCAGAGGGGACTCTTAGGGGAGGCCCCATGTCCAAGTGAACCAGGGGAAGGGGCTGCGGGTGTGGCTCTGGGCTGGAAGGGTGGGGACAGGTGCTGGCCAGGGCAGGGAGAGGAAGAGTTCTGAGATTCCAGAAACAGAGAGGGGATGGGAAGGATGCCAAGGGCAGTGTGGTAGGACCCAGCTAGAAGCCATGCCAAGAGGCCAAGCCAGGCAGAGCAGAGTCAAGATCAGTACACCAAGGACAGGCAGTCTGCACAAGTCCAAGAAAGCTGCTGCCAGGCCCGCCGGGCACTCCCGTGTGCTGGCAGACGGGGCGCATGCAGCACCGGGCTCCCTGCCTTACCACACTCGTTCTCTGGCCGGTTGGCGGTGTGGAGCAGGGCCTGGTGCGGGTTCCGGAAGAGCTGGTCCCAGGGCACCGTGTGTACGAAGCAGAGGCGGGCGTTGCGGTGGATGAGGGCCAGGCCACTGCCCAGTTCCCGCAGCGAGCGCAGCCCCAGCCAGCTGATGCCCAGCCCTTGCAGGGTCAGCGAGTAGGCGCCACTGTAGGAGGAGGGGTGCTCAGCTGCTGGGTGGGCCCCTTACCACCGCCCCCTTCCCTGTCAGCAAGGGCTGCCCTCACCTTCCTCCTGTCCCCAGCGCATTCTGTGAGCTCTCATGGAAAGGTTACTGCTGTGTCCCTGGGGAACAGGAACACTCTCCTATGCCCAAAGCTTCTCCCAGGGACTCTTCCATCAGGCCCCCCTCCCCCTTACTCACTCGTGCAGAACTCGTCCCCGGATTACTTGAAGGTTCTGGAAGACACTGAGGTCAGGCAGGCTGTCTGGCCATGCTGAGATGTACAGGTAACCTGCAGGCAGAGGGTGAGATTAGGGGTGTGGGGACAGAGCAAAGACCCCCAGCCCCCCAGAAGCAGGATGCAGAGAGACACAGCCCACCTGTGATCTCCTCCAGGGTTTCAAACACTCGGAGCTGCTCTGGCTGTAGGGGGGCGGTGTTGGAGGCTGGGTCCCTGGAAGGATCAGGAGAAGAGTCAGCAAGGGCAGGAAGGGAGTGGGCATCACCCCCAGAGCCAGGCCTGCCACCCTCTCCCCACCCCACCATTAATGCCGTCACTTAAGCCCTTTGCTGATCGGGGCAGGCTGTTCCCATCCTGAGAACTTCAAAGCCCAGGCCTTATTTGGCAGGATCTATCAAAACAGTATTTATACCCTTTGATCTAGAAATCTTACTTCTAGGAATGTGGCCTAGAGAGACGCTGGCCTCTGTTCAGAGGCACGTGCGAGACAGAACTGTTAGTAACAGTGAAAACTGCAAATGACCTAAATGCCCATCAGGAAATACGTAGGCTGTTCAAACCCTGATCTCTCCAGACCACAGAATAAAAACTAACATTTAGGAGCACTTAGTACCTGCCAGGTGCTGTTCTAAGAGCGTTGCCAATGTTAACTCATTCAAGTTTTATAACCACCTTATGAGGTTGGGACTATTCTTGCCCCCAATTACAAATGAGGAAACTGAGGCACAGCAAGACAGTCATGTGCCTAGTAAGTAAGTGGTGGAGCCAGGTTTCAAACCTGGGCAGTCTGGCTTAAGTCTGGGCTTTTAGCTGCCTCGCTTTGCTGCCACCTGCTCCACAGCTGTTGAAAGAAGGCAGCTCGACTGGCTTCGCAAAGCAAGGGGCAGACAGCACTCACAGTACATAAACCGACCTCCCCTGCAAAACCGCTACAACTGTGTCTCTCCGTGTGTGTGTCTACGTACGTATAAATGGTCTAGACGAACGCACACAAACTTAACAATGGTACCCTCTGGAAAGGAGAGTATAGACGTAAAGGAAGTATGGAAGGGAATTTGTTCTTTTTTTAGTGCATTTTTAAAATTGAAGTATAATTTACATACAACAAAATGCAGACTCTTGGCATATGGTTTGATGAGTTTTGACAGATGCATTCACTCCTGTATCCACCACCCCAATCAATACTCAGAACATTTCCATCACCCTGGAAATTTCCCTTGTGCCCTTCCCTTTCCAGGGAGGGCTGCCCCACCCCAGGGCAGCCGCTATTCTCTGATCTCTCTCACCACGGAGTGGTTTCGTCTGTCCAGAGCGTCACAAAAAGGGAATCATACAGTGTGGAATCTTGTGCCTGGCTTCTTTGGCTCAACATAATGTTTTTGAGATTCATTCATATTGTGTGTATCAGTAGTTCATTTCTTTTTGTTGCTGAGTGGAATTTCATCGTACAGATATACCACCACTTGTTTATTCATTCACCTATTGATGTGCACTTGAGTTATTTCCAATTCGGGGCTATTATGCATAAAGCTGCTGTGAACTCACGGGGAATTTTACTTTATCTAGATGGTTTGACCTCTGTACTGTACAAGTCCATGTTCACAGATAACTTATCATTTACAAAAATAATGCCCCTCCCCCAAGTCCCTGCTGCCTCTGGTCTCCCACCACCCACCTTTGCATTCCTGGCCTCCCACCTCTGTCTCCCACCATCCCCCAGAGATGCTGCCACATCTAGGTCCTCAAGGCCCTGTGTCCGTCCTGACACTGCCTCAGGCCCTTGTGTGCACCCTTACCCATCAAAGCTCTCCGGCAGAAATGCCAGGCTTCCAAAGATCTTCTTGCAGCCAGCAAACTCCTGGATGTTGGCACTGGTGACAGCCCTCGCCTCTCGAAGGTGCTCCACGCCCAGGCCATAGCACACTGTGGGGAGAGCGGGGAGCAGGTGGTGAGGAGCCATCTCGGCCTTCCTAGTGGGACTGAGCAGCAGCCACATGGGCACCAGGGTCCTGTCTGCGGTCCCTGCCTGGGGCCACAGGCCCCCTCCCCACAGTGGCAGGAGATACAGGGAAACTTTAGGACTAGGCAGGGCCAGGGGCAGAGACAGTGGCAGAAAAGGACTGGGTCCCAGGAGGGTGTGAGGACAGGGTAGGACAGGGTGGGCTGGACCAGGCTGGGTGTGCAGAGGGACAGGAACTGCAGCTGGCCCAGGGGGCAGTGAGTGGGCACCTCGGGCACAGGGCTTGCTGCACTTCTCACACCGCTGTGTTCCGTCCTCAGCTGTCACCTCTTGGTTGTGCAGGGGGCAGACCAGGGTGCAGGATCCCACATCCGTAGACAGGTAGTTGTCTGAGGAGACCAGGAACATGTATCCATGTGCCCCAGCCCTTCGTGTGCCACCATGAGCAGTGTCACCACGCCCAGGCACAATAAGAATAATATCAACCAGTACTTAAAAGCCCTCACTACGTGTCTGAGCACGTGACACTCATACTCCTTACAATAACCGTATGGGATCAGCACTGTTAGATTCCTATTTTGTAAAAAGAGAAACCAAAGGGCAGAGCTGTGTAAGTTATTCAAGGTCATTGTGCTAGTGAGTAGAGGAGCCAGGATTTGAACCCAAACAGTCTGGCTCTCCACTTTGTCCTCTCATCAACTGCAAGGAGGTACAGCCAGGACCTGAAGGCACCCCCTCCTGTTCCCATGGGAGGAAAGGGGCTCCCCAGGTCTGAGCCCAGTCCTGAAATGCCCCTCAGTGAACAGGGGAGCTGTTAAAAAACACCCTGATCTATCCAGACGATAGAATAAAGACCAACATTTAGGAGCACTTAGCTTATACTGGGCACTGTTCTAAAAGCTTTACAAATGTTAACTCATCCAAATTTCATATGAGGTTAGGACCATTCTTGCCTCCATTTTACAAATGAGGAAATGGAGGCACAGCAAGGAGAAGGCCACAGAACTACTAAGTGGCAGAGCCAGGTTTCAAACCCAGGCGTTCTGGCTCCGAAGTCTGGGCTCTTAGCTGCCTGTCTCTGCTGCCACCTGCTCGACGGCCTTTGAAAGAGCTCGACACGAACTGTCACGATGGCTTCTCCAAAGCAAGGGGCAGAAAGTACTCACAACATGCTGTCGTTTACACAAATCAACCTCCCCAGCACTCACAGGGACAGGCGGTCACACAGCTGGCACCGAACGTATAACGGCCCTCGGGGTTGAGCATGGACTCAAAGGTGTCTGTGTTGTAGGTGACCAGGGCTGGGCAGTGCAGCTCACAGATGCCGCTATGGTTGAAGTGGAGGCAGGCCTGGGGGAGCCAGGCAGTTGATTGTCACTGGGCTGCTCTTCCCTGGTGTGCTAGGGGCAATCGGGCAGTACCAGGCAGGGTGCCCGCCCTTGCCCCCCGGGGTGGGGCCCAGGGCAGAGGCACGTACCAGGCAGTCAGAGTGCTTGGGGCCCGTGCAGCCGGCAGCACACTGCTCGTGGCAGCAGTCCGTGGGCAGCGGGCCCTTGCAGCGGGCGCAGCCACCGGCACAAATGGTGCGTGTCACTGTTGGGCAGAGAGCAGGATGAGGGCTGAGCAGCAGCTGGCACCAGATCCTCCCCAGCACCACTTTCTGGGGAGACCTCCTGCCCTAGGGAAGACGCCCCCCAGGCCTGTCATCCAGCCCCTCCCATGTCACCTGTGTTCCACCCTACTCCGGCCCCCCAGCCTCTGGGCCTTCCTGAGACTCACAGCTCTGACAGTCCTCGGAACTCTGTCCCCAGCAGTGGGAGGCTTTACAAGCTGGAGAACAGGGGTGGCCTGCGGAGAACCAGAGAGAGGCAGTGAGAGATGTCCGACAGCGAGAGGACGGGTAACAACAGAGAGAGACGGGAACAGCAGCAGAGGCCAAGAGGCAGAAAGCGCAGTGACCGAGGGACCCAGAAAGGAAAACAGGGCTCTGAAACCACAGGCACAATCTAGAAGCAGAGGGAGACGGGCCAGAGAACCACAGAGACAAAGAGACAGAGAGCTGGCAGGAGGGACTGAGAGAGTGGCAATGAGTGTTGTCGGAGGCTGGCACGGTGGGGGTTGTGAGTCAGGACCGGGGGTCGGGTGGGGGTCGGGCGGGCTGTCTGGGAGAAGGGGCTGCAGGCCGGGAGGAGCGTGGCTTACAGGCCCGAGAGCGGTTGGTGTCTATCAGCGTGAGAGCCAGCTGGTTGTTCTTGTGGAAGATGTCATTCCACAAAATCGTGTCCTGATGGCAGAGCTGGGGGTTCCGCCGGATCAAGACCCCTCCTTTCAGGATCTCTGTGGGGGGGGGGAAATAATGAGGGAAGCCTTTCCCCATTTACCACCTCTGTCCTCCCTTGGGATCCTCCTGCCGTCTAAGGGAGAGCAGGCCTTTTAAACAGCCCCCAGGCACCCCAGGAGGAGAGAAGATATCTCCAGCATCTTCCAGCCCTGTGCCCCCCAACACACACACATGAACACAGTGAGACCCAGGGAGGAGCGAGCTGTCCATATCAGGGTCCGGATGTCCATGTGGACATGAGCTCTCGCCTCTCTCTCACCTCTACCCTGTGCACACTGCTTGGTGGGGAAAAGAGAGACTGTGGCGTCTGAAACTCAGCCCCACCACTAACTAGCTGTGTAATCTTTGTCACTCATCCTTGGCAAGCCTCAGTTTTCTCATCTGTAAAATGAGAATAACACCGATGCTTCCCTTACAGGAACGTAGCATGACTGAGGTGGAGTCGTGAATTCGAAGCACCTGGCACCCAGAGTTTGGGACACCGTCAGCTCTAAGGCTGCCACATACAGTTACATAGGTTGTTCACTGCACACTTGTACTCAGCCAAGTGGGGGCAAAAACCCAGCCTGCATTCCAATGATCAAATTATGTGTGCAGACGCAGGCCGCAACCTCCTAGGAAGAAGGGAAATCTTTTCCTAATCTTCTCAGGGCGTCCTCCCCGGCTCTATCTGCGTCCACCCAGAGGGGAGATCATTTCTAATTCGCACAAAGCCTCCCCGTGGCTAGCAGTGGCCTTGGTCAGCTCTAAATAACCAAGAGAAGGTTTCAATGATGGTGAAGGTCACCTGTGAGGCTTCGAAGCTGCAGCTCCCGCAGCCCCTCCGGGGAGGCCCCTGTGGCAGGGGTGGCATTGTCTCCATTGTCTAGCACGGCCAGGGCATAGCTGTCCTCAAAGAGCTGGGTGCCTCGCACAATCCGCAGCCTCTGCAGTGGGACCTGCCTCACCCGGTTGTGAGCGATAAGCACGTAGCCCTGCACCTCCTGGATGTCCTGGGAGGAGACAGACCAGGCTGGGGTCGAGGCAGGCCAGACCTTGGAACACTACCACCCCCAAGGCCTCCTCGGGGATCCCTAGTGCTTGGGGATCTTGGGCAAAGCCCCCAGCCACAAAGCAGACCTGCTCCCTCATACATGAAATGGAGGTCAAGGCTGCTCCCCACCTGCGTCACCAGATTCCTGTGTGATCGAGAGAGATAATGGTGGGGGAGCACTTTGTGGACTGGGAGTCAGTGTCCCTCCCTGTCTGCATCTCAGTTGCTTCATCTGTAAAAGGAAAGGCCTGGACAAGATGACGTCTGCAATTCAACAGACCAAGCCATGCATACGTGGCCCCACTCCAGCACCCAGGACACACCCCAGCGGGCTGGTTTCCACTCTCTCCTGCGAATAACCTTTTCACAGAAATTTCTCTTTTCATCTTCACAATGGGTCTCCCAGGATACCTGTTGCTTCCAAGATACAGACAGGGAAACTGAGACTCCGTGAAGCTAAGGGTCTAGACCACACTCACATGACTCATCAGTGGCAGAACTGGACCTGCAACCCACATCTCCCACTGTAGGTGGAAGAGGGTTAGTAGCTGGGGCAGTTGGTCGGGGGAAGTGATTGTGCCGGCAACAGAGTGCAAAATTTAGCAGAAACACGGATGCAGCCCATCCAGAGATGTCCATGGCCGGCCACATTACAGAGAGGGAGTCAACTGATTTTACAGTAGATCGGATGGGGGGTAGACATTAGAAAGGATTTCCCGGTTGAGGAACCACAACAAAAGAGGATATATAGAGAAGGGGCACCTTCTTCTCCCACCCACCCACAAACAGAGGGCTCAGCCCAGCTGAAGGCAGGGCCTAGCTGGGTTGCCCACGGGCCTCACCTGCAGAAAGGAGAGGCTGGCATTGGCGGGCAGGTAGGTGAGTTCCAGGTTACCCTGCACCACCTGACAGCCCTGGTAGAGGTGGCGGAGCATGTCCAGGTGGGTCTCAGGACTGGCTGGGAGCCGCAGCTTCATGTCTGTGCCGGTGCACACTGGCAGGAGGGAGCAGGTGGGTCAGAGGACACTGCGCAGTGACCTTCTGTGACCTGGTCCCCCCATCCACACTCGCTCCCCAGAGTCATGCTGCCTCAGACAGGGGGAAAGCATGACTGAAGGACCCCTCCTGCCACGTCCCGTGCAGCTGCAGAGTTAACAGCACAAGAAAGCTTGTGTGTTTGGGAAGAAGAAGGAAATCAGGAGAGGCTCCTTGTGGCTGGGCCCACCCTGGGCATCCACAGGGGGCCCCAGTGAGACAGCCCCATGGAGCCTGCCCACCAATACAGGGTGCTGGCTGGCAAAGAAAGCCTCTCTTTGTCCCACAGGCACAACCCAGGGCCAAGGGGTAAAAATCCCCCAAGAGAGGCGAGGATGAATCATGAATCCTCTGGGTACCCCCTGCCCCTCTCCCAAGCAAACAAACTCGGGGCATTCTCCCTCCGCCATTCCAACACGCCCACATGTCAACCTCCTGGCAAGGGATACCACCCCTGTAATGCCACCCACAACGTGGGGAAGGAGTCTCAATTGGAGTCGTAGCTGGGGCATAGATGCCATCAGGGGCCTGGTCACCATAGAGACCTCTGGAACTTCCCATGCAGAGAAAAGGCGCATCAGGCCCCAGCTGTGGGCATCGGGACCCAGGCTGCAGAGCCTGCGCCAGGGAGGTGCGTGCTCCCAAGGTTCCTGCGCTGCCACCCTCACCCTCGCCACCTCCTCAGGGCAAGACTCCAAAACCAGCTGGCAGAGTCTGTGCCACGAAACTCCTGCCACAAAGGCACTACGTCAGCCTGTGTAACCGTCCCGCGCCGGCCATCAGTCACGGGGCATCAAGACGAACTGCCACACGTGGCCCACCTGGACCCCAGCCTGGTGTCCCTGTGACCAGCAGTACCTACCACACCAGGGACACTAGAGGGGCAAACGACCCCTGGTGAGGGGCGCTCTGGGTAGCAGCCTGCAACCTGTCTGCCAGCAAGGGGGAGATGAAAGTGCCCAGTGGAACTCGTTTTTCTGCTCTGGTGAGCAGATGAATCACCTGGTGCGTTTTGCCCAGGAGGTTGGGCTGAGGGTGGGGGCGCGGAGGGCACCCTCAGATCCACAGGCCCACAGGTGCCTGAGCTGCCCGGAATTCCTGTCCACTGCTCCACCTCCCGCGGACTACATGCAGTTCAGGGAAAACACAGGGGCTGGCTTTGGGGTCTGACACCAGACCCCAAACTTGGGGCCTAAGGTCAAATCCTAGGGGGAATGAGAGCTGGGGAAAGGCAGGTAGGGCAAGCCCCCAGGGCCCACCAGCCTGGGCCAAAGGCATCAAATTGGTGGCCTCCCAGTAACATCCAGAGTGGTCTCTACTCCCACTCTCTGGGAAGACAGGGAAGGAAGCAAAGAGGGAGGAAGAGGAGAGTCCAGAAATAGAACTCCAGGGTCCATGTCCCCGCTGGAGGAGAGGGAGACTGCTGCCTCCCCATGCCAGGCCTCACCTACTCGCACCCCCTCCCCTTCCTCAGCCCCCCTCCACAGACTCCCAAGAGGAACAGGAGCAGGGGGTGGCAGGCCAGGCCCAAAATAACGCCCTGCTGCCAGGACCTCCCCCGGCCTCGGGGCTTCAGCTGCCTCATAGGCACAGCTGTCTCCAGGCCCAGACCCCAGGCCCTGGCCAAGCCCAATGTCCCTGCAGGGCTGGGGCAGGGGCTGACTCCACCCCCTGCGGGCCCTGTCCAAGGGACACCAACTGCGGCAGCCAGGCAATAGGAAAACAACAACAATGGGACCCAAGTGCAGCCACCTCAACTGGGCGGAGCACTACTGTGTTCCCTGCAGGCACTCTGGGTGGACCCTCACAGCCGTCCTCCAGAGACTGGGACTGCAACCCCCATTTTGCAAAGAAGGAAACTGAGGCTGGCAGGGGTTAGATTCTCCTAAGGTCATAAAGCGCGAGAGCAGTACAGGCAGAATTTGAACTGTCTGACTTTGGATCCCACATTCCTTCCACTAGGCCCAACTGCACACACACAAATACACCCCATGCCCCACACCAACATAAACACACCCTAACTCTCCTGATGCCACCGACAGACATTATGGGCTCTAGGCAGGGCAAGGCGGCTGGGAGGGTCAGAAAGGGTGGTAGTCCCGCCCCACTAGTGAGTTTGTTTACCCGATCTGTGGCCAATTTGCGGCCAATTTGCACCTGATTAAGATTCTGAAAGCGTTTGTGAGCGGACAGGTGGAGAACCGGTGCCCTGAGCCCTGCTCCTGGGGAGCTGCAGGCCTTCTGGCTCAGCCCCCACCACCCTGATGTGACACCAAGGCCTTCTTGTCCCCTCCTCCCATCCCCCATCTCCTCACCAGTCTCCCACAACCAGTCCTCACCTCGGTCCTGTATCTACCCTGCCCCCATTGATTTTCTTGGGGGTAGAGAGTCCTAATTCCACACAGAGGTATTCTTTGTTTCCAGGGCCCTGTCCCTGGGAAGCCCCAACCTCCAACTTTCCAGGGCAAAGACAGTGTGTGGCAGGACCAGCCCATGGCCAGTTCAGGGCCCAGAGTGAGCGCTGGGCAAGTGTTTGCTGAGTGAGTGAATGAATGAAATCCAGCCAAGAGTCTCCACACCAAAAGGGACCAGTTGAGGTCATGGTATCCATCCCTCTGCTCAGAGCTGGTCACAGTCCTTCATGTCCCTTCTGCTGGACTTAGTGGTCAGAGTTTGGCCCCTGCCCCCGGGGGTTTTCTCAAATGGATTCTCTCCTCCCCACCAGCCTGCAGCCCCAGCTGCTTCTCTTGCTCGCAGCAGAAAAGCCAACACTTCCACTGGTTCCTGTGAACACTACCAGTAAAACCACCTGCAGCCCCTCAGGTCACCCTGCCCCTAGATCCATGGGGCCAGAGCCCATTCTGGTGACGCCAGGACCCATCCAGCACACACACCTGGTGTATCAGGCCTGGTATCAGACTAGGGCCTGGGCTCGGGGTCTTCAGACCAGAACGCTAGCTCAGCTACTCACTGTGTGATCTAGAGTAAGTCCCTAGACCTCCAGGGCAGAAGCGAAGCCAGATTCCTTTCTAGGCACAGCAGTGCCTGTGACTTAGTGGGCACTGGATGAATGTTTACTGACCTAAACTTGGCTGCAACAACTCTTAGTCCCTTCAAGAAGGTATATGAGAGTTAAATGAGATAATGAATCTTGAAGCAGTCTGTGAACATGAGGAGGCTTTGTAAACAGAACTGGGACAATACAAACTTTACCTATAATAATTCTCCCACTCCCTGAAAGACCACACATCCCCTGGCCCTACCTCAGCTCTCTTCCCAGGGGTGGGGAGGATAGGTGGCCTAACAAAAGATGAAGGTGTCACTCCAGAGAAGCTTCCCACAGGTGGAAGTCAGGGAGGAGGATCTCTTTCTAGATCATTCCATCACCCAGGGCCAGGCACAACTACCCTGGACCCTACCCCAGCCTCCCAGCCCCAGCCCCACACTGGCCCCTCAGGCTTCCACTCCAGCTGTCTCCCTCACCCACAGCCCTGCATGTCACTATGTCCTTTGCCCCCTCCCGCCCTCAGCCCCCTGCCATGCTGGGAAGGCCCAAGGGGAAGGCAGACATGGAGTGGACAGGAAAGGCGAGGACTCCACAGCCAGGAGGGGACCTCAGAGCCCCCCAGCTCACCCCCACATTCTATAGACCACATACATGGATGGGAAGGTCATTCACCTCTAGTCCCATCTGGCCACCTGCTGGCCCCTAAGGCTTTGCTCAAAGCACTCCTTTGAAAGGAATAAGACTTTGACCACCTCCTAATGCCACCTCATGAGAGTCCAAAAATGCCCTGGGCATTACGGGATAGCTGGGAAGCTTTGGATAAGTTGCTTCATTTCTCTGAATTTCGGTTTTCTCATCTGCGTGTACCTACTTCACAGGATTGTTGCAGAGATGAAATGAAACTATCTATGGGATAAAATCCTAGCATTTAGGAAGCACGCTGTACCTTCCTTAAAAGTTAAGGCAAGAGGTTTGTGCAGCAGGAATACAGGTAATCTCAAACCAAAAGAGAATAAAAAGTGCTTTGTATTGACTTTGGAATGCAATATATTTTCTTTTTATATTTGATCCTATCTTTTTAATTGTTTTTTTCTTGAATATTAAAATGAGTACTTTCCCTAAGTATTTATTAAAGAGAGGAGGTTGTTGGGAGAATCATACTGGAATTAAAATATGAGTGAGCTCTGCAAAATTAAAAGGATGTGTTTGCCACAATTTGCAAAACCTCGACCTCTAAGAAAGGATTTCAGTAAAACCCTGACCCTCTGGGCCTTCTCCCAGCTCTCCTCTTCTCCCACATTCCTGGCCCAGCCCTCAGCCCTGGGATATAATCTGGGTGCTGGAGGCAGCTGGGTGGTGCACTGCCTTTTTAACCATCTCCTGCGTCACACACAGAGCAGTGCAGGTTAAGGGGTGAAGACACGAGGAGGCCCTAGTCCAGAGAACCCACCCTTCAGATCCCAGCTCTGCAGCAACTGCCACTCCCTGCCTGCTCAACTCCCAGGCCACGAAGGAGAGGGCAGCCACTCTATGCTGCAGCCCAGCCTGGCCTCACCCTACTCATCAGAAGGTCAGAGGTGAAGATGCCCGCCTGGGAAACAGGGAGGGGAAGAACGGGCTCAGGGAAGAGAAGAGCCTTCACCCCAGAAGCAGGCGTGGGGCCACCTCCCGCTGTTTACAGCAGATCTGGCCCCGCACCTTGAAGGAGTTCCTGGAGAGGACAGAGTTCAGCCTGTGTCCCCAAGTCAGCAGGGAGACTGCTGTTTAGCAACACAAAGCCCAGACACACAAACACGCAGACCACACAACTCAGGAACACCCTAGCATAGTCACGCTGCATCACTCACATACACACACTGACATGGCTCGGATAACACTGCAATGCACTGACGGAGGGCCCCGCAGGCAACACACAGACAAGATGACACCCACCCCATGCCCAGACTCCCTGACCTATGAAGACCACCCACCAATCCCAGAACACTCTCATTTTGTCTTCCCTACAGCCCAGTGATTCAGGGAGAAGTGTCCCCCATCATTCCAAGCAGATTAATACAGTGATTTCAAATGTGCGGTTGGAGTCGCACTGCCAGGGCTCCAATCTGGGCCCCACCACTTACTGGCTGCTACTCAAGCTTCTTTTAAGTCCAGGTTTTCACCTGGAAAATGGGGATGCTAGCAGAACTTCTATTATAGGATTTTTCTAGGATTAAAGGAAAATGCATGCAAAACACCATACATAGTGCCTGGCAGATTATACCTGGCACAGAATATATGTTAGCTTTTATCACTATTGCAAACAGGTGGACAGATGGGTCAGAATACACACTGCCCCCACGTCACCCTGCCCCACACACAACAGCCCTCTGTATACCCCCATCTGGCCTTATTGCCTTAGCCTCCCTTCCCCTCCGACTGCCCAGGGATCTCTCCCTTGGAACGCTCCCTCTTTAACACCCCAGGAAACCCACCACCACCCTCCATGGTCCACGCGCTCCAAAAGTCACAAAGCACACAGCCCCTAAGCTGGCGGGGACAGAAATCTGTTCAAAACAAACCTCTCCCCCTGCCCCCAACCCAGACCCCAGCAGAAGATAATTCCGCAGCTCGCCGGCCACCCTTTTCTCCCCGGCTCCAGCAGGACAGGTTGCTGTCCCCCCTCCCCCCACCCCCGACAAGGGACCCGGTCCGAAGCAGGAGCGACCAAACTCAATCTGCCGGAGGGGGGCGGGGAGGGGGGCGGGGAGGGGGAGGGGCAGGGCAGAGGGGACCCCCGAGGAATCCAGCCCAGTCCGGTCCGGAGGCGGAGGCTGCCAACTGGAAAAGCTTTGAGAACGCTTGAGGGGCTCAAGAAAGGGGAAAACACGCGCGCTCACTACGCAATCCACCCGTTGGGGGAAAACTTTCTGAACAATTCCAGAGAACTTTTTTCGACAAGTTCCCGCAGCTCTCCCGGAGTCTAGAAAGCGCCAGTCTCTTGAATGGGCCATCTCGAGCCGATTCAGTGTGACTGCCCCCCTGCGCCACCTTCTTTGGCCCCCTCCTGCCTGAGGGCCCGGCTGCCCGGAGCGCCTCGACTGTCCGAAACTTCGAGGTGGGAGAGCTCATCCCGGCCCCTCTGTCCCCGCCGGCCCGGGGGACCCAGGTGCCAGGGTCTCGCCGCTGCTCCACCCCCTCCCCACACCAGACCCACCTTGGGTGCCCGCGGCTGCGGGGGGCAAGAGGGCGAGGACGAGCCCCCAGCGGCACCAGGCCGCCAGCTCCATGGTGCTCACTGCGGCTCCGGCCCCATGGCTCCGGCTGGACCCGGCTGCGAGGGCGCGGGGCGCGGGGCGCCGCCAGGGGAGAGCGCCGGGCGCGGGGCGCCGGGAAGGGCCCCCAGGGAAGGGGCGCGCGGCTGCCGGGGGGCTTTCCTGGTCTCTGCGGTCCCGAGGGAGGGGAATCTCAGCTCCACAACTTCATTCTTATACTTCCTCACGCAGCCCTCCTCCTCCACCTCCTCCTCCTCCTGTGATTGGGAGCAAGCGCGCTCGCAGCTCGCCCCCTCCAACTGCATTCCAACAAGTCTGGGAGTGGCAACTCCCAGCTTCACTTTCTCCCTCTCCGCGCAGGCCTGGGTGCGTCCCTCCCAGCGCCCGGACGCCTGGGTTGCCCGCAGCAGTTCTCACACATTTCCCTAAAAACAGAAGAGGGCGATTCTGCCCCCTCCCCCGGGAGAGCGGGGCCAATTCTCAAGGCTTCCCTTCTTAACTGCCTTTTAAGTCTCAGGTTTTATCTTAAACATTCCTGGAGAGTTTGCATCCTACTCCATCACATGCCTATTTGTTTTAAGATCAAATAATGGTTTTCCCACCACATCCTCAAGTAAAATTGATAGTCAAGGAAGGGGGTGTGTTGTGCTTACTTCGTGGCTTCCAGGACTGCCTGGAATATCTTCTCAAATCTTTTGGGGTATCTTCTCTAGTCTGAAAGGCATGATCTTCTGAGTGTGTACACAGTCTGGAAGGAAACAGTCACATTGCAGGGACTTCCATCTCAATCCTTAAAGTGCATCCTTCTTGTTTCTTTGTGGGGACACTCAGTACCCGGTTCATTCAAGGTTTCTTCTCTGTCCCTTGCCATTTATTAGCCTGCTTAAGTCCCCTTCCTCATCCTACATTCCACCTGGAGCCCCTGACCCCATCTATTCCCAAGGCCTGGTGGTAGGAGCAGGGATGGAAAGTGGGCATGTTTTTGTTGGAGATTCCAACAAAATACTGCACGGGACATATTTATACTAACAAATTTTTCATTGTTTACCTGAAATTCAAATTGAACTGGGCATCCTTATTTTTATTTGTTAAATCTGTCAAATCTTATTGGAATGCCCCAGCCAAGAACACACTTGTATTGGTCAAGAAGGGATCAGAGGTACCTATCAGGGACTAGAGAATGAACCAACACCACCAGCATTTCTTAACTTGCTTCTGTGTGCTGAGCACAGTTATAGGCAGGCACTGCCACAGTGAGAGGTTGAGAACAGCGGGCTCTGGGATCAAGATGACCTGGGTTCAAATCTTGACTCTATCACATATGAGCTGTGTGACCTTGGACAAATGACTGAGCTTCTCTGGTTTCAGTTTGCTCCTCTGTAAAACAGCATCTGGCATACTGCCCTAGGGGTTAAAGGAGATAATGCTCCTGCAGCACTCAGCACAGTGCTTGGCACATAATTGCTCAATAATTGGTCCCAGATTTAGATATACTGGGGCAGATCCAGGTTTTGTGGGGCCTAAAGCTTATAAAATTTGGGGGACTTTCTTTAAGAAAAGGAATACAGCCAGGTCCAGTGGCTCATGCCTGTAACCCCAGCGCTTTGGGAGGCTGAGGTGGGCAGATCGCTTGAGGCCAGGAGTTCGAGGTTACAGTGAGCTGTGACGATGCTACTGCACTCCAGCCTGGGTGAAAGAACAAGATCTTGTCTCAAAAGAAAAAACAAAAGTAGAAGAAAAGAAAAGAAAGAAAGAAAAGAATACAATGTTATGAATACAAGAATTACAAAATTAGGCACATGCATGCAAATGAGGGGCCTGAAGCTAACCGTTCTTTAACCCCATAGGAAGTGCCCTTCTGGCTCTATCCAGTGATGTTCAAACTTCAGTTAGGATTCATTACAAAGTCGGTCATGAAACCAATTTAAACCATCAAGACAAGTTGTCTTTGTTGTTGTTATAAAGAAATAGAATGGAACAGAAGGATTCTAGCACATCACACGTAGTAAAGATAAGGTGTGGTTCTGTAGGTATGTCCTGGGTGATGATGTAAAATGGATTTATTCCTTGAATCATTGTCACAAATGTTGGAGAAATATCGCCATGTATGGGGACAGCGGCCCTTCAGGATGGTCAACAATATGTCTATTTTCTCTTGAGTTAGGGTAAGGGTTAGGGTGTGGATCAGGGAAACTGAGTCTCAAAAGAGTTAAGCAATTTGTGCAGGACCTCTTAGGGCTGATGGGAAAAGTTGAGCATCCAGCAAAACCAGACCCTCACCCTCACTCTATCATCCAGCCCCGGACCTAGTCAACGTGCCTCTCCGTCCTGCAGCTAACCAGCCCTTCTGGAGGGGGATACGCTGACCTGGCTCCAAGAGTCACTTGCTGGTCATGCATACGCTGGACAGCTTGCACCGGGGCGAGTGCGCATGCGGCTTTAGCCCATCAGGCTGTTAGGGTCCGGTTAAAGGGGTCCCTTCTCCCCGCCCCTCTCCTGCCCTCCTGTCCCAGAGTGTTAGTCCAGCCGGGAAAGCTGCTGTGGACGCCATCCTTTACTGGATCCCTATTCTGTGCCACTCTGACCGAGAGCCACATTCCTCCACATTCCTCATCGGAGGAGGCGAGTGTTATCGTTCCCCATTTTGCAGAAGAGGAACCCTGAGTTTCTCGAGGTAAAGTAACTTTTCCAAGGTCACAGAGCAGAGCCGGGACTGAGCCTCGGAGGCTTTGGCTTCCCCCATTAACCTCAAGAGCCCCGAACCAAGGGTGCCACCAGCCCACCCTCTCCCCGGGCCCCTGTAGGGAAGCCAGAGGCGGCTCGTCCGAGAACTCCGCGTAACTGCGGTCCCTCCCTCCACAAAGATCCCGCCTCCCCCCTTCCCTCTCCGCCCCCGCCCGGGCAAGCCCACCCTCTCCGCACCCCAGATCCCAGGAAGAGACCGGGCCCGGCGGCGGACAATGCCCGGGCCCAGTGGGCTGCGGGGAGGCGGGGCGGCGGCGGGGGGCCGAGCGGGCTGGGGGAGGAGCCGGGGTCAGGACTCACGCCCCGGGGAGGTGGCTCCAAGGGGCCGAGCCTCCCAAAGAGAATGAGCCCATTCAGAGCCGGGAAGGAAGAGGAAAAAACCTTGTCTGGGGTTTGACAAGAGGAGAGGAAGGGGGGCAGGGGTGGGCGCTGCTGATTCAATTTTCTCTTCTGCGGTCCCTCCAGCAGGGCCTGGCAGGAGAGCCAAGGAAAGGGGAAGTCTGAGGGACAAAGACGGAGAGGGGGAGTCTCGGGGGGACGGGACTGATGGAGAGCCTGAGAGCTGGAGAGAGGCCTAGTGAGGGGCCTGGGAAGAGGGGGGCTGACCGCGGGACACGGGGCGGCAAACCCGGATCAGGGTAGAAGCGTGTGATTTGCCTGAGCACCCGGGCTGGGGGACCGCGGGGTGACCACCGACGATGAAGAGGCAGGACAGGCTCTGGCTCACTGGGGTGACCTCTAAGGGTCAACAGGTGGGGGTCTGGAACTAACGGCCTGTGAAATGCCAGTCAATCATTGACCAGCCCTGAGACTGGGGGTACACAGGAGACTGTGTGTGTGTGTGTGTGTGTGTGTGTGTGTTGCACCAGAGTCTCCTCCCTCTGCCTGCTTCACCAGCCAGCCTGGGGTCAGAGGACTGAAAACAAACACAGAAAGGGAGGAGCTGGTTTGGTCCACAGTCCGAGGTTCAGGCCACAAACTGGGGCCTACCTGGGGCCAAAGGAGAATAATTTAGAAGCTTCTGGTAAGAAAATTGGTACTTCCTAATGGTGGCCTTTTATGAACACTTGGCCTCCTAACCACGAGGAGGCCACTCCCTGGGCCCACAGTGAGCCCCGGGATTGCCCAGACTCTCGGCCACACTGACCCCGGCCTGCTCACCCTCCCTCAGCCCCTCTCACCACATCTCAGGGAGGCAGGCCCAAGGCCGCAGGAGTTTGCCTTCGTCCCTCCCCAGGCCGCTTTGTTGAAACAAAAAGCACTCTTCTGTCCTTGGGCTCACCCCACTTTTATGCATGTACACAGCGGTACATGTGACATCCATCACTGCATGTGCACATGAGGCTGTCTGGGTGTGAGTCTCTATGTTGTCATTGTGTTTGTGCTGGTCATTTAGCATGTGCCCTCAGTTTATCTGTGGGTCTTTCCTCAGAGGGTAGCTTTGCTGGTGGCCTTGAATATAGCTTCACTTTACCATCTGAAATAGAGAGTTGGACACAATGGTTCCTGGTCACATGTTTTAGGATTTGGTGTAGGGGAAGTGACCCCTTTAACCACCATGCTTGTCCCTTGAAAGCCCCATTGAGCCATCTCTCTCCTGGATTCCAGAACCTTGTGTCACGAGCATTGAGTCTGCCCGCCTGCTCCTCTCCACTGCTTCCCTGGCCCTTCAGGACCCCAGGCTAAGCCCTGTTGCTGTGGAAGGTATAGACCATTTGGTGTGAATGAGGGTGCTCTTGCCTCTGGCTTTTGGTTTGGGGAAGAGGAGACTAGGACACTTGCAGAAGCATACAACTATGGCAATCACAAAGTCTTGATTTGGAGGCACAATTCCAGTTTCAGATGATTTCATTCACTGAACTCACATTGTTGATTTTTCTCTTCCCTTGCCCTTTCCATCCAATCATTCTTTCAGATCTAGCAACTCCTATTTCAATACCTTAATGCTTTTTCTGCCTCTACTACCAGCTAGTATGAGCCTCTATCATTTCTCTGGGCTACAGCACCAGCCTTTGATCCCCCTGAGTGCTGCTCTTGCCCCCCCTACAATCCTTTTGCTTTTCCCACAGCAGCCAAAGCAAATGTTTTAAACATAAATCAAATCATGTCATTTGCTCGAAGGCTGAAACACCCCTCAGCAGCTTCCGGTTGCCTCAACTCTCCACTATGACCTGAGACCTGAGAGGACCCGGTCTCTGGCTGCTGCTTCAATCTCATTGCATTCCAGCCGCAGCTTCTTTTCTGTTTTTCAAAGATGCCAAGCTTGTTCCTGCCTTAGGGCCTTTGCACCTGCTGTTCCCTCAGCCTAGAACAATCTGCCCCCAGGTGTTCACAGAGCTGGTTCCTTCTGGTCATGCAGGTTTCAGCTCAAAAATGCCTTTCTTAGCCACCCGATCCAAAGTAGGCCTCCCCTCCTGCTCCATCCCTCTGCCCTCCCTGATGCCACTACTATATTATCCAATTATATAGTTGACCCTTGAGCAATGCAGGGGCTAGGGGCTCCAACACCCTCGCCTCGTGCAGTCAAAAATCCACGTATAACTTTCTTTTTCTTTTTCTTTTTTTTTTTTTTAAACAGTCTCTCTCTGTTGCCTGGGCTAGTGTGCTGTGGCATTAGCCTAGCTCACAGCAACCTCAAACTCCTGGGCTCAAGCAATCCTCCTGCCTCAGCCTCCTGAGTAGCTGGAACTACAGGCACACACCACCATGCCCAGCTAATTTTTTCTATTTTTAGTTGTCTGCCTAATTTCTTTCTATTTTTAGTAGAGAAAGGGTCTTGCTCTTGCTGAGGCTGGTCTCAAACTCCTGACCTCAAGCGATCCTCCTGCCTTGGCCTCCCAGAGTGCTAGGATTACAGGCATCAGCCACTATGCCCAGCCCACGTATAACTTTTGACTCTCCCAAAACTTAACTCCTAATAGCCTATTGTTGACCAGAATCTTTACTAATAATGAACAGTTGATCAACACATATTTTGTGTTATGTGTATTATATACTGTATTCTTAAAACAAGCTAGAGAAAAGAAAATGTTATTAAAATCATAAGGAAGAAAAAATATGTTTACTATTCATTAAGTGGAAGTGGATCATCATTAAAAGTCTCTATCCTTACCATCTTCACTTTGACCAGGCTGAGGAGGAGGAGAAAGAGGAGAGGGAAGAGGAGCGGGAAGAGGAGGGGTGGGGTTTTGCAGTCTCAAGGGTGGCAGAGGTGGAAGAAAATCTGAGTATAAGTAAACTCTCCAAGTTCAAACGGTGCTATTCAACTGTTAATTGTATTTAACTCAACAATTGTCTGTTACTACACAAAATTGTTTTTACATTTTTTCTTTGTTTTCAATTGATTGTATATACAGATAGTACAAAATTTTAAAGGTACAAGAACAAAAAGTAAGTACTCACTTCCCTGTTGCCCAAACACACAGTTCCATTTCTCCCCAGAGGCAATAACTATTTCCACTTTCTTATATATCTTTCTAGATATAGTATCTAATATAACAAATATAACACTATATATTCTTATTTTTCTTCATGAGGTAATGTATTAATATTTATGTGTGTGCACATACTGTTGCATTTTATACTTATCAAAAATATCATGAGGACTTTTTTTTTTTTTTTTTTTTTTTTTTTGAGACAGAGTCTCACTTTGTTGCCCAGGCTAGAGTGAGTGCCGTGGCGTCAGCCTAGCTCACAGCAACCTCAAACTCCTGGGCTCAAGCGATCCTCCTGCCTCAGCCTCCCGAGTAGCTGGGACTACAGGCATGTGCCACTATGCCCAGTTAATTTTTCTATATATATATTTTTTAGTTGTCCATATAATTTTTTTCTATTTTTAGTAGAGACGGGGTCTCGCTCTTGCTCAGGCTGGTCTCGAACTCCTGACCTTGAGCGATCCACCCGCCTCGGCCTCCCAGAGTGCTAGGATTACAGGCGTGAGCCACCGCGCCCGGCCTATCATGAGGATTTTTCCATGTCTGTACATTATAATTCTGCCCCATTCCTATTAATTTATGTTCAGCATTCCATTGTATGGCTCTCCCTCAATTACTGTAATTCATTCTCTATTGATCAACATTTGGTTATTTCGCCTTTTTTTGTTGTTGTTGAAAATCGTGACTAATGTTACCATGAATAGCTTTATATTTACACCATTTTGAGCTTTGTAGGTATATTGGAGCTTGTGTAGGTATACCAGGAGTGAAATTGTTGGGTAGAGCATATGCATATTTCATAGTCTGATAGTGCCAAATTATCTTACATAGAGGTTGTACAATGTCCTCTTACATTAGCAGTAAAATTATCTTAATCTCTTGTTTGATACTTGTTTATGGTCTGTCTCCCTCTTCTGACCATGAGAAGGACAGTGCCATGTTCATAACTCTGTTCCCAGAACCTTGCACATGGTCAACTTCAATAAATATTTGATGAATAAAAAACACTCATTGTAGACTATCCCTCAATTTTTCTCTAAGAATATGGTCAACTTGCCTTTGGGCCTTTAGCACACTATCCTATTTGCTTTGTCTTTCTTTTTTTTTTTTTCACTACTGCAATGGCTGACACAGTAGGGCTTAATAAGTCTGAGTTGAAAGAATCAATCTATGACCTTGATGGCTGTTGCTCACATTGGAAGCCAAGTTAGGAAGCAGATTAAGCTAAGGGGGCTCAATAGGGAAGTGAGGGATCCAGACTGGAAAGTTGGAAAAGAGAAAGGCTAGGTAACTGCTGTCTAGAGATTGTTGTCTGTGGCTGTGCTGACAGGGACAATTCTCAAGAGCTGGGCCAGAGAGAAAATACCTCATCTTCTGAGAAAACAACAGGACAGAAGTATCCATTCCCCCCCTACAGCTTGTTTTCTCCATCAGGTATGTAGGCATGCATTTTCGGGGACCTTTGAAATGCCTGGGACCCGAACAGATTTTCATTGTTAGCTCTAAAATATGGTAAGAAAACTATAAAAATTAATATTTTACTAAATATATATAAATGTAGCAATGTCAACTATTAACAGCAACTCAACTAGGTATAATTATTTATAAATTTTATTTAATGTGAGGCACTGCCACATTTTAATATGTTTGACATAACATAGGATGAGGTCTTCAAAATAGAAAACTTGAAAGTTTTAAAAAAGTCCTACCTAGAAGTCTTCTCACAGGGAGAATCCCTACCTTGTCAGGATTTCATCCTCTTTAATCCTAAATGTCTGCATCTTTAAATTGGGATTCTTATAAAAAGATAGATTCATCTCGTAAGGACTAAATGAAAATGTTAAAAAATGTATCGTAAAAGGACTGATCTATCAGATGCAAAGTAGTATTAGCACTTGATTGTTTCTAGTTGGCTCCTGGAGGGCTCAGTGGTTGTTTTATTCATTTCAGTTTCCCCGTCAGTATCAACTGGGTGGTCAACTCCAGGGGACACTATTCATGTTACATTTAACTGGAAGAGTTGCCATTCACAGAATATGCAATGTGAATGGTGCTCCTCTGAGCGCCATTCACAGAAAATGCAATGTGAATAGTGCCTCCTGGAATTGTGCCCTGCTTAGCAAGGTGCTAGAGCTAAGGGATAAGGAAATGTTTGCTGACTAAGGAAATGAATGGAATCTGAAGTTACTTCTTGCTCATTCCACCACCCAGGATAAAAAGGAAAAGTTGACTAGGGGGTGAAGAAAGTCGGGGAAGAGGAAAGGTGATCATTAGCTACAAGGTTTCAATGCTTCAATGAGATGGGAGGGTGCTGGTGGTAATGCAGGGGAGGTAGGGAGAGGGGATATTAAAACAAGTACCCTATTCCCAAGTGTCTTCCTTAATTTTCTTTGAAATATTACATCTTTCCTATCTTGGTGTAGAACCACGCTAGTAACGTGATAGCCCTGAATTTGGCACCTAGCGACCTCTTTTGTTGAATTGTGTTGTTCATTTTTTTTTTTTTAAATTGCACTTAGCACCTAACATGAGCCAAATTCTGTGTTAATGCTGGAGGTAAAGTGGTGAACAGGACAGCAGAGGTTCCACCCTGCGTGGGGAAAACAGACCATTGTATATCACCCTCAAGGTGTTAACAATCACCCTCAGGAGATGGTGTTTAAGTTGAGACTAGAAGAATAAGCAGAAGAGAGTGAAACAGACTTGGCAAAGTCAGGAAGTGTAAGGGACATGGCCCTTTGAAGTGGGTCTGGAACAAGGGAGTGAGGGAGATCAGTGGGCAAGGGCCAGATCATGCAGGACTTGTGAAGTTCGGATTGTATCCTAAGAGGAGTTAGGAACCAATTTAAGTATTACATCTTAGTGCTTATAGATTTTTAAGAAAGAAAGTGACATTGTCAAATTTGAATTTTTGAAAATGGAGCGCGGATTGGAGGGGTCAAAAGTAGAGGCAGGGAGCCCTGTGAAGAGGCTACTGCGCTGTCCTGGAGACAGATGATGATGTGTTTAACCAGGGTGATGCCAAAAGAGATGGAGAGAAGTTGACAGTTCCAGGTGCATTTAGGAAGTGAAATCCGACAGGGCTGGTTACAGTAAAATAGCCCTACCTCAAAAGAGAAAGACCCCGGAGAAGAAACAGAAACAAAACACTTTATTTTGCTCCTTAGCCGATCAGGGGTCCCCCTTCACTTAACCCAGTCGCCTCAACATCAGGACATGGCAGAAGGACGAGGGGCGGGGCAGCAACCCAGAAAAATCCGGGAACTTTTTTCAAACTGGGTGGACGTCAGCGGAGAATAGACTAAAGAACACACGAACTTCCGGTTACTCCGGAAGTAGAAGTTTCACACGCTCCTAAGCTCCTCCCGCGGCGGCGAGCCAGGGTGAAGGGATGGCCGGCCGGGCAGCGCGGCTGGTGCTGCTGGCTGGGGCAGCCGCAGTAGCGAGCGGCTCCCAGGGCGACCGTGAGCCGGTGTACCGCGACTGCGTACTCCAGTGCGAAGAGCGGAACTGCTCGGGGGGCGCTCTGAAGCACTTCCGCTCCCGCCAGCCAATCTACATGAGTCTAGCAGGTAAGCCCCTCCCATAGTAAGCCCCGCCCTTTGGTCTTGGCCCCGCCCCTTGTACTCTGCAATCCCTGGACCTTAGTTTCCCCCAGCAGGATCTCTTATGAGTGTGAGTGAGTGGAGCCCCCTAGGTGATGAGAGCCTCATCAGCCTGTCTTACTTTCCCAGAAACTTTCATTTGCTTTTTATTTATTTAGTCAAAAGGGTATTTACTAAATACTGGGTACAAAGCCCTGAAATGACACAGAAATCAAACCAGGGTCTTGCCCTTTGGAGCTTACAGCCCCCAGGGGACATTAGCCTTCTCAAGTACAGGAATGATTTGAGCCCTAAAAGACTTAGATTAAGCCCTAGAAGGATTTGGGATGGTAAGGAATCTACTCTGGCTTTGAGGGGGTGGAGGCAGGGATATCTTGGAATGTTTTGAGCAAAGGAGGGCTTCAGACAGATACGTTAAATTTGGACCTGTAACCGTAATGGGCAAGGAACCACCATACTGAGCACTTACCATGTGGCAGGTGTCACAATAAGTCTGTTAGTTTTTATCACAACCCTTTGAGGTAGTTTCTCTAATCCCAGTTTTACAGAAACTCAGAGAGGTTAAGTGCCCTGCCCAAGGTCACACAGCCAGTTAGTGGTAAAGCAGACTTTCCACTTCTGGCCTGTTACCACAAGCTTGTCCTTTTTACTTCCACTTTGCATTCCGGACGGAGGAAACAGAGCAAGTGGAAACCCTGGACAGATATGGACACATCCAGCGGGCTTTCTTTACTCAGGGAGAAGAGGGCATTAAAGTAGTGACAAATAAGGTTTGAAAGTCAATTTGAATCCTCAAAAGTCAGGCTGAAGATTTTGGGCTGCATTTTCAAAGGAGGAGGGTAAGACATAAGGCAGTAAGGGTTCCATCCTGGCGAGTGAGAGTAAATCCGTGTTCAGGAAGACAAACATTATCCCAGGTTTCCATAGGTGTGTCCATCAGATGCCAAGATCACCATCTTGGATGAAAGGAAAAGAGAAGAAACATTTCTATTTGCTCACTATACACTCCCACCCCTAAAATACACCTACATAGATACACATCCCTTCCATTCTTTATCCATTTACATGAGAAGCTAGAATTTTGAGATTTTTTCTGGTTCTCTCCCACGTACAGTCCCTCTTGGCCTGTATTTGAGCTGGGGCCCATTCCTGATCTCTTTGTACCTCTCTGTACTGGGGAGTCCACCAGGCCACGTTTGTCTGTTTCAGGCTGGACCTGTCCGGACGACTGTAAGTATGAGTGCATGTGGGTCACCGTTGGCCTCTACCTCCAGGAAGGTCACAAAGTGCCTCAGTTCCATGGCAAGGTGAGTTGGAGGGTCAGGGTAGATATATGGGGTGGTAGGAGTTAGATACCTCCCAGTTGGACCACACTGTCCAAGCAATCTGAGGCATGGGGTGATGGGTGCGTGTTTGTACCTGTTCTTCTCAAAATTTGCTGGTTTTTATATAATTGGATCGGACCTGCCTCTGAATTTGGAGCTACAAGATCCAGGAGGCATTGGAGTCCCCTCAGAAAGTAGTGCTGGGATTCTTAGGGTGGTTGAGATGCCCACCTTGCTGCAGGGAAAAATTTCCTGACACATTGTGACATGTTTTCTGTTGCTTTTCCAGTAGTGGTCTGGATTAATAGTAATACCTCTTTGATTGCCCAGCGAGGCACGGTTTGCTGGTGCCTTTTGATCTAGTATTATTTCATTCTAGCCTGTTGAAGTTGGCAGGAATTATTCTCCCCACTTTTCCACAGAGTAAGCTGAAACTCAGAGGACTGTGGTCAGCAGTAGAGGAGGGATTGGGACCTGTGTCTTCTGCATGGCAGGTCTGTGCTGTTTCTACTGGGCCACAGTGAGACACCTACGCTGGCCATCTGGTTTTCCCAGAGATCAGGGCTTACGGTGCTGTGCGTGCTGGCCGGGACAGGGGGCATGACCCTTACCCAGGCCCTGGAGAAGCACTGAACCTGAGGCTCTGGCCAACACGCAGAGCTGAAGAGCCAGTTGGAGACCTGTTAATGCAGCATGTCAAGAAAAGTGTGACTGAGCCAGCTGGGGGTTGCCTGCCCCTCAAGCCTCCTCCATCTGCTCCTTTTTCAGTGGCCCTTCTCCCGGTTCCTGTTCTTTCAAGAGCCGGCTTCTGCCGTGGCCTCTTTTCTCAATGGCCTGGCCAGCCTGGTGATGCTCTGCCGCTACCGTACCTCCGTGCCAGCCTCCTCCCCCATGTACCACACCTGCGTGGCCTTCGCCTGGGTAGGTAACCTGGCAGGATTCCTGCTGTATCCCCTGCTCTAGAAAGGAGGAACTCTTAGATCCCTATTAATACCCAACAGGGCTTCTACCCACCCAGCTTCCCTCTGTTTTCCAGGGCTAAATTTGCAGCTGCGGGCTGGTCACGCCTGGGGAGAAAACAGGGAAGGTGCTGAATCAGGCCTTGCCTTTCTAGCAGAGTCCCAGGCCAGGTGGTTTAGGAAGGAGAGAAGAAACAGACATTTTTCTTGTCCCGAAGAGGAAGCCACTAAAAGACCCAGTAGGGCAGTTTACAAACACAGAAGGGAGTGTGATGGTACAGTGCATGCTGGGACCGTGGGTCTTTCCAAGGACCCCTCTGGAGGACTGGGAGCGATCTCAGTTCTAGCCCAGACCTACTAGGCAGTAGCAGGCACAGGACTCTGTCTAGAGCTCAGCCTAGTCTCAGACCATCCCTGGAGAAGCTGAGGTGTGGTTCCATCTGAGTACCCAGAAGGGACTGTCAGCCTCAGTGTGGTTGGTCTGAGCAGCCAGTATCCAGGACCTGGAATTGTGTGAGAGGCACGGACTAGGGTACAGATATGAGCTGTGACAGGCCTGGGGAGGGTGTGAGAGTCAGAGGCTGCAATGCATGTCCCTAGGTCAGAACTATCCCTATAAAACCTTTAGGAAAAAATCCACACTCACTCACCTTCCTGCTGTCACAGCAACCATCACTCACATGTTGAACACCTACTATGTGCCAGGTACTTGGCTGGGTGCTGGACACCCAAAAGTATATAAAAATAAGTCCCTAAATTTGAGGAGAGTAGGGGGAGTCCTCTAAACCAGGGATGGGGAACCTGCAGCCTCAAGGCCACATGTGGCCCTCCAGATCCCCAAGTGTGGCCCCTTGACCGAATCCAAACGTCACAGAACAGATCCCTTTATTAAAAGGATTTGTTCTATAAAATTTGGATTCAGCAAAAGACCGCACTCAAGGATCCAAGGCTCAGAAAGTGCACAGGCGGGAGAGAGTGAGGGTCATTCAAGGACCTGGAAGGCCAGGAGGCCTGCCATGCAGAAAGCCAGGGAGTGGGTGTGAGATGGGTGGGCAGGTGGGCAGCGCATGGGGCCAGCCCACGGAGAGCCTCACACTGTAGATCTTTTTTTTTTTTTTTTTTTTGTTGAGACAGAGTCTCACTTTGTTGCCCAGGCTAGAGTGAGTGCCGTGGCATCAGCTTAGCTCACAGCAACCTCAGACTCCTCGGCTTAAGCGATCCTACTGCCTCAGCCTCCCGAGTAGCTGGGACTACAGGCATGCGCCACTATGCCCGGCTAATTTTTTCTATATAGATTTTTAGTTGTCCATATAATGTCTTTTCTATTTTTAGTAGAGACGGGGTCTCGCTCAGGCTGGTCTCGAACTCCTGACCTTGAGCAATCCACCCGCCTCGGCCTCCCAGAATGCTAGGATTACAGGCGTGAGCCACCGCGCCCGGCCTCACACTGTAGATCTTGACTCTCAAAGCATCAGGAAGCACCGAGGGATTTTAAATGAGGATTGGGAAGAGAAGTGGTTTCATGAATAGATTTGCCCTTTGGAAAACTCATTCTGGCTGCTGCATAGAGAACAGATTGGAGGGGGCGGGAGTGGATGTAGTAGACCAGTTGGTAGTTTTAGCACAGGGCCCAGCAGCTAGACTAGAGAGGTGACACAGGTCTTGGGCATTAAAAAGAAGTATGTTTCAGTTGTGTTTTGGAGGTGATGTGAAATTTTTTTTTAATTTATTTTATTTATTTAACTAATACGCACAGCTCTAACTGTATTCCAGGCACCATTCTAAGCATTTTATAAATATTAACCTTGTTTATCTTGTAACAAGTGTCAAGAGACAAAATTACAACAAATTTAGTTATAGATTCAATTGACTTTTTTTTTTTTTTTTTTTTTTGAGATAGAGTCTCACTCTCTTGCCGTGGCGTCAGCCCAGCTCACAGCAACCTCAAACTCCTGGGCTCAAGCAATCCTTCTGCCTCAGCCTTTCGAGTAGCTGGGGCTACAGGCATGCACCACCATGCCTGGATAATTTTTTCTACATGTTTTTAGTTGTCCAACTAATTTGTTTCTATTTTTTTAGTAGAGACTGGGTCTTGCTCTTGCTCAGGCTGGTCTCGAACTCCTGAGCTCAAACGATCCTCCCGCCTCGGCCTCCTAAGTGCTAGGATTACAGGTGTGAGCCACCGTGCCGGCCACAATTGGCTTTTATTTGTAATTCATGAATCGGGGCGGCCTTCATTCTACAAATTAGAGTGAGAGCTCCCACTGGGCGATAGCAGAGCAGTGGGTTCTGTACAATGGGAAGAAGGAGGCAGAAAAATAGGGGGAAAAGAGCTGATTGGTTAACATCAGGTTACTTTTTTGTAAGGATTGAAGCAGAGAGTACTTTCTGTTTATGCTGACTTAGGTAGACTAAAATCTCCTGTTTTCAGGAAAAAGCAGTCTGTTTAGGGCTCTATCTGCCTCCTTAAAGTCTCAGTTTGATTCTGTGGCATTGAGCACAAGTGACTCCATTTTGATTTGCTCTGGTCTGTTGGGGCCCACTGCAGTGGCTCTGTCCCAGTCAGTGGGCCCCCATGACATTTGTTTAACACAGCTTATGAGGTAGGTATTATTATCGTCCCCAGTTTAGAGAGGAGGAAACCACAGACTGAAAGGGTTAAGGTGCCTCCCCTCGGTCATGGAGCCAGGGTTGATTCCAGGTGTCTGGCTCCAGAGTCTCTCTCCACTTTCACCGTCTTGGCTGTGCTGACAGGCCGCGGCAGAGGCTTAGATGGGGAGAGAGGAATCAAGGATGACCCCTGTGTTTCTGTATATGAGACGGTGATAGAAGCTGTGAGTGTGGGTGAGGTCTCCCTGGGAGATGGAGAACTTGGACAGTGGGAAGAGAAGGGGTCTAGGATGGAGCCCTGAGAAACCCCCAAACTTAATGGCTGGAGAGAGGAGGATGAGCCAGCAATGGAGACAGAAGGAGCAGCCAGAGGCGTAGGTGGAAAACTAGGAGACTGTGCTGGGGGAGCCCTGGGGCAAGCACGGGAAGGAGAGAGTGGTCTGCGTTCCTGAATTTACTGGACAGTCAGTTTAAACAAGAACTGAAGGATGCCGCTGGATCTGGTGACCCAGAGGTCTCTAAGGACCTTAAGAAAAGTGATAGGAGGGGGTGTGCTGAGAAGTCCAGGCCGAGCCTTGGACCTGGGAGGTGGGCACCAGAAGGGGGCAGGATAGGATGCTGTTAAACCTCTGGGAAGTGTCGATCCTCCATATACTTCCTATTCAACAACTGTTGATGATAATCGTTATGAATTATGAAACACGAGCCATGTGACAGGCTCATCCTCAGCACTTTACATATTTTCTTGTTTAATCCTCATAACTCCCCTATGAACTCTGAGTAAGGCTCAGAGGGAACAAAACTTGCCCAAAGTCAACAGCTAATGAGTTAGCAAGGAGTGGAGACAGGGTTGGCATCCAGGACTGTCTGACCCCAGGGCCTGAGTTCCTGTCCCCTCTTCTGGGCTGCCTCCCTGTCTTGTGATGAATGTTCATGGAGCATTGGCTGTGGGTAGAGACGGGGTTTAGCACTTGTAGGGGCTGAAGCCCCTGCCCCAGGGAGCTAAGGGTAGTGGGAGGCAGAATGCAGGCAGAGCCCAAGGGGCTGGGCAGGGAGGCCTGGGAGTTGTGAGGCCGGGAGGCCACATCCTCCAGCCGGGTATATCTGCCAGGGAAGCCCAGGGAGGAGGAGGGGTTTCACTGGGACTTACAGACCTGGCAGGGCTTAGACATGTACATATCGGGGGAGAGGAGCCTGGATTCCAGCATTCGAGGCCTAAGGCACACATGTGGGACCTGGCCACGTTTGGGATCGAGCCAGGCAACCGAGGGGCAGTCAGTTCGGCCCCAGCGTGGCTGCGTGAAGGGGAGTGGAGGGACAGGAAATGGAGCAGAGAGGGCCCTGAGTGCCAGGCTGAGGGCCAGGGGCGCTGATGTAGGCAGGGCCTGGCATCAGCACACACTGTCACAGGCATGGGTGAGACGGAGCCATCACTTCCTGTGTAGGTCTCTCGCAGAGAAGGGAATTTGGTCCTGGCTAAGAAAGCAGGAAGGGGAGGACTGTCTGACCCCAGGGCCTGAAACTGAGGAGATTGCACCTGTCCCCTTTCCCTTGGGGTTCTTCCAGGGACACTGCTTGTCTGGGCCCACTGCCTGTACCGCCCCCTTGCCCCTGCTCCTGTTAGAGAGCATGGGACAGCCCTGCCTGAACTCTCTGAACAGAGCTCAGAGCCTTCTTGGGTAGACTGCAGATCCGAGGGGACCTCAGAGGGTCCCAGCCTTTGTCTTCACGACATGTGCCAGAGGCCAGTGGTCACTTCACAATGCTGGTCTTGATTTCCCTGATTCTTGGATCTTTCATCTCAATGGTGTCTGGGACTCAGCTTCCTTCTTGGCAAGGGGTCACACCTCCCAGGGCATCCCGCAGTCCAGGGTGACCAAGGACCCTTAGGGAAAGAGCAAGAGAGTTGGGGTGGGAGAGGGCAGATAGCTGCAGCCTGTGTCTTAGGGCACCCTACGAGATAAGGGGTTTTGGGACATGGGAACCCCTCGTGCCACCACTAGGCCCTCAAGGGACAGAGCCTCAGAGCCCGCACTCCTGTCAATGACCTAGTTTGGATTTCCCAGTTGACCTTTAGTCCTGTATGTGATTCTGCAGGAGGGAGAGGTCTTGAGCTGTGTGGAGGGCGTGGCAGTGCACTTTGTCCTGGGCTGGGTCTTCTGGAGCAGTGGGGCTCCTGATTTCTGTTGGGGTGGGGTAGGAAGGCCCCTCATCTGCTCCAGGTTAGGTCTTGGAGGGGGAGTGTCTCCGTCTGCCCTGGGAAATGAGGAGCCTGCAGGCTAATGAAGCTTTGGTGCGAGAAGGCGGCCCCTGCCTTGCCGTTTAGATCTGGGCTTTGGCTGGGCAGCCGCCAGGCAGGGGTGGGGAGTCCACCAAAGCTCTGCACACCGTGGCCCTTTGACTTCATGGTACAGGGGGCCCCTGCTCTCTGCCCAGGCTAGGAGCCAAGCCAATTCCCCACCCCTTCACCTAGCAAGGAAAGGTCCTCAAGTGTAGAGATAAAGGGTGAGGTGGCAGGGAAGCCCAAACTGTCTTCGCAGGATGATTTATGGGTACAGGGACTGATTGTGTACTTCCTCTGTTGAGGAAACTACAAGAAGTAGGTTAAGGCTGTAGCGGAATGGTGGTCAGACTTCAGGAAGGACTTCCCAACAGTCAGACAAGAGCCAGTGGAACAAGCAATAGCAGGAAATCGAGGAATCCTTTTTGATGGTGGAAAAAGCTCTCCTTCCTCCATCTCCATCCACCTCTTTCCCCCCTCTCAGGAGGGAGCAGGGGCAGGCTTGCCCTGCCTGAGGCAAGAGGTGAGACACTGTGGCCCGGGTGGGGGGGGCCAGGGTGGCAGCAGGCGTCATATTTAACATTCTGCCTCCCCCACTTCTGAGACACCAAGCTATTTAAAGACCCACTTGTCCCTACCGCCACGGTGTCAATGACAGCCCGGAGCACTGGGGCTTAGCGCTGGGGTCGAATTCCTGACAGATCTGGCTCACTTGGCATCCAACCAGTTTCACGGCTATGATATTTTTGTCTCGATTTTCTTATTTTCCAACAGACTGAAACAGCCTCTTGCTCTGCCTCTGCCCGGCCTCCATTTCCACCCCTGCGGGCACCCTGGCCGCCCCGTCTCCTCAGTGTTTACACGTAGTGCTTGGTGCCCGCTGGGCAGCCCCTCGCCCGCCTGGCCAGTTAGCCCATCTGCGCCCCGTTCCACTCGGGCTCGGCTGAGGGGCCTGAGAGCAGTCGTAGTTTGCATCTCGGACTTCCCCTTCCTTCCACGTCCATCTGTCCCCCCTGCATCTTGGTGACAGACTCTGAGTGCAGAGAAATGGTATCTCTTCGGTTCATACTAGTGGGACGGTGGCCCAGGAGGAGGAGGGGCTCTTCCCATAGCTGCGGTGTCTGCATTCAGAGATGGAGAGATCTTGGGGTCCTGTGGTTTGACCTTGAACTTTGTGACCCTTGAAGCAAGGGAAGTTGGGGTCAGGTGAAGGAAAGAGGTGAGAGTCAGCCTACGGGACACGATGAAGGAAAGTGACATTTGTGGAGCATCTGCTGTGTCCCAGGCAGCAGTAACAGTAACCGTTTACTGAGTGACTCCTTAGTGCCAGGCATTTTGTAGAGGAGGCAGCTGAGACTCACAGATGATAAGTTATGTGTTCAAGGTCACACAGCTATTTAGGAGCCGAAGCAGGACTTGAACGCAGAGGCTGTCTCATGGTGGAGACTCCAGACATTCTGCCCCCAGCCTGGAGCTGTGGAGGTGGGCCTAGGCCGCGGGGGAGACCACCCCTTCTCTGCCTAGATGTCCTTGGCCTGCAGGGAAAGTGGGAGGCAGACTTGGCCCCTTCAGTCTCAGGTCTGTGAGGAGCTGAGAGGGCTCTGTGCTGGTCAGCAAGGTAGAGTGAAATGACACCTAATGCTTTCCCTGTCCTGGGCACCATGCTGTCCACTGTGTTTGCATTGCTCCTTCAGTCCTTATCAACACTGATTATTCCCATTTTACAGATGCGAAAATTGAGGCACAGCAAGGCTAAAGAACTTGCCCAAGGACACACGGGAAATACAGAGCCAGGATTTGCACCCTGGCAGTCTGGCTCTAGGGCTTACAGTCTTAATGACACTACCTCCCAAATCTGAGGAGAGGGTGAGAAGAGGAGCACCCCCAAAATGGGACACTCCCCAGGGGAGAGGGGACTTTTAAGGGGTACAGAGTCCAGGCTTCAGGTGGGTCTCTGTAACTGGAAGGCACCAGGGGAGGCGGTTGGACAGGGGACTGAACAGCCCTCACATGGCCTGTGGCCCTTTGTACACACACAAACATACATACACACACATACACACGCACTCTACTCTGGGTGTTCCAGCCACCACTTAGCTCAGTCCTCTTGTCACCTCCCCCTTCCTGCTGTGGGTGACAAGGAGGCCTGGCTGGCTGCCAGTCCCTGCTGCCTTCCCCTCTTCCCTGCCACACTGGCACAAGGGCCACTCTCCTCTCTAAGGATGTCCCTGTTCCTGGCCTGCCTGGGAGACCTGGTCCACACGATCTCCTGGGCCTTGTCTCCAGCCCAGCCTGCTCCTCTCCCCGTGCTGACCCCAGGCTTCGCAGACTTTGTGGGAGCAGTGTCTAAGAAGCTGCCAGTTCAGTCACATCTTCCAGCCTCCAGACCAGGCCTCTGTGACTGTCTCTGCAGAAGGGGCCTTGAGCCAGGCGGGAGGGACAGAGTGGCCATCCTCAAAGGAGGAAGCAACCTGACCTAGACTAAGTCACCTGATGCCAGGGATGGGAAGGAACTAAAATTTCACTTAGGCTGCTGATTTGTCCCAGGAGCAGCTTGGACTGAGAAGGGCAGGGCCTTTGCCCAGGTCAAGGGATGCTCAACAGCAAGGCCCAGCCCAGGGCCCAGGCCTGGCAGGCCGCACCTGGCTGCCTTGAGCACTCCCAAGCTGGCATCATGAGAATGCCAGACTGGCTTTGCGACAGAGCCCTTCCCTGCCTCCACCCTTCTCTTCCCATTCTCTCCTAAGCTCCCCGGGCCTGCGTTAGGGAACCCATCCTACCGTGTGAGCCTGCTGCTACAGTGCCCGACAGAGAGTGGCTTCTTGCCCTGCTCCCTCTGTCCCCTGCTTGGCCTGCTTTCCTGGCACGCTGGACCTGTGTGAGCAGCTCCTGGCCTTTATTCATCTCTGCAGGCCCATCCCACCCTAGCCATCCCTCCCCACCTGCAGGCCGTTCCTTCCTTTGGTTGTCACGGGTTTCCCAGTCCTTCCTCCTGCCCATTTCAGTAATCTGGGCCTCTGCTGTGGACACAGCAGTCCCTGAAAAAAATGCCAGCCCTTGCCCACCACAGCCCTTCCAGCCATGCCCCTCCGCTCCTCCCAGGGCCTGGGAGCAGCCACTGGTCTGGCGGGTTGGGCAGGCCCAGCCAGGAGGAAGCTGGGCTCCCTTGGCCACCCTCCCGCTCAGAGACTGGGCCCCAGTGGGACCTGCCTCATCTCCCTCCCTCCCTCCCTCAGATCACACCCCAAGCTGGCTCGAGCCCCTCCACCCCACCCACCTCATCCCGCCCCCAGAGGCTGAGGTCACCGGCTCCCTTGGGCCCGGGTGGGGCTGTCATCACCTGCTGCTTGGGGGAGGAGGCAAGGCCCCTGGGGGCTGTTGTCTTAGTGATTGAGTAACCGGGGAACTTGGCTCTGTCAGAACTGGCTCCCAGGCCAGGCCGGAACCTGTGAACCTGTAGAGGCTGCAGCCCCCTGTGGCCTTGTGGCCTTGGGGCCTTGGGCTGGCAGGAAGTCAACCTGAGGGAACCAGGCTGGGTAGGGGTGGAGGGACAGGGGTTTGTTCAGAGGCCCCCAGGGCCAAGGGAAAGCACATTGCTCACCCCAGAGAGCCCCTTCCAGAAGGCAGGTGGATAATGACCCTCTGGGGGGGGCTCTCCCCTGCCACAGGGCAGCATGCTCACCAGCCCGTCCCTCCTCAGGTGTCCCTCAACGCTTGGTTCTGGTCCACTGTCTTCCACACCAGGGACACCGACCTCACAGAGGTGAGCGCCCCTCCAGCTCCCCCTCCTGCGTGGGACTATCTTAGAGGAGCCCAAGAGGGGTGGGCAGAGCGGGGCTCTGGAGCGTAGCTGACTCCTCTGAGGGGCACGTACCCCGAGGGAGACGTTTCAGACCTACTCATGGACTTGAGCTGCACTTGAACCTTGTGAGGTACGTGTGACTGTTACCTCTTTCTGACTGACGTGGTGGCCGAGCCTTGGAGAGGGGTCACCCAGCTGGTAAAGGGGCTCGGTCGGGATTGAGTCCACGGCTGGCGAGCTCCAGACCGGGCTCTGCTTTCCGCGGCGGCCACCCTCGACCTCTGCCTCTGAAGCCTCGCTGCTCCGCACATTTTTAAAAAATTGTAAAATGTGATCTCAAGGGTCAGTCTGTTCAATTCAGGAGTGAAACAGTGATAGGCAGAAGGAGCAAGAGACACAGTCCCCGCTGACGACAAGCCCAGGACCCCCATCCCCTCCCTGCCGCCCCTGCTCGCCCCCATCCCCGTGGGTCCTCTCTGGGCCCTGCTCTCTGAGGAGCCTTGTCGTCTCCTGCTGCCCTCACCCCGGCCCCCCACGGCTCTCCCTGTCCTCAGAAAATGGACTACTTCTGTGCCTCCACCGTCATCCTACACTCAGTGTATCTGTGCTGTGTCAGGTGAGCCTGCCTTGGTGGCTGCAGGGGCAAACTCAGGCCCTAGGGGCAGAAAGGGGTCACCCGGCCCTCCCCTGGGGGTGCCGCCCTGAGGGCCAGATCTCCCAACACCCACTCGAGCTGTCCTGGATGGGGACTCTGAGGCAGAACTGGGGGGCCCTGGGTCCCCACAAGGAGCTGTAGCACCTGGCCCCAGGCCTCTGGGGGGCGGGCGGCCTGTCCATCTAGCCTGTTTTGGTGGGGGAAGGGATGAGTGGCTTCAGGGACCACATACTGATGTTGAGGGGAGGAGATGCTTCAGGGAATGCTGCTCTGGGGACGGGCCACCCACCATCTGAGCAGCTCTGATGGTGGGGCAGGACCGTGGGGCTGCAGCGCCCGGCTGTGGCCAGTGCCTTCCGGGCCCTCCTGCTGCTAATGCTGACCGCGCACATCTCCTACCTGAGCCTGATCCGCTTCGACTATGGCTACAACCTGGCAGCCAACGTGGCTATTGGTGAGGCCGGGCTGAAGCCTCAGGGGCCTTGAACTATCTGCAAAACTGCTGGCTTGGGGTGCGGGTTGGTGGGGGGGGGGAGGGGTTGGTTCTATTCTTGGAGAAGGAGGTTCTAGAGAGACCCTTAGGGTGGAGGAAGGGGGAAGAGTTTGAGGTGGGACAGGAGAGCCTGAGGATGATCCTGGGGTCAAGGAGCATGGGGCTGGGGGTGGCCTTGGGGAGGGAGAAGGAGTCCAAGGAATGAGCCTCTCCTGCCCCCACCGGCACCCAGGCCTGGTGAACATGGTGTGGTGGCTGGCCTGGTGCCTGCGGAACCAGCGACGGCTGCCTCACGTGCGCAAGTGTGTCGCAGTGGTCTTGCTGCTGCAGGGGCTGTCCCTGCTCGAGCTGCTCGACTTCCCGCCTCTCTTCTGGGTCCTGGATGCCCACGCCATCTGGCACATCAGCACCATCCCGGTCCACATCCTCTTTTTCAGGTTGGTGCTACTCCCTGCCTGGCACCCACCTGCTTTGCGCCCTTCCTTGCCTGTTCCTGCGCCCATCCGCCCCCTCCCAGCTTGCCTGCACTCTCCCAACCCTGCCCCCAAGGGAGCTCTCAGAGCTGCGTGCCTCAGTGGGCTCCTCCCTCGGCCCACAGCTTTCTGGAAGATGACAGCCTGTACCTGCTGAAGGAATCAGAGGCCAAGTTCAAGCTGGACTGAGGACCCTGGGAGCGGGATCCTACCCCCTCCCTGGTGGTTCCCCTTCTGCCCTCAACCCTTGCGATGATTTCTTTTCTCCTTCTAGCTTCTTGAACTTGGACATGAGGGATGTGGGCCCAGAATCATGTGGCCAGCCCACCCCCTTGCCAGCCCTCACAGGTCTTAGAGGCTGTTCTGGGGACGGGCTCCCAGCATCCAGGGCTGGAGAACGGGCAGCCCCTCCCGTTTCTGGAGCTGAACTGGACGGCACTGAGTGTGTCCTTAGCTCTACTCAGAGAAGAGCTGCCTGTTTCCTCCCCACCAGGTTCCTCCCCGATCCCTTGCTGCCTGGCTGGGTTCCAGAGCCCTCGGTACACCTGGGACACCAGGCACTACCTGCCCTGGGGGAAATAGTGGGGTCCCCTTCCGTTACCCCTTGCCCTCCTCCAGGGCACCACTAGGTGGCACTGGATGCTTGCTCTTTGGTTAGCCAAGTTTTAAGGCCAGTCTCATTCTCCCCATGGGATCTTAAGGGTCCAAGCTGCTAGGACTGGGGAGGGGTTTCACCCAGCCAGACTCCCAGAAGGCCTCGCCACATTCCCCTCTAGGGCCAGGACACCTGCGAGAATCCTGTGCTGCTGTCCTGGTTGGGACCCTGCACACAAGTGTGTCCGGGAGTGTGGGCCAGACCAGTTGCGTAGCTGGGTGGGTCGTGAGCATGGACTTGGGTGTGTGTGAGCCTGGGCCGGGGTGTGTGCAGTGTGGAGAGTGGGGTGTGTGCATGGCAGCGGGAGCGGGTTCAAAGTGTGTGTGTTCAGGGGGCGGGTGGGTTAGGGGAATGTGCACATGAGTGTGCGTGTGGGCATGTCTGAGATGCGTGGGGATACAGGTGAGTGCGCCACAGAGCTGAAGGAGGCTGGAGCAGGATGGAGAAATCATGTCACCATCAATAGTCAATTATGGAGCACTGACTCTGCCCGAGGCCCCCGCCAGGCAGACAGCCGTGATATCCCCATGTTCTGCATAGGGGGCCAGGTGTCTAGGTTGCCTGCCTGTGTGTGGATGTGCTCCTCTCCTGTCCCCCTTTGCCACCCCCCTCCAAACCTCACAGGGCCCCCATACAGCTTAAGAGCACCCTCCAGAACCAGCCCCTCAGGGGAAGAGGAAGGAAAATGGGGATCCCTGGGGCTCTCTCCAGCCTCCTTGTCTCCTCACCTTGGCATAGTTGGGCTCCTCCTCCACAGCCCTTTCCCTGCTGCCAGCCCCTTCCCCATAGCCTGGACTTCTGAGAGGGACCGGGCGATCTGAGGGAGGAGGGGAAAAAGCTTATGGCTGGGTCTGGTTTCCGCTCTCCCCAGAGGGGCTAACTGTCCCAGGGGAGCCCCAGGGCAGGCAGGAGCCACACTGTGCCTGCACCCCAGTAAAGGTGACCCTCTGCCAGTTGCCGGCAGCCCTGGCACAGTCCTGCAGCACAAGAGTAGAATGTGGAGCTCCAGAATGTTCCATCCCAAAAGCAGTCTCTGTGATTGGAGCAGGGAGACTGGATTTTGCTTTGTTCCTGCCCCCTTGTCCCTCCTTGGGTGAGGGAGGGGAGCTTGCTAGGACTCCAACCTCAGGGACTTGGGTGGCCTGTGTTAGGTTCTTTTGATACTGAAAACTATTTTAAAGTAGGAGGGTAGCAAGGGACATGCTTAATAAATCAATTCTCAGCCTCCCCTACCCTTGCTCAGCTCATTTGTGTGAGTAGTTGGGGGGGGGGGCCGGTGCTGGAGGGAAGGAGAGGACCCAGAGCTGGCTGGAGGCAGTAGACAAAGGTGGGGTCTCCACCTGGGCCCCTGGGGGTCAGGGTAGGACCAGGTGCAGAGCTGGGCAGAGCTCAAGTCCAGCTTGGGGGAGGGAGCTGGTGCCACTTCCTCCCTCTGCCTGCCCTGGCCTTTGTGCGTAGATTGCAATACCCCCTCCCTCCCCACCGCCTGCAAATTCCACTTCAGTCTCCTAAGTTTCCCCACTCTCCCGCTTTCCGGTCTGAGCCAGGTTGCACCATTATTTGTTACTTAACCTCTCTGAGCTTCACCTGGAAACAAACCACCAGGACCTATTGCTAAATGCAGGACTGAGTGATGCTACAGGCGTTAACTATCTATCATAAGTGCCTGATGCACTGCACGAGCTGAATGAGCTCCCCTGACCTTGGCCGGCCTTAGGTTGGGAAAAATGAGTGGTTACAGAAAGCTACCCTCAAGGAAGCTTCTGGGATTAAAAAAAAAAAAAAGAAAGCCTGGGGTTGGTGCCTCCCACACCGCTACACTCAGAAGAGATCTCTGGGCCCTTGTTGCTTCCCAGGAGAGCCACAGACAGCACTGACACTCAGCAGCAGGGCCTTATTTCTTTATTAGATGCCACTTCAGAGAATAGAGAATGTGAGTGGCTGAGGCTATAAGGCACTGGCACATTGGGCCCTCACACCCCCACCCCCACCTTCTTCTGGGCCCAGGCAAAGAAGATGCCCTTGACATCATCTACACCTGTCTGGAGGTGCGCAGGCATGGTGTAGGTGCGAAGGTCCCGGACCTCATACCCACTCTGCACCAGGGCCTCCCTCACCTCCTCCTTACACACCGGCACCACCGCCAGCCTGGCCTCCCCGGCCAGGTACCACGACTCCTCCACCGCCCCGATCAGGAGGAGGTGCCCCCCTGGCCTCAGCAGCGTGGTGATGTTGTCCAGGGCACGCTGGAAGCTGGTAAGGTCTGGGCTCACAGCCTCCAAGCAGAAGGTAGAGACCAGGGCATCGGCAGGCAGGGGTGCCAGGCTCCCAGCACCCAGGGGCTGGGGCTGGTGCACGTCAACAGGCAGGACCCGCTTCACCCTGGCTCGCAGCTGGCGCTCCTTCTCCTGCCAGGACTCACTGTGCAGGGGCACAAGGTGGGGCTCAGTTGTCTGTGTCCCCAACCAGCCAATCCATGGGAAGCCCCCTGCCCGGCCCTCACCCTCTAGCCCTTACCCCTTGCCCTCAATAAGGCAGACGTGCTGGCTGTATGTGCTCCAGTTGAAGGCTCCAGGCTCCTCCTGCAGCCAGAGCCCCAGCTCCCTGCGATTGACCTCCAGGAAATCTGTCATGGTGATGTCCTCAAAGTGGGCACAGGCGCTGAGCAGCTGGTATATGGTGGGGCCGGAACCGATGTCAATGAGTGTGCGTCCAGACACCTCGCCTGAGCAGGGAAGAGGAAGAGGGTCTTGGTGCCAGGTCTGCCTCAGTCACCCTTTCCTTACCTGCTCCTCCCTCCCACTTTCTGGTTCCTTCTCCCCCGTAAGTGTGGCTCTGTCTGGAAAAAGTACTGGCTCAGAGTTAGAGAACCTGGCGGAGTCCTGGCTCCAACACGGACTCACCTACCTTGGCAAAGGAACTTAACCTCTCCAAGGCTCAGGTGCCACCTCTAGGAAACTGCCTGCCAGCGAGGGTTAGTGGGGAAACAGCGCCCGCTGTTTCTCCCTCCCCTCCCCAATCTCTGCCTCCATTTCTTTCTCTGCTTCTCTCTTCATCTCGGTCTCCCTCCTGCATCCCCCACCTCGGCCCTCAGTTCTGAGCATTCTCCCCTCCCCGCCCTCTCTCCTCTGCCCTCTCCCAAGGGATGTTGCTCCTCTCTATTTGCTGCTTCTTGATCCCCATCCGCCTCTCTCACTCTCTCACTCTTCTTTTTCTGTCTCTCCCTGCGCCCTGTCGTTCCCTGTGACTTCTTGTCCCCCGTGCCTCCGTTTCCCCGCGCTCACCGGTGGCGAAGGTCTGCGCCAGGCAGCGCAGCTTCCAAGGCCCGACGCCGTCCGGGCTGCTGAGGTCCCCGCGAGGGGGCGCGTAGTTGTTGCGGAGGTAGGCGCGCGGCTCGAAGCGCTGGTAGGCCGAGGCCACCGCCGCCCGGCCCGGGTCCGAGTCAGGGGGCGCGCCCGAGGCGTGGCTCGCGTCTGCCCGGCTCATGCTGCTGCGGTCCGCCGCTCGCCCGGCGGCCCCTTTATCTACCGCCAGACCCCTGGCCCGGCCCCTCCGCGGCGGGCCGCGGCTGAGTGATGAGCCGCCCGGGGCCACGCGCGCCACGTCTCCCCCACCCCATCCATCTCCTTTAGTGTCCGAAGAGCAGACACACCGGAGGTGAGGGGGCGGCCGCGGGGACATCAGCTCCCGCCCCACGCCGGTCTGCACTTGCTCCCGCAGCCCTGCACCCTCCGCCTCACCTGCCCATCCCAGTCCCACCTCGTGCCCCCCCGCCTCAGCTCCTCACCCCGCCCCGCCGGCCCGGCTCCCCCCGTCGGTCTTCTCACCAGCTCCCTGCAGCCATTCACCCCCTTGCCCAGCATCCGGTCCTTTCTCTTCCCCATGGTTTGAATTAGCCACTTCCCCAGTCCCCGTCTCCCAGCGCCCCCCAGACCTCCGCCAGGCCAGGCTCCCCTTCCTCCGGGACGTCCAACACCCACCCTTTCCTTAGTAATGTCACCCCAAGTCCCCTTCTCCGCCCCTCCTCCAATCCTCTCCTTGTCCTTACCTATCCCACCCTCATCCTCCAGCGCCCCCTCCCCCCGACTCCAGAAAGGACAATCCGTTCTGGCCTCCACTGCGGTCGCTCTGGGGCCCCAGAGCCAGGCTCGGGCCCCGCCCGTCCGATGGCAGCAGCGATAGGGGAGGCGAGAGAGGCTAATGCACTTAGCAGGCGGAACATCCCGGCCTCCCCCCGCGGCCCCGCGGGCTCCACGCCGCTTATCTGGGGGCTGCCCAGGACAGAAGGTTCGGGATGTTCCCGCCAAGTCTGCATCGCGGGGCCCAGGTGCGGGCGGAGGGCTTGGGGCGCATTCTCCAGGGGCCTCCAGGGCCACCAGGGGGCACAGTCCGGGCCTTTGGGCGTCCGCAGATTTGGGGTCGGGCGGGTCTGAGGTCTCTGACCCCTCTCCCCTCGCAGCTCACACTCCAGCCCTTCTCTGCGAGAGCGAGCCAGGCCACACCTGTAGGTTCTGCTGGGCGCTCCAGGTACCTGGCTGTCAAGATGCTAGGGTCTTCTCTCCTGTCCCCACAAGTGGGAAACCGATTCTGCCCACAGCATCTCCATGGTCTTCCTGAAGCGAGACCCCTCTGGAGCATCCGGTGCCCCTCTGCCCCAGGTAGGCTACCGGCCCCTGCCCAGATCGGTTCTTGGTCCCCTTGATCCTCCTTGTCCCAAGGGGAAAGCCTCCTTGGGCCAGGCAGCCAGGTTGGGACATGAGTCACCACAACAGTTGCAGGGGTCACAGACAGGAACCTGACCTCCTACCCCCTCCACCCACCCAGCCCACCCTGGGCTCCCAGGGCAGGGAGGGTGGAGCGCCTGACCCCAGCCAAGGATTGACGCTGTCTGAATTAAGAACTGAGAGGAAGGTTAGTCTTAGGGTCACTGACCCCATGCACACCCTGAGGCACAGCCAAGGACAGTCCTGGTGCCAGCCCCCTCCGTATTCTCCATGAGACATCATTGAAACAAAGCCTGATGCCAGCTGGCCTGCTGGGCACTGCCCCATGCCAGGGTGCTGGACATGGAAGCCAGGGCTGGGCAGCAGAGTCAGGGGACAAGAGGGGGACGACGGGATAGACAGGCACCCTGTTTACAGCTCTGTCCCTGCCCCCCTCCCAGGCAGGGAGTGTACCCACCACCTCTGCCATATTTAGCTCAGATGCAGGGCCTGTTCCCAGAAGTGGGCATGGCGGGGGGGACACCGATGGGCTGGCCCTGCAAGCACAAGGCAAGAGACAAGACTGTAACAGGACTGAGCATTTATTGCAGCGCTAACAGCGTGCTGGGGGCCCCACTATGCCCGCCTCTGCCCTTATCACGTCCCCCTCCCTCCAGTCTTCTCCAAGCCTCCTGCCTAGCGCATCCCACATCCCCTCACACTTTTCATAGTCCTTCTCTGAAGCTGAAACCCGGACCAGGATCACTCCTCCCAGGCACCTCTCACCCTCACCAGCATCTGTTGTCCTTTCCCCTGGGGCTGGGGTACTAGGCTACACTGGCCCCCAGCTCTCCACCCTCAGCACCCACCGTCTTTGCCCCCCTCCCTTTGGGAACTCCGGGGGCTCAGGCATCCTGGCCTCTGGCTCCCTCCTCCCCTAGCCCCCAACTCTGGGCAAACTAAAAAGCATCCATGGCCAGCAGCTCCCCTCTATAGTCGTAGCCAGGAAGGGCCCAGCCCAGGGCGGGCACAGTGGAGCCCGAGTCACAGTCCCTTTCAGCCTCTCTGTGCTTCCTGGGACATGGAGCGGGACAGGGAGCGACGGAGGGCACCGGGCTTGCTGACAGGCACCACGGGGGGCAGCTGCTTGGTGATCTCAGCCACCTCCTGGCGATCCACACACTGGCCACCCAAGGCTGTCTCCAGTGCCAGCAGCTCCTCCAGTGGGACAGGGGTGTCCTCACGCTCCTCCTTGGTGGCACCCATCTTGGCAGGTGTGAAGATGGGCAGCGGTAGCACCCGCTGGTAGGGCAGCTGGTACTCCTGCAGCCCGCGGCCGAGGATGCCCATCCGCATCACCAGCCAGGGGGAACGCTGCACCAGCGCCTGGCACTGCCCCTGCTGGTGGTAGGTCTCCCGCCGCCAGGCATCCTCCTCATGCAGGGAGCAACTGTGAAGGAGGGGAGGGGACGCTGAGCTCCAGGGAGCTGTTGCTTTCTAGTTGCAGGCTGGGCAGGGGGCTCCCGGGACCTGGGGCAGGAGGGGTGACTCCGCTTCGCTCTCCCCAATAGGCACTCTTCCTGCCCCCACCCCCAGAAACTTCTCCAGGGCTTTGGGCTCTGGCCCCATGTGGCTCAGGGAGGGTGCTTTGGGGGAGCAGCGGTGCGACTCCCGCTGACCCACACTCACCCCTCCTCAGGCCGTGTGGACAGCGTCAGATCCTTCCACTCAGCCCAGAAGGCTTCTCGGCGCTCAGAGTCCTCCTCGGACACCTGGCAGCTCAGCTCTGAAGTGGCCATGATCACTCCTCACGCCCTCTCTGCTCTGCTCCTCCCAGGCCCTTTAAATAACCCCCTCCTCCCCCTTCTCCAGGGGCTATTTTCAGCCCCTCTGGCGTCAGATGCTATAAGCAGAGCCAAGACTCACTGATGGGGGGACTCCGGGCCCAGGGCAGGGGCTGGGGTACTTGGGCCCTGGCTGCCCCCAGGCCAGAGGTCTGGGGCTGGGGTCCTCAGAGCAACACCTCCAGGTGCCCTAAGCTCCTCAGACACCGTCTCAGACCAGCCACGTGCCCAGCCTCGTGCCCCCTTGGCACTTGCCGTCTGCCCCACCCACACCCCCTTGCCCAGGGAGGACAGCGGCTTGTCAGTAAACAGGGCAGGCACTGGTGCCCCCCTGCACTCTGCACCGGGGCTGCCAGGTCCTGCCCCCGCTGCTCTCTCCTCTGCCTGGGCTCAAGGGCACATCCTCAGACGGTGCCCCTTGACCAGGAGAAACAGTACAACCAACGTCCTCAGGTGCCTGCACAGAAGGCCTAGTCCCTGACCACCACTGCCATACCAGCAGGGGTGGCGGATGTTAGCTCCACACCTGGGACCCTGGGGCATGAACGTTTGCCAGGTGTCTTCCTTCCCCGTGGCCAGTGGTCAGAGAAGTGGTCTCCTAAGGCGGGCCAGTGGGGGTGGAAGGAGCCCTCAGCTTTACCTCAACACCTCACCTGGGGTGAAACAAACTCCAGGACCCCGACGAATGCCAGTCAGAGACCTGGCTCCAGCCCCAAATCGGCCAGAAATAGGCTGTCACCATGGGTCAGTCTCTTCCCTTCCCGGGGCCACAATGAGACGGCCAGGAGAGCTCTGGAGCCCAGCTCCACATGCAACCTGGGAGGCTGGCTCTCATTCATGGGGAGCAGGGGAGAAAGATGGCTGCGGGGACAGCCCGGCGCCCAGAGCTAGCAACCCACAGGCTGGCACATAGGCGGGGGGTACAGGGGGATGAAGAATGAGGGCATCGCTGGGTACACAAAACAAAGGGCGCCAGAAGAGGCAGTGACAGGAGCTGCGCTGAGGACCTTGTAGGGACAGCAGAGTACCTGGCAGCAGGTAAGGCCCGCCTGCAGAATTACATACTATTGATTACTCGGCACTATGCCCGATTCTTGGTATCTCTTAATCTCTTAACGAGCCTATGACATTAGTCTCATTTTCACAAAGTAGGAAACAGTCTGAGAGGTAGATTTGGTCGGGTCACACACCTAGCCGGGACCAAGATAGGATGCACCTGGCTCCAAACAAGGTGGCTCCTTGGGAAGCCTGCAGGCAGGGAGGGAGGAGGACAGTGTCCTGGCCCGTGCCTGGGACCCCGAGCTCCACACTGCCCCTGGTGTGGGCCGTGGGGGCGGAGGGGGTGGGCGAGTGGAGCCCGAGAGGCTCAGGGCTCTGAGTGGCTGGGATCCCAGAGCTCAGGCCCCACCACCAGGCCCCCCAGACAGTCAAGGCCTGCCGTGGGCACAGCCCAGCGCCTCCCCTACCCCCCCAGTCCTGGGCTGGAGACCTTAACCTGCCCTGAGGCCTGACGGGGGGGGGGGGCGGGGGGCATTTTTCTCTGACTTGTCATCTGCTCTCTTGAACAGGTCAGGCAGGGGGAGGAGTGTTCCAGGAAAGGCTCCCACTGGCTCTGCCCTCCTGTGACTTGGAGGCTGTGCTGTGTGACGTGTCACTGCTCACTCCTTTCCCATCTAAGCGCTGCCCTCCTCTCCCTCAAGAGGCCAGGCAGAGGGAGGGCTTTTTTTGTTCCAAGTTCATATTTTTAATTGGCTCAAATTACAAAGGTCCCCAAGGAGGCCCTCGGAGGAGGGAAACAACCTGGGAGAGGCAGAGATACACTGCCAGCACCTGCCACCCCCCACCTGCCACCCACTCCCCCACAAGTGTGGAAAAAGGTCCCAGACCCTTTCAACAATCCTTAAAAACTGTGGTGAGAGAGCAGGCAGACAAAGGGCTCTTTCACCTTGACATTGGCGACAGGCAGCCCTGACCTATCCTGCCCAGGGGCCTGACCCGTCCAACCAAGTCTGAGGCTCCCATCCCAGACTCTGCCCCTGGCAGGGTAGGGGACAGAAGTCTCCTCCTCCAGGAGGTGGGGACACCCCACGAAAACAAGAGCAGGACAGACCCCACTTCTTCCGGCCAGCAGAGCTCCCGAGTCTGAGCACTCGACCCTCCACCTGCCCAGGGCCATGGCTCCAGCACAGAGTGGCTCGGGGGAGGGTGGAAGCTTAGGGCCAGGTCCTGTATGGGCAGTGGGAAGCCCAGCTGCCCCACTTTCTGGCTCTGGAGGCTGTGGCGACAGGACCCTGGCCTGCAGGGTGGGCAAGGCGGCATGGTCACACGCGCGCCCCCAGCTCTCCGATGCGCTGCCGCAGGTGAAAGGCAAATTCAAACATGGTGGCAGCGAGGCTCTGGTGGATGAGGTACCGGGGCAGGCGGCCCTGGGGGAAGGCAGGCGGAAGTTACATGACGAAGTTACATGACGGCTTGTCCTCAGCAGGAGCTCTGCCCTCACAGGTGGCACCAGCAGGGGTGCTCCAGGCCAGAATGCAGGTGCAGCTCTGGAATCCAGCCTGGGCCACCCCTTCGCCCCCACCCCTGGCAGGAAGAACATGCTGTGCCCAGGTCTTGGCGCCAGCCACACAAACAGACCCGGGAGAGGCTGGGCTGACAGCCAGCCACCCTCCTCGGGACCTAGGGAATCAGAGGTAAGAGGAGGGGCACGTGCCCTATGGCAATCAGGGCTAAATGACCACCGGGACCCTGCCCCAAATTTTCAAGTAAGCAAGGAGGCTGAGAGCAGGGGAGGCCCTGGGCATGGTAGAGAACCCCCAAGGTCACATAGCCACCAAGTCAGCGGCAGAGTCCTCTCCACATCACGGAGCCCGCCTAGCAGCGACCAGCACCCCACCTTGAGATCTGTGTTGAGAATCCAGATGAAGGTGCAGACTCGGGGGTTACTGGCCGACTTGAGCACGATGAAGCCCCCAGGACCATTCTCTCCCCTAAGGAGAGAGGCACCATTGGGGGGACTTTGGAACCGAGCAAGTTCCATGCCCCTGACAACCACATACCTTGTTCTTGGCCCAGCTTGGACTAGAGTGGAAGAGGGAAGGCAGACGCTGGTCTAGAAACTACTACCCTGTTTGAATAAGGCTTAGCACAGGTGTCCCAGAGGCTGCAGTATCAGCCCTCCACCCTCTCCCACTCTCTGATGCTCAAATCCTCCTATAATAACCTGCGAGTGCTTGCACACCCCCAGTGACAGAGAGCTCACCACCTTCCCAGCCCTCACATACTCGCCCCAGAGATTCCAGGTCAGCTCTGGCTGTGATGGAGGGGGCTGAGCTGGCACTTCTCACTTGGGGCACCTTCGCAGGAAGGTGTTCAGGACCTGGGCTGTACAGTTCACATCCCCTAGACATTTCACTTTCCCATAGCCCCACTGAGCATGCTTCAGTCCACCCCACAGACGAGGAAGTTGGCACCCAGGGAGGAAATGAGCTTGTCCTGTCACTCAGCAAGTCTGCCAAGACCAGAGTCCAGTCTCATATTCAAACACCAGTGCTCTCTGCCGGAGCCCCAGGAGGGGGTGGGGAGGAGCGAGGTCTACGGAAGGGGGCCACCCACAGCACTGCGGCCTCAGATCGGACAGCGGGGAGAACTTGGAGGAAGCCCAGGGTCAGGCAGCAGGCAGACTGTGACTTCTCTCCCTTTGGGGGGACTTCTGAGCTGCTCCAGGAGAAGGGCAAAGCAGCAGGGACAGGGTGAGGAGGAGGAAAGGAGACCTGGGTCTCCATAGGCAGGAAAATGACACCCAGAGCTCAGCACCTCCGGCTCAGGTCCGACAGCCCAGCTAACCACATGGCTCCCAGGCCCCTTCCCTGCACCGGTCCCCACCCACCGTCTACCCCCGGCCAGCCACCCCTGCACACATCCCCTCCAGCCTCGGCGGCTTGGTTCCAGCTGTCCACCTCCCCCACCCCGCAGACAGAGCAGCAAGATTAGCAGGATTAGGGGCTGGGAGGGGCAGAGCCCAGTGGGACAGAGAACAGGAACGCAGCCTCAGCAGGAGAGACTGCCCGGCCAGGCCGTACACAGTGTACTCTGCACCGCTCAGTGCTCCCGGGGGAGGGGCTGGCTGGGATGACCCCAGGAAAGGCGAGGCTCACCTGACATATTTGTGCGTGGCGGGCTTGGCGCTGTGTATGGTGGCAATGCCCGATGACAGGTATCGGTCCCTGCGCCGCTCAATGCGCCGGACATTCACAAAGTCCCTGGGGGAGGGAGGGTTAGATGGAGGGCGCTGAGCCCTGGATCCGAGTGCAGGAGGCCTGACCACGAGGAGCGTGCTTGGTGGGTGCTCACCTTGGGGAGACCACACCACCCGCGGCCCCTGCAGACACGTCATAGGAGATGACGGTGTTGTCTTCCACTCGCTGGAGGATCTGAGGGCCGTCAGGGGAGACATGAGGTACAGCCCACCCCAGGGAAAACCCAGGGACAGGAACGCCCCTGGCCGGCCTCCTCTCTGCCCAGGCTGTACTGGGAGCTGTCGCTATTCGCAGGCCCTGGGCTGGCGCTCTGTGCGCACTCCTCCCTCCCGCCCTCCTGGCCTCTCCAGGAGGTGCTGTGACCATCGTCCCCGTCTTACAGATGGGAAAGCTGAGGCACAGAGTGGTTTGGTGACACGACCCAGGTCCCCTGTGGCCTGACTGTGCCCTGATCCATGTCATGAGAGGCGGCCAGGCTGGGCCCCCTGGCTGGGCTCACCTGGCAGGCGGTCACCGTCTTGTTCCACAGCACCATCCTCTCGGGCTGCAGCATCACCTCCTGGTACACCAGCTCCGCGGGGCAGGGCAGGAAGGTCTGGGGCAGGGAGGCCAGATGTGCTTGGGTACCCCAGTCCTTCCCTCTTGGTTGGGGGGACCTGCCGGAGGGCCCCTTGGCCCCTTCCTAGAGCCCCAGACAGAGCAGGAGGCTCCAGGATACGCGCCTGCCGCACTCACCTTGAGGATGAACGTCTTGCCGTGAAAGGGAACCTCAATGGTGTACACAGTGTCCCCATATTCCTGTGGCAGGGACAGAAGGGTAGCAGGGAGGAGGGTGGAGAGCAGGTGGAGGGCATAGGAGTGGGCTGGTGGCACAGGAAGGGTGACAGGCAGGGCAGGTTTTCCACAGCTCAGGGAAGACTCCAGGACTTTGGGGGTATCTGAGCAGCCGTTACCAAACGGTGGTTCTAACCAACGCACGGCATGGAGGAGAGACAGGCTTTGATACTAAGTTAAAAGACAAGAGCACAGCTGCGGCTGCAACCCCGAAGAGCCGTGTCTCCGGGCCAACAGGGCTGCCAGGGGAGCTGGCCAGAGAGAGGGACTGGGGATGTTTCCCGGTTTTCCAAGCTCTCCGCAATCTTTGTAGATAATGTTGTTTTGATCATGAAATAAAACACCGGACACAGGATAGAAGCCTGGCTTCCCCTTCAAAGCCTGGCGCTGAGGGAGCGGGCGGCAGGGAGGGGAGGACGGGGTGGGGGGTGGAGGGGAGACATCCCGCCCAGCCTCCTGCAGAATAGCCGACCGGGGGGCCCAGCTCCCTCTCCTGGGGCAGGAATCTGCTTCTAAGCCATGTAATCCTTGGGTTTATTTCTGAGGCCTCAGAAAAGGAAGCAGAAACACACATGGGAGGGGCAGGTGGGAGAGGGGCTTCTTACATTATTCTTCTCGAACTTCCAGTTCTCCTCCTGGGCCAAGATCTGGTCCACCACCGCTGTGGCCTCCTTCCCCTGGCGGATGTACTCCCGTTCCTGGCCCGGAGGGGGAGGCAGGAAGGGGTCAGCCTGGGGCCTGCACCCTGCCTTGTCGGCGGCCTGTTCTCTCTCTAGACACTCCACACACCCCTGGAGGAGCCTGGCCCAGCGGTATCTGGGGCCTGGGCTGGCCTCCTGAGGCCTGTGGTTGTGGCGGCTGCTCCAGCGTCCCCAGGCATGGGGCAGGCCAGGGGCCTGACCAACAGTGGGGCAGACACTCGGATGGACAGGCACTGCCTGGCATGCATGCACCTAGGTCTAGCCTCTACTGGGAACCCCCACCCACCCTGGCTGAGCCCGGCACTGGCCCTTGTGCGGGTGCCCTTTCCGAGGGCAGGGTCGGAGTAGGCAGCCAAATACCTGGGCAGAGAAACTTTTCTTCCCAGTAACTTCTTCATCTGATTCATTGTCAGACCCTGCAGAAAACAAGCACGGATGACAATGGCAAGGGGTGGGGAGAGAGCGCAGGGAGGTAGTGGGGGTCGGGTACGTGAGTGCAAGGTGTGGGGGATAAAAGCGTGTGGGCGAGGGTTGCTGGCTTTCCCCAGGGAGCCTGCTAGAAGGAATAGAAAGAACAGACCCGGCCCACCTAGCTCCTCACAAGGCCCCTCCCTAAAGGCAGCTCCGCCACCCACCAGGCCTCACCTGCAAAGGATTCTGGGGGTGAATAGAACTGGCCCTCGGACAGAGCGCTGGAGAAGAGCAGGGGTCCACGGGCGACAGCAGCCTGAGCAGCAAGATACCCTGGAGGAGCAGACGTGGGCAGCCATCGTCCCAGACCGAGGACAGTCAGGCCTTAGCAGCCTGGGGCACCCCCACCCCAGGTTCACCCCAGGCTCTTGGAGGCTGCTCAGGGGGGCAAGTGGCTGAGAACTGATTCTCATGCCCGAAACTCCCCCTGCTCACTTGTGGCTGGGATGACCCTTGCAGCAGCCCCCAGCCCCCAGCACTCACATCGTTCCTCCTCGGCCTCCTGGGGTAGGACTTTGAAATCAAGGAACCAGGTCTCCAACCAGGCGAGGACAAAGGACACAATGGGGAGCAGGTAGCCAAATGCCCCTTTGCTGAGCAGCTGTGGAGGGAGGGGGCTGAGCTCCATGGCAGGGAGTCAGCGGTCACCCCAAACCAGAGTCCCCTTCTGGGGTCTCCAACTCTGGCCAGCCAAACTGGCAGAGACCCTGTGCCTGGGACCAGCTGCTTGGGAACCCTCCGTGGCACATGCCCCTGGGATGGATGAGTTAAGTCTGTGGTGGGGTAAGCCAAGATTAGGCTGGAGGAAGAACTTCCCGATTCTTGGGGTTTCAGAGGGACAGTGGGGGATAGTGGGGGAAGCGGGTGAAGGTGATTCCTTGGAGATATCAAAGGACTGGATTGCCCTTCCCCCAATCCTGACAACAGGGACAGAGAAATCACAGAATTGGTCCTTTTTTAGGAGAAGCCCATCCCTTAGGCCACATGCCCACCAGCAGCCAGACCCTGAGCCACTGACCTCAGAGAGGATGACCTTGACAATGAGGAATGCGCTGGACACCAATGTAGTGACCTGCCCAGGGGAGGTAAGGGGGGACAGAAGGAAAGCAGAGGCTGGGGAGTGAGTCCTCCTCCATCCCCTCCCCTGTACCAGCCCTGCCAGGGCCCAAGAGCTGCCAGGAAAGTGGCATCTTACCGCAATCACCCACCAGTGCCGGAGTCGCAGCACGGCGTAGCCCAGGAGCAGTCCAGAGAAGCGGAAGAAGGCCAGGACCTGGCGGGGGGTGGGGCCTAAGCCATCATAGGGAACCAATGTCCCCCACCCTGCTGCAGGCTGACCTCTCCTCCCTCCACATCCCTCCATTCGGGTGTGCACACCCCAGGAGACAATGGCTGAGTTAGCATTTCCTTGGGACAATTTGGATGTGACCTCCTTGGACAGAGGTCTCATCTTCTCCCTCCCGCTTGGGGCTCTCTGAAAGCAGGGCCTCACTGAGGAAGCTTTTTGAAGACTGCGGGCTCCCCGAGGATGGAGTCAGACTGGACAGGAGTTGCAGAAAGAAGAGAACCCAGCCGGAGTCATTTCCTTGCTCCCTCTCCACCCCCGGGGGCCCCAGGACCTCCCAAAGTCACTCACAAAGATGTCAAAGAAAGAGGTTTTAAAGTTGTAGTGGATGATCTCCTGCTCCAGGTTCTTCTGGATGCCTGTGTTGGTCTGGGAGAGGGACAGGAGAGAGAGGAAGAGCTCTGCAGGCAGAACCAAGGACCCAGGGCTGCTCCTCACCTTCCAGACTGGGGGGGAGGGAGGGGAGGGTGGAACCTGGAGGAGAGGCTGTAAGTGCTAAGCCACCACCCCACAGGGGCCCCAAAGCACCAAGGGAGCTCAGCCAGAGGCCCAAGACCCCAGGTACCAATCCCCTTCCTCTACAGGCCCAGGCAGCCCCAGTGGGCAGGGCTGGGTTCAAGTACACTGCCCAGGGAGGGGCAGGCTGGGGGCTGTGCAGGGTGCAGGGGAGGCAGCGGGCCCTAAGCAGGGTGCAGGGAGCCTGCTTCTCATGCAATTCCATCTCCTCCCACACTGCGGTGCTCCATCTTCCCAGCCAACAATCCATCTGGGGTGACGGCTGGGGATGGGTAGTGGTGTCAGACGGAGGCTCAGGTGGCAAATCAGTTGATTAGGTTTGTGCTTAATGGGCAAAATCCATCACACTGCTGCAGAGGATGGCACAGAGAGGAGCAGACACGTCCTTGCCCCTGTCCCTACCCCAGCCCACCATACATTTTCACCAGGATGCCCGAGACCTTGGCCTGGATACCAATGTCCAGGGGTCTGGGGGATGAGGTGGTCTGGAAGGACACCTGGGGCCAGACTGCAGCCTGACTCCCGAGAAGGAATGGGGGTGGCAGGCCTAGGCTTCCGCAGGTGGGGGCACCAGCACTGCCACCCCTGGAGAAGGGAGGACACAAAGGGACTCTGGAAGATGGAGCCCAGGAACCCTGAGGAAGAAGACCCTTCATAACCACCTAGGCTGGGGCTTCAGATCGTTGGCCAGTCACCAGAATTTTGGGGGGAGGGGCTTGTTAAAGATACAGATGCTCAGGCCACCAAGTCTGAATATCAGGGTGAGACTCTGAGCATGTGGGATCTTTTTAAAGCTCCCAGGTAATTCTGATGCTCAGAGAAGGAGCCCACGGTCTGCAAAGCCCCGCGCCCCCAACCCGATACTCAAATGCCACCACACATACCACCACCTCTACCTCCAGACCACCCGAGCCCCATGAAACTCAACATCGCCTCTCCTCTGGCCTGCTGATGAGGTCCCCGGGTCTGACACCCACCCCACCCCAGCCAGCCCTCCTTGGGCTCCACAGCCCCTCCCACCCTCACAGTCGATGTCCCTGAGCTCTGTCCTCCGCCCTCTTCTCCCCCAACCTGGGTACTCGCCAGCGCTGAAGGACAAGGACTCAGGAGAGGCGAGTTTCAGTCCCTGCTTCGCCAGTCTCTGGCTGCAAGACCCTACACTGGTCCAGCCCTACTGGGGTCCTTGTATCCACCCAGTACGGAGACATGGTCAGGGAACTAAAAATACATATGCTCTAAAATATGAAAATAAAACTATAAAACTGAAAATTAATAAAATTCTAATTAAATCTCTGCCAAGTGACTCTACTAGTTGTCAAATCCAGTATTCTGAAAGTTTTCATTACATTTGAAAACGATTTGTTAGATTCTCGCACTGCAAGAATTCCAAAGTATGCGTGACTGCAGAGCAGGCACGGCTGGCATGGCCAAAGAACTTCAAAAGTAAAGTTATCAAAATTTTTTCAGCTCCTCCCTGGTAAGGAAATAGGTCCTAAATATATGAGATAGGTAAATTTTAGGGTTCGCATTGATGTTGGATGGGGCCTTCCAAAGAAAATGTTCCTAAGACCTTGGAAGCTCTGCAGAAGGCTCCGAACCTTGCTGGGTCTTGGGTTTTCCATCAGTAAGATGGCCTCGAAGGCCCTCCATGGCTGTGGCTTCGTCTCGCTGAAGGTGCCAGCTCATCTCCGGTGGACAAAGTACAGTCATTTTCAGAACCCTGTCCTTCCCTCCAGCTCAACATACCCAGAATCAAACGTACCCTCTTTGTTCCTAAAGCAGCCCCTTCTGAAAACTCACTTTTTTTTTTTGAGACAGAGTCTCACTCTGTCACCCAGGCTGGAGTGCCCTGGCATCAGCCTAGCTCACAGCAACCTCAAACTCCTGGGCTCAAGCGATCCTCCTGCCTCAGCCTCCTGAGTAGCTGGGACTACAGGCACGTGCCACCATGCCCGGCTAATTTTTCCATTTTTTGTAGAGACGGTGTCTCACTCTTGCTCAGACTGATCTCGAGCTCCTGAGCTCAAGCAGTCCTCTTGCCGCAGCCTGGATGGAAATCATACTAGGATTGCAGGCGTGAGCCACCATGCCCGGCCCCCAAACTCCATAATTCTATCAAGAAAGACATCGTTTCCCTGTCACCCAAGCTTGAGACCTAGAGAAAGGGCCCTCGCCATCCAGAGCTCTGATGGTGAGCCCACGCTGCAGAGGGAAAATGAGGGAAGCTCAGAGAGGCTAAGCCCCTTGCTGAGTCACAGTCAGTACAGAGGAGGAGCTGGGACTGGACCACACCAGGGATGCCCTGCTCCCAGGGCTCCTGCCTCTGTGGGCTCTGCCCCATCAGTGCCTGGAGACCAGGTCAGGCCCCCACCAGCTAGACTGTGCTCCTGAGGGTGGGCCGACCACTGTGTGGGGTGGGGGTGGGGGTTGGGACCCTGCACCTTCTCCAGGCACCAGGCAGCATCTTACCAAAACCAGAGCCACCGCCTCTGGGAACTGGGAGCTTTTACTGTTTTGCTCCCCACTGTACCCTCTGCTTTTAGCATAGTTCCCGGGACACAGCAGGGACTCAAGACATGTTTGGTGAATGAATGAATGAATGAATGAACGAATGAACGGGAGCCCAAGAGCAACACCGCAGAAAAAAGACAACAGGTTTCAACAGCTCCATCGGAGCCTAGCCTCCTTTCTCGCCTCTCTCGGGAACGTCCACTAGGGGGCAGCATGGCCCGGAGGCCAAGGGCGAGCTCCGGGCCGGGGTCGACTCAGCCCCGCCTCCGTCACACACTTGCGGAGGGACCTTGTCCAAACCACTCAACCCCTCCGAGCTCCATTTCCTTCACCCAGAAGATGAGAACTGCTGTTTTCCTCCCATTCTCCATTTTACCCAGAGTCACCCTCGCAGGAGACGCAGCCCTCCCATGTGGCAGGTGCCCCCAGCCGAGCCCCAACTCACGTTCAGCTCAATGATCCAGAGCAGGGAGATGAAGAGCAGGTCGAAAGTGACAAAGAGACAGAAGGTGCGGCGGACATCGGAGATGGCCCGGCGCTTCTCCGGAGGCGGCGGGAGGAAGTGCGACGAGAGGCTCTGGCTGTGGGACAGCGACGAGCCCAGGGAGGCCACGGCGGGCAGGCTGCGCTCCAAGTCTCGGGCCAGCTCCCCGGGCAGTTTGCTCATCCTGGTGGGCCCCACCTCAGGGCGGGGCCTCAGCGGCACGGCTGCGGCTGCGGGCGAGGCAGAGGGGGCCTGTTAGGGCCCTGGAGGTCCCTTCACACCCAGCTCCCAGGGGACCCCGTTTGTTCCCAAACACATCTGACCCCCACTCCCACCCTGTCCCAACCCACAGCCCAGGGCACTCGCCCAAATTGCCTGCCCAGGCTTGGCTCTGCAGGGGGGGCAGGGGGGCGTTGAGCATCCCTCTCTCTGTCCTTGCCCTCCCTGCCCCAAAGCCCAGCGCCCCAAGGTTCACCCTTGGAGGGCTCTGGGGGCACCTACCCGCCTCCCCAGTGCCTGGGGGCACAGCCTGCTCCTCCCAAACCCAGCCCTGAGCTCCGGACTCTGGTCCTGTCAACAGCCTCTTGGCCTGCCCCCACCCCCAGGAGAAGAGGGCCCCAAGCTCTGTTCTTTGTTTTCCAAGCACAAAGCCACTTTCCCTCCCAGCAGCCAGCCCTGCCCTCCCACCCCCTAATCCATGGCAACTGGGAGGGCCTTCCTAGAGCTGTCTGTGCGCTTGGAGCTGGGACAGGGCTACCGAGCAAGGACATCACAGTCCCTCTCTAGCTCCTCCACCACTCCCTAGGACCAGCCACCATCATCTCTGCCTGGACAGCTGCAATCCGCTCCTAGGGGCTGGGCCTCCAGGCTGCCCCCTCACCCTCCGGCACCATGTCTTCACAGCACAGCGGAGCAAAGAAAGCATCATCCAGGTCCTGCCACCACCCCCAACCCTCCAGGGCTGCCCACCGTTCTCAGGCCAAGGGGCCCCTCCTCACCAGGCCCTCTCCGTCCAGGCTGCCCTGTCTGGCCCATCTTACCGCTCTTCTCACGCCCCGTCTCACTGCCACTGCCACTCTGGCCTTTTAGATCCCTCAACACGGTGCCCTGTCCTGCCTCCAGGGCCTTGGACCTGGCTCTCCCAGATGTCTGGAATATTCTCCCCCAGTCCTTTCAACTGGCAGCCAAAGTCCTGTCCTCAGAGCCTCCCACCCTCCTGCCCCACTCACAGAGTAATATTATATGACACTGCTTTACTTTCGTCAGTGACCTTGTCCCCACCTCAAGTTATCTTCCTTACTGTTTGATTTTACTGTTGACCCTTTCTCTCATTAAACCATAAACTCCGTGGCCACAGGGTCGTTATCTGACTCGCTCACTGCTGTCTTCCCAGTGCCCAGCACATAACAGGTGCTTCATAATTGACTGTTGAATGAATGAAGGTTCCAGAGTGTCTCCTGGCCCTCAGCTCCACGCTGTGTAGCAGAGGGGACCAGGGCAAACCCTGAAGAGAGTAAGAGGCAGCCACTCTGAAGTGGCCCAGCGTCCGGCCGCCCGGCGCCTACGCGTTCACGGCCATGTTCGTGCCCACACAGGGCAGGGGTGATTCCTCCTGTTTTACAGATAAGACAACCAAGGCTCAGAGAGATGAAAGGGTGTGCCCAATCCCTTAAGATCCTGTGCCACCATGGAGCTTTCACAAACTCTGAAGAGAAAAGGAACCCTGGAGCACCCCCTCCCTGCCGGGGGCACTCGCCCAAGGCCACTTCCTCGTACCACACTCTTGGAGTGCCCATGACAAGTTCATCTCAACAGTACTGGGGGGAGCTAGGCCCAGCTCCGGAAGGAGGCAGTCAGTAGAGGGGATGTGACAGGCCGCCGGCCATGGGACCCCCAATATCCATCAGCCGGCTCAGTGCCAGACTGCACACACAGCACATCCCTCACCGTGACGGCCGCAGCTCCCGGGCAGGTGACATTTCCCTGACTCTAACAGCCCTTTCGTGTCCTGCCAAACCTGTCTCCCTCCCTCTCTCTTCATTTCTCTCCGCTTCTTTTCTGCCTCTGTCACAAAGTAACTTTCCATCTGTGTTTTCTTTGTGTCTTTTTACCCCTCTCCTTTTCCCACAGCTGTCATTTTGGGGTATTTTGTTTGTTTGTTTGTTTGTTTAAGACAACAGAAATTGTCTCACATTCAGGAGGCTAGAAGACTGAAATCAAGTGTCCGTAGGGCCATGCTCCCTCTGAGTCCTCCCTCGCCTCTTCCTGGCTTCTGGGGCTTTGCTGGCAATCTGGCCTTCCTTGGCCTGCGGCTACATGACTCCAGTCTCTGTCTTCATTGTCACATGATGCCCGCCCCGTGTGTCTGTCTTCACGTGGTCATCCTAGAAGGACACCAGTCATACTGGATTAGGGGCCTGCTCTACTCTGGTATGACTTCATCTTAACTGATCACATTTACAATGACCCTACTTCCAAGTAAAGTCACATTCTGAGGTGGGGGGGGGGGGTCGGGACTTCAACTTATCTTTTTGTGGGGAGCACAGTTCAACCCGTAACAGTAACCTACCTCTTTAGTGTGTGGCTTATCCTTGTTTTATACAAAGGAAAAAATGCATGTATATTTTTCTTTTATCCATTCTTCTTTCTTTCTTTCTTTTTTTAAGAAACAGGGTCTCCCTCTGTCGCCCAGGCTGGAATGCAGTGGCACGATCATAGCTCACTGTGGCCTTGAACTCCTGGGCTCGAGTGATCCTCCACCTCAGCCTCCCAAGTAGCTGGGACTACAGGGTCGCACCACAACTCCCGGCTATCCCTCCCTACGCGTAGGACAGTTTCCTGTAGATGTTCTTCTGCATGTTATTTTTTCTCTTAACCGTGTATCCTAGAAATCACTCCATCTCAGTTTTACATTCTTTTATAGAGCTGCTTAGTACTCCATTTTATAGACAAACTACAGTTTACTCAATCTCTTATGAATGAGCATTTAGATGTGTAATTATCAGAAATGCTGCAATGAACAACCTTGCGTATATATACCCTCGTGTTGTTGGAAGTGTATCTTCAGGACAGATTCCTGGAAGTGGTATTGCTGGGTCAAACTGCATATGTAGTTTTGCTGGGTATTGCCAAGTTCCCTTTGCAGTTTGCGTTCCCACCAGCAATGTATGAGAATGCCTGTTTCCCCACAACCCACAGAATGTATCGTCATCCCTGTCTGTCTGTATTTTTCCCCGTCTGGGTCTTCCTCTCCATCTCGCTCCCGTTTCTGAGTCTTTCTCTCCACCCCCATCAGTCTCTCTTCCCCTTTCCCTCTCTCTCTCTCTCTCTCTCTCTCTCCCTCCGTCCTCCTTCACTTCTCTATCTGCCCCATTCCCCTCCACTTCCTGCCTCACTTCTGGGGGCTGTAGCTTCCCTCCTCTGGTCTGCTTCTATGTCTGTCTGTCTTTCCCACTGGCTTCTCCCTCCCTCCCTGGGGACAGGACTTGGGTGGCAGCAGCTTGGGTGTGAGACGCACTTGGAGTGGCAACTGCACTGACACTCACACGCCCAGACATCCCCGTCGAAGCGAGAGACGCAGATGGGGCTAGAGCAGAGGTGTTGCGAGAGGCTGGGAGAGCCGAAGATGCCAGGGGGTGCGGGAGCCAAGTGTGGGGGCTTGGAGCAGGGGTGGGGGCTGCTGGCCAAGAGTCAGAGAAAGGGGGTTCCACACCACCCTCCCACTGAAAGCAGCTCAGAGTCCAAACGAGAGCCTGTGCAGTAGACAGAGCACTGGGCCGGAGTTAAGAGACCTGCAGCCCGGTCCCTGGGCAGCCACTGATTCTGAGTAACTTTGGGCAAGTCTTTCTCACCATCCTCTGTTTACCTGGGGAAAAGGTCAGTGGTTTTTCAAACCCCTCTTTTTAAGCAAGAGAAACTTAAAATAAAACCTTACTTAAAACCTCAGTATATCAAACAGACAAAAACCTGACTGCTATGGGTGAAGGTGGCTGTAGAGTCCCACCATCGGCCTTTCTTCAAACTGCAACATCACCCGAAGCCTCCCTGGCTGCAGTATGAAAACGTGGCTCACTCAGATGTCTTCGAAAGGCCTTTGAGCTCCATCAGACCACCTGCCAGTCTACAGGGTGAAAACCTGCCTTGGCCTGGAAATGCCCTGAGCCGTCAGTCCCCAAAGCACTTGTTCTCTGGCTGACTCCAGGCTACCAGGCCCTGGAGGGCGGAGGCTGGCAGCTGCCACCAGAACAGCGAGCACCAGCCCCCAATCCGCCATGCCCACCCTCCCTACAGGGAAGGCAGGAAGGCAGGAAAGAGCACTTTGAGACTGGAGACAGCAGCGCTGCCACCCAGCCCCCTGGGAGCAGCAACCCCCTGCCAAGCCCACTGCCTGCTGTCACTGGCCCCTCCCAAGCGCCTTCAGAGGTGCCAGGAGGGGAACAGCACATGTGGCGTGAAGGAGTTTGCTGTTTGTGGGAGCTGACCTGCTAAGGCTTTTGGACGGGGAGGGAGGAAGGAGGAGGGAGGCAATCGGAGGTTTTGCCATCTTAGGTTGGAGGGGGAAGAAGGGTGGGGAGGGGAGGGCCTGTCAGGTGTCTGGGCACAGTAGATCATTCCGGAGGCAAAGGGGAGGGGTGGGCACAGGCCCTCAAGCGCCTTCTCATGACTTCTCTTTCTCGCCCCCAGGATGTACTAATACAGTCTGGCTTGCAGTGGGGTCTTGGGTAGGGCACAGGACTCTGGGCAAACAACAGGACGCTATCCTTGTTAGTATAGTGGGAAAAAAAAAAAAGGAAAAAAAGAAAAATATAAAAAATAAAAAATAAATTAAAAAAAAGTAAAACCACTCTAAGATTCGGTGTCCTCAGCTGCATTAAAAAAGGTAACAATAATATACTTAATGCCACTGAACTGTACTTTTTTTTTTTTTCCTTGAGACAGAGTCCCACTCTGTTGCCCAGGGCTAGAGTGCCGTGGCGTCAGCCTAGCTCACAACAACCTCAAACTCTTGGGCTCAAGGGATCCTCCTGCCTCAGCCTCCCAAGTAGCTGGGACTACAGGCATGCGCCACCATGCCCGGCTAATTTTTTCTATATATTTTTAGCTGTCCAGTTAATTTCTTTCTATTTTTCAGTAGAGATGGGGTCTTGCTCTTGCTCAGGCTGGTCTCGAACTCCTGACCTCAAGCGATCCTTTTGCCTCGGCCTCCCAGAGTGCTAGGATTACAGGCATGAGCCACCACGCCCAGCCAAACTGTACTCTTAAAAATGGTCAAAATAGTAAATTTTGTGTTATATATATTTTACCATGATTTAAAAAAAAAAGGCAACAAGAGCTCCTGCCTCATAGGGCTGGTCTTTAGGTAAGTGTCAGGAGGGAGTATGGTAAGTGCCGGCTCAGTGGTGGCTGAGATGGAACAAGGAGCTGGCAAGACCTTTCAGGTAAGAGGGAAGTTAACGGGGAGTTAAAATACACTACAGTGACTTGTAATAAAAATCACCCTGTCATCCAGGCTGTGACTTCTTAAAAACCAAAACAAAACCAAAAAACCATACAAAATCACCCTGAAGGGCCTGGGTTCAAATCTGCACTCTGTAATTCACCGGTTGTGTGACCCAGAGCAAGCTCCCTAAGCCTCTGGTCTGGCTCCCGCATGGATACCCAGAGATGACCCATGTCTCCTGGGCAGCGTGGACTCTCCAAATCCCCTACTGAGGCAGAGGTGGGGGGGCAGTAGACATAGAATCTTCAACACCCAGCCCCACTCCACATTCCTCAGCAAATGCTAGCACCAGCCCCACCCTGGCTATGGGGGCTTCCCAAGGGGTCCCTAACTCAGTACAAATCAGGTGGGTCAGTGAAGGCAAGAGAGAACTGGACTCCAGGCCAGAAGAAGGGCCAAACCTTCAATTTCCACCTTGCTAGTCACTTAACCTCACTGTGCCTCAGTTTCCTCCTCTGTAAAATGGGGCTAACAATAGCACCTACTTCTTTATATAATAATCTTTATCATATAAAGATTAAGTGACTTATTCAATGCAGTGGCCTAGAGCACACCCTCACGTGGTCACTGCATGAGGGTTAGTATTATTCCTTTCCTCCCTCTTCTCCAGATGAAGACAGGGTCTTGAGCTCTAACGGCCAGGTGAGATGGCTCCAGGCCAGGGCTGGGTTGTTCTGAGTCAGGCAGCCCCTGTGAACACCAGGTTACCACAGACTCCACAGACGGGTGGAAGGCCGGGCCCTGGGTGTGGGGGAGGCTAGCCCCGGCCCACGTCCTGCTGCTGGCCAGCCCAGGCGGGCGCTGGTTCAGGGAGGGCAGGACTGCAGACCAAACAAGCTGGGCACCACCCAGATGGGCCAGTGCAAAAGAAACAAACCTGGCTGGCAGTGGCCTGCGGTGGCACCCTGTGGTGGCACCCTGCGGACATGTTCTCCTTAACACCTCATGCCCCTCCCAAGAGGGGTGGTGACAATCCCGTCAGGGAAGGAGCAGACTGAAGCTCTGGGAGAGCTGCCCAGGCTCCCCCAGCCAGAAAGGCGCAGAGCTGACTCCAGGGGCACGTGGGCTTCCCCCTGTGCTGGGCTGAGCCGGGCTAAACACAAAGGTTGTTGCCCCCCAGAGCCTTTGTGTCCTCCCTCCGCATCCCACCCATCAGCAAATCCTGTGTCTCTTCCTTCAAAACCCAGCCAGTATCTGCCCGCTGCTCACCTAGCACAATGGTACCCTGTCCAGGCCATCATCTGTCACCTGCTACAGCTTCCTGCCCTCTTCCTCGTCCTAGCCCCGAGTCTACTGTCAACACAGCAGCCAGAGGGATCCTGTTAACGGTCAGACCACATCTCCCCGATGCCCCAAACCTCCAGTGGCTCCCCCAGAGTAAAGGCCAAAGTGTCCACCTGGCCTACAAGTCCCCCCTTCCCCTTAAACCCTCCACTCCAGCCACGCCGGTCCCTGGCTGTCCTCGGACACATCACACATGCTCCTACCCCAGGGTCCTGGCACCTGCTGCTGAGGCAGGAGCTCCTCTCCAGGTCTTAGCACTGCTTGCTCCTCACTCCATCTGGTCTCTACGCAGATGTCCCTGGGGACAGACCTCCCCTGAACCCCTCTTCAGCCCCCACCCTTCATTCCTTCCTGTGCTGTATTCTTCACAGCACTTGTCACCCCTGACATATGACAGGTGCACTGGTCCGTGTTTGCTGCCCATCCTCTCCCGCTGGCATGCAAACCCCACGAGAGCAGGGACTTCCCGCGCTTTGCTCACTGCTGCGGGCTCAGCAGCAGAACCGTACTGGGCTCGCAGTGGATGCTCGGGAAACGCGCTCAACGACTATTTACACCCTTTCCTACAGCGGCATGTGCACACGTGCACAGGGACACTTGCGCCCAGCTCTGGAGGAGGAGCCCCTTCCTGTCCAATCTGCCTCTCTTGACACCGGACCCCACCCTCTGCAGACATCCTGCCCTGCCCAGGCACTCCCTCCATGATAGGGCAGGGGACTGGTTTCCTGGGCCCCCTCCTGTCCCCTGAGCCCCAGCTTGCAGGGAAAAGACTCCAGGTGAAGTTAAACCCCTCTGATGAGGAGGGTAAAGGAGCAGGAAGGACTTGCCCCTCAGTGGGACCCCAGCACTCTGCTCTCGCTATGGGGGTGGACACCCACCCCGTACTCTCCTGACCATCAGCTGCTCCCAGGGCACACCACAGCCAGTCTTCCTTGTGTGCCTCAGCTCCCTGTCTCCTCGCTCTGGAATGACGTTCTCCTTCTGGGGCACTCTGACCCTTCAGAGGCTTGTTCAAATGTCACCTCCTGGGCAAAGCTTTCCCTCACCCTCCAGGCTCCCCTGAGCTTTTAGGGCTCTGGATTAGCCCTTCCCTTATCACAGCTAGACTTGAGTCTCAAAGCTGTCATCCCTCGAGCGCCTGAGACTCAAGTCACAGTGCCCGGCCACTTAGGTGTCTTGTAAGTGAGTTAGTCTGTGGATCCATCATGTGCACCCTGGCAGCAAAGGATGTGGGTTTGAGGGTTGGGCATAAGAGCCAGAGTCAAAAACCCAAGGCCATCCCTTATTAGGCTGTGTGCCCTCGACCAAATCACCGAGTCTCCTTATCTGTAAAATGGGGAGAGTATAGTGCCTACTTCAGAGCTTGAAAGGATGAGAAACAGCACATACACAGTGCCTGTGCCTAATTAATGGTAGCTATTGCTACTACTGCCCTCCATGGGCACAGTGTCAGAGGCCGGGCCCTGGGCCAGGCATAGCATAGCATTTTGCCCAAACTCAGAGTCCCAGCAGTACTGCTGGATGGAAGGATGGGCCCAGGCCCAGGCCTCAGGGTGCTGACCTAGGATGGCACACTTTGGGTTCTCCTGTAATTCAGGGTTCAGTGGCCCATGCCATCAGCCTTGGGACAGCTGGCATACTGGCCCTATCCCACCCCACCACAGAGGGTTTGGGAAGTCCCCTGGAGAAGTAGGAGTTTAAGGAGAGGAGGGCACGGCTGCAATGACAAATAAAATCTCAAAGCCGAAGCCTGGCTTCGTTTCTCCTTTCCTTCTGGGGAAGCGGAAGGGGAAGAGTCAAGCTGAACAAAAATAAGATTCATCACCACTCACTCCTCCCTGCAGCCGGGGAGGTTCTCCGGATACAGTTTACTGAAACTCTAACAAACTGAGATCTACTTGGCCCTCCTTTCCCCCTGACGCCAGGCCCTGTTAATTGTCAGGGAAGTCCCTGCTCTGTGGTTCCATGACCCCTGGCCTAGACAGGGGCCAGTGAGTCAGACCCCATCCACCCCTCAGTGCTGCTAGGTAAAACTTGGGGCTGATGAGGTCAAGTTCCCAAGGTCAGTCTAGAAAGGGCCAGTCATCTTCTGGGAGAGATCTCAGCCTTCTCAAGGAAAGCCCCCAACAGGGGTGGGGGTGTTTCAGCACAGGCTCCTCCCAGGACTAGCCCTGAGCAGACAAAAGCCAGGATTGCCTCTTCCCAGTGAGAAAAAGTTCAGAGAGACATACAACTGGCCAGACGGGATGCCTTCCTTGTCTTCTGTCCCACTGATGTGGCAACTGCCTCCTTGGAAGGCAGTTTCTGAGAGACAGCTGCAGACCTGGAGTCAGGAGACAGTCCTTTACATCCCTGCTGAGTGACCTTGACCTTACCTCCCCTAAATCTCAGCTTCCTAACCTATAAAATGGAGCCAACAAGCTCCACCACTCAGTGGAATACTTACAAGCCGCCAAAAGTGCAGGATTTGGGGTCTCACCCACACTACCCTCCCCTAACAAGTCCAGGTGTGCGAGAGCTCAGTTTAATGCCACATACAGGGATTGAGAGCCTACAGTGTGCTGGACACTGTGCAAGTCCCTGGGGCCACAGTACCGTGTTCTGGTCCAGCAGGAGCTTCTAGTGCAGAAGACTGACATAAATAATCAACATGGTGCCATGCTGTGATCAGTGCTTTCAGGGAGGAATGAACAAAGAACCGTGGGCTCCCAGAGAAGGGATCATCTGACCCTGGCTGGAGTGGGTGAGGTCAGGAAAGCCACAGGGAGGAGGGGCCCTCTGACCCAGGCCTTGAAGAATCAGCATCTACTGGCTGGAAGCAAGGAGGAAGGGCATTCCAGGCATGTAAAGGAACACAAAGACCCAGGCTCTGTTCTAAGGCACAGGCCCAGCCCAAAGGCATGTACATGATCCTACCTCAGGGGGCCTGGCCCCAAACACCAGGCACTAGGCTTCCAGAGCACAGTCCCAGGGCATGGTCCCTGCTGGCTCCTAAACCAGGCGGACACTTCCTCACGGCCACGTGAGAAAAAGAATCACAAGTCTCAGCAGAGAAAGCTGCCTCTGTCTGTCTCAGCTCCATCTCCCCACACCCTTCCATGACCCACTGGGGCTCTGTTCAGAGGACCCAGCTTTGCCTTCTCCAAGCCCACTCTGGCCTCTACCTCCCTCTAGTAAACTCATCTTCTTGCTTTAAGGGCCCTCACTAATTGTCCGCTCCTCGGAAACTGTCTTGGCCTTCCTCTCCCTTGGGTTCCCACAGCTCTATGTATATTTGTCTAGAATTAATGCTTGCCATGTAACATCATTTACTCATTCCCAGATTTGTTTTCCTGAGCAGACTGACATCAAGTCTGGACTGCTAGTACTTTTTTTTAGAGCCAGGGTCTCGCTCTGTCACACAGACTGGAGTGCAGTGGTGCCATCATAGCTTACTGCAGTCTTGAACTCCAGGTCTCAGCTTCCCTAGTAGCTGGGACTACAGGTGGGCACGACCTCACCTGGCTAATTTGTTTTTTGCAGAGACAGGGATCTCGCTTTGTTACCCACACTGGTTGGGAACTCCTGGCCTCAAGTGATCCTCCCGCCTTGGCCTCCCAAAGTCGTCAGCCACTGTGCCCGGCCCAGTTCAAGTTTAAACACGGTGAGCTCCATCTGAAGCGGAGCTGTCCAACTGGCCGCTGGACGGCCAAGTCTGGAGCACCAGGGAAGGAAGGCAAGGGCAGTGTTGAGGATGCGGGTCCGAGTATTTAGTTGGTGTAAAGCTGAGGCTGTGGGAGGACATAAGACCACCCAGATTCGGTGTATAGAGCGAGGGGCTGGGGAAGAGAGGAGAATGTGAGGCGGCATTTCTTACCTACTGTCAGAGCGGTAGGAAGAAATTCAGGAGAGACTGATGAGAAGGAAGCCAAAAAGGGCGGAGAGGAGGACAGGGTCAATTAGGACTGAGTGTCAATGGTGTTAAGCACCTCTAAGAACTCAAGAAAGATGCTCTAAAGGGCACTTTTGATATCAATTAGGAAGTTATTTACGGCTGTTTCAGAAGGAAGTTGGGGAGACACCGGATGACAATGAGACGCAGACCTACCGGAATGAGTAGATGTTTCCTCCTCCTCCTCCTCCTCCTCCTCCCAGATCCTAACCCCTCCCCATACCCAACCCCTGCCCCTTAATACCCGCACGTTGTCCCCTAGCTTCTCCCTTCACAGCCAAGAGGGAGGCTTTGGAAGGCGATCCCGGACACCCTCCTCGGCCCCCAAGGGTGGGCGAGGTCGCCGAGGGTCAGCGCCTGGGGTCCCTAAAGCCGCACGGGGCGGAGCGAGGTCGAGCAGAGGAAAGGGGCGGAACCTGGATTGTGGGGGGTGTGGGAAAGGCCGGACGGAACCCAGGTCGGACACCAGGCAGGGAAGCAGGATCGGCCAGCAAGAGACAGCCCGCGTACCACCCCCAGTCCCAGTGCCTTCTCCAGTACCCACCTGCTCCATGTCAGCCACGGCCCCGGCTCTTTCTGCCCCAGCACAGTCCTACTCCGCGACCCCGGCGGCGCCTCAGAGCGGAAGAAGATCTCCCAGCGGCGCCACTTCCGCCGCAGAGTCCGCCCCCTGGAGCGAACCGGAGCGCGCGTCTGGCTGCAGCCCCGCCCTTCGCCCCGCCTCAAGCCCTCCCGCGCTACTAAGAAATGTCGCCATGGGGGCTAAGGCCAAAGTTAGACTTGAAGAGTGCCTTCCCGGGGGTGGGGGAATGGAAAAGAAGCTCAGGGGCGCCATCGTTGCTGGGCCACACTGGCCTGGCACTGTGGAAGAGAGAGAACTTCCTGAGGGGAGGCCTGTGGGGTCGGGGAGGGGTCCCTTGGAGGAATCCACTATTACTCTTGAAGGACTTCTCCCGCCCCTCCTCATGCCTCACCCTACCCCACCCCCGCCTCTTTCATCAATTCCAAGCAGGAGCTAGAACTTCTGCCGTCCTTCCTAAGAGTGCCTGGAGCCTATTGTCTGCAGGAAAGACTCCTACAGTAGAGTGGACGCTAGGGTCAAAGCGCTTACCCTTAGATGATCACCAACCTTCCATATCAGGACACCCCATTATCTCCCTTCCCCTCCCCCTTCCCCTTCCCCTGAAAGAGGTATCTCAGCACAGTTATTTACAAAGATTTATTACAGCTTACAGCACGGAAGAGGTTCAGGCCTGGAGTCGGGAAAGAAGGGGAAGGAGGCAGAGCAGCTGGGGGACAAGGAGAACCTGGCTGCCCCCACCGTGTGCCCCCCAAGGACATATACTAGGCGGCATTCCCGGCATCAAAGCACGAACAAAACGCAACAAAGCAGCCTCTGCCAGTCCATCTTCCAGGCACCCACGAAGAGCAGGGGTAATAAGGGGAAGATTTCCAAAATGTTGAGGCTGTGGAGAAGGATGCCTGAGTCCTGGGGCCTGGCACAAGCCAGTGAGGAGAGGGGTGATGACTTGGCATCTCCCATAGGAGAGGAGATGGAGGTGGAACTAAATTCTCAGTATTTTCTTTCCCCAGATCTTAGGGTCCTGCCCTGTGGGTCTCCTGAGCCCAGGGGAGAGGATCTGGGGAGTAGAATTGTGAAGGGCAAATCCTTGTTCCTGGTTTCCTGGATTTTCCAGTGTGGGCTCTCACATCCCACCTCCCACTGGGTGAATGGGGGAATGACTGGCAGGGGAAGACATCAGGCAGCAAGTGCCCAGGTTCTCTGGGCATCAGCCATAGGTGGGCAAACAAGCAAACACAGACCAGCCTTAGTCTTCTATAAGTCAGAAGCCGCAGCCCTAGCAGGTGAGAGGAAGGATACAGAATAGAGTGGGGACAGAGTGGGTTTCTGGGGAACAGTGATGCCCCCTCCACTTCCTCCTGGGAGATGCAGGGCTGGGTGCCTATGTGCCAGGCTCAGGTGGGGCAGGGCGCTGAGGCTCCTCCCCTGGCTCTGCAAGGCAAGCAGAGAGGGACTCAGGGCCTGGCCCCACCCACTAAGCTCCCAGCCCTGCTGTCCCCATCCCATACTCTCAAGCCTCACCACTTAGTGCTGGGTCTTCCACTTGGTCCTCAGAGCTGCCATCTCTCTGGGACTCATCCAGAGGGGGTGGGCGCTCCCAGGGCCCCTCCAGACCCTGGCCACAGGCTGTCTTCTGCCCAGCTGAGGACAGGAAAGAAGGGATAAAAACGCAGGCTCTGAGTAACCATCTCACTGTCCTGGAGCATGAGCTAAGTCTCTCTGATGGCTGAGGCTAAGCTTCTGTGAGGGCATCATGGCACAGTGGAGAGATCACTGGACTAGGACAGCTCTTCCAGTGACTAGCTGTATGGCTTAGATGAGTCAGTGGGTGCCTTTCTGAAGCAGATGGTAAGAGGGAAGTTGTGTAGATTACCTTAAACAAAATAATAGTTAATTCTCTGCCCAGCTGAGCACTGGCACCCAGAAGCCAGTCAGCAGTGGTGGTGGTGAATATTGCTCTGTGATAGGCTTGTCATTTGGCCCAGTGCCCTGATGCTTTGCCTGGGGGAACAGTCTGCTCTCACCTCCTTTCTACCTGCTCTGGGGGGTCTTGGTGGGAACTGACTCAACTCTTCCAGCTCCCCCATTGCTGGCAGCAAAGCTGGAGCTTTTGCTCCCATGGCCCATGGCCTCATTGCCAGGGATGCAGACAGGAAGCCCAGGCTGTTTTGTCTGGGTGGAAGGACTGATCACATCAAGCAGAGGTGGTCAACTGTTCGTTATTCCCATAAATAATGGGACGAAAAAATTTAATGTGTACCAGGAGGGATAGATATGGTACAGGCTTCCATGACTAGGCACGGAAGGACAACCACAGGAGACAGTGAAATTTCTGCCTAGAAGTTCTCTGGGCTTTGGGACCTTCCGTGGAGTTTTTTTGGATCTGGGGCCTCTGGCTCTGAGGCCTTCTGTATAGGTATCAGGCCCCTCCCTGGCCCCTGTCTTCCAGGCAGGCAGCTGAGGATGGAGGTGCAGGGGACCACATTGGTTCTTGAATCCTGGAGTCCGCATCTAGACACTAGAGGGCACCCTCTCACCCCATCCCAGGAAGGAAAGTGAGGGAGAAACAGTCCTGGGCAGGGCAAATCAGCCAGCCCTCTGCATCCTGGCGGAGACCACATCCCAGATTCAGAAGCGCAGGGAGTGGGCATGTTGGACTCTCTCAATCATCTACCCCTGAGTGTCCTCACACCCCCTCACTACCATAGATGAGAAGTCTTTTTTGGGGTCTAGCCTCAAACTTCATGTGGCTTTGGCCTCAATTCTTAGGGCAGAGAGGAATTATTATGGAAGACCTGGTCGGGAGAGGGACAGACAATGATGGGAAGCCTATGTCTCAGGCAGGGCTAGTGTGAAGCATCCTGTGGAGAGAGAGGACGGGGAGCCCCGGTGGTGTCACTGCAGCCTGCATGTGTGAGAAACCTAACCGAGAGGGGGTGTCTCAGGATACTTAGAGACCCACACCTAACCCATGGTGGTGGGACGCACAGATCACAGTCCCTTCAGCTTACCAAACACCCTGCTGCTCTTCAGGATTTCAGCCTGGCTGTCTTCTTCCTCCTCCTCTTCTTCGTCATCCTCCTCCTCCTCCTCGTCTTCCTCTCTTGGATAACCCAGCTCCCGCAGCTCCCCCAGCTCATCCTCCTCCTCTGAGGCCTGGTTCTCATTCAAGTTGCTGATGGACTGCAGGTGAGACTCAGCAATGCGCTGCACGGCTGGCACAGAGGGGACCCAGGGAGGCAAGTGTCAGCAGAGGTAGCCCATGGATCTCCAGAGATCACTCCCTCAGGGGCCCAAGTTCAAAGGCCAAAGGATACAGGGTAGTCTACTGGGGGTCAGACCAGGGCAGAAGCAGCAGGGAGTAGACTTGATCATGTTTGGCTCTGAAGCGATCCCAAGATGCTGGCACCAGGCAGCTCCCCCACACCACGGGGGCGCCAGGCTGGGCAAGACCAGGCGGGCACAGCAGCAGCTTAACATTCCCTGGCTGCAGAGCTCGATTTGCCAAGAACCCAGCACTGGAGACAGCGTCTACCAGCTTCAAGCCCGGGCAGAGGGCACAGGGCCTGCGGGCCGGGACCTGGGGATTTGCCCCTTGCCATTTCTGGGGGAGTGCCCAGCCTGCATAGGACTCACTGCTCACCCTGATTCTGCCTCCCATGCTGTGCACAGTCACCACCCCCGGCACGGCCCAGTCATAGGTGCCAATCTGCACGGTCCTGCCCAGGCTCTGAGGGGTAGGAACAATTCTGAGGCTGAGGACATGATAGTCTGCAGCCAGTGAGTCCGTGCCTGGGGATGCGGCCTGCTCAGATGCGGCCCCTACAATCTTGACCCACATCCCCAAGCTCCCAGCTCCCTCCGCGGTGACCTAGAAAGCACCCCCAACCCCCGCCAAAAGACCTGCTTGGATAGAGATAGGAAGGGAACAGTGTGGGCAGCTGGAGAGAAGTTTCCAAAAGATGGAAAGGAGCAGGGGGTCAGGAGAAAGGGGCCAGGGCTGAGGGTTCTGGGGATGGCAGGGGAGGGGACACTGTGAGGTCAGGCTGCAGGAGCTGGTGGGATTCTAGAGCATATGGGACACAAGCCACAGACAAGATGCTGACAAGGGGTGGGTAGGGTTGCCACAACTCCTCCTTAGTCTGCCAGCAGGCCCTCCCCTCAGAAGTCCCAGAGGGGTAGGTCCAGGCTGGAAACCTCCAGTACAGTGAGCAGGGCACCGCACTCCTGCCAACTCGGGGACAGGCACAGAGGGTGCATTGTGTGTGCCTGCTGCCCCGCCCTGCCCCCAGCTCCCTGCCCAGTGCCTCCTGCTGGCTCTGGGCAAGCCACCCAGGCAATAAAAGTGCAATAAATCTCCTTGCCCTGGCCTTGGGGACTCGGCAAATCTTCATCCTGAGCCAAGTGTGAGAGCTCCAGCCTTGAAGCACCCCCGCCAAGACCTCGTGTCATCCACCTCCCTCGAGGGCCCTCGACTCTTCCCCTACAAACCCCTACCCTGCTAGACGCTTCCTTTGCTCAGACGGGCTGAAGTCTACAAAACAGTGTCCTCCTGGTACAGAGGGTCTTCAAGGGTTGGTAGGGAGATACGGGAGGAGAGGAGTGGCAGCTTGGACAGCTGCCCTCTCCCCAGGGGAGGAGAGTTCAGTTCCTAAGCCACAGTGACAACAATGGGTGTGTGCAGCGCCTGGTGCCTGTGAGCCTCCCTCGCCTCGCCTCCTTCGTGCCTCGCGGGGCTCTCTGGGGTCCCTCCCTCACCCCTCCCAGGCTGTCTCCATCTCTGGGGCCCTGGATACCCCCAAGTCTCCCTTTCTGAGTTTGAAGGTCCTCAGCACGGATCCCAGACTGCCCACCCCTCTCCTGACCCCTTCCCACTGCCCTACCTCTGCCCACCTGGACTCTCCTAAGCTGTAACCCAAAGCGGCAGTGGGGTGGGGACACACTTTGGGCCGCTGCAGGGGATTGGGAAGCACCCTGGCCCTAACCTCCTCCCGGGGCCTGCCTCCCCAGGCTTGCAGTCAAGAGCCCAGCTCTTCCCCCTCACAGCCACCCAGCCTCTCCCCAGCCCAGGGTGGGGAGGAGAGGACTTCTTATATCCTCTCCTGAGATGTCACCTCCTCCCTCACGCCTGCTTTGGGGCCCTCCCTCACATCCCTACAGGTAGGACGTCTGTCTGGGTGCTGAACCACACTGCCTACTTGCTGCAGCTGTGCCGCTTCATTTTCCTGTCCTGGAGGAACAGAAAGAACCTCTGCCTTTCTCTCCTCACCTCCCAGCCTCTCCTCTCTGCTCCCAACCCTGGCAGGCAGACTGACAGGTGCACCTGTTGACCTTGGCTCGAGCTGGGAACTTATTAAACCCAGCTCCAAGGGAGCTCTCAGCACACCCTTCAGGTCCCAACCCCGTGGGAGGAAGGGGGCTGGCCAGGCAGGAAGAGCCTCAGGCAGGTGTTGGGTGGAGGTGTGTATGCATCCTAGGGCTCAGTTAAGGAAGAGGCCCTCCATGCTCCATTCTGCAGTCCTTCCCCTTCAAGTGTATCTCCCAAGCTCCCCAGCTGGAATCCAAGTCTAGGTTGGCCCTAAAGCCCCCTCTGACTCACACCGCCTCCTCTTTGCACACCTTCTTCCCTCTCCCTTGAATGCCCTTGCCTGTCTGTTAAATTCCTGTGAGCCTTCAAATCCAGGCTTCACATCCTCCCCTTGATGGAGTCTCCATGAGCCTTTGAGGCCAAGAACCTCAGGAGGGCAGGGACCAAATCTTGCCCATCTTCTTCTGCTCAGTGCCCGCCAGTGAGAGCTGGCACACGCTAGGTGTTCCATAAGGGTGTGCAAAAGGAATGACTTGCCTTTTAATCCAGAAAGGAAAAGCAGGAAAGAGCCCAGTGTGCAGATCTGTGCAAATGGGCGGGGAGAGCAGGGTGCAGCCCCAGGAGATGACTAAGGGGTGGGAGGTGGTCTGGCAGAGGGGAGGCGCAGACTGAGTCCCTTTCCCGTGGCTGCTGGTTACTGCAGACCAGCCGTCTCCTTTCTTTCACCCCCACAACCTGATGTTAGGGCCCACAGCTGCCCTTTCCAGCCTCTGGGCTCCTTGTGTTTTGCAAGGCCAGATTAAGAAAGAATTGGTCTTTAAACTGGGGTTGTGTTGCACAAAACAATCCCTCCCCACAGACAAAAGCTCAACATTTCACCTCCCTCCCCGGTGTCAGCCCAGGTCCAGGGATCAAGGTGACAGCCAGATGGATGGGTGCAGGGTGGTACCTTTCAGCGAGGGGGGTGTGTAGGCACAGGGGTTGGATCTCTTCGACTTGAGGTGGTGCCCCTCTCCTGAAGCTCTCTGCCAGGGAAGTGCCAGGTTAAATGGGCTCACCAGCCACCCCTTCCCTTCACCCTCCCTCCATTCCATCCCACCCATGGCAACCCAAGCAGACTGGACTAGCCTCTGCTAATGGTCCTGCACCTCGCCTGAGCTCTCCACCCTGTTGCCCTGGGAGGGTCCCCATAAGCCATGGTTCAGGGCAGGACCTTATGTGCTGGAGGTTCCACCAGAGTCTGAGCAGAGGAGGATCTGCTGGTGGCATCCGGGAATCAGGAACTCTCAGAGGAGATGCTGATTGATATGCTAATGTGCCCTCCAGGGTGGCACCCTGTGTTGGTTGGCTGGCACTGCAGGCACTAGCCCACCCCACCCCAAATGGCCCAGGCATCCCTCCTTCCCGTTGCCCCAGGAAACTCACCTGGTGGGGGGAGGCCTCCTCTTCTGAGGGAGGCCACCAAACCAAACCGAGAGGAGAAAGAGAGGAGAGAGAGAGAGAAAGAATCTAAGTTACTTTCCCCAAAGTCTCAATCTCTGGGGAAAAGGAAAGTGTGCCCTTTCCCTCCTGGTGTGGGGAGGTGCCATGTTGATAAATAAGCCCAGTACAGTTGGGCTCCCAGAACTTGTCCACTCCCCAGGCTTTAGCTCTGTCTCCTACTCAAGGGACTTTTGCAGGGCCACCAGGAAGGCAACAGAGTTAGGGTGGAGCCAGGGCTTGGAGGGCAGGGAAGGAGGGAAGGGGCCCTACCTGGTGAGGAGTGCTCTGAGAGCCGGAACAGCATGGCAGGGGTTGGTCTCCGGCGCCGGATCTAAGGAGATTGGGGGGTGGGGGGAACAGGATAGACACCTGCAGCCCACCCCCACCCCCAGGCAGCAGGGAACAAACAGTGCTTTGGAGTCCCCAGGGAACCTTTGAATCAAAGACTGTCATAGCTGAAAGGAACTCTGTAGCTCACCCAACCCCCTCATTTTACAGAGGTGAAAACCCAAGGCTCAGAGAGGTTCTGCAATGTGCTCAAGGCCACACAGCACACCAAGTCCAAAGGAGGAGAAAAACCCCAGTTACTGACTCCCATGGCTGTCCCACTCCATGGCTACTCCAGAACAGACATCTCCTTTTCTGTCTTCTCCCACCAGGAACCTTGCTCTCCCCAGTTTCTGAAGACATCAGACCTTGGGAGCCAAAGCTGGCTTGGCTATAGCTCCAGCTGCCAGGGATGGGACATCTGGGAAAGATGCCCCATGGGCCGTGGCACCCACATGGCCCTGCCCACCTAAGGTCAGCTCAAGGGTTCCAAAGAAACTGGATCCAGCTGCAGAGGGAAGCTGAACCTGGGCACATCCAATCTCACCCTGAGACCCTGACCAAAGGGACCTGGGGGTGTCTCTGGGGCCTGAGACTGGGCCCCTCTGGCAGTCTCTGTCAGGCTGTAGAACTCGTCACCCAGCCCTTGTGAAAAATGAAAAGCTGCCCTCCTTGCTACATGAGCCAAGCTGAATGGCGGTGGCGCTGAGCACTCCCAGCAACTGCCCCCCCATCGGCTTGGCAATCAGACCTACTGTAGGTTAATTAGGTCCCCTTTGAGCTCCAGGGAAATGCACAAAGAGAACCAGGTGAGTGAAGCTGAAGCTGCCACCTCCCCCTGCCAAGCTCCAGCTGCCCTCCAGACCAAAAGCTGCTCAGGCCCAGGACTCAACCATCCACCCCATCTCCCCCCAAAATAGGACTTGGCCCCATTCTCACTGCTCTGTTGGGAGTCAGCTGCATCTCAGCAACAAGTGACCCCCGCTGGGCCGTCACAAACTACCCGCCCCCACCTTCTGAGGCCTCCCAGCCCCCAGGAAGGCTCTCCCTAGGACTCAGGAGTCTGTGGGAAGAGGTCTGGCTTCTGTAATGACTGGTCGCCTCTCCCTTTTTGGGACCTGACAGCAGAAAGAGGTCAGAACAAGGTTCTGGGGACGCCAGCCTAGCACACACGGTGCGACTAGAGAGACGCAGGGCAGTGGGGCAGGGGGCTCCCAACTCCTGCTGTGTTACAGGGTCAGCGACGTTTCTGACAGGGGCGGAGCGGTCCTGGTGGCAGCCTAGGGAAAGGGGCTAGCCTAGCGGGACTGCGCAGGGTCTAAGGGACAGTCCCCGCTCCCGGGGCGGCCTGGGACCCGCCTGCTCCCGGACGCTCGCTGCCGGGACTTCTACGGCCCCGGGGATCAGAAGGGAGGCCTGGGGAAAAAGTTGTACGAGTCTCCATCGAACTTCGCGCGCGGCCCGCGCCCCCGCGCCCCCGCGGTGGCCGAGGCAGAGCCCGGGCTGTCCCTCCGCCCCCACCCAGGCCAGTCCGCGCGGCAGCGCCCGGCAGCACAGAGCAGCCCGCGGGGTGTGTTGGGGGCGCTGCCCGGGCGGGGCGCGGCCCCCTTACCATCTCCACCTGGCGGGGGTCGAGCTGGCTGGGGGGCGCGGGCACCGAGAACTGGATCTTCTTGCGGTCCTTGGGGTCCATGGCGGCGGGGCGGGCGGCCGGGCTGGGGCTCGGGGTCTCGGCTGCGGTCCCTGCTCGGCTCCCCCGCGCTGCTCGGGGCGCCGCGCTGCCGGCGGGCTGTGTGTGGCGAGGAGGAGGAGGAGGGCTGTTCACGCACAGATAAAAATACCGCGCTCGGCGAGGGGAGGGCGCGCGCGGGGAGGAGGGGTCGCCTGCGGGGCCGGGCTGGGCGCGCCCCCGGCCGCCTCCGGGCTCGCCGGCCGCGCTCGCCGCGCTCGCTCAGGGCCTCGGTCCCCTGGCGCCTCCGGCCCGGGGGCTCTGTGTCTCTCCCCTCCTTCCCTCGCTCTCTCGGAGCGTCTCCGAGTGTCTCTGCGAGTCCCTCGTCTCTGCTTCTCCCGCCCTTCCCTTATCTCCCTCCCTCTGCCTCTCCTCTCCGTGCGTCCCCGTCTCTGCTGGGCTCACCTCTCCGGTCCCAGCCTTGGGGTCCTCAGCCCGTCCCCTCGGCGTGGGACTGGCGCCCGGGTGCTTGGAGGGAGGGCTCAGGAGAAAGTGGCCAATAAGCACCAAGCATCGTGCTCTCCTGGGGCTGGGAGGGTGGGGAGTGCGAGCTAAGGCCGGGCTGGGGGCCCCCTGCGGTCTCCCCAGAACTTGAAGCTGCATTATTGATGGAGTCCAGCAGAGAGGCTAAAGCCGGCAGGAGGGGGGGGGGCGGGGGCAGGACTCCAGCTTTAACCACTTCATGGCCCTGGTACTTGGAGTTTCTCGGAGGCTGTGAGGTCGTGGAGAGAGTGCCAACATGTCACGCTGTGAATGGGGGTGTCCTAGAAATGGAGTGAGTGTGAGCGAGTTGTGTGTGGGAGGACACGTGTCAGTCATCATGGCAGGGAGTGTGTGCAAGTGCGTGCCAGGGGCCCTGTGGCGCCTATAGCTGGGGGGGCCGGTGTGGTGTGAGTGTGAGTCTGTGTGAGTAAGTGTGTCAGAGTGTCAAGGATGCGGGTGTGAGTGGCAGGGTGTGGGAGGACTGCGTGTGTGCGGGGGAGGGTGTGGGTGTGGGGGAGGATGTCAGAGGCTGTCAAGGTGATGGGCAGGCGTGTGCCGGCTTGCAGGGGGGTGGGGGCTCCGTACCCACAGCTCAGCCACACAGCAGACAGGGTATGAGGTGTGAATGTGTGAGCACTGGGGGGGGGGGGGGGGGTAGAAGGGAGATGTGTCCCTGCCATGATGTTCCCTGGATTCACGTGTCTCCTGCCTTTTCTCCCCAGATCTATTGGTGGGGGGCAGAGCCAGCCCAGAGTTGGGGGGGCTTGGGGGCTGCCTGTACACGTGCCATCACGTGTGTGAGTTTGGTGCATTGGGGAACAGAGCTGGGGAGAGAGGGGTGTGTGCTCCTTTCTGAGGTGTGAGCCTCTCTCCCTCCAGAGGTGTGTGTGTGTCTCTGGAGCAGGGAGAGAGGAGGAGAAGCCCTGTGGCTGGGGTGTCCCTGTGTGTCTGTCCAGGCTCTGGGTGTCTTTGCAGGAGCTGGGGTTTCCTCTGCGGTGTGTGAGGGTCTGAAAGCCTCTGTCTGGTGCCGAGGGGGTACACGTGTGTACATATGCATGTGTCTTCCTGGGGCTCTGTTGGTATTGGCGTCTTCTCTCCTGGTCACTCTCAGGCCTGGAACAGCCAGGAGCCCTCCCTACCCCCCAACTCCTCCAGCAGCTTTTCCATCCCTTGGTGGAGTGAGAGGCTGGAGGAATGTTACGGAAACAGGGTCAGGGCCCACACTGGGGGTGAGGGAGCTGGGCGGCAGGAGGGGCAGAGCTTTGCTCGTGGGAGTGGGATGTCTGGGCCGCTCAGCTCCACATCTGCCAGTGCCAGGCCTGGCTCAAGTTCCTGAGTGTTTGTTGACTTACATACTTGTTAGGAAACAGCCGGATGCCAGGTTGCTGGCCCAGGGGTGTGGGCATCTCTGGCAGCCCCTGGCTTGGCCCAGACCCCTCTTCCCAATGGGGCATGGTGGAGAGTGGCAAAAGACAAGTTTGGCAATGCCATGGGAGGGTGAATGAGGAAGTCTGGAAAGTCAGAAGGGGCACAGGAAGGACATGGCCCAGGCAGTAACCTGAACAGTCACTGGGCAAAGGTGGGCCAAGGGGCCTGTGGCTTCTAGAGCTGGGGGGCAATGGTTGGGTGGAATGAAGGGGACAGAGTAGAGCTGGATGGGTGACGAGAGGACAGGAACAGGGAGGCATCACCGCCAGTTGCACCTCAGAGCCCATCAGAGCCGAGAAGTCCTTGGGGAACATGGCAGCTGAGACTCATTTGACCAGAAGGGCTTTTTTATGGAGGATCTGCCAAAAGTATTGGAGCTCTAGGAGACCTGCATCAGGAAAGATTCCCCTGATGCCGGGAGGGGGCAGCTAAGAAGGGAGATGAGAGCAGAGAACCTTCCCTCTCCCCTAGGACTGGAAGATGGGGTCTTTGGGGGTGGAGGGAGGATCTCTGCCCTCTGCTCCCAGCCTTTGCCTGGCCAACCACACCTCTGGCTGCTAAACCCTGGGACCAAGAGTTGTGGACAGAGGGACAGACACAAGGGACAGACAGGAAGAAGGAAGGACGTACAACAGAGACTGCACAGAGACAGGAGGTGAGAGAAAGATAAGGGGGGAGGTAGGAGAAAGCGAAAAGAGAAAACACATGTGAAAGACGGAGAGACAAAGGCAGGCAGAGAGAGGAGAAAGCTCATGACGGAGAGAAGCAGGAGACAGAGATGGAGAGAGAGTAAAAATAGCTCAGCATTAAGATAATTGCAGCTCACAGCTCTGCCCTCCGTTAGGAATTAAATGAGGTTTTATTACTTTGATTTTTCTCTCCTGGATCCTACGCAACTTCTCAAGAACTTGGGGAAAAGTTTTTCAGGTGGGCGGCCAGGTGGTGGGGGCTGCGTGGGCGACAGAGGAAGGGAAGGGGACTTCTGGGAGCTAGGGGGGCGCAGGCAGGGAGTGGGGAGGGGCTGTCGAGGACAGTGGAGCCCAGCAAGGCTGGAGGAGGCAGCCAGGACCAGGCACATGGGAAGGGGGTGCACTGAGGCTCAAGGGGCCAGGATGACCTCCATTCACTTTGACTTAGGATTAATCATATGCAAATGAGATGTAAAAATAATATGCCACTCCTTGGTTATTATTCTTGAGTTAGAAGCACAGGCGGTTTTGTCCAAGGAACAAATTCAAGACCTTGTTTGACTTACCTCTGATTAAACTATGGATCTTCCTGCTTGGACCGACAAAAAAAGTTTATGATAGGGTGTCCATTGTGTGTCAGGCCTGAGCACACTGTTTTGAGGCGTGTCCTTCCCACCATTTATCCTTGTCCGATGCCTGCCACACCACCTGGCATACCGAGGCACTACATTCACCTCCTCTGGCAGGTAAGTTTGGGAGGGTGGTGCGAGGCCTCTGCCCTCATTTTGAGAGGTGGGTAGAAGAGACGCTCGGGAACATTCCCTTCGTTTCCCCAGGCAAGATGTGGACACATGGACAGAACATAAACTGCGGAGTTTGACAGCCCTGGGTAGGAATTTCAGGTCTGTAACTTACTGTGTGAACTTGGACAAATTTCTTAGCTTCTCTGTGTCTCAGTTTCCTTACGTTTCAAAGCCGCCCCCCTCCACGCGGTGGCTGTGACTATTAAATGGCATAAAATTTAATAAAGCTCCCAGCTGAGGGCAGAGGACCTCCACAAAGGTTCCGGCTTCCCTGGAGCTTTAGGGATGCAGTTCTGAAAAGAGCCAGCAGGTGGCGGAGTCGGCCAGGGTTTGGGCCGCTAAGTTGCTGGTACTGCGGGTCCGTAGTTGGGCATCACACCTGTGACCTTGGCCCCGGGGAGCTCAGCTGGAGCTGGCCGGGTTGGCATGTGGCAGCTGGAAGGGAGGACCAAGGAAGTCCCGGAAAGAGGCCTTAGAGGAGCCGGGGAGCGCTGTCTGGGCACACCGGGGCTTCCTTCTCTGCGGCTGGGGGACATGGGGGGGTGTTGGAGACAGATAAATTCCAAGGCCCACCTCCTCTAGGGATACCCTGGACACCGAGAGGATAGGGCAAAGGCACCGTCAGCTGGGACAATGGTGGCACTAGGGCAAGTGGGCAATCACCTGAGACATTCATTTACACCCTCGTTCATTCATTCATTCACTCATCCATCTCTGCCCATTCAATAAATTCACATTGGGTACTTAGGTGCTTTTAAAAAATTCAACTTTATTGGGTTAGAGTTTACATACAATAAAATATTAAATATATATTTCAATGAGTTTTGAAAATTTGATATAGGGTGTGACCACTGCCACAATACAAACAGAATGTTGCCATCACCCCAAAACGTTCTCTTTTGCTCCATCCGAGTCAGTCTGCCTTCCCGCCTCACTGGGTGTATCATAACTCTTAGCACACTATTTTTTTTTTTTTTTTTTTTTTTTTTTTGTTGAGACAGAGTCTCACTTTGTTGCCCAGGCTAGAGTGAGTGCCGTGGCGTCAGCCTAGCTCACAGAAACCTCAAACTCCTGGGCTCAAGCGATCCTACTGCCTCAGCCTCCCGAGTAGCTGGGACTACAGGCATGAGCCACCATGCCCGGCTAATTTTTTCTATATAGATTTTTAGTTGTCCATATAATGTCTTTCTATTTTTAGTAGAGACGGGGTCTCGCTCAGGCTGGTCTCGAACTCCTGACCTTGAGCGATCCACCCGCCTCGGCCTCCCAGAGTGCTAGGATTACAGGCGTGAGCCACCGCGCCCGGCCAGCACACTATTTTGAGATGCGTCCTTCCCACCATCTTTCTTTACATCATCACCTGCCTGCCGCAGCGCCCAGAGTACAGTGGGCACTACATGCTCTAGAGAGGATGGATGGAGGAATGAATGAGGGCACAGGTAAATCCATGAGTCATAGAAACTGACAGTGGTGACATACATGGAGCACTTACTCTGTGCTGGGCCCTGGGCTAAACCCTTTATGTGCAACTCACTACAATCATTCCAATTCACAGATGAGGCGATTAGGTTCAGAGGGGTTCCGCAGCTTTTGCCCAGAGCCTGGGTTCAGACGCAGACAGCATAACTCCAGAGCCCTCGGTCTTTACTGTTGCCTTTAGCACATTCAGGATGGACGATCAGGATCGCTTGAACGCACTTCTTGCAGCGGACTTCGCTCTTGCTCCGTTACTAGACCAGGTTTCCCTCCCGCCCAGCCGGGTTTGGACCCACCGCGGAAGCAGCAGAAATCGATGTGCCGAAGCTGCCCTCTGGTGGCGTAAACGAGTACAGCAGCGTCTGTGTCCTCTGGCGCCCCCAGGTGGAAGCTGGGATGTTGCTGCGAAGAGACCAAGCCGCAGCCCACAGCGGGGCAGCCTCAGCCCCCGGCACCTGGAGACCCCCTGCTCTGGCCACTGCCTGGTGCCCCCCGAGGTGCCAGCTGAGGCTGCCCCCGAAGAATGCCAGCTGCCGGAGTCCGCCGCCTCCCACTCCCTCCACCAGCCTCGCACACACTCCAATCCCGGTCCAGTCGGCTGCTTCCATTCCCTGAAGAAGAGGCCCTAAAGTTAAAACAGCTGTTAATTTATAAACCAATTTTTCCGTGACTGCTTAATAAATCGCCAGCAGCTGCTCTGCCCCCTCCTCCTGCCCAGGCACCCGGCCCCGGGGGCTGCACGGAGAAGCTCAGAGCCGCCAGCCTGCTCCTCCTGCCTCCTTCCCCCGACACCCCCCAAACATTGCCCCCAGAAACTGGGCATGTGGGGGCAAAACCGTGATGAACCCAGCTTCTCTGGTCTTCAGTGAATGCTGAGATGAGGACGGGTTTTCTTTCCTGGTGGGCTGCAGCCCAAAGGCCGTCCCTCCCAATGCTCCCCAACCCCTCACCCTAGACTTCCAGGCCCAGAAGGTGGTGTCAAAGGTTTCTCTAATTCTGGGGAGATGTAGGTGTCCAGATTCCCTGGAGAAGTTGCCCTGAGCCCCTGGGCAGTAAGGGGACCCTGGTAGGGCTTGTCCCTGAGAGCACAGGAATCTCACTTTCCCATATCAGGGTGGTCCCCCTGACAGATGCTAACTGGCTCCTCTCTCAAGGGTGGGCTGGGCGGGGAGGCAGCCCACTCCCGGGAGATCCCCGCACACATCCACCCCCAGGATAATGCAGCAGAGGGTCTGGCCTCCTGAACATTCGCTTTGCCCAGCTCCTAATAGCACATAAAAGCCAACATGAAAATCCATGAGGGCTGGGGGCCACAAGGATGGCAGGCACGAGGCATGTTCTTTCTCTTTGCGTCTGCAAATTCCAAAGACACCCAGGGTGAAAGGCCCGCTGCCATTGTGATCCCTGTCTCTGCTGGGCTAGGAGGTCAATCTGGCCATGCCCCTGTAACCACACGCTCAGTAGGAAAGGGGCAGCAGGGTGATAAAGCTGGCTCAGGAGTTCAAATCCCAGTTCTGCCACCTACTAGCTGTGTGACCTTGGTCAAGTCACTTAATCTCTCTCTCCTTCCTCAGTGTCTCCATTTATAAAATGTCGATAATAACAATAAAATTGTTATGAAAATGTAATAAGTTGAGACATATAAGCACATGGTAAAAAATGTGATTTATTACAAAGTGATCACAGTGTTATCTTCTTATCCCCCTGCTGGAAAGAGCAGATACTGGAGCAGAGAAAGTAGCAAATCTTGGGGTGAGGGTGCCCAAGAGATTGCCAGGGGGAATGGGGTGGAGGTGGGTACGAATTCCGGGGGCAAAATTAAGGAAAAAACCCAACCAGGATTCCTGGGTTATGAGGTCAGACTAGGCTTTACCACTCTGGGCTTTTCTGGTTTCCCCCACACCTCCACCTCTAGCCCACTGGGCAGCCATGGCCCTTCCCCAGCCTCCTTCTGGCAAAGGAAGGAAAAGTCACCACCCCACCCCAGTTCCTGGAGCCCCCACTCTCCAGAAGCAAGTTCTTCCCACAGTCTAACTGGGAGCCCTTCCATCTCCTCTCTCGTTCTGCCCTGGCCCTCTCCGCCCTGCCCCCAGAGCCTGGTAGACTCTGCTGTCATACAGGCGAGAGCCTGGCCTTCCTACACTCTCCCTGTGTGTCCCAGAGCAACTTAGTCAATCTCTCTGTGCCTTGGGTTCCACATCTCTAAAATGGGGGTAATTCTAGAACCCACCTCCTGGGTTGCTGTGAGAGTTGAATGGGACATTGCCCATAAAGTTGTTAGCACGGGGCCTGGCGCACAGCAGGAGCTGCGGACATGGGGGTGGAGTGTGGGGGAAAGAACCCGGATGTCAGAGCTAGACTGTCTGGGTGCCAGTCCCTTTCCACTACTGACAGCTGGGTGACCTTCAGCAGGTTGCTTAACCTTCTCGTGCCCCTGTTTCTCCATCCATAAAACGGGGACTGTAACAGAACGTATGTCACTGGGTGGTTGTGAGGCATCTAAAGCTTTTGGAACAGCTCTCTAGCTAAATAAATGTTTGCTGGATTTAATAGTATTGTTAGTTGCTGTCATTATCATCAGCCCCCACTAGGGCTCTGACCCTCCTTTGGCCTTGCCCTGCCCAGGGGCTTGCTGAAGGCAGAAGGTTGGAGAATGAGCGGAACCAGACTGGAGGCCCTGGCATTGGGGATCCTGGCTCAGGACAAGCCCGCAATCCCCACCTCCTCAGTGTGCCCACCTCTGGCCTCCCTCTGGACCCTGGCCTGGGCACAACCCGTTCCCTTTGCCTACCCCAGTCAATGGCCCTGCAAAGCAGCCAGCCCCCTCCCAGTGCCCGGGTCCTGACTACCTCCTGGAAATAAAGCAGGGTCCCCGGGGCCCACTCAAGCCCAGGACTGCTCTGCCAGGGTGCCAGCTGGTGCCCACGGGGGCGGGGCCGCGATTTGATCATGTGGAAAGAGAAAGCTGGAGGCACCCCCAACCTTGGTGGCCCCCAGCAGATACAAGAAGAGAGTCTGGGCCACCCAGGACATCCTAGTAGCTTCTTTCCCCTGGGGACAGAAAGGAGTGGGAGCTGAGATCAGTCCATCCTGTGCCTCAGTTTACTCAGCCATCCCGGAAATGGAGTCTTCCTTCCTGTCTCCCAGGCTCCCAGGGGCCCCAAAGGCCTTGGCATTGGCTCTCAGAGCTCCTTGCCCTCTTTCCTTTCTTAAAGAATCCGAGCTCAGCCTCCTCTTCCCCGCCCAGATTCTCTCCTTAGAAGCCACTCAGGAGGACACTGAGTCACACAGTGGTAGGAAAAAGCCAATCGCACGCTTGAGACAGCCCCTGCTGAGCGCAGGGCTACATCTCCAAGTCCGCCCAGGGCGCCGGCCCCCTGCAGGGTCACCCGCGCTCCCTGCCCCTGCCCCTTCCCGCCGCCACTGGCCCTTTAAGAGCCTCTCCGCGCGCTGCCGTCCCGGATCAGCCAGAGAGACCATTAAAATTTTATGCAGAATGAAAATGGGCCAGGTCTCCAGCTTCCTCGCTCCCATCCAATGATTTATTACTCGCAAATACCACAGAACTAATTAGTATAGTAATTAATTAATACGCATTTGCATATTTGCATGTGCAATTAGTGCAGTGGAGTGATTACTGGGAGAATGAGGGGCCCCGATTGTCAGATGTGAGGGGGAAGTGGCCTGGAAAAGAGTTAGTGGGAATGAACTTTGTAGGGAGCGCGATGGCGGGGAGGGAGGGGAGGCGAGCAGGGGTGAGGCTGGGGGCGCCGGGGCGCCTGTTGGGGCGCAGAGCGGCCACGCAGAGGAGCGCCGGGCCCGGGTCCCCCGCGGTCCCCAGACGCCGGCCGGGGGTCGCGACCCGGGCGCCCCCGCCCCGCCCGGCCCGCGGCCCCGCCCCGCCCCCGCCGCGTGGCACGGCTCCAAGCGCGCGCCTGATTGTTATGCATTGTGTTTCTTGTAGCGAGCGGAGCCGGGCGGAATGGGGCTGGCACAAGCTGTTTCCCTGCCACGCGGCGGTGGCACCTTAAAGGGGCAGCGTCCTCTTCCCGCCGCCGCCGCCGGCCCGCCCCCGCAGCCGCCGACCCCACCTCGGAGCCCGGGCGCCCAGCACCCTCTACCCCGGCTCCCGGCCAGAGGGCGCGCGCGGAGCCCCCCCGGGAGGGGCGCGGTCCCGGGGGGCGCGGGGCACGTGCCGAGGGAGCCCGGCGGCAGGAAGTCGGGGCTGCGAGCGCGGATTGGGCGGCTGGGGCGCGCCGGGCGCAGTGCCAGGCGCGGGGCGGGGGTGGCGAGGAGAGACCGGGGAGCAAGCCAGGAGGACAAGGAGAAGGAGCGAGTGGCAGGGGCCCTCTGGGTGCCAGGTGCTTCCTCATAGGACGCCGCCGCTGCTAATCCTCGCGGAGATCCTGGGAGGCGGGGCTCCTTGTTCCCATTTTACAGATGGAACGTCAGAGAGGCGCCGCAGGCGGCTACTGAGCAAGCCGTAGAGCTGGCGTGCTTGGAGCCGGTCGGCCCATCCCCAAATGCTCAACGCGCTGCCAGGGGTCAGAGGAGGGAGTGGCATTTGCTGAGGGCACATCAGGGAAGACTTTCTGGTGGAGGAAGCACCTCACTGAGCCTGCAAGGGCGAGTAGGGCACCCTCCGGAGGAGCTGAGGGAAGAGGGTACAGGGCGGAGAAACCCCATGTGCCCTGTGTATAGAGGAAGCCCCTGCCTCCCCGCCCATGAGGAGAACTTGACAGACCTAGGACACCGCACTGGCTCCTGTGACCTGGGGACCAGGACGGAGGACAAATGCTGGGCACAGATCCTTCCTAGGGCACTCTCCTTTCCCGGGCCTGCCGAAAAGGACGCCGTTTATAATAGTGAATAAGAGCATGGACTCAAGAGTCAGGCAGAACATGGTTCAAACCCGGGCTCTGCCACTTACTAGCTGTGTGACCTTGACACATCAACCTTAACTTCAACCTCTCTGTGCTTCAGCATCCGGGTCTTCAAGTGTTGGTAATGGTAGTCCCTCCCTCCGATGTCTTGTCAAGAATGAAATAAGATGAAACTTGTGAAGCCCGGTGCCTGGCACAGATAACGCTTGCCATTGTCATCATTACACTGTGACACGCGTTATTACAGGGAGCTCTGAGGCCCCAGGAACAGGAGGACCCCACGGCGGGGATCAGGGTTCTGGTTTCTAGTCCCAGCTCTGCCACTCAGTTATTGCGTGACACCAGGCAAGTCGCTTCCCCTCTCTGTGCTATGGTCTTTTCATCTTCAAATGTGGGGCTGGTCCCCAAGGCTCCTTCCCCTAGACTGTTCCCTTCCCTCCCCTGGACCCCACTTAAAAAGTATCCACCTTTTATGCCAGGCCGTCCTTCCTGGGTCCACTCCTGGGGCTGAGCCAAGAGAGCTCTGGTTAAATTGAGACACCCCCCCTGCCCTGACCAAGTCCTCCACACACGCCCTGCCCCGGTGGCCCTTTGGGGCTGTCCTCCTGTGAACACCAGCACCACGGTGGCATGGGTCACCTGTGCCTACTGCAGGCCCAAGTGTCCCCTGCATCCATGCCAGGCTCAAGGAAAGCATCAGAGAACTGTCCAGTATCAGGCCCCCAGAACTCCCCAGCCAAGACCCCTGGCTCTGATTTCCAGGGGACGAAACCGGGAAATGTCCAGGTCACAGGGTCGTCCACAGCAGAGCCTGCCCAGGGGAAAGAAAGCCCAGGATGCACCTTGGTTCTGTGCTCTTCCCGCTGGCTGCACGGTCAGTGAAGAGCCCACCCCCCCCATCAGTCATACTCGGTGGCCCCGGAGTGCACTTCATAACCTACTGTCCATTGGTCCCCCTCAGTGCTGAGGTGCAGGGAATGGGTGACCAGGCTGCACTGTTCCCATTTTACAGATGGGAAGCAGAGAGTTACGTGATTTGACCAAGGTCAAGGTGCTGCTAAATATGGGGCTGTTGCCACCTGGAGCTCCCTCTTCATCTGCCGCTTCCTGCTCGGACCCTGGAAGTGGAGTTGGGAGGGGGCAGGAGCAAGGTGTATCAGCTGCTAACGTGGAAAACTGACAAGAGAAGCAGAACAAAGATTCAGTGATGAAGAGAACTCCAGGAACATTTTTTAAAAATAAGGTTGGTCAGCAGCTTGGAGTGAAATCAGCCGCCTCTGGACAGGGCTGTGGGCTGAGGCAGCACTTTCACACCTGTTAGCTCATGTCCAGCTTCTAACAGTGCCAGTGGGCAGGGCTTATCGTAATGATCACACCCATTTTACAGAGGGGAAGGCTGATGTGCCATGTCCGTGCTGGGATTGGTGGGGAGGCTGAGGAGGGACCTTCTGGGGATGGGTGCCCTGCCCCAGCTGCAGCCTCCCATTCTGGGGTGGAACTGGCACCTCCTCCAACAGTGGCAGGACAGGCCTTTGGTGCCACAACCACAGACAGAGGAAATTCTGTGTGCTGGGCTCTGGGCTCAGTTCCTGCTGGTGGAACGTGCTGCCCAGAGAGGCTTCCTGGAGGAGGTGATGCTTACGCTTTACAGGTGAGAAGGGGGAGAGGATGCTCCAGGAAGAGGGGACAGCCTGAGCAAAAGTCCCAGGGCATGAGGTTTGGGAAAGTGGAAACAGTCTAGAGCTGAGAGGACAGAGTTAAAGGCGGCAGCCAGGTCAGGGGCATGCTTAGGGTCCCCAAGGAGCCTGGCCTGATCCTCAGAGTGATGGGGAGCCATTGAAGGTCCCTGAGTGGGTGAATACCATGTTTGGATTTGCATTTCAGACAAGATTGACAGGGTGGGTAGTCTTGGTAGTGTGAAGGTAGCCAGAGGAGCCAGGCCCTTGGGAAGTCAGTGCCAACTTCCTGGAGGAGGAGGGCCTGGGCAGGCCCATAAGTCAGAAGGGTTCTGAGGGATTGGGGAGTGGCATCAGCAGAGATGAAAAGGCAGCAGGAGCGGGACTCTACTGTGTCCCTGGACCTCATCTCTCCTCGGGGAGTTGCATTTAGTGCACACCAAGCAGGAGTGGGTTTGGGGGTACGAAGAAGAGGGGGTCTGAGCCTGCTGGGGACAAGTCCTGTGGGGCCTCATGTGGCCTCAGGACCAGAGTCTCCTAGCCCCAAGCCCTCTCTGTGAGGGCCACTTTGGGGAGAATCTGTGACCCACCATCCGAGTCTACCTCTCCAGACTGAAATTTGTGTGAAAGACAAGGGCAGGGTTGGGGCGTCTGGGTTGACGGGGACCTTGGCCTTCCTGCTCCAGGAGAGTCTCTAACCCAGCCAGGCAGCAATGCAATAAGCGTTTGTCCAGTGCCAATTCAGTAAGGGCTGCACGAAGCCGGGGACTAGAGAGACACAAAACAAGTAGCACTGCAGCCAAGTCAGGGTAAATGGACCCTGACAGAGGAGGTAAGTGGCCCTGCCTGGGGAGAGGTCAGGGAGGGCTCCCAGGAGGAGGTGTCCGGGAAGCATCTTGGAGAGGAATGAGGATGCATTTTGTCAAAGGGAAACTCAGGGACCAGGCCCATAGGGAAGGAGCTCTTCTCTGAAAAACAGGGCTCAGAGGCCAGAAGTCAAAGGTTATGAGAGCAAAGGTCACTCCACTTTTAGAGCAAGGGAACAATCCTGAGGGGGCTGGCTTTGCTGGAGGACTAGTCTATCTCCTCTATCCATCCTTTATCCCAGTTTGCGGGTGGGGCGGGGGACAGGGATGCAGCGGTGGTCTGACCTAGGACTCTCCGTGCCATGCCTAACCCACCCATCTTTGGGTGGGGTCTAGGCCCAGAGTGGGAGCCCAGGGAGCAGGGAAAGGAGGTGGAAGAGAATCCTGGTAGTGAGCTGGGGATCAGGACAAGAGGTCAGCACGGAGGAGGGGGCGACACCTCACTGGCCCTCCCCTCCCCCTCCCCTATGGCACCACAAGGCACGCAGCCGCATATCACCCGTGCCAGCCCTCACCTCCCGGCAACGTCGCCGCATTCTCAGCCACGCCATCTGGCGTGCCCGCCGCTCCCCAGCACACTGCGGCGGGCGGGGAGGAGGAGGGGGCAGCGGGGCAGGTGCCCACCCCAGAGCCAGGAAGAAGCTGCAGGTCCCCCTCCCCCTGCATCTTTTGGACTTGAGGTGGGGCAGGGGGCCGGGAAGAGGGTGGCAGGCGCTGCTTTGCTTCAGGAGGAAGCTTCAAGCACCCCGAACTGCTGGAAGAGGCGCCGTCTGGGCAGTGCCAGCCTGCCCCTCCCTCCCACCGCCCCACCCCCCGCAGCACTGCTAATGCCAGGAACACAGGCCCTTCAAGGAGCTCCAGATTCCAGCCTTTCCCCTCAGATCTGAGGTGGGGTGGGCAGAGCAGGTGTGCCCAGCTCCCCATGCCCGGCGCTCACTGCTTCCTTACCTGCGGGCCCCTCCACCTAGGCAGGCCCGGGAGAGAGGTGTCGGCTGTGGGAGGGCCAGGGATGGACGCCTGGGTTTGGCCCACCTGCTGCCCGTCCCCCCCAGCCTGGCGCACTGGTGGGAAACCCAGTCTCCTTCAGCACACTTGCCCCCACCAATCTTATGGGGGGTGGCAGCGACTGGCTAGCTGCCCCTCTGCGTGTCAGGATGGAGTGGAGTACTTACAGATTTATGTGTGTGTGTATTTATTTTGGTGGAGCAGGGGGTATAATGAGAGCAGTTTTATAGAACATTCTTGCTGTCCCCTGAGCAAGATTCCCCCAGACTGCTCAGGAATGACCTAACCCCTCCCTGCCTCCCCCTCCACTCCTCCTCCGCACTCTCAGCCCCCTCACCCCCTGCCCCCCAGGACCCGAGCCTGTACAAAATGGCTGCCACCCCTCTGAGGCAGCCATTTTAGGTGCCCAGACTGTGGCCTCCCTTGGGATGGGGCTATGTCTCCATGGGAACCTCAGGCCCCCAGCTCCCGGCTCCCTCTGCGAGGTGTGGGTGGCAGAAATGGGGGTCTTCCAGGCCTGGCTGAGGTGCCCACCATCCCCCTTTTCCTCTCGGAGACCTGGAGGGGACCAGGCCCCTCACCAACTCCCTTCCCCCAATGCCAGGGGGAGGAACAGATGGCATCTCTGGGTGTCCTTCTCCTTCCGTCTCCTTCCTTCCATTTCTGGCTCTTTCTGTCTCTCCGTCACTGCATCTCTGCATCTCTGGTGTAGAGAGGGCCGCGCATGTCCCTGCGTGTTCATGCTTGCTCGTGTGTATGTGGACACACGTGTTGTGCCTCTTTCAAGCCCATGTCTGAGGCAGGCCCATCCCACACCTCCCTCTGTTCCAATTTTCCCCTGGTTTTTATTGTATCTTCTAAAAAAAAGTTGAAATGTGTCGAGTGAGAAAAACTTGTTCCATTTTTCTGAAGGAAGAAAAGACAGGGGCAGGAGACAGACCTAGAGGGATGAAGTTCTCTGTACCCCCAGGTATGCCCCCCAACCCCAGGCCTCCTTCTCTGGGGGCTTCTCAGACCCAGAGAGCTGAGGTTGTTCCTGACAGGAGACCCAAGGGATGGGAGGACCCCCCTCCCAAGGACCCCCCTGTCCTGAACAGGTTTCTGCCTCCAGCCTGGAGGGGCCTGTGAGACCTCTGGTGGGTTTAACCCCACTCTCAGTGTCCAAGGGAGAAGGCAGGGGGCATCTTCCTCCCCTAAGGAATCATTCATTCACTCCCCCTTTAATTCAGTTTCTATACAGACAAAGCATTCTGAATGTGTGTGGGGAGGGGTATGTGCAAGAAATCAATATTGTAAAGCATGTTACAGTTTACAAAGTGTTTTAATAAAAATAAGAGCTGGCGTTCATTGGAGGCTCACTATATTGCTGGTCTTGTGCTAAGCTCATTACATGTATTATTCCATTTAGAACTAACAGCAGCCCTATGAGGGTGTAGCATAATTATCCCCATTTTACAGATGGGGAAATCAAGACTGAGAGAAGTTACATAACTTGCTCAAGGTATTCAGCATTTTTTAAAGTTGGTAAGCAGATTTGGCCAGGAATCAGAAGCCCAGAGCATACACATGTAGCCAAAGTACCATAGAGCCAGGGGACTCAAGGAGGAGGGCTACTAGGATGGAGGATCCTGCCCTTGGTAAAGGGACAGCAGAGCCTCAGAGGCTGTGCCCAAACTTAGATGGGGGTCTGGCCAGCACTCCTGAGTCTCTGCCCTACCTGAGGCCCATCCGTTGACCCCTTTCTCTGCCATGCTCAGAACCCCCCATAGATGGGATAGAATCTGCCATCGAAGGGATTCACCTTCCCAGACCCAGAGTGTATGAATGGAGGAAAACTTACTCTCCACTTCTCATCCTTGGAGACCACTGAGGCAGACTGTGGGTCTTAGAAGGAGCACTGGGCTGGGAGTCAAGTACCTGAGTTCCAGACTCATTTCAGTGCTTCGCCTGTGTGTTCCTAGGTTAGTCAATTTCCCTCCCTGGGACTCTGTCCAGGGGCAGATGGGACTGTGCAGTCTGAAGCTTTTTCAGTTCCTGGCCAGGTGACTCTGAGAGCCCCCGGCAGCACCAGCATGCCCTTCATCAAGGCCCCCTTAGCCTTTATGTGCTCTATTTACAGCTGAATTCAGTCTACCCCGCACCAAATCTTACCAGCCCAAGGCCTTCTCTGGATGCTGCTAGAGGGAGAGAGTGACGGTCCAGTCCTCCTCTGCTCCCCTTTCTACCACCACAGTGCTCGGCACATGGCTGACATTAAAACGTGTGTGCTCAAAGTGTAGTTGACACTGGATGTGCGTGTATCAACCAGAGAGTGGGGAGGGGCAGAAAATGTGGTTCTAAAACACACAAATGGCCAAACTGCAGTGAGGGCAAGGGTCTCTTGACACCTGGCTGTGACTACCTGCTCACACTCCACACTCCGGTCTATCTGAGTAGGAGTGTGTATCCATTTTCTGCACCCCGGGGTGAGGAACAGGTTGGGGTGTGTGTGTGTGTGTGTGTGTCTAAGCTACCTCCCTCAACCTGGGCCATTTACATCTGTGCCTGGCCCAGTGAGAGGGTTGAAAGGTGAACTGCAAGATAAAACAGCAATTTCCTACCTTCCTTATGAAAACACCTGTCTGACCTACCTCCCCTTGGCCACTCTTGGGGTTGGCTTCGGGTATTTTTTGCAAGAGGAGGAAAATGCTCAAGTCTCATCCAGGAACTTTAGGCAGTTCCCAGCCCAGCCCCCTCCTCCTCCTTCAAATAACCAAGTCAGAAGGCCAGGAGAGAGAGCCTCTGGTGGGATGTCACCTGTCTGGCAGGGGGAGGGCAGGGAGAGGGAGAGTAAGAGGTTTCTGGGTTAGGAATCCAGACTCAGACCCTCTCCTCCACCCCCAGATGAGGTGGGTACATGGGCTCATCTCTCCAGCTCCTCCCCACCCCCACCCCAACATACAGCTGCCCCAACCACTGAGGAAATGTCTCCCGTCGGCTGACTCCACAGACACACACACGCCCATGCAGAGGCACAGACATCCAGGCAAATCTTTCCCTTTCTCTATCTTTCCCCTGGTTTGAATTTCCTTTAGCCACATATGTTGTGTGTGCGTGAGGGAGGGGGGAGGGGCAGACAGGGATGAGGAATGGCATGGTGCCAACATCTACCTATGGGGCTTGGGCCAGGGACACCCCCATGCCCACCCTGGGAGGGGGCCTCAGCTGTCCCTTTGTGGCCAAGGGAACCCTCCTGGGGCGTGGGGGCAAGCACAGAGGTCCCTTCTCCACACCCCAGGGTCTGGTCCCTGACTCACCTTGGGGGCATGCAGGAGAGGAAATGGACAGAGCAGGACCCTGGTGGGAGCACAGAATTGGCCATCACAACCCCCCAATTTCCAACCTGGCTACCCCATTGTTCCCATGTGGGGGGCTCTGTATCCGAGGGGGGCAACTCCTCCCACCTCCCGCTCAATCCCTGCTTTCCCTGCGTTGGGCGGGGAGGGGAGGGCGGCAGAAATATTTATTTATTTCCTTTATTTATTTAATTTTTTTTTTTTTTTTTTTTTTTGGAGTAGAGAGTGACAGATGGCGGCGGGTCCCGGGGGAGCCGGCTCTCCCCCAATGCAGACGCATGCCAATCACCGTCTCTCATGTGATAGCTGCTGCCCGTGACGTGCCAAGCCCATATGGCCTGGCATAGAGGCTGGTACCCCGCCTGGTAGAGATGCCACACTCGCTCCGCGGTTCGCATGGCGCTCTGAAGACGCCGGCGCCCGCCGCCTTGAGGAGCCGCTGCCCCCGCTCCCTGAAGATGGGGGAACAATGAAATAAGCGAGAAGATTCCTCTTCTCCCCCCTCTCTCTCTTGCCCCCTCCCCCCCTCCCCTCCCCTCTCCCCTTGACTCCTCTCCGAGGTAAGTTGTCCGAAAGGGAGCTGGATCTGACCCGCCGGTTGGGAAGGGGGGGCAGCTGCTTCGGCCGACAGGAGGGTCCCCAAATCCCTCCTTCCTGGGAAGATGCCCCCTCATTGGGTGGACATCGGAGGCGCCCCAGGTTCTCTCTCCCCGTGGGGCTGCAGCTCAGGGGGCTGCGGAGGAGGCGTCTCTGCCTGCGACGGGCTTGGGGGGAGAAAGGCAGGATCCTGGGAGGACGCGAAGGGGCCGAGATGGGGACCACCCCCACGGTTGTACCGAAAAAACCTGCGACCTTTCCCCACCGCCAAAAAAAAGAAGCAAACAAACAAATTTGGATTTTTTTCCATCAATCCCGAAATACAACGAGATCTGAAGAGCCGTGTGGGAGGGAGGCAGTTTGAAGGGGGAAGGGGGTCCCTGACCGCAGGGGAGACGGACAGGGCTCGCTTCTCTCAGTCTCCTCCCCACGCCCCGCTTCTCCAGTCCTTGCCGCCCAGAGCCAGCTCCCGGAGCTGGGGACGCTTCGGCTGGAGGAGCCGATCCTCCCGCCTCTGGAATTGGGGCTGCGGGGGTGGGGGCCGAGCAGGGGGCGGCGCGCGGCCAAGTTGCAAATTGGATTAGGGAGCGTGGGGGTGAGAGCCACGGGAGGGGTGGGGGAGCCCGGCCGAGGGGCCCGGGCCTCGAGAGCCGCGGTGCCGGGGCAGCTGTCCCCACCCGCGGCCGACCAGCCTCTCTCCATCGCCGGGAGAGAACAGGCTTTCAAGGCGGGCGCGGTGCCTCTTCTGGCAAAGATATCTGGTCGCCAAAGCCCCCACCCCGTCCCCGCCCTGACCCTGAGAAGAACCAGGTGCGGGGAGCGGCCCCCCATTCAAGTGAGGGGCGGAGCCGGGGCCCAGCGCTGGGGAGAGGGCCTGGGCCGGGATCCCGGGCGGGCAGCCGGGTAGGGCTGGGCCGGCTCTGGGCGGGGCAGCGCAGGCCGGGGGCATCCAGGGCACCCTGGGCAGGAACCCGCTCGAGACTTGAGGGTGGAGGCGGTTTGCTGGGGGGTTGTTGTGACCCCGGCGTGCCCCTCACTCTGTGCTGTCTGTCTCCCTTCCCGCCCGCGGGGCGCCCTCAGGCACCATGCTGACCCGCCTGTTCAGCGAGCCCGGCCTCCTTTCGGACGTGCCCAAGTTCGCCAGCTGGGGCGACGGAGACGACGACGAGCCGAGGAGCGACAAGGGCGACGCGCCGCCGCCGCCTCCGCCTGCTCCCGGGCCGGGGGCTCCGGGGCCCGCCCGGGCTGCCAAGCCAGTCCCCCTCCGTGGAGAAGAGGTGCCGGAGGCCACGTTGGCCGAGGTCAAGGAGGAGAGCGAGCTGGGGGGCGAGGAGGAGGAGGAAGAGGAGGAGGAAGAAGGGCTGGACGAGGCGGAGGGCGAGCGGCCCAAGAAGCGCGGGCCCAAGAAGCGCAAGATGACCAAGGCGCGCCTGGAGCGCTCCAAGCTTCGGCGGCAGAAGGCGAACGCACGAGAGCGCAACCGCATGCACGACCTGAACGCGGCGCTGGACAACCTGCGCAAGGTGGTGCCCTGCTACTCCAAGACGCAGAAGCTGTCCAAGATCGAGACGCTGCGCCTAGCCAAGAACTACATCTGGGCGCTCTCGGAGATCCTGCGCTCCGGCAAGCGGCCAGACCTAGTGTCCTACGTGCAGACTCTGTGCAAGGGTCTGTCGCAGCCCACCACCAATCTGGTGGCAGGTTGCCTGCAGCTCAACTCGCGCAACTTCCTCACAGAGCAGGGCGCCGATGGCGCGGGCCGCTTCCACGGCTCGGGCGGCCCGTTCGCCATGCACCCGTACCCGTACCCGTGCTCGCGCCTGGCGGGCGCACAGTGCCAGGCGGCCGGCGGCCTGGGCGGCGGCGCGGCGCACGCCCTGCGGACCCACGGCTACTGCGCCGCCTACGAGACGCTGTATGCGGCGGCGGGCGGTGGCGGCGCGAGCCCGGACTACAACAGCTCCGAGTACGAGGGCCCGCTCAGCCCCCCGCTCTGTCTCAATGGCAACTTCTCGCTCAAGCAGGACTCGTCGCCCGACCACGAGAAGAGCTACCACTACTCTATGCACTACTCGGCGCTGCCCGGCTCGCGGCCCACGGGCCACGGGCTAGTCTTCGGCTCGTCGGCTGTGCGCGGGGGCGTCCACTCGGAGAATCTCTTGTCTTACGATATGCACCTTCACCACGACCGGGGCCCCATGTACGAGGAGCTCAATGCGTTTTTTCATAACTGAGACCTCGCGCCGGCCCCCTTCTTTTTCTTTTGCCTTTGCCCGCCACCCTGCCCTCAGCCCCCTGAGCGCAGGGACGTCCCCACCTACCCCGGCGCCGGGCGCAGGGAGCAGGCCGCCGGTCCTACCGCTCTCTTAGGCAGCGTGGTCCTCTTACCTGTGGGTGGCCCGTCCCAGGGGCCTCGATTCCCCCAGGGGACTCGCCTTCTCTCTCCCCAAGGGGTTCCCTCCTCCTTTCTCCCAGGGAGTGCTTCTCCAGGGACCTCGCTCTGGGCGCTCCCTGGAGACACCCCTCCCCCATTCCCAATATCTTCGCTTGGATTTCCTCCTCCGGTTCCTCCCTGCAGGCCCAGAGGCTTTGGTAAGGGGGCAGCTGAGCTGTAGGATGCGGTTTTCCCTTCTCATTATTATTTTAAAAAGACACCCAGCTGCCGAGCCCGAAAGGAGCAGGGCGACCCCCTTTTTTGGAGAGGGCAGAAGTCAGGGTGCCGGAGCCCGTGCCTGGAGCGTCCTCACCCCCAATCCCGAGTCTCCGCGTTTTGCGATTTTAATTTTGGCGGGAGGGGATGTGAATTGAGAGGAAAGAGATAGACCAAGACAATTTGTAACTAGAATCCGTTTTTCTTTTTTTCTTTTTTAAAACAAACAAACATACATTAAAAAAAAAAAAAAAAAAAAAAAAAAAGCTAAGAGGCGACGGAGGCCGAACGCAGAGTCCGGATCGGAGAGAAAACGCAGTAAGAACTTTTAGAAGCAATAAAAGGCAAAAAATACTACTACCAATAATAAAAAAAAGACACAAATATCTATGCAAGGAGGTTCTGACTGAGCCTAGCGGCCCGGCCCGGCCCCGGGATGCCCCTCCCGGCCCGCGGGCCGCCCCGCCCCAGCGCGGGTCTGTGCACTTTGGTGAAGCGGGGGCCCGCGCCGCCCCTCCCCCTCCCCAGGTTCTTACAATCAGTGACTCGGAGATTTGGAGCCCCAGTGCCACTGCCCTCCCCCCGCCCCGTCCCCGTTGTGCGTCATGCTGTTTTTTAAAAACCTGTTTCCAAATTTGTATGGAATGGCAAACTGTTGGGGGGTCGGTTTGGGGAGGGAGGGTTTGCATGAGAGACACACACACACGCACACCACACCGCACGCACACGCAGGCCCGGCGCAGGCGTCCGGGGGCAGAAGGAGGTGAGCTCCCCGGCTCTCCCTCCCCCAAGGCATTTCCGTCCCCTCCTGGGGGTGAGGGAGTGGGGACGGAGACCCGGGGGCAACCCCACACCTGCCGGGACTGTGCCTCGGTGGGCGCCAAGCGCCTAGCGATTTCAGGTGTCTGGAGAGGGGGGGTTTTGTCCGAGGAATCCTCCTGGCTTTTGCCCGGGGGTGGGAGGGGAGAGGGCTGAGGGCTCCTGCGGGAGGTTTCCCCAAAAAGGGGCAAAAGGTGAACCTCTCCCCACAGAAGGCAGGGGCTCAGGCATCTAAACACACGATGCAAAAATGCAAACCCACAGACGACACACCCACACACTCACCCACACACTTACGCAATTTTACCTTCCTCTTGTAGCGAAGATGAAACTCCCGTCGGACACCCGAAGTGCATTGCGTGTTTCTGTTCAGTTTAATGACGATTAATAAATATTTATGTAAATGAGATGCAAAGCTGGACCCAGTTTCTCACGGTGGCCTCATTTCCTTGAGGGGGGAGAAGAGGATTGAGCTGGGGCTAGGGTGATCCAGGCAGTGTCAAGTGACTGTGCAGAGGCCAGAGAGAGGAACCCTGGACATTCCTGGGTGGGATTCCCACCCTGCAACCCCCTCACACACACCAAGTAGGCACAGAAACAGCTACACTGGCTGCCCCTCCCAGACCCGACCCAGACTCACACCAGCCTAGCACAAAGGCACTGATATCTGTACACTTCTTCAGTCCACATGCACCTCCCTGGAAGATAAAATATCTTTTCATAATGGAAAAATGATCAGGTTGGGAACAGCCAGTCATTTCACAACCCTCTGCCCACTGTTGCAAAAAGCAAGTGGGTAGAGACAAAGAGACAACCATTTGAGCCAGACAGGGATATTTTTAAATTAAAAAAATTATAAAGTCATGAGGATAAAATATTAATGGAGGAAACCCCCTTTCCATCTTAAATTTGTGTTTCAGTGGACTCAAGGAAATTGACCATTTTGGTCTCAGGAACGTTGACATTTTTAAGGGTGTTGATGAAGCTGGAGGAACACCCCAGTGGTCTGTGTGGTGGATGAGTCTGGGTGCCCACCTGGTAGAGTGGAGCTTGACCTAACCATTTGCTCCCTGGGACAGGGCAGCAGGAACGCCCTGGTCTACATCTGGGCAGCCTGCCTGGCACATTTCTGACCGAGGGAACCCCTCAATGAGTTGAGGGGCTGGGGGGGAACCAAGTGCACTGAGGATTAGCCTCTCCAGCTCAGACAGAGTGGCCTCACAATTCTTTTTCTCTGAGCCTCAGAGGCAGCTCTGAACGGCCTTCCCTGAAAGGGCCCCTCTCCCCCCAGACCGTGGCATGCATCCTAGTCCTGGAATATCTGAAGAGGGATCTGAGTCCCAAAGACCCCCATCCTAAAGCCTGAACACACTTAAGAATCCCCCAAAGGGGCTGTTTCTGATGTTGCTTGCTTAAATTGTTTTTCTTAAAACACTGTGGCTCATTTTAGAGCTGAAATGGGGGTTTTAGTCTTGGGGTTGAGGATTGAGGTCAGGCTTGCTAAGGCTTTTAAAGGCTGGGTCCAAGATCCCAAGATTCGATTGCCCTGACAGGCAGGAAAGGGAATGGCAGTTGAAGAAGGAAGTCCTAAATGTCACAGGGTGGATCCAATCATACTGTCTGAATTTGAGCTCATTGGCTCCCCTAAATGTCTACCCCTAAACCCCCTCTGTCTCTCCAGTAGAGACGATTTCCGCTGGATGGTCAGGACCTCTGCTGGGAGAGGGAGCTGGGCCGGGAGCTGTCCGCTCCAAGGTGCTGACCCTCGTCTAGCCTCTCCCCTTCTGGCTGCAAAGGCAGGTTCCCAGTGCCTGGCTCTGGGGAGTGCGTAGCATGAGGCCCTTCACAACATCCTGCCTCACAACATCCTGCCAGAATTCTCCCACAGTTTTCAGAGCATTTCACCGGAATTCTTTCAAAATTTCACTGCCGTCTCTGGAATTCTCTAGGGATCATTTCTCTAGAGTAAGATCACAGACTAGGCCCTTCGTCCCCAGGATTTCTTCCTGTCTTCAGGGTCTTACAGATCTCTGAATCGCTCCTATTCTTGGGAGAAAGGATTGGACCCACCTTCCTTCTCCCTCACATCTTATAGGGAGTGTGGAACAAGGTGCGCAGTCCAGATTCTAACCTGAAGAAGTCTGGTCTCTGTGCGTGGCGCATGGTGTAGGGCGAGGCCTGGCAGGGACAACTGGAGCAAAAAGGGACTCGGCACTCATCCCAAGACCTGATTCTTATCTTGCCCTGGGAACAAGGTTAACTGGGCTTCTCTCCCACTCAGCCAATTTCCCAGAACCTGCTCTGAAGTCCTGGCTGGGCAGGATCCAGGTGGCTTGGGGCCGGGAGCAAAGGACCCCTCCACGTGCCTCCCCTGGCCAGACCACAGACTTCTGTGCATGGCTTTTCCAGCTACCCTGTGCAGCTCAATTACGTTTTTGAAGCCAGATTCCAGCCCCTTTCGAAGGATGTTGACAACTCTTGGGCCACTGCGTCTGTGATCCTGTCAGGTGGGGGCGCATGGGCCCCTTTTGGGGCGGAGATCCCGAGCTCCTCCGCTTCTTCTGAATGCCCGTGTCCACACCAGCCGCCCCTTTCCCAGTTCCTGACCCTTCCCCCACAGTCCTTGCACTCCGGCTGCACTCCATTCTCATCGCTCTCCTCCCCAACACTCAACTTCCCTGGCGAGATGGCGAGATGAGCAGGAGAAGAAGATGTGCACGGACACCCGGCCCCAAACGTCCCCTCGCAGGTCTCTTTCTCTCGCTCGCTCTCCCGCTTGCGCACACACCCAGAGAAGTGCCAGGAACAGAAGGGGAGGGGAGGAGAAAAGGGGCCAGCGCGGTGCCGAGGGCCAAGGAGGGAAGGCGGGGAGAGGACGCCCTCCTTGCCCTAGCCGGAGCGGCAGGATCTCCAGGCGCTCACCAGCCGGGTCAGCTCAACCCCTGGGCTGCCGCACGGACGGCTGGAGCCAGGTTCGATCGGGAGGGTGTGTTCCCTTTGATTTTCCAGCCCCTATTCCAACTCCAGCGTTTGGAAACTGACAGAGAAAAAGAGATATCTCTGAGTCCAGGCCATTTGCCCATCTGATGGGAAAGGGAAGGAAATCCATCGCTCCCTCTCTCCTCACCCTCTAACTCTATTTCAACCAGGACCCGGACAGTGAGCCACTGACCCCCAGTGAACGTCCAGTTCTGATTTTGTCACCCAGGAAGACAATTCAATAAATCACTAGGGGAAACTGAGCTCCATGAGTGTTAGCCACAGGGAAACCCTGACATTCCCGAGACTCCACGGGGCTATGTTTGCTTCTCTCTTTCTCTTTCATGGGAAAGTCCACAAGCTGGTGGACACAAGAATTTCTGGGCAGAGGTCAGAGATTTCGTTCTCTCTTGGACAACCTTTGCTTCCACCTCTTCCTCAGAATCTTTAACATGAAGGCACCTGCTCCTACAGAGCCCGTGGATTGAAGGGGGGCATTAAGACTGAAGTATGGTTCTAGATTCCACAGCTTCGTCCTCAAGGAAGGTGGGAAGAAAGAGAAAGGACAGGCCAGGCCTGACCAGCCTTGGCCTCGACCTCCTCTCCCAAGCCGCTATGTGACAAGCCTGCTCTTGTCTGCTCCAGTGTGCTCAAAGGAGAAAGCTTCTTTTTGCGGGGAAGTGGGAGGGGGCAGATGGGTCTCTGCTGTCAGAACAGGCTTCCCAGCTCGCAGCCCAAGACACCGTCATTTTTTCTTCCTTCGGGGCTGGGGCACCCAGGTGCTGGCCACGGGCCCAGAGTGGAGGTGACACCTGGACTTTCAGAATCCTTGAAACCCTGTCTCGGTTCCGAATCCTGAAGCAGCTTCTGCCTTTCTGTTCTGCGTCTTTAAAAATTCTCGACAAAGTTTCCCTGGGTGAGAAGTGGCAAGAAAGGGTGAAGCTGCCTCCAGAGAGGGTGGTTCTACTCTCTGAAACTTTCTTCATCCTAAATCACCTGGGCAGGAGCAGCAACCCTGGGAGCGTGGAGGCGAGCAAATGCCCCTGGCCAGGGCTGGCTTCATAGGGAGGAAGACAACGGATTTCTAGGGGGAAACCAGGAGAGGAGTCGCCTTAGCCCTCTAGAAGGAGAGGAAGCTGGGGCGCTCCCAGGGAAGGGAACAAGGGAACCCCCAGGCGCTGCCAAGGGAGCAGGGACATGGCGTTGTGTGGAGACGCTGCCCAGATGTGCACTTGAATTTGGCTCTGGAGCCTCCAACTCTCCTGCTCGCTCCAGCGCAGGAAGGCAGTGAGGTCTCCCTGGGCCGATTGGGGCTGCCGAGTTCCATACCAGAGTGTGTCTGGTGCTCGGTTATTCGAACCTCTCTCTCTCTTTCTCTCTCTCTGCCTCTCTCAGTGTCTGTCTGTGTCTCATTCTTCTTTTTGGAATTAATTCAATTAGGAACGGTCTTTTCGGGGGCTCTCCCGCCTCCCGCCGGAGGGCTGCGCTGGCCAGGAGGCCGTGGCTACGAGGTCAGGTCCCGCTGGGGCCTCAGGAACCCCCAAGTCCCTTTGGGGACCCGCGTGCCAGTTCCTACCCTCAGCCAAGTCTTCGCCAAGGGCACAGCTGGGCGGGGTCTGGGCAGTCCGCCCGGCTTGG